>NC_054485.1:50292682-50892682 GCF_017639515.1 Carcharodon carcharias | reverse complement strand
AGAACAAGGGAACAAAATCTTAATATTAGAGCTAAGCCAAGCCAAGGCATGAAATCAGGAAGCACTTTTGCCACAAGGGTAGTAAAAATCAGGAAGATCTTTCTCCAAAAGGAAGCTAAGATAATTGGAGCTTTCCACACAGATTTCAATAGATAATAGTTAGGTAAGGGATATGGAGAAAAGGCAGGTGAATGGAGTTGAGGTACAGATGAGCCATGATCTAATTGGCCTGTTCATATTAAAAATAGGTACTGGGAATTTAAAATGCCAAAAAAAATTAAGTTTTGACTCAATGAAACAGCCAAAATCTTCTGTCATCTCCCCCGTTGCAGAAAGTTATATTCTCTGAGCACCCAGGCATGTTCCAGGGATTGAATCACGGCCATGTTGTTAACTGTTCATAAACAGGTTGGAGGGATTTGTCAGAAAAATTTGAGATCGTTAGCAAATTGCTGAATGTTGCCTGAATATAAAGTTATTTAAGGCTTGGCCTAAATAGCCAAGTGGTTATGGTACTGGGCTTGTAACCCCAAGATCAAGAATTCAAATCTCACCATGGTAAACTATGAAACAATGTAACTTCATCTGAATAGGAACAGATGGAAACGTGTTTGTACTCGAAAGAGTTACAAAGTTATTTACAACTAGAATAAATCTGTTGTTAATTTGCCTTTTCATGTTGGATTAAAACAACATGAATAATAAATGTTTCAGAAAGATGCAGTGTACTATGCTAAAACTGCTAAGTAAATGACCACAGGTTAACCATCTTCAATTTTGCTCTCTGGCTGCTAAAATACAGTTCAAGATTGAACTCAAAATAACTCTCCTCACAAGGTGTCTGTTCCATCCTACACCTGATGAGCTGGTTAAATTACTAACTAGAGTTAGTAACTATCAGTCAGGTGGCTGTGTACAGGGGCTGGCAATTGAACCTCTCTTTTCTGGACTGTGGTTGTAGCTGCACAGTGAAGCTCAGTTTCACCAGGCTGGAGAGGAATTAATACACAATGAGAAAGATTGTCAGTAGCCATGTTGGGGAAAGCACAACACAGAATTCCCCATCATTGTCCCTTTACAACAGCTGAATCAAACTCAGATTAGTTGTTATTAACATTGAGTGTGATACTGAAATAAGTTTATTGCCTCAAAAGTTAACTAAACTCACCCTCATTACTCCTTTCAAAATTCATCAGCCCTAATCAACGAAGGGATTTTATTTTTATTGTTCTATTGTGTGATTTCAGAAATATTTATGTTCATCACCTGATTAATGACATCAACTTGGATGAGTCAATTAGCCCAGTAGTTGAAAGAACTTAATGAACTGCTATTTTTTAAAAATTTGCTCACGGGATGTGGGCATTGTTGGCAAGGCCAGCATTTATTGCCCATCCCTTATTGCCCTTGAGAAAGTGAGCTGCCTTCTCAAATCACTGCAGTTTAGTTCTTGTGATGTAGGTACACCCACTGTGCTGTTAGGGAGGGATTTCCAGGTTTTTGACCCAACTGCTGCTTGCAGATTGCCTGCAAGTCATGGGACTAATAGGTCATATCCAGTTGAGGTGGTAATGATTGACAATATTTTAAGATACATATCCTTAAAGGTGCATGCACATCATATCACAACATCCTTTTCTCTACCTAAAGTTTTACCTTTAAAGAATCAATTTACATGAGTGCAGAAGAAAATAATACTGTGTCTGAAGATACTTTAGCACAGAGTAATAAATCTACAAATCTCTGAAATGTATCGGTGGTTTGCTTATCCGTTCAGCTTTAGTTATGGCGATCTTTTCTGGTGTTGGCTATACATTTTCAGAACGCTGGTTAGGTGTCTTTTTGTTGCTTCTGAGACCGTGTTCTGTTTGCAGTAGACTTGCTCTGTGTTTCTGGTTGTGGTATTGTTCTGATTTGACATCAGTTTAGTTGTATTATCATACCATTTGGTGTTTGCACTTGATACAATCTTGGTTTTGGGCATGAGCTGGTGATTTCTGCTGGATTCCAGGTGCCATCAGTTTGGTGCTGAACTTAAACTTTCCGTCTGATGTTCAGGTTGGTTAATTCATTACCTGCATGATGGTCATGGACATTTTTCATCTCTCCCTGTTTCTCGAGTAGTGCATCACATACTCCTGAGAGTGTTGATGAGTAATGACTGGAGAATGAATGTCTGTACTTGTCTGCTGAACAATAATTCCACATTGGTTCAGCAGTATGATGAAGTCTGCACATTTGGAATGGGTATTGTTATGCCCGTGTGAGGAGGGGTGAAATGACACCCCTATTCATCCACTCTATGTTTGACTGTAACAGGGTTTTTAGTGCATTTAGCGAGGATTTACTTTGCCAATTCTGTAAGACTCCCATTATTTATGCCTTTAGGTTGTAAAGAATTAGTCAGATACATTTTCTTAGGTTAAACAAAGAACAAGGTAAGTTCATTGAAACTATTTCCCAAACTAATAAATAATAGGTAAATCACGACCACCATTCACACATCACAAGCATTCACCTGGGCCCACACACACACACACCATTTCAGATGGCAGAGTAAGAGGATAGGCTCATAGGAATTTATAGTTCATGAAAAATAAAAGAGGAGTATATGATTAGCTGTTCTTTGGCTGGTCTTGATGTGACGATTCCTAGTTGCGATTGTTTTGTTCAGCTATCTTCCTGGGTGTAGTTGTATGGAGCAGATTTCCACATTTTATTCCCAAAAGATTTGCAGTAGATTTCTCTTCTCAGGATGATTACTTTGCAAGACTGGGCACGATATTTCTGACAGAGAGAGACAGAGAGGCACACAGCATCAAGAGCCTATGCTTAGTACAGCATTGCCTTTTGTTCTCTCTCTCCTGCTTGGTAAGGTGTCCTTATTGTACTTTGTTGGCTGTATATGCCAGAGAAATTCTATTTGTTCATGTCTGCTGCAGTTAATGTTTCAAATAGGTAATTGCATTTTGATGTCTCATCTCAAAAGCATTTAAAAAGTCTCAGGATAGTGTGAAGCCAACAAATGATGAGGTCTTCCATGCTTCCTAGGGGTTTGAGTGTCTGTTTTTCAATCCCAGTTGGTGGATTGCGAGACTGTGTGTATTGTAGCAGTCTGAGCAGTTTCGTGTTGTCTCTTAGAGGGTTCCAGTTTTTAAAAAAATCCAGTTAGAAAAGAAAAATTTGAAATTGTATCTTTAAAAAGCTCATGACAGTTTACATACTGATTCAAACTGTGCCACTCAGGCTGATGATCTGCTTGGCAGAGTTAGGTGATCCTCTCCCAGTGTAAACAGAAGGTTTCCGATGGTGCTCCTCGTGGGTCTCTGGTCCTCATCATTGTCTTCATGTTGCCATGGATGGTGACCAAGGACAGGTCCTTGGATGCCGGTAGGTCTGTGATCACTGGGCCCGTGGTGTCCACAATATAAAACATTTGTAGTGATACTTGAGTGTGATGGATCCCAGGGATGAATCTTCGAGACTGCATGATGAGTTTGGCACGGGATGGTTGAATCATCACTTGCCACTTCTGTGGGTTATTACATTTCATTGTATGGAGTGGAAGGGTGTTTGCACCTGTACCGGTATACAATTTTGCATATAGGTTATCCTGGCCCTTTATCTGTGACATATAATCTGGACAGTGGTGAAGGCTTCTGCTGGTACCTCTGTGCCAATATTTTCACTGTGCAGAATGTCTGCTCACTTTGAGTGTTGATGTTCTGACTTCCTCATCACCTGACTGCATAGCTTGGCTTGACATTTTGTTGATCATGTCTTGACACTGTTTGGTACGTGCCCTTGGTTGGTTGGAATGCTGTACGTATCTGGCCTCTGTTGGTGGCTTCTCATGATGTTGAACCACTTGCTTTCACCTCTACTTTCTGCATTGGTGCTTCCAGTGTCCTCTAGTGCCACATGCTTGCAGACAGTGATAAAAGCTAGAAAGATCTCTGGGCCTATGAAAGAGGCTGCATCACCCGAGTTGCATAGTGGCTTGCCTATATTGGCCAATGGTGGATGAATTATGCATACTCATTAGTATGGTTTCATGCTTGCATATGTTTGCAGTAGTGCTTCCAAGGTGTAACTTTTTGAGTTATTCCAAGATGTCTTTTTGGAATGCTTCCTTTGGGATAGATGCTATCATGAGCTTGATTAGTCTGTCGGCTAGCTCTGCTGCCGTGAAGTCACAATCACACCTCTTGTCTCTGCATCCTCTTCTGAGTTGGTCAATGGTTTCTGTTGGTTGTTGCCTAAAAGATATGAATTCCAGACAGTGTATTCTGAAGTTAAGCTTCATTCTAATTGATCTTCGAATGTTGACCATATTTTGTTCGGATTTTTCAGATGGTCACTGGATAGACCTGATATATTCAGTCTCTGGAGGCCTTCATTACCTATAGCAACTTTAATTTTTAAGAGTTTTCTTTCTGATTCGGAGATATTGAGGGCCAGAAAACACAGCTTGATATGTTGTCGGAACATAGCCAACTCAGATGGGAGATCCATTGCCTTCCAATTGAGTGTTGGAAGTTTTGTGGTCATTTTTTAGCTTTTTGTAAGATTTTTAATGCTATTTGGAACTTTTGACAGCTATTCATGTTTCTCCCTGCTCTTTTAGAATTAATTTAGCTCTGAGTTTCAGTGCCTTTAGCGGCCCGTGCCAAAGCTGGTTACTGCTTGACTGCAATTGGGGCAGTGTTGAGCTCTTTCTGATTTTTCCCTGTTTAATTCTAAGATCCACCCATGAAGCAGTGATTTCAGTGGGAAAATGGCTACAAACTTCAAAAATGAAAGCAAACAGTGAAAACAGCTATTTTGTAGAGGTTTCTTCTAACTGTTAGAGGTTGTTATAGTATAGATTCTTCATCCTAACTTCATCTGCTGTAATGAATTCACCTGTCTGTGGAGTTCTACTTAAAATGAGACCACCTGCAGTCTGACAGTTAATTTCTGTTCTTGCTTAAACTTTGCAGTAGCTAGACTTTTACTAATTGAACTCTCCCAGATTTGAACAATCTTACTGGGACCCAATGCCTGCTTGCTGGACAGAGTTGCAATCCTCAAATGAAGGGATGCTGAGTAGAATCCCTACAAAACTGCAGAATCCTTACACATGGTGAGTCTTGATAGTTGTTTCACCTTCACACCAGCTCTTTTCTTCTGTTGGATGTGAAGGCATTGAGGCTTGTATTCTGTTCGGCCAAGTTTTCAAAAAATGCGCTGTCACCCTGCCACCATGTTACGTTCTTCTTCTCTTTGACGTAAAGCGTACCAATCATGCACAAAGATTGGTGAAACAATAATATGGGTTCTTTATTTGAAGATAAGACTGTATACAGATAGTATTCACTGGGAGCTAAGTATAGTACATCTGATCTCTATCTTGCTGCTTGCAGACTTCCTACAAGTCATGGGACTAATACAATGTGTGGCTTGGAGGGGACCTCTAGGTGTTAGGTGTAATACCCTTGCCTCTGAGTTGTGGGTTCAAGTCTCACTCCAAGGTCTTAAACCTCAGCTGACAGTCCAATGCCACACCAATTGCCAGTGGCGCTTTCTACCAGATGAGAATTGGACCCTGTCTGCCCTTTCAGATGAATATAAAAAATCCTGTAGCACTCTTTACATGGAAAGCAGCATCCTGATCAATATTCATACCTCTACCAACATCACAAAAACAGACTGTTTATTATCGCAAGCTTAGTGTTTGTAAAATGGCTGCCATGTTCCTTCATTATGAATTATGGTAGTGACTACACATTATAAAGAAACGTATTCAATTGTCTGTAAAGTGCTATGGATTGTGAAAGATGCTGTATAAATGAAAATCCTGTCTTTTAACATGGAATTAAGATAAAAAGTAAACCATTGATGTTTAAGATCTGAAATATAAAGGAAGAAATACTGTAAATGCACAACAGGCCATGCTGAAAATGGGCCAATGTATCAAGTCTAGTCTTTAACAGAACATAGCTATTGAAGGGAGGGCAGAATTCAGTGAAGCTGCTGCGAATCCAAAAGTTAAAGGTATTTTTTGTAAATTTCTCCATTGCAGCTCTCATTTTTGATCATGTGTATCTTAATCGATTGTGAGTTACTGATATCATAGGGGATCCAGATACCTACCTTCCTTCTTTCTAAGGATGTTTACTTAGTTCCTCCTGGCTAAATTGTTTTTTGCCAATTGAGGAAACTTCAGCTTCAAAAGAGATGACACAGCCCCAGAAATGTTCTTACCTCAGAAAAAGCCTGAGATATGGGTCCCTTTCACAATCAGTGGGCATCACAGTTTGTGGAATGTGTTTTAGATGCCAACAACAATATTACAATTGCTGATTTGTTTAGATGTTGGTCTATTGGACATATTTATTCATCATGATCTATTGTTTGTTTATTGTATTAATGGTGCCCAAGGGCACTTGTTATACAGATGTAATGTTTCTGTTTGGTGCTATCTTGGTGTGATGTCTGTCCACAGGTTAATCAAAAGTGCCTCGGTATGGATCTCACAACACATGAAGATGAGTAGATGAAAGTGGAGTTTGCAGTAGATTTAGAAGTCACTGAGGTAGATGTGAATGTTGAAGGCACAAGGTTTATTTCTTCCTCTCCTGAGAATGTTGATTTCAGTTTTAAATCTTTTATGAAGCATTTTCTGACATTTCCAAGCCTATTGTGATTCTCATACAGATACTGGGAACATTTCCTTATATCAAAAAAGTTGCACCAACTGGACGTGAAGAAAATAAACCTTCAAGAAGGACAACAGCCAGGTGAGCCCAAGGAAATTCCCATGAGAAAAATGAAATGGATTTAAAAACTGCATTTTAGCCGTTTATTTGTTACATCGGCATAGAAACTAAACAAACACACCCGTAACCCGGATTCTCTGAAACCAACCATTCATTGTCTGCCTCAAGTTCCTGTACATCAATAACAACAACTTGATGGGGGAACCAACAAGAGGGAAAAACTCCCTGACCTCAGCCTCACCAAGCTGCCTGCCGCAGATGCATTTGTAGGAGTAACCACCGCACAGTCTTTGTGGAGACCAAGTCACATCTTCACGTTGAGGATACCCTCCATCGTGTTATGTGGCACTACCGCCGTGCTAAATGGAACAGATTTCAAATGGATCTAGTATCTCAAGACTGGACAATCATGAGGCGCTATGGGCCATCAGCAGCAGCAGAATTGTACTCAAACACAATCTGTAACCTCATGGCCTGGCTACACTCCACTCTACCATGACCACCAAGCCAGGGGATCAGCCCTGGTTCAGTGAAGACTGTAGAAGGGCATGCCAGGAGCAGCACCAGGTATAACTAAAAATGAGGTGTCAATCTGGTGAAACTACAAAACATACATGCCAAACAGCATAAGTAGCAAGTGACAGACAGAGCTAAGTGATTCCACAACCAACGGATCAGATCTAAGATCTGCAATGCTGCCACATCCAGTCGTGAATGGTGGTGGACAAATAAACAACTCACTGGAGGAGGAGACTTCACAAATATCCCTATTCTCAATGATGGGGGAGTCTAACACATCAGTGCAAAAAAAAGGCTTGAAGCATTTGCAACAATCTTCAGCCAGAAGTGCCGAGTGGATGATCCATCTCAGCCTCCTCTGGAGGTCTCCAGCATCACAGGTGCCAGTCTTCATCCAATTTGATTCACTCCACGTGATATCAAGAAATGGCACAAGGCACTGTATACTGCAAAGATTATGGGCCCTGACAATATTCTGGCAATAGTACTGAAGGCTTGTGCTCCAGAACTTACCATGTCCCTGGCCAAGTTCCAGTACAGCTACAACAGTGGCATCTACCCAGCAATGTGGAAAATTGCCCAGGTATGTCCTATACACAAAAAGCAGGACAGATCCAAAGCGGCCAATTACTGCCCCATCAGTCTACTCTCGATCATCAGTAAAGTGATGGAAAGGTCATCAACAGCACGATGAAGTGGCATTTGCTTAGAAATAACCTGCTCACTGACATTAGTTTGGATTGCGCTAGGATCACTCAGCTCCTGACCTCATTACAGCCGTGGTTGAAACCTGGACAAAAGAGCTGAATTCCCAAAGTGAGGTGAGAGTGATTGCCCTTGACATCAAGGCAGCATTTGATCACGTGTGGCATCAAGGAGCCCTAGCAAAACTGGAGTCAATGGAAATCGAGGGAAAACTCTCCACTGGTTGGAGTCATACCTAGCACAAAGGAAGATGATTGTGGTTGTAGGAGACCAATCATCTCAGTTCCAGGACATCACTGCAGGAGTTCCTCAGGGTAGTGTCTTCAGTCCAACCATCTTCAGCTGCTTCATCAATGATCTTCCTTCCATCATAAGGTCAGAAGTGGGAATGTTTGCTGATGATCACACAATGTTCAGCACCATTCGCGACTTTTCAGATACTGAAGCAGTCCTTCTCCAAATGCAGCAAGACATGGCCAATATCCAGGCTTGGGCTGACAAGTGGCAAGTAACATTTGTGCTACACAAGTGCCAGGCAATGACCATCTTCAACAAGAGAGAATCCAATCATTTCCCCTTGACATTCAATAGTATTACCATCACCGAATCCCCCATTATCAATATTCTGGGGTTTACCTTTGACCAGAAACTGAACTGGACCAGCCATATATATGCTGTGGCTACAAGAGCAGGTCAGAGGCTAGGAATCCTGTGGCAAGTAACTCACCTCCTGATTCCCCAAAGACTGTCCACAAGGCACAAGTCAGGACTTTGATGGAATACTCCCCACTTGCCTGGATGAGTGCAGCTCCAAAAACACTCAAGAAGCTCAACACCATGCAGGACAAAGCAACCTACTTGATTGGCACCCCTTCCACATTCACTCCCTCCGACGAACAGTGGCAGCAGTATGTACCATCTACAAGATGCACTGCAGGAACTCACCAAGGCTCCTTAGACAGCACCTTCCCTACCCACAACTGCTACCATCTAGAAGGACAAGGGCAGCAGGTACATGGGAACACCACCACCTGGAAGTTCAGCTCCAAGCCACTCTCTATCCTGACTTGGAAATATATCGCCGTTCCTTCACTGTCGCTAGGTCAAAATCCTGGAACTCCATTCCTAACAACACTGTGGGTGTACCTACACCACATGGACTACAGTGGTTCAAGAAGGCAGCTCACAGCCACCCTCCCAAGGGCAATTAGGGATGGGCAATAAATCCTGGATTCGCCAGCAATGCCCAATCCCATGAATGATTTTAAAAAACAGATGTAAGAAGCGTTTTTGAGGGAGGCAAAGAAGTTTAGGGAGGGAATCCAGAGCCTAGGGCCTAAGCAGTTGAAGGCATGACTGTCAATGGTGAAATAATTTAAAATTGAGGTATATGTCAGAAGTCAGAATGGAAGCAGCTTAGAGATCGCGAAGGTTTGTTTGTAGAGATGGAGGAGGGTACCGAGCTAGGGCTGGGTGAGGCCATGGAGGGATTTGAAAACATGAACAGAATCTTTAACAATGAGGCATTGCCAGGCTGGGAGCCAATATAATTCAGCAAGTAAAGTGGTGATGGTGAATGGGTGAGTTTCAGTGAGTTAGGATATGGGCAGCAGGGTTTTGGATGAGCTCAAGTATAAGTAGGATGGAGGACGGGAGCCCTGTCAGGAGAGCATTGGAACAGTTAAGTCAAGAGGTAACAAAGGCCTGGGTGATGGTTTCAGCAGCAGATGAGCTGAGGCAGGAGTGTAGCGATGGGAGTAAATAATGTGCTTGGGTCTAAGAGACTTCAATACACCTTCTGAACAATCTAATTAGTTTGGACCATCTCAATTTCAGCATTCAAAATGAGCTGATTGAGTAACGTTAACCACCTTAATGTGATAAAAAATAATCATGTTAAACACTGACAAAGTGAAATATGACTGACATTTGGCAGATATGTTTTTGGATCCAAGAACTCAGCTCGATGGACAGCACTATAGCACCATGTTAATTTCAGCTATGTGGCATCTTTGGAAGAGCAGTGCAACATGGTTTTGGGAGTAAAGTGACGGTGCCTCAGCATTAGTGCAGGTCATATGGGTCCAATAATTATCTGTAGTGTTGTCTAACTGGTTTTAAATGGGACTGTCTGAATCTTGGGTATACATTACTGTAACAGCTCTTAAAGTCATGAATGACATCCCATGTGACTGTAACAAAGGTAAATTTTGCCTACTTGTCCTTCTCCAACTGCCTGCAGCCTTTGGGCAGAACTTTTCTGTCGATGGGCAAGCGTGCGCCTGACCCGAATGAGAGAAAAATAGTATACGATAATGTCGGGCAAGCGTTCCGACGTCATCATGCACTCTCGTGATATTTATCTTGGCAGGCACGAGCGGGAGGCGGCAACGTGTCTGCTGACAACTAAGAGGCATATGAAGGTTCTTAATCAATTAAGTAAATCTGATTTTTCGCTGCCCATTCAGCTGTTCGGTTGGCAGGCGGGCGAAAAGGCCAAGCAGCCTTTGGATTTTTTATGAAACCTCATCTACGAGCGGGATGAGGTTTCCAACAGGAATTAAAAATAAAATAAAAATGTTGAAATCTCATTTATAACATGTCCCTGCTCATGTGACAGAGTCACATGAGGGGACATACTTTTAACAGTTTTAAAGTCTTTATTTATGTTGCCTTCAGGGAGCTTTCAGTGCGGCACCCGCATGCATGTGCAAATGTCCGTGCTTGCCCTCCCCCACCACCCCAACTCAGGCAGTGTGGAGGCTCCCAGTGCGCGATTCACGCTGGCTGGCCATTACTTGGACAGCCAGTGTGAAATCGTGGTTGGGACCCGATTGCGGGCAGCGGTCGGTTTTGCGACCACTCCCGGGCTCACCCGCTGCGCCTGCCCGACGAGGTAAAATTCCTACCTTTTGACACTGTTACAGTCACATGATGAGGGATAAAGATGACTTCCCTGTTCTACCACTCCAATTCTGACCGTAACAGGTTTCTTGAAAGATTTAGAAGGATGAAGGTGTTTACTCACTAATCTGTGCTTAATCATTTATGTGCTGGTTGTAAAGAAACTAGTCCGGCAGGCTTTCTTGAGCTTCAAAACAAAATGTGGTTAGTTTTTATTGGGTTAAAAACCCACCTAGGTAAAGATAGCAAAATATTTAAAAAGGTAAATCTGCACTTCTCGAGCTTCTGCAACCCACGTTCACCCACACACAAGCATACAAAATTTACAAGTTATACTTTATAGCCAAATTAAAGTTCAATGCTGAAAGATAAAATAAAAACTTGAGAGCTCACTGTTTATGAGTCATTGGTTGGTCACTGTGGCTAAAGCAGAAATATTCCCAAGTTCCTGTGGATTTCAGGACTTGAGTTGAAGCCCATGTAACTGCAACTGATGGAGACAATTTCTTTTTAATCTGTCATCAGTCTCTTCCAGAAGTCGCTGAGTTTTACACCTGAGGTTCCTTTCAAATGAAAATCCACTATCTCTGTGCTGGGTTTTTAAATTGTAATAGATAGGGCTTTAACTTGGGAGAGGAGACATGGGAGGCCCTTACTGCTCCATTGGCAGCTTTTCTAGATGACTCTCTGCTTTTGTCTTTAGCAGCTTGTATTAAAGAGATTTCAAAATGGTTACTTCAGTCACATGACCTCTCTCTCCCCATAATGATTTCAGAAGGAGTTTGTTTGTCTGATGTCTGAACTGACAGTTTTTTTTGTTTCATGGCCAGGGGGTGAGTAGTTTCTGACCGCTGGAGAGATAGTCTTATAGAAATGTAAATATAATCCAGCGCATTCTTCTGTAAACAAAAACAGAATTACCTGGAAAAACTCAGCAAGTCTGGCAGCATCGGGGGAGAAGAAAAGAGTTGACGTTTCGAGTCCTCATGACCCTTTAAAGAAAGATCAGTTCTGTTGAAGGGTCATGAGGACTCGAAACGTCAACTCTTTTCTTCTCCGCCAATGCTGCCAGACCTGCTGAGTTTTTCCAGGTAATTCTGTTTTTGTTTTGGATTTCCAGCATCCGCAGTTTTTTTTTCATTCTTCTGTAAATCCTTTTGAAGTCATTCTTGACATCCTCAGATGTGAAATTCCAGAGAAGGATGTTGTGGCATGTCTGAATTGTAATCCACATTGGAACTTTCCAGAAACTGGCAATACCATACATCAGGTGGCTTGTGACAGCATCTTTAGTCAATATCTTTTCCTGTATTTAAAAAGTCCTTCTTAAACAGTTCAGTATACATTTGGTCAGCCAGTGAAATTACAGATTAATATCCCTCATGCACATCATCATGACAACACGGTTAACCACACCATCTTTTCCAACGTTGCTTGACTGTCATCCAGCTGAGTGCAACTGTTCTCACCTAACTCTATTCTTATTTATCTATTCATAGTCAGAGAATCACTTGCAATGGCTTTTCTTCCTGCTCCCACATCATTATCTCTGGTGTCCCGCAACAATCTATTCTTGGCCTCCTCCTGTTTCTCAGCTACGTGCTGCCCCTTGGTGTCATTGTTCAAAGGAATAGCATTAATTTTCAGATGTACATTGATGACACCCAGCTCTATCTCATCGCTTGACTTCTCCACTATTGCTAAATTATCAGACTTTTTATCTGATTCCCAGTACTGGATGAACATAAATTTCTTCCAATTAAATGTTGGGAAGATTGCGACCATTGTTTTCGGACCCGGCTCCAAACTGAGTTTGCTAGTCCGCTCCTTGAAAACAGTCTGATTAAGCCAGTCTGTTTGAAATCTTGGTGTCACAATTGATATTGAGATAAGAACATAAGAAATAGGAGCAGAAGTATGCCATTCGTCCCCTTGAGTCTTCTCTGCCATTCAATAAGATTATGGTTGGTATGACTATGGCCTTAACTCCACTTTCCTGCCTGCACACCCACACTGCGCCCCCCCACCCGCCCCTCCACCAATAACCCTTGCCTCCTTTGCAGATAAAAAATCAAACTCAGCCTTGATTATATATAATCACCCAGCCTCTGCTGCTCACTGGGTAAGAGAATTCCAAAGGCTAATGACCCTTTTAGAGCAGAAATTCCTCTTCATCTCTATTGTAAATGGGAGACCCCTTATTTTTCAACTGTCCCCCCAGCTCTAGATTCCCCCATGAGAGGGAGCAATCTCTCAGCATCTACCACGTCAAGCCCCCTCAGAATCTTATATATTCCAAAAAGATCAACTCTCATTCTTCTAAACTCCAACGAGGGTAGGCCCAACATGCTCAGCCTTTCCTCATCATTCAGAGCCCTCCTCCCAGGAATCAGCCTAGTGAACCTTTTTTGAACTGCTTCCATTGCAAATATGTCCCTCCTTAAGTAAGGTAACCAAAACTGTACACAGCACTCTAGATGTGGTCCCACCAATACCGTGCACAGTTGTAGCAAGACTTCCCTACTTTTATACTCCATTCCCCTTGCAATGAAGGCCACCATTCCATTTGCCTTCCCACCCTGTTCTAGCCTTTTTGTGATTCATATACAAGGACATCAAGATTCCTCTGTACTGCAGCATTCTGTGGTCTCCAACCATTTAAATAATATTCTGATTTTCTATTCTTCCTGCCAAAGTGGACAATCTAACATTTTCCTGCATTATACTCCATCTGCCATTTTTTTCCCCATTCACTTAACCGATCTAAATCCTTTTGCAGGCTCTTTGTATCCTCCTCACAACTTGCTTTCTTATCTACTGTTGTATTGTCAATAAATTTGAGTACAATACCCCTTCATGCAACTTATTAATATAGATTGGAAATAACTGGGGCCACAGGACTGAGCCCTCGAGCACTGCACAAGTAAAAGTTTGCTATCCTGAAAATGACCCACTTATCCTGACTCTGTTTCCTGTTAGTTAGCCAGTCCTATATCCATGCTAAATATCTTGGCCACAACACCATAAGCTCTTTGGATAGAGGATTGGTTAACAAATAGGAAGCAGAGAGCAGGCATAAACGGGACTTTTTCAAGTTGGCAGGTAGTGAGTACCACAAGGGTCAGTGCTGGGGCCTCAACTTTATACAATCCAAATTAATGATTTAGATTAAGAGACAGAGAACAATATATCAAGTTTGCTGATGATACAAAGCTGGGTGGAAAGGTAAGCTGTGGGGAGGACAAAGAGAGGCTGCAAAGACAGGTTAACTGAGTAGCAACAAGATGGTAGTTGGAGTATAATGTAGGGGATTCACTTTGGTCGACAGAATAGAAGAGCTGAATATTTTTTAAACAGTGAGAAATTTGTTAAGTGTGGATGTTCAGATAGGCTTGGCTGCACTTGTACAAGGAATGCAAAAAGTTAACACACAGGTACAGCAAGCAATTAGGAAGGCAAATGGCATGTTGGACAATGTTCAGCACCAGTCGTGATTCTTCAGATACTGAAGCAGTCCATGTCCACTTGCAGCAAGACCTGGACAATATTCAGGCTTGGTCTGACAAGTGGCAAGTATCATTTGTGCCACACAAATACCAGGCAATGATGATAGTGCCATGAAACCATAGATAAGTTACAGCACAGAAAGAGGCTATTCAGCCCATCATGCCTGTGCCAGCCAAAAAAAAAACAACTAGCTGCCCATTTTAATCCCTCCTTCCAGCACCTAGTCAGTAGCCTTGTCGGTTGCAGCACTTCAGGTGCAGGTCCAGGTGCCTTTTAAATGAGTTGAGAGTTTCTACCTCCACCACCAAACCAGGAAGCGAATTCCAAACACCCTCCATCCTCTGGATGAAGAAGTTGTTCCTCATGTCTCCTCTAATGCTTCTACCTTAAATTTGTGCCCCATAGTAATTGACCTCTCCGCTAGGGGAAACAGGACACCCCTTTCTATTCTATCTAGGCCCCTTATAACCTTGAGGTGACCTCAATCAGGTCACTCCTCAGTTCAAAGAAAACAACCCTAGCCTATCCAATCTTTCCTCATAGCTGCAATTTTCAACCCCAGGCAACATTCTTGTAAATCTTCTCTGTACTCTCTCCAGGGCAATTATGTCCTCCCTGTAATTTGGTGACCAGAACTGTACGCAAAATTCCAGCTGTGGCCTAACCAGTGTTTTATACACGTCCATCATTACATCCCTGCTTTTGTATTCAAACCTTGTCCAATAAAGGAAAGCATTCCATACGCTTTCTTTACAACATTATCCTCCTGTCCTGCCACCTTCAGGGACCTGTGGACATGCACTACTAGGTCTCTCACTTCCTCTAACCCTCCCAATATCCTCTCATTTATTGTGTGTTCCCTTGCTTTGTTTGCCCTCCCCAAAATGCATTACCTCACACTTCTCTGGATTGAATTCCATCTGCCACTTTTCTGCCTACTCAACCTAATCATTGATATAATTCTGGAGGCAACAGCTATCCCTTTTACTATCAACTACACAGACAATTTTTGTGTCACCTGCAAATTTCCCAATCATGCCACCCACATTTAAGTCCAAATCATTAATATATATGACAAATTGCAAGGGTCCCATACTGAGCCCTGTAGAACACCACTGGAAACTGCTTTCCACTCACAAAAACATTCAATGACCATTACCTTGTTTCCTGTTGCTGAGCCAACTTTGCATCCAACTTGCCATATTCCCCTGTATCCCACGGGCTTTTACTTTTCTGAACAGTCTGCCATGTGGGACCTTGTCAAATGCCTTACTAAAATTCATGAAGACAACATCCACTGCACTATCCTCCTCAATCCTCCTTGTTACTTCGTCAAAAAATTTGATTAAATTAGTAATAAAAGACCATCTCCTAACAAAGCCATGCTGAATATCTCTGATTAATCCGTTCTTTTCCAAGTGACAATTTATCCTGTCTCATTCCCTAATTTAGGATTTTTACTCCTTTTCTTTATTCTTTTCCATAATTATATTAAATCTAACTGTATTATGGTCACTATCTCCGAAATGGTCACCCACTGCTACTTAATCCACTTGTACAGCTTCATTTTCTGATACTAAATCTAGAATTGCACTCCCTCTCGTTGGGCTTGTTACGTGCTGGCTAAAAATGTTCTCTTGAATGCAGTTCAAGAATTTTGTGCCCTCTATGATCTTATTAAATGGTGGAGCAGGCTCGAGAGGCCGAATGTCCTACACCTGCTCCTTGTTCGTATGCTCGTGTCAGAGCTGGACAGATTCTTGATAAGCAAGGGTGTGTGATAGGTTATCGGGGGTAGGCAGGATGCAGATTTGAGGTTACTGTCAGCCATGATCTTATTAAATGGCAGGGCAGGCTTGAGGGTGCATGGCCCACTGCTCCATGTTTGTATGTGCCTATTACACTGTTCATATCTCAGTTGATATCAGGGTAGTTGAAGTCCCGAACTATTATTGCCCTACTGTTTTTCCACACAGCAATTTGCTTACATATTTGGTCTTCTATCTCCCTCTCACTATTTGGGGGTCTACAGTAAACTCCTAGTAGTGTGGCTGCCCCCTTTTTATCTCTGAGCTCAACCCATATAGACTCATTTGATGATTTATTTAGTATACCATCCCTCCTCATAGCTTAATTGATTCTTTAATCAATATGCTACACCCCAACCTTTTTTACCCCCCTCTGTATCCTGTCTGAAAACCCTATATCCAGGGATGTTGAGCTGCCACTTTTGCCCCTCTTTCTAAGCCAAGTTTCCGTTATAGCAATGATATCCTGCTGCCATGTGTCTATCTGTGCTTTCAGCTATCGGCTTTGTTTGCTATACTCCTTGCATTTAAATTTTAACACCACCAAATTCCTGTGGTGTAAACCTTTTAACCTTTGCTTCTTCTGTCTTTCAGTCACCAGCTAATTTTCTGTCTCCTGCTCCCTGCTCTGAATTTGTCCTATCTGAACCTGCCCCCAGGTTCCCATGTCCTGCCAATCTAGTTTAAACCCTTCCCAACAACACTTGCAAATCTCCCTGCAAGGACATTCATCCCGGTCCGCTTGTACAGATCCCACCTTCCCCAGAATCAGTCCCAATGCCCCACAAATCTGAAGCCCTTCCTCCTGCACCATCTCTCCAGCCACCCATTCACCTGGTGGATTCTCTTATTTCCACACTCACTAGCACATGGCCTTGGAAATAATCCGGAGATTACTACCTTTGAGGTCCTGCTTGCTAATCTCTTTCCTAACTCTCTGAACTCAGCCTGCAGGACCTCATCCCTTTTTTTATCTATATCGTTGGTACCAATGTGAACCATGACCTCTGGCTGTGCACCCTCACCCTCCAGAATGCTCTGAAGCCGCTCGGTGATACCCATGACCCTTGCACCAGGGAGGCAACATACCATCCTGGAATCACGTCTGTAACCACAGAAGCACCTGTCTGGTCCCTGAAATATAGAATCCCCTACCACAATTGCTCTCCTCTCTTTTCTCCTCCCCTCCTGCACTGCTGAGCCACCCATGAAGCTCTGGTCATGACTCTCGCTGCTCCCTCCAGAGGAATCCATTCCCCCATTGGCACTCAGAAAATGGGATGTCCTCAGGGGTCTGCTGCACTTCCTGTCTTGCCTTTCTTGTCTATCTGACAGCCACCCAGCCCCTCTCTGCCCGCTCTTTCTTAAGCTGCTATATGACTACCTCCTGAAATGTGTTATCCACGTAGGTCTCATCCTCGTGAATGCTCCTCAATGACACCAGCTGCTCCTCGAGTTCCATGATACGGTGCTTGAGTTTTTCCATCTGGTGGCACTTTCTGCACATGTAGTTGTCCAGGTCCTGGAGTCCCCACATAGCACAGGATGTGCATTCAACGGGTATGAGCAGCCCTGTCATGTCTCCAATTATTTATTTACTGCACCAAAATTGGAATTTACGTAAATGCAATAAAATGTTAATTAGCTCTCATTCTGTCCTTGCGCCAGTTTTTCACAAAGCCCCAATTCTCGCTAGAGCTTTTGCTCTGTCCTAGCGCCAGTTTTATTTTCAAAGCCCTGATTCTCGTTGGAACTCACACTCTGTCTTCGTGCTGGTTTATTTCAAATCTCCAACAGCAAATTCTAACTTGCTATCCATAACCGTTTTCTTTTTGCATTTACTGCTTTAAATGTGTTGCCCTTTTACGGCAGTAACCTTTTTTTATTCAGGCTGCAGTTGCTAGGGTACATTAAGCCTCCCTCTGTTTTTTCTGGGTTCTTGTTGCTGGGCAGATCTTTGAAAAGCTTTGCAGGTGTTGTATTTTGCAACAAATCTATCAATGCAAGTACATAGTGTTTTTTGTACTGACCTGGCTTGGAACTTGGTTATGCCTGTTTTAGTTTGGGAGAAAATCTGCTCTCCTGATTTAAAACGAGTGTTTGAAGCTATTCCCTTTGAGTTTAGAGTGCTTATAAAAACTCAGATTTCAGCATTTCCAAAATGCTTAGAAGGGTTGTACTCACAGCCTGTGTTTCATTTCACTGGTACTGTTGTTTATTATCATTTGGTCCCTAGGTTTTCTTTTTTTTAAAAAAAAGCCTTTAAAACTGCAGCAATTTCTTCAGGGGTCTTGCAATGGAATTCCACTCCCTCTGGTGGATTCCTCAACTTCCAAATCTGTACTGAAGCTTCTTCAACTTATTCTTCAAGTTTTCTTCTTAGGTGCTCATCTCTCTAGTTAGACTTCAGTTGATTTCAGTTCCTCATACCTTGGGATGCTTCTTCACAAAGCAGGGTGCAAAGCGGAGTGGCCTCTCTGCAAATGCAGATCACAGGATAAACTCCCAACCCTCTCAGTCCCTGTCTTCCTCAAACTTGCATTCTCTAATATTAATTGCTCCACCATTGGCGGCCGTACCTTCTGCTGCCTCGGCTCTAGGCTCAGGAGCTATCTCCCTAAACTCTCTCCCTCTCCTACCATCTCCAACAAGAATCTAACCATCGCCCTTTGACATTCGTTGGCATTACCATCGCTGAATCCCTGACTATCAGTATCCTGGGGGTTACCATTGTCCAGAAACTGAACTGGACTAGCCATATAAATGCTGTGGCTACAAGAGCAGGTCAGAAGTTAGGAATCCTGCGGTAAGTAACTTACCACCTGACTCCCCCAAAACCTGTCCACTGTCTACAAGGCGCAAGTCAGGAATGTAATGGAATATCCCCACTTGCCTGGATCAGTACAGTTCCAACAACGCTCAAGAAGCTTGACACCATCCAGAACAAAGCAGCCTGCTTGATTGGCTCCCCATCCACAAACATTCACTCTCTCCACCACCAATGAACAGCTGCAGCAGTGTGTACCATCTACAAGATGCACTGCAGAAACTCATCAAGGCTCCTTAGGCAGCACCTTCCAAACCCATGACTGTTACCATCTGGAAGGACAAGGGCAGCAAACACATGGGAACACCATTAGCTGGAAGTTCCTCTCCAAACCACTCACCATCCTGACGTTGGAAATATATTGCGTTCCTTCAATGTCGCTGGATTAAAATCCTGGAACTCCTTCCCGAACAGCACTGTGGGTGTACTGACACCACATGGATTGCAGCGGTTCAAGAAGGTAGCTAACCACCACCTTCTCAAGGACAATTAGGGATGGGCAATAAATGCTGGCCTAGCCAGCAATGCCCACATCCCATAAATTTTTTTAAAAATTGCAAGGGGATTAGAGTACAGGAATAAAGAAGTCTTGCTAGTGTTGTACAGGGTTCTGGTGAGACCACATCTGGAGTACTGTGTGCAGTTTTTGGTCTCCACATTTAAGAAAGTGTAATCTTGTATCGGAGGTGGTACAATGAAGTTTTACTAAATTGGTCCTGAGATGAGGGGGTTGTCCTATGATGAGAGGCTGAGCAAATTGAGTCTATTTTCTCTGGTGTTTAGAAGAATGAGAGGCAATCTCATTTGAATGTACAAGATTCTGAAGGGGTTTGACAGGGTCATAGTGTCATTTAGGTTTATAGCACAGAAAAAGGCCCTTCGGCCCATCGAGTTGGCACCAGTCAAATAAGTATCTAACTATTCTAATCCCATTTTCCAGCACTAGGCCCATAGTCTTGTGTGCCATGGCATCGCAAATGCACACCCAAATATTTCTTAAATGTTATGAGGGTTTTTGCCTCTACCACCTTTTCAGGCAGTGAGTTCCAGATTCCCACCACCCTCTGGGTGAAAAATTTCTTCCTCACATCCCCTCTAAACCTCCTGCCCCTTACCTTAAATCTACACCCCCTGGTTATTGATCCCTCCACCAAGGGGAGCTGTTTCTTCCTGTCTACCTTATCTATGCACCTTATAATTTTATACACCTCAATCATGCACCCCCCCCCCCCCCCCGCCCCCCCCAATCTCCTCTGCTCCAAGGAAAATAACCCCAGTCTATCCAATCTCTCCTCATGACTAAAACTCTCCAGCCCAGGCAACATCCTGGTAAATCTCCTCTGCACTCTCTCTAGTGCAATTAAATCCTTCCTATAGTGTGGATTCCAGAACTGCACACAGTACTCTAGCTGTGGCCTAACCAGCGTTTTATACAGTTCTAGCATAATCTCCCTGCTCTTATATTCTATGCATTGGCTAATAAAGGCAAGTATCCCATATGTCTTCTTAACCATCTTATCTACCTATCCCGCTACCTTAAGGGACCGGTGGACATACACACCAAGGTCCCTCTGATCCTTGGTACTTCCCAGGGTCCTACCAGGGTAGGCGCTGAGAGATTGTTTCCACTGGTCGGGGCATCTAAAACGCAGGGGCACAGTCTCAGGATAAGGGGCTGATCATTTAGGACAGAGATGAGGGGAAATTAATTCACTCAAAGAGTTGTGATCCTTTGGAATTCTCTGCCTCAGTGAGTTCTGGATGCTCCATCATTGAATACATTTAAAGCTGAGGCAGACAGAATTTTAGTCTCTCAGGAATTCAGGGGATATGGGAAATGGGCAGAGAAGAGGAGTTGTGTTCTCTTTCTCGTATAGTTATGCTTTATGTGACACCTCATCAAATGCCTTTTGGAAATCCAAATACACTACATCTACTGGTCCCCCTTTATCCATCCTGCTTATTACAGCTTCAAAGAGCCTTAATAAATTTATCTAACACAATTTCCCTTTGGCAGAACCATGTTGACTCTGCCTGATTGTATTATGATTTTCTAAGTGTCCTGCTACTACCTCTTTAACAATAGATTCTAGCATTCTCCCAATTACAGATATTAGGCTAATTGGCCTATAGTTTCCTGCTTTCTGTCTCCCTCCTTTCTTGAACAGAGCTGCTGGGACCTATTCATAGTCTAGATAATTTTGCTAGATCACAACAGTGGCATCCTCTATCTCTATAGTCACTTCTTTTAAGACCCTAGGGTGAAGGCCATCAGGTCCAGGGGACTTATCAACCATTAGCCCCATTAGTTTTCCTCATACATTTTTTCTAGTGATAGTGATTATTTTAAGTTCCTCCCTCCCTTTTGCTTCTTGATCTTCCAATATTCTTGGGGTGCTTTTTTGTCTTCTACTGTGAAGAAGGATACAAATGTTATGACCCTAGCTGATTATTGGACATGTTAGATCCCAGGGAGAAACCCGGCTTAACAGATCCTAACTTTTATTTTTTGTTTAGAAACTTGGGAGAGTGGTTACTGAACAGAGTCAAAGGGCTCAGCTGAGGAACTTCTGGAAAAAGAATAAAACATTAATAAACAAGAAAAGAAGAATTATATTACAATAATTCTTCACCTGCAACTATACCTTTACAGATATATACAGATTTGTAAGGATAACACAAGTCACAAAAGCTATCTTATACTCTTAAGTTCACAGTAAGTACACAGTCCATGTAAATCAATAGGCAGCCTGTGCTTAAACACACTACACTCTGAAACCAATGACAGATGCCACTCCAAACAGATGCTATGGATCCCTCCTGAATCTATTTTATTAACTCATCCTCTAAGTTACCTTTGCCAATTTGATTTGTCCAACTGATGTGAAGATTAAAATCTCCCATGATTATTGCAGTACCTTTCTTGCAAGTCCTCATTATTTCTTGATGTACACTCTGTACTACAGTGTAGCTACTGTTAGAGGGCCTTTAGACTACTCCTGTAAGTGACTTCATTCCTTTGCGATTTCCTATTTCTACCCAAGCTGATTCTACACCTTGATCTTCTGAACTAAGATGATTTCTCACTATTGTACTGATCTCATCCTTTATTAACACAGCTACCCCACCTCCTATTCCTTTCCTGATGTCTTTCCAAAATGTCCAATATTCACCTTGCAACCATGTCTCTATAATGGCTATCATATTGTATGCATTTATTTTTGTTTGTGCTATCAATTCACTTGTTTTGTTACAAATGCTGTGAGCATTCAGATAGAGCCTTTAATTCAGTCTTTTTACCATTTTTGTCTTTTCAGACCTTAATTACTGGTGCACTCTTATGTTTGCATGGTCTGTCCTTTCCTGACACTCTGGTTACCATTAACTGTATCATTACCCTGTACTATTGCCTTGTCCTTTCTCTTTAACTTTCCAAATCAACTCTCATGTGACTGCCCCCCAATCCCTCTATTTAGTTTAACACCCTCTCCACAGCCGTAGTTTGCCAGTACTCTGGAACCATGTGGTTCATGTGAACATTGTCCCAATGGTGGGGCTCCCTCTTTCCCCAGTACTGGTGCCAGTGTCCCATGATTAAATCCATTTATCCCACACCAATCTTTAAGCCACATATTCAACTCCCTGATCTTATTTACCCAATGCCAATTTGCTCATGGCTCATAATCTCCAGAGATTATTATCTTTGCTGTTCTGCTTTCTAATTTAGCCCCTAGTTGCTCATATTCCCTTAGCAGAACATCTTTCTTAGTCCTACCAATGTCGTTGGTACCCACACGGACCATAACAATTGGATCCTTCCCCTTCAACTCCTGAGTTCCTCTCCAGCCTTGAGATGTCCTTAACCCTGGCACCGGGCAGGCAACACACTCTTTAGGACTCACAGTCTCAGCTGCAGAGGACAGTATCCATCCCCCTTAACTATAATGTCCCTTACCATAACTACGTTTCTTTTTATTTCCCCCATTTGATTGGCCCCCTGCACCATGGTGCTGTGGTTAGTTTGCTCATCCTCCCTGAAGTCCCTGCTTTCGTCTACGTGAACTGAAAGAATCTCAAACCTGTCGGACAATAGCAAGGGCTGAGCCTCCTCCAGTGCTACATTCTGGATCCCCAAACCAGCTTCACTTGCAGTCACAGCCTTCTGTCCCTGACTATGCACTAAGTTTGAAGTACCTAGCCTAAGGGGTGTGACTACCTTCTGAAACAAAGTGTCCTAATGCATTGCAGTGTTCAAATCTCAGACTC
The DNA here is from genome assembly GCF_017639515.1 of Carcharodon carcharias. Taxonomy (NCBI): domain Eukaryota; kingdom Metazoa; phylum Chordata; class Chondrichthyes; order Lamniformes; family Lamnidae; genus Carcharodon; species Carcharodon carcharias. Next base: position 50,869,385 of record NC_054485.1, on the reverse strand, counting down.
CAGCTCATCAATTCTGAGCTGAAGTTCCTCAAACTGCAGACACTTACTGCAAATGTGGTTCCTGAGGATCACACAGGTGTCCACCAGCTCCCATCATGTGCTACAGCTGCTACAAATGTGCTTCCAATCTCATATTTGCACCATTACTAAGACTGCCTATTTCCACCTCCGGAACATTGCCCGACTTAGTCCCTGTCTCAGCTCATCTGCTTCTGAAACTCTCCTTCCTGTCTTTGTTACACCTACACCTGACTCTTCCAATGCAGTCCTGGCTGGGCCTCCCATGTTCTGCCCTCTGTAAACTTGAGGTCATTTAAACCACTGCTGCCTGAGGCTTAACTCATTCTGCTATTTTTGTGCTTGCTGATCTACATTGGCTCCAGTCAAGCAGCTTCTTAATTTTAAAATTCTCACCTTTATTTTCAAATCCTTTCTCTCCATCTCTGTAATCTCCATCAGCCACACAACCCTCCAAGACATCTGCACTCCTCTCTAGCTTCCTCCAACCCCACAACCCTCTGAGAACTTCATGTTCCTCCAATCTGGTCTCCACTTTTTTCACCTCATTATTGACAGCAGGGCCTTCAACCTTCTAGGCCCTAAGCTTTGGAATTCCCTCCCCTTGATTTTCAAAGAAAAGCTGTTCCTATTAGCTGATGCTATAAGAACACAGGTTTAAGGTTTTGAGCAAAGGGTAAAGGGGGGATGCGAGGAAAAACTTTTTATGCAGTAAGTGGTAACGATCTGAAACTCAGTTCATGTAGGTGGTGGAAACGGAGACAATCAATGATTTCAAAAGGAAATTATAGGCATTTGAGGGAAATAAATTTGCAAGTTTCTGGGGATAGACCAGATGATTGGAAGTGACTGGAGTACTCTGTATGGACTGAATGGGCCAAATGACCTCTTTCTGTGCTATAATGACTCTACGGTGAATGTAACTTAATGATGTGGAAATGGTGGTGTAGCGGTAATATCACTGGACTGGTAACCCCAAGCTTCCAGCCTAATCCTCTTGGGAAATGGTTTCAAATCCCACCACGGCAGCTGGTGGAATTTAAATTTAGTTCAGCAATGGTGACCATGAAACTATGGTCAATTGTTGTAAAAACCCATGTAGTTCCCACCTGCTATCTGGCCTATATGTGACTCCAGATCTACAACCACGTGCCTGCTCTTAATTTGATCACTGAAAAGGCCTAGCAAGCCACTCAGTTCAAGGGAAATCACAGATGGGCAACAAATGCTGGCCTTGCCAGTGACTCCCACAAAAATAAAAAAAATTAAACATCGTGAGTGGTAACCAAAAGTTTAGTTAAGGTGATGGAGATGCAAAAGGATTGCGAGAGGGAGTTCTATTGGCAGCTGCACAGATGGTCTTGGTCTTCTTCACAAAACGTCCATGAGCTCCTCAAACTTGTTGGTGGAGGTGAGAGTGGAGGCACATAAAGAAGATGTGATTTAATTTGTGCTTTTTGTACATCCAGAAATTCTGTCAGCAGAGGCAATAGTTGTTGACTTTAATCAGCACATACAACCGGCTGGAGTCTATCTTTTGATGCTCAAGTTCATTAATGAATGGAGAAAGAACAATCTACCTGGACCTATTTTGTCATACTGCTACTAGAAGTCTTATATTCAAGATAGTTACTAAGAATGACATATATATATATAGCAGCCTTAATGTAATAAAACATTAAATTTTTAAAATTGTATTTTTTATAAGGCACTTCCAGGAACGTTAATTAATCCAAAGTGGAAATAAAGAGAAATTTCTTTACTCAGGGAGCAGTTAGAATAGGGAAATAGGCCATTCAGCCCAACGATTCCATCCCACTCCACTCGGGCCTCCTACCATTTTTTCTCATCTAAATCCTAACCTTTCTCTCTCAGATGATTGTTTAGCTTCCCCTGAAATCCATAAGACAGATGTAATAGGCGGGCTACGAGACTCCTCTGGCATCCGAGGACCAGCACGGACCCTTTTTTTTCCCCGAGCTGTATATTTATTTAATTATTTAATTTAGCGGCGGCAGTTCCCATCGCTGCAAAAAGCGACGGACGCTGCATCTCACTGATTGCGGAAGCGGTTGTAAGCAGCGCGCGCCGGGCCAGGCCGTCAAACAGCGGTTACCCCGGGTAACGGGAGCCGGAGCCGGGCCGAGGGTGCGCATGGACTGGGTTCCATGGTGACCTGGCGGCTGTTGCAGCGGCTGATGAGGAGCCAGGTAGCGGTGGCGGCGGGCGGTGAGCAGCCCTGGGCCCCGGCCCGCTTGCTGTGGCTGCCCGCGGCCGGGGTTGCTGCGGGAGCCGGGCCTATTCCCAGGCCGCAGCCTCGGGCCGGAGTAGGAGGTAAGTTGGGGAATTGGAGAATGCTGGTGTCTCCCGCTTTAGCAGCCGTTATAAGTTGCCGGGTAACTCGGGACTGTTTTTAAAGGGTGGATCCCCGCCCTATGTCGGGGGTGCTGCAGCTGTGACCCAGGCCACTGTGGAGGGGAGCCTGGCCCTATGTCTGCGGGCTGCATCATCCAGGCAGGGAGGGGAGAACTGCAGATGTTTCCAGCCGTGACCAGGTAACGTGGGCTGGGCTAATGTTAAGAGTATAACCCTGCATTCTGCCCATAGACAGCCCATCTACATGATGGCTGGGGTACTTAGAGATAACATTCTTCTGGTTTATGTTAGCTCAAAGTTGCAAATGCATTTCAAATTCGTTTGGCCCCCGTTGCAACCACATGTTAATTACGCAGGAGGAAGACTATTTGTCTCTTCGATGAAGAATCTTCCTACTCCAGTTGCAGCATTTAATTTCCAAAATAATTAAGATTTTTTTACTGTTAGGATTGCATATAGATGCCCAATCCATGTATTTATGTGAAGAACTTCTGATATGACCACTAAATTTAGCCTTTGCTACTGCGTCTCTTGTTGTTTTGTTGCAGTTTAATTAAAAGTAATATTCTGGATTTTGCTTTTCCATTTCCCTAATTATGTTGGAGATTTCTATATGTCTTTGCAAATGTATAGTCCATCCAAATTGCCTTCTACCATTCTGGTAGTTGCATGATATACTCCTTTTACTGGCTGAGTATCAGGTTTTGCTGTTGCTGTGTGTTAACCTGGACCATTTAGGCTTCTGTGATTGCTTATTGGTTATATACACCTGAGATGGCAATAGGAAAAGGAATATGTTGAACAGTGTTGATTCCAGCGTGGGCAGCAACTGGGGCATTATAGCTTCTCTTGGATGGCATTGGATGGAATAAAAATCAGCTGGGACAAAGGTGCAGGTAGTGCGATCAGAGAAAAGAAATACAAGAATTGATGAATGATGACTTTTTACATTTTCTTTTTGATTTCTGCAGGGTTTCTGTAATTAATGAAACTTCTGGTTGGCAATTAGATGTTTGGTTATAAGTAATCTGCATGAAGAATCATTCATGAGTAGCAAGCACTTTGCAAACTCAGCTGAAATGTTGAGGTCAGTGGGATTTGAGTGTGGGGACCTGACCTTGTATTCAAATAGGTTGGAGTTGGTTATTCAGTACACAAGATAGCTGATCCATTTGACTAAAGTTGTGGAGTAGGCTTTGTGGCTTCTGGTCCACATGTTTTGCAATGCTATATTCTACTATGATGTTACAAACTTTAGTGAATATTTTTTTCTGGGAGCACTAGCAGCACCAAGTCTCTTGCTTCACCCCATTTCAAAGGGAGAAAGACTATTGTAACTTTTCTTTTGTAATTTCTGATTTGCTGTTTTACCATAATGTTGAGAGATGCCTAACACTGCACAATTGCTAAAGTGGCATGTTGTAATTTGCTATTATAATAAGCAATGAACTGCCTATCTAACTAGTTAAGCCATTATGTCTCTTATTGTAGATTTAAAAATCCAGGGAGGGTGGGAAATTGGAACATAAAGCAATAATTTGCTATTTTTAAAGAAAAGGTGCATTGTTGTCATGCTGTCAGCCAGATCATCAGATGAAGGTTTAGCAGTGACAATCCAGTGACTCTTTCTCTTTGGTTTGAGTTGTGTGTGGTCTTGGGCACACTGCTAAAATGGAGTGTAGAAACAGTATGCACAAGTGATGAGATGTCATGTTGGAGTTCCAGTGTTTGGCAGAGAGAGGTGGGGCCCCAGATGCGTCATTAAAGTGACTCGTTCCTCGTTCCTATATTGGACAGTCACTGCATTGTGTTCGTGAAAGGACCTATAGTTTGCGATATCTTCCCTTACAAATTGTGCTGTGTAAGGAGAGTAACGTGAATTTGTATCGTGCCTTTAATATGGATAGTTTTCCAAGGTGCTTCATAGAAGTGTAATCGGACAACTTGTTTTTGAGGGGAAAATTCTTTTCCGGATCTTCGGCCAGCTTACAGGAGAATTTGAAATGGCCTGTTTTAAAGTTTGACCAAATACTTAATTTAAAAAGGAACTCTTTCATGTTCCTTCGATTATTTCTGAACTGTTCATTACTTAGTTTTGAATCTGGTTGTCAATTTAAGCTACAAACAGACGTATCCCAGAGAAATAGTTCATTTACTGTTTGTTCTTTCAATCCTGGTGTCGCTCAGCACTGACCTTGACCAGGTACTGACACTAACTGCCTGGAATAAATTGTAAGATAGGAAGTAAAGATGTAAACTTTAAAGATGCTGAGAGCCCAATTGGATGCAAGGCTGGAAGAGCTGAAATACTGGAGAGATGATCATCAGAGAGCATTAATTTGGCAATTATTTTGTTATTCCAATTTATACCTCTTCTGGATTTATCTTCTGTTTCTTTACTAGTCACATTATCATCTCCTTTTGCCTTGCACCATTATCCCTTTAGACAGCCTCTCCTTTTCATCTCTAACTTTTTCCAATGCTATTGAAGGATCTTCAATCTGAAATGTTAATTCTGTTTTATCGCTGCAAAGATGCTGAGTATTTCTAGCATCTGCAGAATTTTGCTTTTCTGTCATTGGGCTGATGGGTCCTAGCCTTGATTTTTCTAAACATCTTTTATGGTGATCAGGACACCATTGTACAAGAATGTCGGCTTCAACATGCATGTGATTACATGCTTATTTTCACCCGCGAAACATTTGATGAATACACAGCTCAATGTGCAACTGTTCTCTTTACCCCAGATTGGAAAGAGGTCTTAACAGAGACTGCAAAGGTTCTCCAGTGTGGTCGGGTAGTGGCAGTTCCTACAGACACAATCTATGGAATCACCTGCCTTGCGCAGAATTCTGAAGCCATCCGAAGGATTTATGAAATCAAAGGACGGAATGAGGATAAGCCTTTAGCTATTTGTGTTGGAAATGTCGAAGATATATATAAGTGAGTGCAAAGGCAGAACATATTGAATCTAAAAATACTGTCTGATATTTCATTGTATTTGTGTATGTGAATCCGTATGGTTTCAGACTGTTCTTTAATTCCTGTCTATGACTCATAGCACATTTTTAAAGGCTCTATTAGTTGCTAAGTAAGGCACAAGGAGGTCAGGCTCTTCTTTGGAAAAGAGCAATCTTGGAGGTGGCCTAGTTCAGGTTGTCAAAATTTTGAAATAAATGGACGGTTGATCCAAGCAAATTCGTCAGTATGATGAAGGGTTTTAAGAACCAAGGAAAGTATGCTGATAGTTGGGTGCAAGCAGGATACCTGGTAGGATTTCTCAATCCAGAAGCTAATAGAATAGTGCAGTAGATTAATGGGGAAGTCAACAATATAAATGACGTGAGACAATCAGTTGAGTCCCTGGAGTGAGAAGTGATTGGAAGAGATGGCATCAGGGTGAATAGATGGTGTTAATTTATCTTAAAGGGTTTCATTTTGACCCTTTTGCTGTTCCTAAACACATTTTTCAAGATTAATCACCCTTTATCGTTTGGCAATATAGAAAATACTAATCTACAGATATTTTGTGGATTGAGTACTTTCCTTTGTTTCCACAGGTACTGTAAGGTCACTGTTTCTGATCAGGTATTAAGAGATCTCCTGCCAGGACCTGTAACATTGGTCTTCCAGCGGTCAGATGAGCTGAACAAAGATTTGAACCCTTTCACTGATGTAAGAATGAATTGAATAATCTGTGCTTTTTGTTTGGTCACATGGCTTTGCTGTTTTTTTATATTGGAGAGTGACTACACTCAAACTGTGACAAGATTAAAAGGTCACTTTTCAAAATGTCTATTACTTGATATTTTTATCATGATTGCTGCCGCCTTGTGATGCTGAATTTGTCATAGTGTTTATTTTGCTTGCAGTTGGTGGGAGTACGTATTCCAAAGCATCCATTTATTCAGAAGTTAGCACAGATGTGTGGTGAACCTCTGGCTTTGACAAGTGCCAATCTCAGCTCTCAATCTAGCACACTAACCACAGAGGTGGGTATTTGCTCAGTACTGGTAACCACGTTTTGTTCAACACAGTTCCTTGGGCTCTCTCAGCCTTCCAGTATTGCTTTTTGACTATTTTCTATTGTGGACAATGTGCCAAAGCATGTGTTGACGTGGCAGGTGGCTGTTGGTAGATGAGCTTGACTTAGCCTTTGAACTTCCTAGCAGATGCTATTGGAAAGAAATCAAAAGCCCTTCTTTCCTTTTCACAAGCCCAGAAGTGATATAAATATGAGACTGTAAGAAACAACGAGAAATTAGACATTTTCAAGACATCAAGAATAAAAGAATTGCTGAGGCAGTGGGAGGAGAGGCAGGTGGAAATGGACAATGGAAGAAACTGACCAGGAGGAGCAGGCTTAAGAAGTCCAGGCGATATGCTACACTCAATCATGATTACAGAGGTTAACAGGTAACTTCTTTAGCCTGGAAATGGTGCAGAAAAGGCGCTGAGAGTGTAAGAGGACTGTCTTCCAGTCTTGAAAGAAGATAAATGAGAAGGAATATTATAGAAGAATATGAGATACTAAGCTGAATAGAAAATGTTTATCTGGTGCACTCTTTTAAATTAAGCTTTAGTTGTAGGATAGCTGTAGGAGATCAGGATGTAGAATTGGATTGGGTGGAGATGAGGAATAAGGGGAAATAGTCATTAGTGGGAGTGGCCTACAGGCCCCTTAACAGTAGCCACAGTGTAGAACAAAGTATTCAAGAGAAAATATTGTTTGCTTGTGATAAAGGGGTAGCAATAATCTACACAAACTGGAAAAATCAGATTGGCAGTAGTAGCCTGAATAAGGAGTTCTTAGAATGCTTTTGAGAGAGTTTTTTTTAGAGCAGCATGTTCTGGAACCAACCAGAGAGCAGGTTATATTAGACTTGGTATTGTGTAACATGACAGGGTTAACTAATGACAAAACACAAACAGAATTACCTGGAAAAACTCAGCAGGTCTGGCAGCATCGGCGGAGAAGAAAAGAGTTGACGTTTCGAGTCCTCATGACCCTTCAACAGAACTGATCTTTCTTTACAAGGAGAGGGAAATATAAGCTGATTTAAGGTGTGTGTCTGTGTGGGGCGGGGGGGGGGGTTAGGATAGGAGCAGATCATCAAAAGATGTCACAGACAAAAGAACAAAAGAACACACAAGTGTTGAAGTTGGTGATATTATCTAAATGAATGTGCTAATTAAGAATGGATGGTAGGGCACTCAAGGTATAGCTCTAGTGGAAGTGGGGGAGCAAAAGATTTAAAAATAATGGAAATAGGTGGGAAAAGAAAAATCTATATAAATTATTGAAAAAAAAAACAAAAGGAAGGAGGAAGAAACAGAGGGGGTGGGGATGGAGGAGAGAGCTCAAGACCTAAAGTTGTTGAATTCAATATTCAGTCCGGAAGGCTGTAAAGTGCCTAGTCGGAAGATGAGGTGCTGTTCCTCCAGTTTGCGTTGGGCTTCACTGGAACAATGCAGCAGGCCAAGAACAGACATGTGGGCAAGAGATTGCAGGGTGGAGTGTTAAAATGGCAAGCGACAGGGACCTCTGAGTAAAGGCACCCCTAGATAGCAGTGACCCCACAATCTGATTGAATTTTACACCCAGTTTGAAAGGGAGAAGAACGGGTCTAAGACTAGTTTCTTAAACTTAGATAAGGGCAACTATGTGGGGATGAAAGCTGAGCTAGCTGAAGTGAACTGGGACATTAGGCTAGAGGATAGGTCAATAGAGAAGCAGTGGCAGACATTTAAGGGAGTATTCAAATTAAGCACATTCCTACTATAAAGAAAAATTCTAAGGGGAGGACCCACCATCCATGGTTAACTAAAGATATTAAAGAAAGCACCAAATTTAAGGAAAAAGCATACAGGTCCACAAAGATGAGTGGCAGAAAGATGATTGGACAGAATATAAAGAACAGAGAATGGCTAAAAGGTTAATCAGGAGAAAGAAATTAGAGCATGAGAGGAAGCTAGCTAGAAATGTAAACATGGAGAGCAAGAGTTTCTACAGGTATCTAAAAAGGAAGAAAGTAAGTAAAGTGAGTGTTGGTCCTCTAGAGAGTGACAGTGGGGACTTAATAGTAGACAATAAGGAAATGGCAGAAGAAATGAACAAAAAACTATAGAGCATACAAAAAAACATTCCAGTAATAGCTGCAAATCAGGAGGTGAATGGGAGAAAGGAACTTGGTGAAATTGAAATCACTAGGGAAACGGTACTGAGCAAGCTGATGGAGCTGCAGGCTGGCGATTCTGGTCCCGATGGACTACATTCTAGGGTCTTAAAAGAGACGGCTATTGAGGTAGTCGATGCGCTGGTGTTAATTTTTCAAAATTTGCTAGATTCTGGAAAGGTTCCATCAGACTGGAAAGTAGCAAATATAACCCCCCTATTCAAGAAGGGAGGGAGGCAGAAAACAGGAAACTTATAGGACTGTTAGCTTGACATGTGTTGTGGGGAAAATATTAGAATTGATCATTAAGGAGATTATAACTGGGCACTTAGAAGAGCTCAAGGCAATAGGGAAGAGTCAGCATGGTTTTGTGAAAGAAAAATCATGTTTAACCAATTTATTGGGAGTTTTTGACGGAGTAAAATGCGCAGTGGATAAAGGGGAGCCTGTAGACTTACTGTACTCGGATTTCCAGAAGGCATTTGATAAGGTGCCACATCAAAGATTATTACGGAAAATAAAAGTGCATGGTGTAGTGGGTATAATTAGCATGGATAGAAGATTGGCTGGCTGGCAGAAAGTATGCATAAAGGGGTCTTTTTCTGATTGGCAGACGGGGCAAGTGGAGTCCCACAGGGGCCTGTACTGGGGCCTCAACTTTTTATGATTTACATCAATGACTTAGGTGAGGGGAGTGAAGACATGGTAGCTAAATTTATAGATGACACAAAGACAGTTAGGAAAGTATGTTGTGAAGAGGACATGAGGAGGTTGCAGATGGATGTAATTGCACCCTTTTTATTACTTAACTGTAGCCAAATTGATTCTGTCCTTGAACCCTCTGGGATATCCTCTTTCTCCAGCGCTGCAATGCTCTCCTTAACCAATACAGCCACTCCTCCTCCTTTTCTTCCTTTCCTATCTTTTCTGAATACCTTGTATCCAGGAATACTTAACACCCAGTCCTGCCCTTCCTTGAGCCAGGTGTCTGTTATCACCACAACATCATATTTCTACATGGCAAACTGCATTTGTAACTCTCCAATCTTATTTACTGTACACTGTGCATTCACATACATGCACAGTAACCCTGATTTAGACTTCATGACTTTGTCCCTTACTCCGACTGCACCTTACTATTCTCCATACTAGTGCTATCTGTCTCTCACAGTATCTTGTGCACCCTGGTTTTCCTCTCAATATTTCCTGGTTCCCACACCCTTGCCGAGTTAGCTTAAAACTCTCCCAATAGCACTAACTGTTGAGATTGCTAGGTTTTTGTTGGACAGGTGATTTAAGGGTTATGAACCCGAGGTGGATAGATGGAGTTAAGGTAAGGTCAGCCAATTGAATAGTGGACCAAGCTTGAGGGGCTGAATGGCTTACTCTGTTTCCTATGTTCCAGATTGAATCTTCAAACAGTGTCGAATACCTCGAATAGTCCCTGAGTAGTACGCGGGATTTATTTGAGGCCATAGTGATCCATTTTGTTTTCCTTATCTGTACTTCGATCACCTGAGCTGTTATTGAATTTTCACTCTGACTCTAGATTGCTATGGAAACAAACATGCACACATCTATTAATGGCTCAGTCTGCATCATCTATACTTGCCCCAATTAATTTAAAAACAAAAATGCAGCAAACCATTCAGCAACTTTATCACAGTGAGTTTCTCGTTGGTATCGCAGCTGAGTTTGAAGTTTTCAATATATAATGCCTCTGGCATTGTGTGCATGGACTACTCATGACATCTTCCATTACCTAGTCTTACAGTACATGTCATGGGCAGGTTTCTGTGAGGTTCTAGTGAGTTTTGTCTTTGTGAAATTGAAGGATGTTTACACTGGAAGGGATTGAAGCCATTTTGGACATTCCATATCTGTGTCAGCCACTCTAATTAGGATATAGGATTGTACAGCACAGAAGGAAGCCGTTTGTCCCGTGGTTTTTATGCTGTTTCTTTCGAAGAACAATCTAGTTAGTCTTACTTGTTCTATCCCTATATTCCTGCATTTTTTTCCCTTCAAGTATTTAATGAATTTCCTTTTGAAAGCTACTGCTGAATCTGTATTCCCCACCCTATCTGCCAGTGCATTCCAAATCTTAACCTCTAATTGCATAAGAGGTCTTGCCTCAGGTTGCCTCTATTTTTTTGCTAGTCACCTTAAATCTGAGTCCTCTAGTTATCAACCCTTTAGCCACCAGAAACAGTTGCTCTTTATTCAGAGTATTTAAACCCTGCATGATTTTAAATACCTGTATCAAATCTCCTCCTGGCCTTCTCTGCTCTAAAAGGAACACCAGGCTATCCACACAACCGTGGCCCCTTTCTAGTAAATCTATTTCATACCCTCTCCAAAGCATTCATGTCCTTCCCAAAGTGTGGTGCTCTGAATTGAACACAGTACTCCATCTGGGGTCAAGCTAGTGTTTTACATGATATTGTTGGCTGCAAAGTAAACCTACTATTACTGTCACTTCCTCCTAAGAGCACTACAGCTGTACCAACTGTTGTCTCTCTTGATTGGGGCTAGCTAGTCACAGTTTTTCCAAACTCTCTTCCGTTAAGACCAGTGCCAGATTTTGGTTCTTTCAGGCTAGGCTAAACTTGAACTCGGGCCTCAGACGTGAATCGGCATTGTAGCAACGCACTCCCCCAGTTCCTGTTCATTACTGATGTCAATTGTTCTGTTCGTCTAACTGTACATAAGTAAAAATCGAGTAGAAAAGAAATCTGACCTTGTGAACGATTTTCTCCCAAACTTCTGTAGGAATTTCGGGACCTTTGGCCTTTGTTGGGTCTAGTTGTTGATGGTGGACCTATTGGCAACATGATGAACCCTGAATGTCGGTTGGGATCAACAGTAGTTAACTTGGGCACACCTGGAAAATACAGCATCATCAGGACTGGTTGGTAAGCATCCATTTTATGTTTTGAATAGACAATATCCCTTTCAGGGGTCAAAATATTTTTTTCCCCCAAGTGCTCCTTATTCAATTTCCTTGAGGACTACGTTTTGTTTTCTCACTAATTCCTTTATTGACGTAATGTAGTCATGTAGTACCATAATTTTCTGTATTGGGGTTGAATTTTAGGGTTTCTGTCTTTAGGTAGATAAAGTAGTACATATATCAAAGACTGTACATATGTTATTAAGCCTTTTAACTTGGAATCAGTAAATAAAGAGAAACTGTTTCTGGTAGCTGAAGGGTCAATAACCAGAGGGCACAGATTTAAGGTGACTGGCAAAAGAACCAGAGGCAACATGAGGAAAAGTTTCTTCTGCAACACATGGTTAAGATTTGGAATGCACTGCCAGATAGGGCGGTGAATACAGATTCAACAATAACTTTCACAGTGAAATTAATTAAATACTTGAAGGAAAGAAATGTAGGGATATGGGAATATAACAAATAAGACTAACTGGATTGTTCTTGATACATACATACGCATTAGGAGCAGGAGTAGGCTACTTGGCCCCTCGAGCCTGCTCCGCCATTCAATAAGATCATGGCTGATCTGACTGTAACCTCAATGCTATGTTCCCACTATCCTGATAATTTTTCACCCTTTGCTTATCAAGAATCCGTCTAGCTCTGCCTTAAAAATATTCAAAGACTGCTTCCACTGCCTTTTGAGGGAGAGAGTTCCAAAGACTGTATCCTCCAACAGAAAAAAAATTCTTCTCATCTCTGTCTTAAATTGGTGACCCCTTATTTTTAAACAGTGACCCTTCAAAACAGCAAGCATAGACACCACAGGACAAATGGCCTCCTTCTGTGCTGTACTATTCTATAATTCTGCATCCTAATTACAGAGTGGCTGACATAGGTATGGAATGTCCAAAATGGCTTCAATCCCCCAATGCAAATACCCCCCAATTTCAAAAGGACAAAACGCGCCAGAATCTCACATAAATCTGCCCATGACATGTACTCTAAACTAGGTAATGGGAGATGTCAAGAGTAGTTCATGCACACACTGCCAGAGGTCTTACACACTGAAAACTTCAAACTCAGTGGAGAATCCCACAAGAATCTCAGTGCGATAAAGTTACTCAATGGTTTGTTGGATTTTTGTTTTAAGTGGGGCAAGCATAGACAATGCAGACTGAGCCATTAAAAGATCTGTGCGTGTTTGTTTCCATAGTAATCTAGAGTCAACAGTGTGAAAATTCAGTAACTGTTTAAGTAAATTCAGATGATGTAAGTATGGGTAAGGGAAGCAAACAATGTTTTTGTTAATTTAATATAAATAAACCTCGTATACTCCATTTCCAAAATGAAAATTCTAACTACTTACTATAAGGTAATTTCTTGGGAATGAGTCTCACATCTATAGCCCCTTTTAAAAATAATTGCTAGCAATTAGCACTCTCCAGCATTCTTTGGTTTTGTTCTGTCCATTTCAAGTTTCTTTCCCCTCAATACTTCAATTTAATGTGAGTGCTGACAAACGTGTCAGAATACTGACTTCCAAAGGCCCAACTGTACAGACAGGGGAATACGCATAAATTAGTTCAGCACCAAACTAACCATCAAGTAATAAATTGTTTAGTTCACATATACTTCATATTTCAGTTTTTTTTTTCTCCAATCTAATGTACCTCCTCACATGATCATTTGTGCTTTAATGAAACACAGATTGGAACCCCTTAGCACAGGGGCACCCTAGTTACATTAAAGAGATGGACCACTTTAAAGACATGGTTAACTCATTAACTGTACCCCTCCACCCCCAATGCCAGGCTTTACAATGGACATTGCTATCGGTACATAAATATAGAAACAGACAGAGGTATGCTGGTTGTTCGGAATATCTTTAGTAAATTTCCCCAGCCTGGCAGACCAGATGAAACTATAATCCGTTTCTACACTTGGGTTTAACAAAAAAACGACTTTGAATTCAGTAATATATTTTATCTTCATATCAAAGGCACAACTATGAGTGAGAAAGTTGCCGGAACCTATGCAACTATATATACATGGCAGATTGGGAGGAGTGTATTTAAAAAGTGTCCCACCCTCCCAAGTGGTACTATAGATATTTGAATAGCACATGGGCCATCTGTTTCGCACAGAAACAGAGTTAGAAGAATTCATCAATACCCTCAATAATCACGACCCATCCATTAAACTTAAAGCCATGACACAAGGAAAGCTGTAGTTTCCTAGATACTGCAGTATTTAAAATGGCGCAAGAAAACAACAGGGATAAGCTTGCAACAAAAGTTTTTTTTTCAAAATAACTGAGACACATGCATACACACTTCACTCCTTGGGGCTTGAAAGTAATCTGAACTATACACCACCACGAAGGCAAAGAAGTCCCCTGCTTGACTGAATTCTTAACCCCTATGGGTAGATTAACAGAAGAAGCCATTTCTTACTCCCTGGATCATAGGAATTATCATCGGTGCTATTGTTATCACTGTTCTGATCATTTGAGTTTCTTGTTTGTGGAGGACAGCTGCCAGCGTCCCAGCACTGTGACAATTGAAGTGATGGATTTTCGTAGCATTGTTCCTTTCCTTGTTGGATTTGGAGGACAACAGTGGCTACGAAGTTCCTTAAACCTCTTCCAATGACTTGTCCTCCAGCAATGTTCAACTTAGCAGAGAGTTCCTCACTTCCAAGCCTTCAAACCTTTATCATTAAAATGGCCTGCTCTCAAGGCTGGTGCTTGGGCCATCTAGAATAACTGCTGCAGTTCCCCCAATCACAGGATCCCTCTCTCCTGTCAGTGTTGCTCCTCCAGTCATAGATCCTGTCTGTGGAGGAGCAGCAAGAGTGAGAGAGAGGGAACCTGTGATTCAAGGATCTGGAGCAGTGAGCATGGAAGAGATGGGCTCGTTGATTGGAGAAGTTCCTTACAGATTCTGTCTCTTCCATGTGTGAGGTTGGTTTTTCTCCCATTGGTCACCCCTGTGATTGATATTTGCAGCCTTTTTAGGGGCTTTCAATGGTGAATTCACACCACACTCTCAGGCACTGCCTTCCTGACCGTAACCACTGGCTGCATGAAAATGTTTTTTTCTCATTGCTTTTGCTTCTTTCATCAATTATTTTATCTGTGCTCTCTTGTTCTCAATCCTTTCACGAGTGGGAACAGTTTCTCCGTATCTATTCTCTCCAGACCCCTCATGATTTTGAATGTTTTTAAAAATTCTTTCATGGGATGTGAGCATCACTGGCAAGGCCAGCATTTGTTTCCCATCCCGAATTGCCCTTGAACTGAGTGGCCTGCTAGGCCATTTGCAAAGGAAGTTAAGAGTCAACCACATTATTGTGGATCTAGAGTCACATGTAGGCCAGACTGGTAAGGATGGCAGATTTTCTTCCCTAAAGGATATTGGTGAACTAGGTGGAATTTTACTACAATCGATGATAGTTTCATGGTCACCATTACTGAGACTAGTATATATATTCCAGATTATTTATATTAGATATTATTTATATTATTTTGTATATGTTATTTATATTCCAGATTTATTAATTGAATAATATCCTTTAGGGAAGGAAATTACCATCCTTACGCAGTCTGGCCTACATGTGACTCAGACCCAGAATAATGTGGTTGAATTTAAATTCCACCAGCCGCCATGGTAGAATTTGAACCCATGACTCCAGCTTACTAGCCTTGGCCTCTGGATTACCAGTCCAGTGACATTACCACTATGCCACCATCCCCCCCAAACAATAGCTCGATCAAATCTCCTCTCAGGCTTCTCCTCCAAGGGAAACATTCCTAACTCTCCAGTCTCTCTTCGTAACTGCGTTTCCTGTCCCTGGAACGATTCTAGTGAATCTGCACTCTCTCCAATGCCTTCACATCCTTCCTAAAAGTGTGGCACCCAGAACTGGACGCAGTACTCAGCTGAGGCTGAACTAATGCCTTATAAAATTTCAACATAACCTCCTTGTTCTTGTACTCTATGCCCCTATTAATAAAGCCTAGGATATTGTACGCTTTATTAACTGTGCTCCCAACATGTCCCACCACCTTCAATGACTTATGCACATGTACACCCAGATCCCTGTGCTCCTGCACCTACTTTCGAATTGCATCTTTATTGTGTCTCCATGTATTCCCTATCAAAATGAATCACTTCACATTTCTCTGCATTGAATTTAATCTGCCACTTGTCTGCCCATTCCACCAATTTGTCCTTCTGAAGTTCTACACTATCCTCCTCAAAAAACTTGCAAGTATTGTGAACTGTATCATCCACAGATTTTGAAATTGTTCCCTGTACACTAAGGTCTTGGTCATACATTTTTTTTCTCATATTTGTTCATGGGATGTGGGTGCCGCTGATTAAGCCAGCATTTATTGCCCTTGAGAAGTTGGTCGTGAGCTGCCTTCTTGAATCGCTGCAGTCCATGTAGTGTAGGTAGGTAGTGCTGTTAGGAAGGGAATTCCAGGTTCTTGACCCAGTGAAAGTGAAGAAATGACAATAAAGTTCTAAGCCAGGATGGTGTGTGGCCTGTTGGGGAACTTCCAGGTGGTGGTGTTCCCATGCATCTGCTGCCCTTGTCCTTCTAGGTGGCAGAGGTTTGAAAATATGTCGAAGGAGCCTTGTGAGTTGCTGCAGTGCATCTTGTAGATGGTACATACTGCTGCCACTATGTGTTGGTGGTGGGAGTGAATGTTGAGGGTGCTGGACGTGGTGCCAATCAAGTGAGCTACTCTGTCCTTGATGGTGTCCAGCTTCTTGAGTGTTGTTGGAGCTGCACTCATCTAGGCAAGGGGAGAGTATTCCACCACTCCTGATTTGCGCCTTATAGATGGCGGACAGTCTTTGGGAGCCAGGAGGTGAGTTAATTCCTGCCTCAGCCAGAAGTTCCCAGCCTCAGACCTGCTGTAATAGACACAGTATTTATATGGGTGGTCCAGTTCAACTTCTGGTCAATACACAGCATGTTGATAGTGGGGGATTCAGTGACAGTAATGCCATTGCCTATCAAAGGGAGATAGTTAGGTTCTCTCTTGTTGGAGATGGTCATTGCCTGACATCTGTGTGGTGTGAACATTACTTGTTACTTATCAGCCCAAGCCTGAATATTATCCAGGTCTTGCAGCATTTGGGCATGCATTGCTTCAGTATTTGAGGAGTTGTGAATGGTGATGAATACTGTGTTATCACTAGCAAACATCCCCACTTCTGATCTTAGGATGGAGGAAAGGTCATTGATGAAACAGCTGGAGATGGTTGGGCCTAGGATACTACCCTGAGGAACTCCTGTGGTGATGTCCTGGGATGGAGATGAACGTCCTCCAACAGCCACAACTATCTTTCAGTGAACCATCTTCAATCAATATCAGGGAAAGCAAGGGTCCCAACACTGACACCTGGGAAACTCCACTGCAAACCATCCTCCAACCCCAGAAACACCCATTAACCACTACTATTTCCTGCCACTCGGCCAATTTCATATCCATGTTGCTATTATCCCTTTTATTCCATGAGCCATATCCTTGCTCAAAAGCCTGCTGTGCAGTACTGTATCAAATGCCTTTTGAAAGTTCATGTATACCATATCAACAGCATAGCCCTCATCAACCCCTTGTTACCTATTCAGAAAAGCTCCAGCAAGTTGGTTAAAGACGATTTTCCATAAGAAATCTATGCTAGCTTTTCTTAATCCACATTTGCCCATGTGACTATTAAATTTTGGACAAAATTAAGATTAAGATAATAACTCACTGCGGTTTAAAAAAAAGTCCAAATCTCCCCTCACACCCCCCGCCGCACCCCCACCCCACCGCCACCACCCATGTTTTTTTTGCCAATTGTGTCCTTTGGTAACTGATCCTCTTTCAATTGCCCTTTCAAGTTTAAGTGAGTAGTGGGTTAATCAACTTAGCTTTACTGAGTCATAGATAAAAGTTAATTGTTTTAGTAGAATTTTGTTGTTTGCAAAGAGCTTGCCTCATTTGGGAGTTTACTGAAGAAGTATATCACTAATTTTATTTTCTCTCTATGTTCACCCCCAACAGTGCATTTGATGCTACCGTGGAAATTCTCCAGGATAAACATGGCTTGTCCTTGCAGTCATACAACTGACAGAAACTTCATTGGATGCGGTTTCTTTCCTCCGTACAAAACAAATCTCTCAATACATAGGACTCAGTCTTGCATCTTTGTCTCTATCTGTTTTTATGGGAAGGGTTGATTCCTGAGAAAACTCGTCTGTCCCCCGTCTTGTATTGGCTATGTTGTACCCACTGATGGATTTTCTGTTGCAGGTTTGCCCTGCTTTTATTCTCCCACAGCACAGTTTAGAGAAGAGAAGGCCTGTTCCAGGAGAAATGCAAGTCATGGTCTGAGAAATTGTGCATTCTCGGTGTGCACCGATCCTGCTATGACGGGAAATCTGCTAAATTAAGTTGACCAAGACTCGGCTATATTTTGGAAGTTGCACTTTTGTTCATCACTTCCTAATTTTCTGGGAGACTTTTGTGAGACATGACTGTCATCTTTTGTGCATTGTTCTACTATGTGACTGCTGGTGTGAAGTCCTGTGCTGCGGAGCTTCCAAAGCTCACTCTTTCACATTGTATTGCTTCAAAATAAGTTAGGAAATATTAAACAGGAGCTCAGTTTGAACATTGATAACTGTAGTGGAATTGTAGGAAAGACTCTCAAATGCACTCTGCTACCTCAGGTACAATTACTCGTATAGTTTTTAATTGTAAAAACATGCTGCTCAAGTATGCTCTAATAGGATACGACTTTTATGAATGAATTTCAAGCATAAAGTCCAGGTTAAGTTTATCTGGAGTAAGGACAAGCAAACAAAATGCAAAGATACTATGCTGCAGTGTCATATAATTGATGGTTGATAGGGATGTAGTTTGGGGTGGGGAACAGGAGACCCTTTCCTCCTCTGTTAAGTAAAGGTTGTGCTTATCATTCCTTTCTTGAAGCTGAGTAAATGGACAACTTGTAGCTGGCACTTCAACGATTTTGTATTTAATTCAAGAGGTTGGAGGTTTATGACCAGGTTTTGTGGCTAACTCTTTCCTGCACCTCCCCTTTTCTCCACCCCTCTTTTCTCTTTTTCCCCTTTTCCCCCCTCTCCTCCCACTCTCTTCCTCTTCTCTCTCCTCTCCTCCTCCCCTCCCCTCTCCCCCCCTCTCTTTTCCCCCCTCCCCTCCCCTCCCCACCCCCCAGTTAATGATCTTTGTTCAACAAAGATGGAGGCCAATGGCCATCTGCCTCTTTTCCCAACCCTGACACCTTCCTACTGGAAAGGAATTCTGTTCCTTCACCAAAAGGGTAATAGGTTGGGGGGTGGGTGTGGTGGGCCGCGAGGTGGCTAGTGCTAAATATAGTAGCCTCGCCCATCTGCTCCAACGGGTGGACATACCCTTATGAAAAATATGAAAGTGGCATCTGAAATAATGAAAACTAAGAACAGGAACATAAAAATGATGTACCTAAAGCTTTTATTTTGATCAATAGAGTGACAAGTTAACACTCACTAGTGAGCAGCCATGTAGATTTTCAATTGAAGATAATATTCAATGCTGCATTGAAAATTGAATATGTTTGTTAAATTATTTTTTAAAATTATGATGATTCATAGGGTATTAAATACTTGTTGGTATGAGAAATCCAAATAAATATCCCTACATTTAGGTTTGTACCATTGATTTACAATTCAGTAGTTACGGAAGCATTGCAGGGAGTGCGGGGTAAAAGGAAAATTGCTCTTTGTCATGCCTTCTCCATTCAGTGAGTGCAGCCATTTGTTTATCTGTTTTGAGCTGTGATAATTTGCTCGCTTAAGTCAAACTTAATTTTGTTGAATATGGTCTTACCATGTACTTCATAAACTACTGGTGCCTTGGTTAATACCTATTAAAAATTGAAAAAAAAATGCAGGTAAAATGCAGAAAAATACCTTGTGGGAAATTGTCATTTTACGAGACACTGGCTGTTTACAGACTTTGCTAGTGGAGAAAATTGAGCATTTTCCACTTGAGAACAGGGTAGGTTCCTGTGTGCTAGTAGAAGGGCTCACAGGAGAGTGGATGTGCCACTGATTAAAGTTTGCTTACAGAGTGAGATTCTTACAGGGCTAGTAACAATGGGTGTGATCCCAAGCTTAGCCATGCAAGTGGTAAACATTTTGCTAGGGAATGAGCTGGCAGGCTGGAGGTTAGTACCCCTGAAAAGTCAAAGACAATCCAGAGAGACTGAAAAGGCTGTAGAATGCCAACATGCATCTGCTGATGTGCTGGGAACCAAGAGAGATTCAGAGGCTCTACAGTGGGTAATAGAATTCCTGAGTCTTGAAGTGGCAAAGGAGCAGCCACTTGAATTTAAAAAGGCCTAAGCCAGGCCAGTAGAAGGAAAAGAGATTCATGAAGGGGCTGTAATGGTTAAAAAGGATGAAGGAAGAGAGCCAGTGACCTAGTTAGCTTCTTTTCAGATTTAAATGCAGACCAGGGAAGTTTCTAAAGAGACCAAGAGGGAGTGAAGGTGATGCCCCACTCAGCCAAAGAGCCACAGGGGAGTACAGCAGGGGACATGGAACAGCTTAGGGGAAAGCCTATTCCCAAAACAGGAGCAAGTGAAGGGGACATACCCCAATGTAAACAACATTTGTGGAGAACACTAGGGGAATATCGGTGAAATTCATGTTGGTTACCTACTGATAAGCAAATTGAACAAGATCAAGTTTTAAAGCTCAACAAGCCCAGAAGCACTGATGTAAAATTCACCAAAAGTGAGGTGCTGAACAACAGTCCAGAATTCCTACAGGAGGCAAAAATCAGCCCACTAACCTCCTACAAATCTAATTTATAAAAGTGCCTAGGTTTGAGCTATTAACTTCACAGGTCAGAGAGGTGGACAGCGAAGGGTTAAAACTGATCAGAGCAGACCAGGCTAGCAATCAGGATAATTTGCATAATCATACTTGGCCCCTTGTGTTCTCCACAAATGTTGTTTACATTGGGCTATATCCCCTTCACTTGCTCCTGTTTTGGGAATAGGCTTTCCCCTAAGCTGTTCCATGTCCCCTGGAATGCTACAGACCCCCAAGTGGATGTTCAGCTCCTGCTGTACTTCCCTGTACATACATGGGAATTAACAGGCATGTGAAAGGACCAAACCTTTAGGTAATACTTTATCCTACATTACAGAGAGGAACAGGCACAGGGGTTCTGACAAAGTTATCAGCTATGACTAACTCCAAAAGAATAAAACACATTCAGAGTCCTGATGCAAGACTGATCTTTTCTGATGAAGATAGGTTTTGTTTGTAATCACTGCCTGAAAGGATAAAGCGATATAACAGAATGCTGTCCAGAGTCTAACTCAGTGTAGAGTTATCAGGGTACAAAAACCACAGTAGAGCATAACTGAGGCAAGTGCGAATGGGTGTGCATGTGTTACTTTTAATTTTCTTAACATTTGGATGTTGTGTAATGAAATGCTCATAATCCACATTGCATTCCCCACGAGGTGCAGGTGTCATGCTGGTGTATGTGTAATATCTTTTATTTCATCAGCTGGTCAAATATATATTTGACTTCTTTAAAAGGATTTTTTAAATTCAAAGACATCGACTTAAGATGGCTGCCACAGGTCACCTGACATGTCTGGTATTACAAGTTGATCAGCTTCTGGAAGTTTCCAATATGGATTACAATTAGGACGTACCAAGGCAATCACCTATGGAGTCTCACATCTGCCGATGTCAAGAATTACTTCAAAGATGAACTGAAACTGTACTTTGTCTTACCATTCGCATTTGTAGAAGGCTACCTTTCAGGCAGAGACAGCACGTCTAGCAGGATAATGGCTATATAGGTGTCCTTCCTAGCTCATCACAGGGAAGAATGGCCCATTCAGAAGTGATAGCTGGGACATTAAATAAACAAATCATCTAGGCCATAATACAACAGCCAAGGTCTGTCTTGAAATGAGTTAATCAATTACATTTTGTGGAATTCCCAACTCACTATGAGGAGAGAGGTCATGTGACTAGAATAACCATTTTGAAATGCCTTTTATTCCAACACCTAAGCTACTAAAATCAGTCCAGATGAAATCTGCCAGTGGAGCAGTACCACCATTTCTCTCCCTTCTCTTTCAAGTTCAAGACCCTGGACTGTGTTTGATGTGCCTCCAATAGCTGTGTTTTCAGTGGGCATGTAAAATTGGATAGGAGCCCACAGCACCACCATCCTCCCCAAGCTCACCTCCCTAATATGGGTAGTGGGTGGGCACCAAAATAGGCATTTAAATAGATATTCAAGGGTCAATTGGGCTTGTTAACAAGCCAATTGACTCTGATAATATGCTGCCCATACCATAAATCTGTTGTCATGGGTTGTTAGGTGGAAGTGGGCAGCCTGATTTTTTTATTCTCAAAGGGTGGGGAGGGAGAGTATTACCTTCAGAGGCTTCCATTTGTAGATTGGGGGTGGCCACTAAAATGGAACTTCCCTTTTCTTCCTACCCAACTGCTGCACTAAACATCACCCAGACACTGCCACCCTCCTCCCTAACCTGCCCAAGGCCCCAGACTAACCTGTGTCTGGACCCATTGGGTTGCCACCTTCTTCCCGTGTACAGTCCCAGCAGCGCCAGTGGCACATTAGTGGGGGCTGCCAGGTCTGATGGAGCTGCTGCCCTAATTAACCTGCTCACAGTGCATTATGGCTGTGGAGCAGGCTGGCGTGGAGCAGGTCAGCTATATACCCTCCTGGCAGGGGGTGGTGGGGTGAGATGAGCCATCCTGTTGCCTGAGCCTAAAGGAAAGTGATTAAGCCTTGACCCTCCATGTTTGGGTTGTGTTTTCTGAAACTGGTGGAATGACATAATTATTGAGTGCACATGCACCATAGGAATAGAGGAATTGCTGAACAAATAAAGACCACAGTCTATCTTGTTTGACTTCTACCATCTTGGTAGTCACGTGATGCAATGATAATGGAGCTGCTGATTACTCATAGCAATCAATCTCTTTATCAATTAGTCTACAACAGACTAAGGCATAACTGAAGGAAAATCCAGTCACGGAGACAAAAACAGAAAATGCTGGAAAAACTCAGGTCTGATGGCATCTGTGAAGAGAAACATAGTTGACGTTTTGAGTCTGTATGACTTGAGCTACAGAGAAGTAGAAATGTGATAAAATTTATACTGTTTGAAGGGGTGGAGCAGGTGAAGCTCGAGAGAGAAGACCAGCAATTAGTGGGGACAAAGGAGAGTGATCAAGATATCATGGACAAAGGGAGTGTTAATGGTAGTGGTTAGGGTTAAAAAAAAAGGCACTGATAGTGGCCTTAAGGTAAGAAAGCAGGATGTGATAATAGCAGGCCCAATCATGGAGAGTTTTAGGAAACATTGGACAAAAGCCACTTGCTACATTTACCACCTATCATGTCTTTACTCATACCATATCCCAAAATGTTATTTCATAAAAGAAATCTGTCAAATTTGCAGGTGAATGAAGCAATAATAACAGCTTACTTGGGAGCCTGTTCCATAGATTGACCACTTATTGAAATATTGTTTGCAGTGCATGATTTGCTTTGTGGGGGGATAACAGCTTCTCAAATGATTGTACATGGGGACTGATGACTTGCTGGATGGTTATATGAATCGGCTCCTTCGCCTGGGAGATTCCTCCCCATCTCACCTCAGGCCATAGTTGCCTCAGCAGTTTTTCCATCCTTCCCCACTCCTCCCAATATGAGTCCCATTCAAAAAAGCTTCTCCGATTTTAAAGATGAAATATATATTTTCCAATCTGATAAAATGGATGCGTAGAATAGTTTTTCCTAATAGAGAATGCAGATTATCCATAGGTGAGGCCACATACACTCATTTTAGTTAAAATCCAAATCTCACAACCCAAGTAAATGTACTGTACTCACATATACATGTTTACTTAACACTAACCACCATTCGTTAATCAAGGGCATAAAAAATAAGAGCTGATCTGACTGTGGCTTTAACTTTACTTTCCTCCTGCCCCCATAATCGTTGATTCCCTTGTAGGATCAAATATTTGTCTAACTCAGCCTTGAAATATACTTAATGACCCAACCTCCACTGCTCTCTGGGGCAGAGAATTCTAAAATTAATGACCCTCTGAGAGAAGAAATTCCTCCTCATCCCCATCTTCAATGGAAGATCCCTTATTTTGAAACTGCGGCCCCTAGTTCTAGATTTCCCCCACGAGGGGAAATATCCTCTCAGCAAAAAGCATGTAAAGCACTCTCAATGACCAAAAAACATTTGTACACTTGGCTTTTGATCTTCCCAGTTTACCAACAAATGCCTAGTAAGATTAAAGTTTACCTGCATACGTTATCAAAATGAGATCACCTGACCAATGATGGTGTCTTCAATTTTTTATTCGCTAAACAGAAATGCAATTGTCCATGTCTGGATTCCCAATTAGCCATATGTGGCTAACATATTGGACAACACTGACAGGACGCTGAAGTTGCATACAACAAAATTGTGTATTTTGCTTTTTATTCTTTATTTTGCCGTAGCTGAATATGTACATGTGTGTATATCATACTCACAAGCTGTCTCTAGTTATACACAAGTGCGACAATACTTGAGAGATTCTCTAGCCAGCAGCCCCCCCACCCCCCCTTCTCTGCCGCTGAGTAAGTTCCAGGGCAATATTCTGATCATGGCCTTCCATACACTGAGTACCCTAACTTAGTACAAGCATAGCTCTATGGTATGCTATAATGCTGGATGAATGCTGTACGTTATTTGTCTTACATTCACTTCTTCCCTCCGACTTGCCCCAAGTTTTCCTCTATGACACACAGCTTCTAAGCAGATGTGGCTATGGTGCTTTTGTGTAAAATAAATTACTGAATGTTCAGGAATAGCCAGGGTAAGTTGCTGTCTGTTTAGTTTTCTGTTAAATGTCTGTCATCTCTCCAACCCTCTCATGTTTAGAGTATGTGGTGAATCATAGGTCTTAACCTGCATATTATATTTTAGGATATCTAAATCCCATTGAAGCAGGACAGCTAACCAGCTGAAGTTAACAACGATTGCTGCTCAGAACTTTTTAAATTGATTAAAATAAAAATGTTGAATATAATATAGTTTTTGTTTTGTTGCTACAAGATTAGACAGGGAATGAAGGACAAATTTGCAGAAGGATCTTACTTGACTATCTTGCACTTCAATCTCACAGTTGAATTGCTTTTTAGTGCAGTGTGCATTATCACTTAAACAGATCACATAAAATATCGAGTGAATAAAATCCTATAACATGTTTTTGTTTTTGTCTTTGGCTGGAATCTCTCACAAACCTCAGATACTTCCCTCTTGATGGTGTACTTCAGCAATGAATACCGTTGTCTGACTCATAATTAAAGAGGGCCAAACTTATGCAACACAGTCTTGAATGGTGCTATTAATTGGATTGTGCTCTTTATGAACTGGTAACCTACTGTATCCCAAAACAGAATTATATGTATTTGAAGTCAATTCCCTACAGAACACGCATGTACCAGCTAGTGGGTGGGAAGCTTCTGTGACATTTTTGGGCTGTGTGGGTGGATTGGGTGTGGAAAAGGAGGAATAAGAGCGGACTTTCACTGGATTGACCAGCAGCTGATCATTGATAAGAGCACCTGTCAAGCCAACCCAGCTATTACATTATCTCAATCCAAAATCCCATCCCAAACCTCAACAGTGTACCACCAGTTGAATGGTCCCATGGGACTTGCACGTCGCTAAGATGCCTCTGAGGCCTGTTGACATAAGCTACTCAACTCTGGTATGAGAAATATGACCAAGCACGCAGAAGAAATAGTGAAGGATGCTGCTAAAGGCATATTCTGTAAACTTTATGGATCAGAAAAGGCTCATGGTAAATTTATTCTTAAAACAACAAAAGTCAATGTTCAGTTGCAGGTATTTTAGGAGGAGCTTTTTGTGCATAAAGCCTTTACATCAGCCATTGTTCTTTCTCTTTGCAAAAGTGCTTGGCCCATTTGTGGGTCAACACTAAATACAGGTTCGGCTCATGTGGCAGGTAGTCCAGGTAGGTGTACTGTGCAGTCTTCTTTGGCACTGCTTTCTCTATCTGTGTGCCCTCATGCCACTCATTAAAAGACGTGATGGAGATTATCTCTGGCCTCACTGTGAGTGCAGCATGGAGGGCGGTTTCATAGTACTTTCCACTGACCCGGTTCCTTGTGTTATGATTGTTCCATGGGCGTATCCTGGTATCTATGTATCCAGGCCCCACGCTTGGAATGAACATCAGGTTGTTGCTATCACAGAAATTCTTGATAGTTTTCCAGTTTTGGTGTGATGATCCAAATGAGAATCCGTTGGATGCGAAGTAGGTGTACAATCCATCAAATCCTGACTCCAGGATGTCCTGCTTGTGCTTCTCCTCCACTATCAGCCCAATAAACATGCCATCATATGGTGTATTGCGGATACTGTGAGGTCCTGAGGATGTGAGGAGGTTGGCCCAGGCAGCTGGGAGTGTCAGGTAGGAGTCATAGATGTAAAACATAGGCAATAATCTTCCTGTGCTGGTCCTGTATTTGTAAAAGGCTGAATGAGATCCATACCTATAAAAAGAAAATTAATTGTTACATGCAAAAAACAGAAATCTTTGACAACAAGACCCTAGCATTTAAGTTTGGGGAAGGACCTGGCTTATGACAAGGATTTTGAGAGCCTTCCTGGTCTTGGTCATAGTATGGCTGTGTGAGTCACCACTTGTCCTGTTTTCTGCATTTAGAAACTGCTACGAAAGGGGTTCAGAGCAGTTAACAGAGCGACTGTGGATTGGTAATAGTGAGCAGAGTGTTAAAAGGCAAAGATATCCTGCTAAACTGCTCATTTTAAAATATAAAGGGAGATATCTATTTCATCACCGCTGCTGAATAGAAACAGTCTGGGAAAAATCCATCATATGTGTGACATTCTGCCCACGGTCATTCATCTTTTATTTTAATGATGCCTTTGGTATTCAAAAATATGTTATATTGGGGCAGTTCTACACCATATGTCTGTCCCTAATTAGCAGTTTCAAAGCATAAAATACGGAAATCCGTTTGATATCCAGTATAATAAAAATGTTCTCACTGAGCTATTTTCACAGTTTTACTCCCTCAACATCTGCACTGAATGACTTCTCATTCTTGACGGCTTCAGCCTCCATCTCAACACATCATGCTCTCTCCCCTCTGAGTTCATTGCCCACTTCCTTCTATATCCACCCCTGGAAAACCTATCCCCAAATTCATTTAGAACTGCACATTCAAAATCCCAAATTGGTAAACTGCTTGATGGGGATCCAATGTCAACCCGCTCTAATTCAATTGGTCCACTCCAATTTTCATCTCTGGTTGCCTATTCTAGTGTCCTGTGCTTCTTGTACCTGTTGGCCAGGGAATCGAAGAGGTTCTTTGGCTGCAAACACTCACTTGTCCACAATGTACTTGATGTTCTCATACACAGTGTGGTCGCTGCGCCCCGCGTAAGGCAACATGTGAAATGCCACCTAGGAAAAGTAATGGGGCACAAAATTAAAAAGGTGAAAGGGAACAGTTATTTTAGACTAAAGACGAAATGAATAGGACACTCGAGGAAAGTTTTGTTGTAATAATATCAGTCATATTAATAGGACAGTAATCAGCTGTGTTTCATTTTGGACAGACACTGTGACAGAATAATACGTTCAGAATAGTTTGGATAAAGCTGCAGTGATCTCAAACACCCTTAATTTCCTACAGTAATAAAAATGAGAAATAATGGAAATTGCCAGCAGACCTGACAGCATTTGTGCAGAGACAGAGTTAAGATTTCAGGTCGATGACCTTTCATTAGAAAGGTTGCCTGACCTGCTGATAAATTGCAGCTTATTCTGTTTTTATTTCAGATTTCCAGCATCTGCAGTATTTTGATTTCATTTCCTGAAGTGTTTGCAAATGTTCATCTGTTATCTGTGTTACAGGCGACTTAACAAGTTAGATTTAGTCTAGTTCTGTCGAAGGGTCATGAGGACTCGAAACGTCAACTCTTTTCTTCTCCGCCGATGCTGCCAGACCTGCTGAGTTTTTCCAGGTAATTCTGTTTTTGTTTTAGATTTAGCTATTCTCTGGAGTGGCTTAGTAACAGATACAGAATGTTGTGTCATACGAATCTGTACATGCCAGCAAGATTAATCCTTCATCTGTGCTGAGTGGGCTTATTTTAGCTGAACTGTCAGGCTGTCTGCAATTAACATAAGCACCCCTCTAGAGAAGGGAAACAATCAGCGAGGATCCACTGCCGGTTGCAGCCCAGTGACCCTTACTAGAATGGGTGTTGTCAGCCTTGACTCACCAGTACTTTCACCTCTGAATCAGAAGGCTGAGGGTTCCACTGCAGAGACTTGAGCACAGAATCAAAGCCGACACTTGAGTGCAGTACTGAGGGAGTGTTTCGCTGTCAGGTACCATCTTTCAGATGGCATGTTAAACTGAGACCTTTTCTGCCCTCAGGTACATGGACAAGATCCATTCAGATGATCAAACAGAGTCGAGCAAGCTCGAGGAGATGGCAGTAATTGTGGGTACCCTTCCCTATCTTATTTAGCTTGAGATGCCCTTGAAATTCAGGAACTTGTCCATCTTCCATCTGAAGGACTGCAGTAAATCAATGCTTACTGCATATTTTGGTAATGTATTCCAGAGGTTGTTGACACAATGAAAGGGAATATTTCCTAGCATCTAATCTAATTCTTTGGTATCACATTTATACTAATGCTTCTTAATTCTCCATTTCCAATCAAGCTCAAATAACCAATTCACTCAAACACAATCTATTCCCGTCATTTTAAACTTGAAGTCTATGCTTCTCCTATGAAAAGGCCCAGTTTTAACTGTTTTAAATGTATTCATTCATAGGATGTGAGGGCGTCACTGGCAAAGACAGCATTTATTACTCAGTGTTGTCCTTCATAAGGTGGTGGTGAGCCACCTTCTCAAATTGCTGCAATCTATGCGGTGAAGATACTCCTACAGCACTGTTAGGTGTGACATTCAAGACTTTTGACCCAGCAAGAAGAAAGAATGGTGGCTTATATGTCCAAGTCAGTTTTGTGACTACGAATATACGAACAAGGAGCAGGAGTAGGCCATTCAGCCCCTTGAGCCTGATCCACCATATAAGATCATGGCTGATCTGGTAGTAAGCTCAAATCTGCATCCGCCTACCCCCAATAACCCATTGATGGGAACATGGAATTAGTGGTGTTCCCCCACTGCTGCCTTTGTCCTTCTAGGTGTTAGAGTTGCAGGTTTGGAAGATGCTGTCAAAGAAGCCATGGTGAGTTGCTGCAGTGCATTTTGTAAATGGTACACACTGCAGCCACTGTGCACTGGTGGTGTAGGGGTTGTATGCTTAAGGTGATGGATGGGCTGTCAGTCAAGTGGACCACTTTGTCTTGGATGATCTTGAGTTTCTTGAGTGTTGTTGGAGCTGCATTCATCCAAGCAAATTCCTTAAGCCTATCTTGAGAGCTAAAAGACCCAAGCCTAGATATCATTCTAGGGATCCTCCTTTGAGCCTCCTGTAAGGCTTCTACATCCTCCATCAATAAGTTGTGATATGCCTGTAGTTTTTTTCTTCCTTTCATTCTCTCCCTGTTTTGATGAACAGGCTTTTAAAACTCACGCGGGTAATGTTGACTTTGGGCAATGATCTAAACTGGATCACTCCTTGTCCAATTGCCATTCCCATTGAAGAAATACAAATACATGAAATTGATGGCCAGGAAAAGACCAACTAGTCCATCAAGCCTGCTCCACACCTCGTGATGCATTGTGACCAGCCACTTTCTGTCCCTCCCTCCAATCATGTAATCTCCTGGAACAGACAGAAAAAAGGAAAACTCTCCCAGGGTCAATAAAGGAAAAAAAGATGTGGAAAATTCCTCTCTGAGCCTGTCAGGTGAGCAAAACCATTTTGGGAGATCGCATGTACCCATTAGTGTATAACGAGCAGCTGAATGGATATCATCTGTTTTACATTGTCACTCAAACCTCTACCTCCAATCACTATTTCTGATACATTTTGATAGCTCTCCTATTCTTTTCACCTTTAATGGTATTTAACACTACACAATGGCCTCAGTCCTTCATCTAGGCTTCCTGGTAAAAAGGAAATTTCCAGCATTGACATATCTCATGAGGCAAATCGATCATATTTCCACACAAACCACGTGGTGACAACCTGATGCATCCATTGTGAAGATTTTGACAGCGCTAGTCAAAACAGTAATTGTGAGGCTGGTTTCAAGTTCTGTTTTCGGACTTGCGTAGTTACCCTGTTATTTCAGTATCTCACTAGCCCATTGTTGTCATCCTCTATAGAGCATTTCACAAAATCTCAAAACTGAAATAGCTTACTATTTATAATTAAACACTGAATAACTTTTACTGTACATAGTGAATATAAATGCATAATTACTTGCTTTCCTTCTGCCCTTGACATGCTTATTTTTCATCTTTTTTAACTGTTGTCAGGTGCTATTGATTAGAATGAGAACATGTCAGCGTTTAAGTATGCTTTAGTTTATGTATATTGATCCATGTGTCCTTGTAATCCTCTAAGTGTGTGGGAAGGCAAGATTTAAAGACTTAAAAAAGATTGGAAAGTCAGTGATGTGCTGAGCTGGAACATTATCCTTTCATTTCTGGGAGCAGGGTTCAAACACAGTCCAGATCAATGAGGTATTGACTGCCCTCTCTTCTCCTGTGAAAATGGTGCAGTAAATAAATCTGTGGTGATCCAAACCTTATTTCTTTCAAGCCAGAGTTCATTGTACAAAATTGCCTGCAGATTGGCATTATATGAGTTTCACCTGGAAACAGACTATAAGGATGGTTGGTGGAGGAAATAGGATTAACACTGGTACAACGGGGCTGAAAATCTGAGGTGGCAATTCAGGATGTTGTCCAGCAATCCACATATAAATTTTCTGCTCAGAGAGAAACAACACAGTTTGATCAAAATAGTACTTCATGTGTTCCTTAAATTAGCATCGTTTACCTGAACCTTTGGTAAGAGGAAAATAAGATTACATTCTGAACCTTGACGTGATCAGTAGTAATCTTTTTTGTTAGTAATTATCTGTTAACAATGATTATCTGTCCTCCAATTTGGTACAAATTCTGAATGATATTTCTAATTTGAGCCAAATTGGACAATTCATGTATTCAATTAATCTGAATTGGTCTCAATTTAAGGTCAGTTCAGACGTACCTTCCAATACTTTGCAACATCACGGGCAGAATTGTCCCAGATTTGCGCTAAGTGCAGTAACAGATGGGTAAAACCACGTTTTACCAGCCGGCTGCAATGGCGACTTCTCATGCCATATCGTCCCAAACCCGCCTCATTAATTATGCATTCCTGGGAAATATACCATTTCTATGGTGGGCGGGCTCTCATTTGTCCGCCATGCCATCACTTCGCCGCTTTATCACGCTGGGCGCCATATTTAAAGTGCAGCTGCATGCACACTTCTCAGTGCTTCCAGCCCAGGACTGCTGCATGGAAGAAACAGCCCTGAAAAGCGAAAAGATTGCAGCCCCCCCCACCCCGGGTTCAATGATGCATTCCTCGAGTGCCATGTGACGTGCCGTGGTGTCCTTTACCCCCGCTCTGGCCGCAGGATGGGCAGATGGGCAGCAACATCACCAATCCAGCATGGGAGGTGGTGGCAGTGGTGGTCAGTGCCAATGCCCAGGCAAGATAGGACAGCCGCCCAGTGCCGCAAGAGGATGAATGATCTCCTCTGTTCTGCCAGGGTAAGTCACTCTTCTCATCACTCTCAACTCTCACACTCACAAACCCAGCACATATCCACAGGGCCTTCACTCACTGCCAGTTCATGGGACATCACCGTTCACTCTCTCACATGCACCTACATTGTCCTCATCCCATCCATGGGACCACTCACCACCCACACATGCCAGGCATACTTATCACCTGGCCTGGCAGGCATCCTGCTTACACTTTCTCCATCTCTATTCCTGCAGGACAAGCTGGCACACAATGAGAGGGAGAGGACGCAGACTGGTGGAGGAATGCCTGAAATCAAGAGCTTCACGGACTTTGAAAACAGAGTCATCCAGCTGGCCGGAGAGGATCTGCACCGTTCCTGTGCTGATGATGAGGTCGACGGTGCTCTACGAAGTGAGGGTCCAGCAGTGCAACATCCATCAGACAACCATGCCATGAGTGATGTGTCCTCTTTCACAGGCCTCTGCCGTGCACTAATTATCTCTCCTTGCTTCCGCAGGCACGTCTGCCAATCAGCCGACAGAGTCCATGACCCAGGGCCTCCAATCAAGCCCCAAAGAAACCTCTGAAGAGGAATCTGAAGGCATCCTCCTTGATGTTCCGTTACAACGCTCACCCACACCCTTCACCAGCGCAGAGACACACACCTTGGTGGGACCCAGCTTTAGAGTAGCCTCAGGATCACAATCTGGCAAGCACATTGCACTTTATGATCCACAGTTGGCGGAGGCAGAGACTTCCCAGGTGCCTGGCACTCAGAGAACTGCTGGAGGCCAGAAATTTGCTGAGTCCAAGTCAGATGACCAGCCTCTGGACTCGGTCATGCCACAGTTGCTGGAGCTGCAAAGAAAAGCTCGGGAACATCAGGAAGGGATGTCTGCTGCACTCCTCCGATTGCAAGGCACAATGGAGGAGTCCATCTGCCTTCAGGCCAAGGTGATAGCGCTGGCATTACAATACACTGAGGTCAACATTGGTCGGATGGCATCCGCCACGGAGACCCTTGGTCCATGATGTCACTCCTGCACTGCTGCGTGGGCTCAATTCCAAAGCTGATGCCATAGTTGGCTGCTTGTGTGTGAGAGGGGTGTGGCGCAGCTCGATCTCACTCCAGCTAACCCTTCTCAAGGAGTCAGCCAGGGGCTGTTGGGCATCCACAGGGAGGAGGATCAGCAAGTGTGCACACCCACACTTGCATACCCCAGAGCTATCCATCCAGGTGACTCCGGGAGTGTCTGGCCCAGCTGAGTCCCCCCTTCCTGTGAGCTCGATAGCTCCAGCTTCACAGTCCGAGGGGGGTGCCACTGTCACAGGACTGGGGCACTCCAGGTCTCAGCCCTCCAAAGGACGCCTGCCAAGGTCATCACAGACAAGGCGTAGCAGGCAGCAGGCTGCCCCACCTCCACTGTGGATGCCTGGGGAGCACCAAGACGTCGCAGCACGGTTAGGAAAGTTAAAAAGATGTAGTTGCAAGGCATGGGCGCAGGTGTTAATCACTTGTACATAATGTTCACTACTGTAAATAAACTCCCGAGAATGCTCCCCTGCCTGTGGCTCCTTGCTCTGATGAGCAGTGCTCATGTCACTCAGATGTGAAACCTATCTGCACGAGATAAAAGGAAGGTGTCTCAGTCCAGGGCCTCTTCCCTGTGCTCTTCAGACCAAAGTGATGGTCCGACCTCACACTCCCTGAACATATTAGTGATGTCTGCGCCTCGATGGTGCTGGTCATTGCTGCCAGAATTTTGTGGGCAAGCGTCACAGAGTTCCATCATTCTCTCTGTGTTCTCTCAGCACCTTTAAGATGGGGCTGGCTCCAATCTCTGTAGGTCTGTAGTTCCCTGTTTTCTCTCTCCCTCCCTTCTGAAATAGTGGGGTGACATTTGCTACTTTCCAATCTTCAGGAACCATTCCAAAATCTATAGAATTTTGGAAAATGATCACCAATGCATCCACTATCTCTAAAGCAACCTCCATTAACACCATGGGTTGCAGAATATCAGGTCCTGGGGATTTATCAACTTTCAATCCCATTAATTTCTCCTTTTATTTATACTTCCTTCAACTCCTCATTCTCCCTAGTCCCTTGGATCTCTAAATCTGGGATATTTTCTGTATCTTCCTCAGTGAAAACAAACACAAAATAATTATTTAGCTTCCCTACCATTTCTCTATTCCCCATTATGAATTCTCTTGACTCTGCCTGTAATGGATGCACAGTTGTCTAAGCCAAAAGCTTCCTTTTTACATACCTCTAAAAGCTTTTACAGTTTGTTTTTATGCTTTTGGCTAGATTGCATTTATATTCTATCCTTCCTTTCTTTACCAGTTTTTTGGTATTCCTTCACTGTATTCTAAAAACCTCCCAATCCTCAGCCTTACTACTATGTCTGGCAACTTTACAAGCCTTTTCTTTTAATCTTATACAATCCTTAACTTCCTTTATTAGTCACAGTTGACTGACTTTTTGGGCTTTTGCAACTTGAAGTGATGTATAGGTGCTATGAGCTATGTAATGGTTCTTTGAAGATTATTCATTGTCTATGTACAGTCATACCTTTTAATATATTTTCCAAATCCACCTCAGCAATTTGTCCCTCATGCCTTCATAATTTCTTTTATTCAACTTTAACACCCTTGCTTCAGAGTGAACTACCTCACTTTCAAACATTCTAGCATTTTGTGGTCACTCATCTCTAAGGTTATTTCTCAACAAGATTATTAATTAGCCCTTTTTCATTACCATAATATTAGATCTAAAATAACCTGTCCTCCAGTTGGCTCCTCAACATACTGCTCTAGAAAACCATCTTTAACACACTCCAGAAACTCGTCATGCACAGCGTTAGTGTTCAGTTGGTTTACCCAGTCAATATGCAGATTGAAGTCACCCATGATTACTGTGTTGCCCATGCTACATGCTTCTCTCATCCCCTGATTAATACCATGTCCCATATTACCACTACTGTTTGGTGGCCGATAAACAACTCCAACCAAGGTCTGCTGCCCTTTGCTGTTTCTTAGCTCCACCCAAACAAACTACACATTGTTCTTCCAATCTGAGAACCCCCCTTACTGATGCACTGATCCCATCCTTACTATCAATGCAACTCCACCTCCTTTCCCTTCTTGTCTGTCCTTCCTAAACGTCGAATATTCTTGAATATTCAGTTCCCAGTCTTGGTCACCATGCAGCCATGTTTCTGTAATGGCAATTATATCATACCCATTTACCTCTATTTGTGCCTTTAGATCATCTACCTTATTGCGAATGCTGCGCGCATTCAGGTAGAGTGCCCTTAACTTTATCTTTTTGACATCATTCTGCATTCAAAGCATACTCAATGTTCTGCTTTGTTTCTCCTGCCTTCTAGTCCCAGTACTACTTCCTCTAACCAACTTTACTTTCTTCCAATTTGGGCCATCCCTCAGGTTCCCACCCCCCCTCGACAAGCTAGTTTAAAACCACCCTAACAGCACTAGCAAATCTCCCTGTGAGTATATCAGCCCCAGTCCTGTTAATATGTAACCTGTCCAGCTTGTACAGGTCCCACTTGCCCCAGAACTGGTCCCAATGCCTCAGAAACCTGATGCCCTCCCTCCTACACCAGTTCCCCAGCCACGTATTTAATTGATCAGTCCTCCTATTCCTATGCTCACTAGCACCGTAGCACTGGGGGTAATCCTGAGATTACTGCTCTTGAGGTCCTGCTTTTTAATTTCCTTCCTAACTTCCTGAAATCTGCTTTCAGGACATCATCCCTCTTCCTACCTATGTCGTTGGTACCAATTTGGACCACGACTTCTGGCTGATTCCCCTCCTCCCAAAGAATGTCCTGCAGCTGCTCTGTGACATCCTTGACCCTGGCACCAGGAAGGCAACACACCATTCTGAGTCACGCTTACTGCTGCAGAAACGCCTGTCTGATTCCCTGACTATGGAATCCCCTATCACTATTGCCCTTCCATTCTTCTTCCTACCTCCCTGTACACCTGGTACCACAGGCTTGGCTCTGGCTGCACTTCCCTGAGGAACCATTGCCCTCATCAGCATCCAAGATGGAAAGCCAACTAGCAAGCATGATAGACTCAGGGGACTCCTGCACTACCTGCCTGGTTCTCCTAGGTTGCCTGGCGGTCACCCATTCCCTTTCTGGCTGTAAGATTCTGACCTGCAGTGTGACCATCTCCCTAAGCTGGGTATCCACATGGTCGTTTGCCTCGCGGATGTACAACAGTGACTCCAGCCGTCGCTCAAGTTCTAAAACCCGGAACTCAAGCTTGTGCAGCTGGTGACACTTCCTACAGATGAGACGCATGGTGTGTCGACACACGTCGACGTGTGTCACACGTACCCCAGGATGTACACTCCACTTGGCCAAGCTGACCTGCCATCCCATAAGTCTAAAATCTATTTATTACACTTAGAGTAAGTAGGATGAGTAGGATAAATTACTAGTAACTTAACTTTACTACACTTACGTTAACTTTATCTTACTTTGGCTTACTTTATTACTTTATTTCACTTTGACTTGGTTTACTTCCCCATTGCGAGTGTTCCTTACTGAAATCCAAGTGGCTACTTTTTATAACTGTTGCGTTTTTCTGGTTTTAGGCTATTTAAACAGGCTCCCCTAATAGCAGCTTCTCACCAACCAATGAACTTACAGTTTTCCTGCGATGTCACTTCTAGATTTTTTTTCAAACTCAGCCCGTTGCCCGAATAGAGGTGTCCCTCACAGGTCCAGCCATCTCCCTTCCTGGAAGGTGAGTGAGGGCCCAGAGCCTCACCTTCTATTTATTCGCTGCCTGGGTAGAGGTATCCCTCGCAGGTCCGGCTGTCTCTGCTCGCTCATCACCATTGATGTCCTCATTGAAGGAGACCTCCAGCTCCTGCATCTCCTCCTCAGCCAGCTCGTCTCCCCAATGTGCAGCGCCACGTTGTAAAGGGTGCAGCAGGTGATGATAATGCGTGACACCCTCTGCAGACTATATTGCAGGGCTCCACCAGGCACCAGAACCTTACTTTCAGCATCCCAATGGTTTGCTCCACAAAATTGCGAGTTGCAGCATGAGCCTCGTTATATCTTCGCTCTGCTGCAGTCTGAGGCCACCTCATGGGTGTCATCAGCCATGGCCTCTACCCTTGTCCCTGAGGAGCCAACCCTGCCGCTTCTGTGGACCCTGGAAAACGTTTGGGATCTGTGCCCGACTGAGAATGTAGGAGCCGCGCACACTCCCTGGAAACCGTGCACAGACCTGCAGGATGCGTTTGTGGTGGTCGCACACCAGCTGCAAATGGAAGCCCTTGTGGTTGACATAGCTGGCCCCTTGTTGAGATGGAGATCTGAGCGCCACGTGAGTGCAGTTGATGGCACCCTGCACCTATGGGAAACCCGAGATCTGAGCAAATCCAATCGCTCTTGCATCCTGGCTCTCCTGGTCCCGGGCGAAATGCACAAAGTTGTGTGCTCTTACGAAGGTGGCATTTGTGATCTCGTGGATGCATTTGTGGGTGGTGGCTTGTGATATCCCACAGAGGTCATCTGTGAAGCCCTGAAAGGAGCCGCTGGTATAAAAACTGTGTGTGGTGGTCACTTTCATGCCAACTGGCAATGGATGCCCCACATGTCCCCGTGGCGCCAAATCCTGCAGTAGCTGGCAGATGTGACCGACCAGTTCCGTAGACATGTGCAGTCTTCAGCGACACTGGTTCTCGGTTATCTGCAGGAATGAAAGGCAGTGTCTTTAGACCCTGGGTC
The DNA here is from genome assembly GCF_017639515.1 of Carcharodon carcharias. Taxonomy (NCBI): domain Eukaryota; kingdom Metazoa; phylum Chordata; class Chondrichthyes; order Lamniformes; family Lamnidae; genus Carcharodon; species Carcharodon carcharias. The sequence continues at coordinate 50,832,232 of NC_054485.1, read as the reverse complement.
TAGCTAGGTGCTGACCAACAACAGCTCGTTGTGGCTCTTCAGAGGTGTGTGCGGGAGCCTCAGCCGCTGCCTCTTTCTGAGGGTGCTGCTCCTCCCTCTGCACAGCCAGATGCCTCTGTCGCTCTCTTCTCCTTCGCCTCTGCTTTCTGTATGCCATGAGGCATATAGCTAGTTCACCAGGCTTCATGGTCCTGATGTACTCCTCCTGCAGGATGAAAGAGAGAGACATGTGGGTTAGTTTGGGTAAATAAGAACCTGTCTTGGTTAAGTCTGAAGGCCCCTTAACACATCCTGGAGTGTGCTGGCCACCAATTGGATGGCCAGAGATTAGTACACTGCATGGCTGCCTGAATCTGCACCTACTTCCACCCCACTCTACCTGACCGATTGGTGGCAGCTTTGCCCATTGGACTGCATGCTGTGCTCTCAGCTCAGACGCAGGCATTCTCCTAACCCGTACTGCAAGGCTGCGCTGTTAGCTTGAACCATGGCGGAGCCTGGTCCAAATGGGCATGATGACATTGCAAAGGGCTGTGAGCGCCTCCATCAGTGACTGCTCCACAGCCAGCAGGTGTATTACAATGAGGTTCCTGACATCCGATGGCAGGGGGCTGAGTGGACGAATGCAAACTGGTTTCATGGCGTCGTAAAACTGATTTTGGCCTTCTCGTCATATTGTCCACTCATGCCGCCGCATGGATGATTTCGCCCCATGATCAGATCAGCATAGCTTTCCTCTATCTCTAACTTTTACATTGACATTCGTGCGACAGAAAGAGATATCGCTGGCCTTGGAACTGACTCCAGTCGAACACTGAATGAAACAAAAAATGATCAGAATGTGTCTTGTGTGCCAGTGAGGTGCACCAGCATTTTCACGTGAGGTTGAGTTTTGTTGCTTGTGAGTTCTCCATTTAGTATTGCATTTTTGTTTTGAATTGAAGAATTGAGATGAAGAGCTAAGCCCCATATTAGAGGACACCAAGGCTGATAGGACCAAAAGGGATAAGCTAACTCAGGTGGTAGTTACTGAGTGACTAGACAGGAAAAAATTGGACAAAGGAACCATGGAGAGGGGCCCAAGGAAAGGTGAGATAGAGGGAGAAAGTTGGGTAAGAAAGGACATTAGAGCACCGTTGTGGGGCTAATGTCCATGAGAGCTAGCGTTGGCAGAAATTCAAATGCAATTAGATTTGCTGCCTATTAATATTGACTGAGAGATATATAATCACATCAACTCTGCTGGCATCTTTTCAGTTCCCTTTTGAAGAAGTAGTGTTGGTGGTGTGTAACATTCTTTGGGTCTCACTCCCTGAGTGGTGTTCAACAGAGTTCTGAAAGCCATGCATTCTTATTTTTATGATTTCTATGCTCTGGGTGCCTTCAATATCACCCGCCTCCATAAGTGGTGGAGGTGGAACCTTGTCATGGGACCAATCCAGGATTTATTTATGAAGCCTCATTAATTACTGCCTCAATGACTCATTACATTTTGCAATCATATTAATGGCACAGTAAAAAAAAACAATTAAAACAAAGCACCTTCTTATTACTCTCAGACCAGAGACGGCTTTCAAAATTGTTCCCATTATTAGATGGTGTGACATTTTCTGTGGGTGTGCTACAAACAATTCAGCATCACAAACACAGATTATCTGGTCATTATCTCATTGGTGTCTGTGGGGCTGGCTTTGTAAGTTGACTGCAGTATTTCCTACATTACAACAGTGATTACACTTGAAAAGCATGGGCTACAAAAAGTGCTTTCGAATGTTGTGTGGACATAAAAGGTGCATTAATAGTATAAACCATTCTCTTTTTTTATTGACAGCTTCAGTACAGGCTTTAAAATGCACAGATGCAGCCGCATCCCATCCGATTCTGAGAATACTACACAGTGTTAACACAGCTCGTTAAAAGTTTTGTAGCATGCGTGCTTGCACCCCCCCTTACTGTTTCTGAGGAATCTGTAAATCGCAGCAATTAGCTCAGTGTGTCCAGGGGCAACGCATTCACTGAGGCAATGAAGAATGTGTCTGTGTACATTTTAAGGGCATGTCCCAGTGGGTTAAAAGCTGTGCCCTGGCAGACTGGCTACAGCTGCGCCATCCCTCTTGTGACTTTGGTGGAGGAGCAATTAAAGGAAACGCATGAATATTAATATATCACACATGCATATTAAATTATGTGTACGAAGATTAAATATTTTCCCAAAAATTGTTTTAAACAAAGGGTTTCTTATTTATTTAGGACTGCTTTTGAGAGGCTCTTTACGTACCCTAAATTTGGATGAAGACATACCCAGTTACAGGGTCTAGCAGCTATATTACATTACCAACTCAACATGGAGGTTGCCGGGAGCTTGCTTTAAGTGTAATACAGGCTAAGTTCAGGGGAAAATGCATCATTAAGTAGGAACACTTATTCATCAGCCAAATGAAAGCAGCTTCGTTGAACTTATTCCCTGTTTGTCAGGATAATAAACATGAACGCAAGATAGGCCCTGTGGGAGCAACAGAGTTCTGCATCTAATTACAGTCCAGAAAATTAATTAAAAGCTTTCATCAGGCACAACACATTGCATTTATGCAAGTGAAAAAAGAACATTTCAGAGCTTCAGAGAGCATACATTACATTTTTAAAAAAGGGATTACTAATGAGTGGAGTGTAGTTAGTGAGGTTTAATATCTGTTAGGCATTCCATGGATAGATATGTGTGTTTGCCATTGACACTGAAATCTCAATTCTTTTTGACCTTCTAATGACCTCCCCTGCTCTCCTGATGTGCAGTCCTCTCAGCAGTGGCTTCCCTCTGGTATCTTGTTTGAACCTTGAGCATGAAGCATGTTCAGTCTATCCAACTATAGTAGGAATCGCTGCTGAGCCTAGTTGTACCCTTGCCCTAACTAGCATGCATTTTCCAGCAGCAATCACTAGATGCCCATTGAGAGTGGGAGTCCTACCTTGTGTGACTTTTACCCTCTGTAAAGTCACAATAATGCAGTTGGACCTCTACAACAATAGTAACTGGCATTTGTACAGTGCCTTAAACAAAGTAAAAATGTTCCTTACTGTCGTTGGGGCAAAATCCTGGAGCTCCCTCCATAACAGCACAATGCCTGGACCTTTAGCACATGGAGGCAACAGTTCAAGAAGGTGGTTCACCACTATCTTTTCATGGGCAATTAAGGATGGGTAATAAATGCTGGCCTCGTCATTGACACTCACGTACCATGGATGAACAAAAAAGAAATCTCAAGGCTAAAAACAAAAAAACTGCGGATGCTGGAAATCCAAAACAAAAACAGAATTACCTGGAAAAACTCAGCAGGTCTGGCAGCATCGGCGGAGAAGAAGAGTTGACGTTTCGAGTCCTCATGACCCTTCGACAGAACTTGAGTTCGAGTCCAAGAAAGAGTTGAAATATAAGCTGGTTTAAGGTGTGTGTGGGGGGGGTGGGGGGGGGTAGAGAGACAGAGAGAGAGAAGTGGAGGGGGTTGGTGTGGTTGTAGGGACAAACAAGCAGTGATAGAAGCAGATCATCAAAATCACCAACAATAGAACAAAAGAACACATAGGTGTTAAAGTTGGTGATATTATCTAAACGAATGTGCTAATTAAGAATGGATGGTAGGGCACTCAAGGTATAGCTCTAGTGGGGGTGGGGAGAGCATAAAAGATTTTAAAATATTTAAAAATAATGGAAATAGGTGGGAAAAGAAAAATCTATATAAATTATTGGAAAAAAACAAAAGGAAGGGGGAAGCAGAAAGGGGGTGGGGATGGGGGAGGGAGCTCAAGACCTAAAGTTGTTGAATTCAATATTCAGTCCGGAAGGCTGTAAAGTGCCTAGTCGGAAGATGAGGTGTTGTTCCTCCAGTTTGCATTGGGCTTCACTGGAACAATGCAGCAAGCCAAGGACAGACATGTGGGCAAGAGAGCAGGGTGGAGTGTTAAAATGGCAAGCGACAGGGAGGTTTGGGTCATTCTTGCGGACAGACCGCAGGTGTTCTGCAAAGCGGTCGCCCAGTTTACGCTTGGTCTCTCCAATGTAGAGGAGACCACATTGGGAGCAACGAATGCAGTAGACTAAGTTGGGGGAAATGCAAGTGAAATGCTGCTTCACTTGAAAGGAGTGTTTGGGCCCTTGGACGGTGAGGAGAGAGGAAGTGAAGGGGCAGGTGTTGCATCTTTTGCGTGGGCATGGGGTGGTGCCATAGGAGGGGGTTGAGGAGTAGAGGGTGATGGAGGAGTGGACCAGGGTGTCCCGGAGGGAGCGATCCCCACGGAATGCCGATAGGGGGGTTGAAGGGAAGATGTGTTTGGTGGTGGCATCATGCTGGAGTTGGCGGAAATGGCGGAGGATGATCCTTTGAATGCTTCCTGTAAGGACTCCATCCCATTCTCTCAGTTCCTTCGCCTCCGTCGCATCTGTTCCGATGATGCTACCTTCAAAAACAGTTCCTCTGACATGTCCTCCTTCTTCCTTAACCGAGGTTTTCCACCCACTGTCGTTGACAGGGCCCTCAACCGTGTCCGGCCCATCTCCCGCGCATCCGCCCTCACGCCTTCTCCTCCCTCCCAGAAACATGATAGGGTCCCCCTTGTCCTCACTTATCACCCCACCAGCCTCCGCATTCTAAGGATCATCCTCCGCCATTTCCGCCAACTCCAGCATGATGCCACCACCAAACACATCATCCCTTCACCCCCACTATCGGCATTCCGTAGGGATCGCTCCCTCCGGGACACCCTGGTCCATTCCTCCATCACCATCTACTCCTCAACCCCCTCCTATGGCACCACCCCATGCCCACGCAAAAGATGCAACACCTGCCCCTTCACTTCCTCTCTCCTCACCGTCCATGGGCCCAAACACTCCTTTCAAGTGAAGCAGCATTTCACTTGCATTTCCCCCAACTTAGTCTACTGCATTCGTTGCTCCCAATGTGGTCTCCTCTACATTGGAGAGACCAAGCGTAAACTGGGCGACCGCTTTGCAGAACACCTGCGGTCTGTCCGCAAGAATGACCCAAACCTCCCTGTCGCTTGCCATTTTAACACTCCACCCTGCTCTCTTGCCTACATGTCTGTCCTTGGCTTGCTGCATTGTTCCAGTGAAGCCCAACGCAAACTGGAGGAACAACACCTCATCTTCCGACTAGGCACTTTACAGCCTTCCGGACTGAATATTGAATTCAGCAACTTTAGGTCTTGAGCTCCCTCCCCCATCCCCAACCCCTTTCTGCTTCCCCCTTCCTTTTGTTTTTTTCCAATAAATTATATAGATTTTTCTTTTCCCACCTATTTCCATTATTTTTAAATATTTTAAAATCTTTTATGCTCTCCCCACCCCCACTAGAGCTATACCTTGAGTGCCCTACCATCCATTCTTAATTAGCACATTCGTTTAGATAATATCACCAACTTTAACACCTATGTGTTCTTTTGTTCTATTGTTGGTGACATCTTTTGATGATCTGCTTCTATCACTGCTTGTTTGTCCCAACAACCACACCAACCCCCTCCACTTCTCTCTCTCTCTCTCCGCCCCCCCCCCCCCACACACTTTAAACCAGCTTATATTTCAATTCTTTCTTGGACTCGAACTCAAGTTCTGTCGAAGGGTCATGAGGACTCGAAACGTCAACTCTTTTCTTCTCCACCGATGCTGCCAGACCTGCTGAGTTTTTCCAGAAATCTCAAGGCGTTCCACAGGACGATAATCAGACAAAATTGACACGGAGGTAAAGAATATTAGGACAGGTGACCGAAAACTTGGCCAATGAGGTAGGCTTTAAGAAGTATCTTAAAGAAGGAAAGAGAAGTGGAGTGGTTTAGGGAGGGTATTCCAGACCTTAGAGCCTGGACAATGGAAGGCACAGCCGGCAATGGTGAGGTGATTACAATTAGATATGCACAAGAGGCCAGAATTGGAGGAACACTGAGTTCTTGGAAGGTTGTGGGGCTGGAAGTGGTTACAGAGATAAGGAGGGTTGAGGTCATGGTGGGATTTGAAAACAAGGGCAAGAATTAAATCTTAAAAAATTTGTAGCAATGAAATTAAACATTGTAGGAAGGAAACCCAAGTAGCAGGCCTGAAATGCATTATAATAAAAGCCTACCATGACATCCAAATGACCTGTTTATGAACCTGCAGATGCATTATTATTTAATTACAAACTGATATGTTGCAATAGGGCTAGTCGCCTGTGACTGCAGGCATCTGTAGACTGTCTACTTATTGATGATTTTGAAGCTATTGACTAGATTGTACATTAAGCTGTCGTGTGTGCAATTCATCACTATTGAAGTAGGGATCAGTAAGCAGTAACAAAATACATCATGGTATCATCTTTTCAGTGGAATTATTAGAATTAAATTTCGGCTTCCATTAAAATCGAAGTGAGCTTAATCAAAGTCATCCCCTGTTATCACTGTTTAAGCACCTTACACATTAGATCCTCCTTCAGGTACCCTGCCCCAAGCAACCATGGACTTTCGTTGGATTGGTCCATCATTATGCTTGGCAAAGTACTGCAGTGGTTTGCTGTTCTGCAGTATGGGCAACCAGGAAACTCTCCCGCTCTTACCGCCTGCCCTCAGGCACATTGGAAGGATTTACAGGCTGATAATCAACCATGTTATGAAAACATCTTCTGTGGCTATCAAGTCCCAGAGTGGGACTTGAACCTAGAGCTTCTGGCGTAGAGGTAGGAGCACCGCCCACTGCACCAAAGACCTCCTGTGCAATTAGATGCTGAACCCTTTTTTTCTGGTGTGATGCTTTGATTCAGAAAGATCTAGATCCCATGGACACGCGTACATGTTTGGATGGGTTCTTTTTGACTGTTGTTGCATGACTCATTTTATGCGTGGGTATCTGGTGAGGATAGGGTTGGACTCAACCATAATCCTTGCTTTCCAGGGTAAAGCAACCTGCTGATGTCGATGTTTAGGCTTGTGTGTGAAATGGCCACTTACGCAGCTTATGTGAGATGACTGATTCTTGTAGAACCACACAGGAGTACAAGAAGGGAGAACTTGAATTTACTTAGAGACTGGTTACAATTTTAGGACACTCCAAAGCACTTCCCATTCACTGAATTTCTTCTCAAGTGCAGTCACTCTTGTTATAAAAGTAATTATGGCTACAGCAAGATACAACAAATTGCAAACTGAATGAATGAATAGTTAATTTGTTTATTTTTTTGGGTTGTGTTAATTAAGGGGAGACCAGGGCACTGGGAACACTCTACAATGTTCTTCAAATACAATAATGTCTTGGGATCTTTCAAACCAGATCTGCTAGACACAATTCAATGCAAGTTAGTACATCTTGACAGTGCAGCACTTCTTCAGTGGTGCACTGAAGTGTCAGTCTAGATCAGTCCTGCAGCTACAGCCTCAATCCACAACTTTCAGATTCAGAGGTGGGAGTACTACCAACAGCCTGCATGTATGCCATCACTGTTTGAATGCAAGGGGTCTTTTTGAGGATTCTCAATCTCATAAAAGTTGCTTGAGCTGTCTTTCCTTATTCAACACTACAAAAGATGCAGGTCACCTGGTCATTATCTAGTTGCTATTTGTGGTAAGTGGCTATACACAAATTGGCTACTGCATTTCCTACATTATAACACTGATGGCACTTCAAAGGTATGTCATTGGCTGTGAAGTGCTTTGAGACATCCAGTGGTCACGAAGAATGCTATATAAATGCAATTCTTTCTCTTTTGATGTCCACTTGATCCAACATAGCTACAAAGCTGGAGCTGGACATAACTGAAGACAGATTGGATGCTCCTTACTCTTTGTACTTTTCTCTTTGTGGGAGGACAGGTTATTAACTTCCAGCAGGTGTGAGCCATCAACTATGGGTGTTTTCCCTCCCTGTGATATAGCAATTGCCAGTATTGCTCAGCAATGGCTTAGCCAAAGCATGTAAGTCAACGGAGAAGATCATGGGGGTGCAATGACTTTCACCATAATCTCTATCTCTGCTTGACTATCAGCTTTCCTTATATTTAGTCAAGGGTTAAGGGGCCCAGATGGCAAATTGAGACCACAACGAGATCACCCATCATCTTATTATTGAATGGTGGAGCAGTCTTGAAGGGCTGAATGGCCTACTCCAGCTCTTATGTTCCCCTAATATAGGACCATGTAAGACAGGATTTAGATTCTTTTTTGGGTGCATGTGCATTGGACACTATAGTTTTATTAAAGATGTAAATGTTGCCTCCAACACTATTGCAAAACACCATCATAAATCTTTTACACCATGTACACTCACTAAGAACATATGAATACAAGAAATAGGAGTGGGGTCCAGCCTACTCTGTCATTCAATATGGCCATGTTTGATCTTGGGTTTCAACTCCATTTTGCTGCCCAGTCCCATACCCCTTGATTCCTGAGTTCAGGGTCAACTGAATACAGCAACAACTTGCATTGATATAATACCCATAATGTGGAAAAATGTGTTTCAAAGTGTATCAAAGAGGTGCAAAGAAAAATACATGAGCTTGTGGTGGGAGGCATCAGGCCTGTGGCAGGGAGGTGGTGGGGTCGGTTGTGGGGAGCGGGAGGGATGGGTCAATGACAGGAAGGGGCGGTGGGGTTAATAGCAGGAAGGGGTTTGGAGTGGGATCAGTTAGCGAGAGTTAAATGGGTGGGGCCAATGGTGGAGAGGGGTTGGGGGTGTGATTAATGACAGGAAACGTGTGGGGTGGAGGGCAGGGAGAGGGTGGGGGCTGAAGAGGATGAGTTTGGTCTTCCCAATGTTTAACTAGATGAAATTGTGATTAATTCAAAAACTGACACTGGGGAAATATTCTGATAAAACAGGAGGCAGTGGAAGGACCATTAGCGTGCTTTTAGGAGGTGATCCCCATGGCTAAGGGGCAGCATGAGGAAGAGAAGGAGGCCAAAAATGAATCCTTGGAGAACTCTTGAGATGACAATAATGGTTGGTTGAGAAGCAACTGCTGAAGGTGCAATGACTAAGCTTGGTTAGCTGAGACCAGGACCCATCAACACTAGTCCCATGAACTGCTGGAGGAAGGAGTGATTGATTGTGTTGAAGACTGACGAGCGCTCAAGAAAGATGAAGCAGGATAGTACATTATGGTGACAATGATAGTTATATAGAGTGACTTTTGTGACTTTAATGCTCTTTCTGACCTTTCAAAATCTTCCCACGGAATGACCCACCCTCTATGCCCCTCAGACGGGATTGACCCTTCTCCTGCTCCCACTTTAAAGATACACCTAATTTTGTAGATTGGATCTACACAGCAGTTGCCAGATGTCCTGCACCTTGCATGGGTGAGCTGCCTGCTGGTGCTCTTTCAGTGTTGGCAGCTTGCTGTGCAGAATGTGATTACGAAAGAGTGCTTTGTTAACACAGCCCTAAAGAGGAGAATATTGTGTAAGTGAGAATGCAGTGCTGAGGGAGAAGGAGGTGTTGCTTTTGATTTTTTTTATCCCCCAGTAGCCGGTGAGTGTTTTTTTCTTTCTAAGCAAGGAAACTAACTCACTATTACTTTATTAAATTAGCAACTTAGAATTAATTAATACTACTAAAATAATAATTTAAAAAGTTAACAAATTAGCTAATCAAGTAAATAAATAAGATTTAAGAGACATGGCAGAGCAGGTGTCACACCATAACTATAATATGTGGGAGCTTGTGGAGGGCATTGTGATCCTGGACATATCTTTAGGAAATGTTGTAATATGCCTTTAAGGAATAGCAGCATGACATCACTAGAAGGGAAATGTGTCATGCGATCCAGTCTTAGTTTCACTTTTTGCTTTTGAGCAGAGCATACACACAAAGCTCTACTGCTGATGTCTTCAAGCTTTCTGACCATGTATACCTGTTCTCATATGCCTAGTTTAAATAAATGGACCCACAGCTTGTTTACACAATCTCTTATGAGTGATTGGTGCCTTTCTGTCATAATAACAACATGACAGGAAGTGTCTGCAGCTCAATTAACTTAGGTTCAAATTAATTGAGCTACAACCTGAGCTGCAGAGGTGAAAGACATCTCCTCGCAGCTGGTGAAGAACTTGGAGTCAGTCGGGGCGGTGGGGAAGGGGAGGGCGGGTGCTGGCGGGGGGGAGGAGGGAAGTGGGTGGGGATGCTGGAAAGCCAGTTGTCGTGGTCCACATGGGAACAAACAACTTACGTAGAAATAGGAATGATGTTTTGCTGAGAGAGATAGGATCCAAATTAAAGGCAAACTTTTCATGATAATAATCTCTGGATTGTTACCAGAGCCACATATCAAATGGCATGGGCATAAAAAGATTAGAATGCTAAATGCTATGACTGGAAGAAAAATGATGGGAGGCATGTGTCATTGGCACCAGTACTAGAGAAAGAGGGTGCTGTTCCAATTGGGAACGGCTCCACTTAAACTGGGTTAGGATTAGCGTTCTGGTGAATCGAATAACTAGGCATTAGAGAGGGACTTAAACCGATAAGAGAGGGAGAGTGTTGGGGGGATTCAGGAAATAGTAAATTCAAAACCAGCAAGGGAAATGTCAAGGCTCTCGAGCAGAGCAGCGTATTTGGTAAAAATAAATAGAATGAATCAGAAAGGGATGGTGAGAATAACAATACGATACAAGGGGCTATGGGCCCTGACAACATTCTGGCAGTAGTACTGAATACTTGTGCTCCAGAATTGCTTGTGCCTGTAACCAAGCTGTTCCAGTGCAGCTTCACCACTGGCATCTACCTGACAATGTGGAAAATTGCCCAGGTACGTCTTGTCAAAAAAAAGCAGGACATATCCAACCCAGCCAACTACCACCCCATCAGTCTATTCAACTCATAACCAAAATGATGGAAGGTGTCATCGACAGTCTTACCAAGCAGTACTTACACAGCAAATGATCTGCTCACCCATGCTCAGGTTGGGTTCTGCCAGGGCCATTCAGCTCCACATTTCATTACAGCTTTGGTCCAAACCTGGACAAAAGAGCTTGACTCAAGAGGTAAGGTATCAGTGACTGCCCTTTTTATCAAGGCAGCATTTGACAGAGTGTGGTATGAAGAAGCCTAAAACTAGAGTCAATGGAAATCAGGGAGAAACTCTTCATTGGTTGGAGTCATACCTAGCGCAAAGGAAAATGGTTGTGGTCATTGCAAGCCATTCATCTCACCCTCAGGACATCACTGCAGGAGTTGTTCAGGGTGGTGTCCTAGGCCCTACAATCTTCAGCTGCTTCCTCCATGACCTTCCCTCCATCATGGTTATCACGTTCATCTAACACGTGAAAGGTTCCCAATTTGAAATTGGGCAGAAACATTATTAGGTCAGAAGTGGGAATGTTTGCTGATGATTGTACATGCTCAGTACCATTCACGACTCCTCAGATACTGATGCAGTCTATGCCCATATGCAGCAAAACCTGGATAACATTCATGGGCTGATAAGTGGCAAGTGGCAGTCATGCCACACAAGTGCCTGACCATCTTCAAAAGATAATCTAACCATCTCCCCTTGGAATTACCATTGCTGAATCCCCCATCATCAATATCTTGGACATTGACCTGAAGCTATACTGGACCAGCCATATACATACTGTGGCTACAAGAGCAGGTTAGAGGCTGGGAATTCTGTGGTGAGTAACTCACCTCCTGACTGCCCAAGGCCTGTGCACCATCTACAAGGCACAAGTTGGGGGTGTGATGAAATATTCTCCATTTGCCTGGATGAGTACAAGGGGTTTGACATCATCCAGGACAAAGAATCTCCCTTATTCCACACACACCATGTAGGTATGCAGGGTGAGTTGACTAAGGTTGATTGGGAAACTACATCTCAATATATGTTGTAGACAAGCATGACTAGTATCTTAAAAACTAAAACATAATTTGTAATAGGTATTACATTCCTTTAAGGCACAAAAGCCCTACAGAAGAAATGCTTCAATCACAGCTAACAACAGGAGTTAAAGATTGTATTCAATCAAAGAAAGAGGCTGATAATGCTGCCATAAAGAAAAGTGAGCCTGAGGTTTTACAGGACTTTGGAATTCAGAAAAAGAGGACTGAATAATTGATAAGGAAAAAGAAAACAGAATATGAGAGGGACTAGCAAGAGATCTGAGGACAGATTGGAAACCTCTCTACAAATATGCAAATAGGAAGAGATTAGTGAAACAAATGTGGGCCCATTAGAGGCAGAGACACATAGGCCTGAATTTTACTCTTGACGGGTGCGCATGATTGGTGGGCGATCGGCCCACAACCACGATTTCACACTGGCTGGCCATTTAACAGTCAGCCAGCGAGAAACACGCGCTGAAAAGCTCAGCGCTGTTGGGGTGGGGGAAGGAAGAGGGCGGGCGATGATGTCATCGCGGGCATGGATGAGCACTGCAAGAGAGCTCCCTGAAGGCAGACAGCTGCCTCAGACAGCTGCAGACCTGCAAGTGATGAAATAAAGGTTTAAAAAGCTGCAATAAAATATCCATGCATCACAATCATGCACCTGAAAGCACATCTCATAAAAATGCTGTCCACGTATATTTATCTTTATCTCATATCGGAGATTTTATCCTGCCCTTGGATGAGGCTTGATGAAAAATGCCAAGGCCGCCTGGTTGATTTGTCCGTCTGCCAACTGTAAGGTTGGACGGGACACTAAAATCAGACACACTGCGCCATTAATAAACTTATAATGGGCAATAAGGAAATGCAGAGACATTAAATAAATACTTTGAATTTGTCTTCACGCTAGAAGGCACAAAATAAATTCCAGAGGTAATGGAAAACAAAAGTTCTAGTAAGAATGAGGAACTTAGAGGTCAGTATAAGTAAAGAAATAGCACTGGAGCAATTAATGGGACTAAATGGTGATAAATCCTCTGGACTTGATGACTTGCATCCTAGGTTTTAAAAGAAGTATTTGCAGAGACAGTGGGTGCATTCATTTTGAATTTCTAGAATTCCTCAGATTCTAAAACTGTTCCCAAGGATTGGAAGGTAACAAACATAACCCTGCTACTTAGGGAAGGAGGAAGAGAGAAAAGGAGGAACTATAGACCAGATGGCTGAACATCAGTAGTCAGCAAAATCTATTACTAGGGACATGGTAACAAGGCACTTAGAGAATCATAAAGCAAAATACTGCAGATGCTGGAAATCTGAAATAAAAACAGAAAATGCTGGAAAAAGTCAGCAGGTCTGGCAACATCCAGCATTTTCTGTTTTTACTTGGAAAATCATAACATGATTGAACAAAGTTTCAATATGAATTTAATGAAAGAGAAATCATGTTTGACAAATCTGTTAGAGTTTCTTTTGTGGATATAACTAGTAGGATGGATAAGGGAGAACCAGTGAATGTAACATATTTGGACTTTCAAATAGCATTCAATAAGATGCCACACATTGGTTAATATGCAAAATTAGGATTCATGGATTTAGGGGCAATATATTAGCATGGGTTCAGGATTGTTTAATGGGCAGAAACCAGAGAGTAGGAATAAACAGAACATTTTTAGACTGGCAAGCTGTAAATAGCGGGATACCAGCAATGTTCCACCTAATTTCCCTTCACTGATTCAAGTTCTGAGATGAAAGGGCAGGATGTTTGCCCACTGTACGATGAATATTGTTTTTTGGTCCACAGTACAAAGTCATCCTATTTAGCTTATAAACCTGTGCAGAATTAACCACTTATTGAAAACATATTTTAGGTCACAAGAAAAACAATGAGCTCATGATTCATGAGCACAATGGAGTCAGTCACAGTTTTAGTCATTCTGCTTCATTCAGCTAATAATCAAGCATAAGACACTATTAAACCAAGAAGCAGAGAAACAAATAATTCCTCTCAGGAGCTAGTGAGGAAGAGAACAGAATTTAATTACATGAAATTATAATATCTAATGCAAAAAAAGTCAAATTCGGCATGTCGCACCTAATGAAGGATGTCAAGGCCTTCGAGAAGCTGCACAGAGATATACTAGAAATGGTACCAGAGATGAGGGAATTCAATCACGTGGAGAGACCATAGTAGTTGGGATTTCTCTCTTTACGGTATAGAAAGGTAAGAGGAAATTTAATGGAGGTGTTCAAATTACAAAGCATTTTTCTTGAGTAGATCAGGAGATTCTATTTCCTCTGGCAGGAGGGTTGGTAACCAAAGGACAGAACTTCAGAATAATTGGCAAAAAATCCAGAGGTGAGATGAGAATGTTTATTATGCAGTGAGTTGTTACGATGTGGAATGAACTGGCTGAAAGGATGGTGGATGAAGACTCGATTGTAACTTTCAAAGAGATATACCCTTGAAGAGAAAATAAATTGTAGGGCAATAGAGAAAGTGCAGAGTAAGTGGGAATAATTGGATAGTTTTTTCAAAGAGCCAACACAGGCGCATAGGTTGAATTGTGCCTAAATCACCTAAGAAAGTGAATGCAATTTGAAGAGCCTTCCTGAGCCACCTGCGATCGACAGAATCTCGGAATTTTGACTTGTAGCCGTGGTCAATCTTGTGACTGAACCTGATCTGGAGAAATGAATCTTAAACTGGTGTAAACAAAATTCACAGAAAACACGAACATTTGTGCCTTCAGGCTAATTTGCTTGACGTTGAAATGAGCTGATCTTCTGGTTCAATTTATCTGATTTTGCCTGGATCATGCTGATATCCCTAGTCAAACTAACAGAAACTCTATGCCTTTGTGTTTGACAATCTTTTCAAAGACATCCATTGTGTGAACAAGACTCAAGAACAAAGAACAAAGAACAAAGAAAAGTACAGCACAGGAACAGGCCCTTCGGCCCTCCAAGCCTGCACCGATCATATTGCCTGTCAAACTAAAACATTTTGCACTTCCAGGGTCCGTATCCCACTATTCCCATTCTATTCATATATTTATCAAGCTGCCTCTTAAACAACACTACTGTACCTGCTTTCACCATCTCCTCTGGCAGCGAATTCCAGACACTCACTACCCTCTGCGTAAAAAACTTGCCCCGCACATCTCCTCTAAAGTTTTCTCCTCTCACCTTCAATCAAATACAAAGGTAATTCAGGGGTAAAGTTTGGAAGCATTTCTACACACAAAGGGTGGTGGAAATCTGCAATTCTCTCCCTCAAAAGTCAGCTGAGGGTGGGGGCCAATTAAAATTTTTAAAACTGAGGTAAGAGATTAGGAAAAGGATGTGGACTGAAGGCAAGTGGCGTGAAAGGAAAACAAAAAATGCTGGAAAAACTCAGCAGGTCTGACAGCATCTGTGGAGAGAAAGGCAGCGTTAACGTTTTGAGTCCATATGACTTCTTCAGAGCTAAAGGGCAGTAGAAATGTGGTGAAATATATACTGTTTAAGGGGGGGGTGTATAACAGGTGAAGCTGGATAGAAGGCCAGCGATAGGTGGAGGCAAAGGAGAGATTGCGAAAGATGTCATAAAGGTCAAAGAGTTGTTAATAGCTGTGTTACTGGCTCAAGGAGTTGCTAATGGTGACATTAAGAGTAGAAAGCAGAATGTGATAATGGCCGGGACAGGGTAAGCACTCTGGAAAGTGACAGGCGGCCCTAGTGGGGATGGGGTGGGGTGAGGGGACGGTGGCGGGAAAAAAGATCGAAAAGGCTAAAGGCTAGGGATAAAACAATGAATAAAAATGGAAATAAATTCAAAAAAACAATAATAATGAAAATAAGTACGGGGGAGGGGAAATAAATTTTTAAAAATTAAAAAATAAAACTGAATAAGATAAAAAGGGGGGATCAAAAAGGGGTGGGGATGGAGGAGAGAGTTCATGGTCTGAAGGGATCTCATCCCTTATGAAATGGAGTGAAAGATCAGGTATGATCTAATAGAGAGGTGGAATAGGCTTGAGAGAATGTCCTACTGCTGTTCCTATATTCTTCTGAACAAAGTCCACTCATCGCATTGATGCCTTTTTTACCCTGAGCCTCCAAACTGTGTATTCATTTGCATTTTAAATTCCTCAGATGTCTTTGTCCTTACTACATGCCTGCCAGATTATTGAAAATATTCAGCATTCTTGGAATAAAGAGATTTTTCTGAATAATTGTTTAAAATTTATTTTTCATAATTTTTCATTTTAATCATAGGTCATGTCCTTCACATTTGGGAATCTTTCTAATTGCTCATCTCTGCACACTGTCCAATCCATGACTTTGTTATTATAGGTGTATAACAATGGTGGAAGTATATTTGCATAATATGGTAACCATGGACACTGTCCTCCTCATTTCCATACAAAAACAAAGTATCAGTGATTCAATTCCATCAGCCTAAAGGGAAACGCCTTGAGTTATTGGCTCAACGGTATGTGTGAAAGGGAGACAGAGACAAAGGAGGAAAGCAATCACACTGAGAGAGTAGGTTATGAAAAGTGAATGAGAATGTAACTGTCAAGAGAGAACAAGAAAGCCAATAGATATAGAGGAAGTTAGGGAGGAAGTGTTCATGGAAGAAAGGAAGAAGGGGCAGAAAGCAGAGAAGTAATGGAATTCCCCGGGGGTCGGTATTGGGACCCTTGCTTTTCCTGATATATATTAATGATCTAGATCCTTGTGTGCAGTGGACAATTTTAAAGTTTGTGATGATACAAGGCTTGGGAGTGTTGTGAACTGCAAGGAGGTTGGTGTAGAACTTCAAGAGGACACAGACAAGTTGGTGGAGTGGGCAGATAGGTGGCAGATGAAGTTCAATGCGGAGAAGTGTGAGGTGATGCATTTTGGTAGGAAGAACATAGACAGGCAACATAAAATAAGGGGTGAAATGTTGAAGGGGGTGCAGCAGCAGAAAGACTTGGGTGTATATATGCCTAGATCATTGAAGGTGGCAGGACAGGTGGAGAGGGCAGTTAATAAAGCATATGGTATCCTGGGCTTTATTAATAGGGGAATAGAGTACAAGAGCAGGGAGGTTATGCTGAATTTATATAAGACACTTGTTAGACCTCAGCTGGAATATTGTGTACAGCCCTGCGCACCATATTATAGGATGTGAACACATCGGAAAGAGTGCAGAAGAGGTTTACAAGAATGATTCCAGGGATGAAAAACTTCAGCTATGAGGATAGATTGGAGAGGTTGGGACTGTTCTTCTTGGAGAGACCGCAGCTGACAGGAGATTTGATAGGAATGTTCAAAATCATGAGTGGGCTGGACAGAGTAAATAGGGAAAAGCTGCTCCCACTCGTAAAAGGATCAAGAACAAGAGAGCACAGATTTAAAGTGATTGCAAAAGAAGCAAGTGTGACGTGAGAATTTCTTTTCACACAATGAGTGGTTGAGGTCTGGAATGCACTGCCTGGAAGTATAGTGGAGGCAGGTTCAATCGAGGCACTTAAGAGGACATTAGATGAATATTTGAATAGAAAGCAAGGGTACAGGGAAAAGGCAGGGCAACGGGACTAGGTCATAATGCTCATTTGGAGAGCCAGTGCAGACACAATGGGCCAAATGGCCTCCTTCTTTGCCGTTAAGATTCTGTGAACTATACAGTATAGAAGCAGCACTAATACAAAAGTAAAATACTGCAGATGCTGAATAGTAAACCACTGCAGAAAATACTGGGAATACTCAGCTGGTCAGGCAGCATCTGTGGAGAGAGAGAAACAACATTTCAGGTCGAAGACCTTTCATCAGAACTGGGAAGAGCTAGAGATGTAGCAGGTTTTAAGCAAGTGAATGGGGGGGGGAGGGTGGAAACAGTACAAAAGGGAAGGTCTGTAATAGTGTGAAAGGCAGAAGAGATTAAATGACAAAAGAGCTGACGGTGCAAATCAATAGGGTTTGGTAATGGGACAAGTAAAGAAACAAATGATGTACCCAGAGGATCTGTGAATGGCAGAATCAAGAACACCATTTGAAAGCAAAATAAAGACAGAAAAACCAAAACCGGCAAAGACAAAGGAATCAAAATGGGGGCAGAGGTTACAATGTGAAATTGTTGAACTCAATGTTGAATCCCGAAGGCTGTAAAGTGCCTAATCGAAAGATGAAGTGCTGTTCCTTGAGCTTGCATTGAACTTCATTGGACAGTGCAGGAGGCCAAGGTCACAGAGTTCAGAGTGGGAACAAGGTTGAGAATTAAAATGACAAAAGCTCTTGCAGACTGGAGGTGTTCTGCCAAGCAGTCTCACTGTCTGCATTTGGTCTCCCCAGCTGTAGAAGGATCCACATCGTGAGCAGTGAATCCAATTTACTAAACTGAAAAAAGTACAAGTAAATTGCACTCCCCTTCTCCTCCCTTCACGGCGACTAAGGGCCCAAACACTCCTGTTGAAGGGTCATGAAGACTCGAAATGTCAACTCTTTTCTTCTCCGCCGATGCTGCCAGACCTGCTGAGTTTTTCCAGGTAATTCTGTTTTTATTTTGGATTTCCAGCATCTGCAGTTTTTTGTTTTTAACTCCTTCCAGGTGAAACAATGGTTTACTTGTACATCTTTCTATGATCACTTCTAACATCTTCTAACTAATTATTTAATGTCCCTGTCATACCTTCACCTTCCTTAATTAATTTCCCACTTCATCCTAAGCAGTCATGCCTTCTCTTAATTGCCTTTTCTGATAATTGTAAAAGATTTATCATTTCCTTTTATGTTATCTGCTAGCATATTTTCATATTCACATTTAACATTTCAAATTTCCCTTTTTATCTCCCTACTACTCCTTCAGTATTTCTCAAGGTTTTCTAAGAGTGAAAGAAGGAGCAGCAAAGCAAGACAAAATCAACTCAGACACAGTAATGTGAAGGTGTGCCGCTGAATAGTAGATATTGCTGGCCGCCCACAATTTTACCTTCAGACTGTATCTGTCTGCAGCATCCATTATAGCAGGTACCAGGTCATCCACCGGTTCGCTGTTGTCATCTTCCAATCCAGAAGGATACCAGGACAACACCAGTACACCTGGAATTGGATGAGAGGGCATATAGTGATGTTTGCACAGAAATAAAGTTGAAACCATATATTTTCAATTAACTGCTGTTTGAAATGTGATACAGCTGCTGTCATTATATTGCAGTCATTCAATGTGTCCCATTACCCATGGATGAGTTTGGAGCAGTGACAATTGCACAGGGGCTGTGAGCCATTGCCTTACATCATGACAGATCTGGTGGCAAATGTTTTGCTTTTGGTCAGCTGGGCATTTTTAAAATTCTTTTGATGGGATGTGGACATCACTGGCAAGGCAGCATTTGTTGCCCATCTCTTGAACTGAGTGGCTTGCCATGCCATTTTAGAGGGCAGTTAAGAGGCAATCACATTACTGTGAGTCTGGAGTCACATGTATGCCGGAACAGGCAGATTTTCTTCCCCATGGGACAATATTTTTATATCTGGTAAAGAGAAATGTTCAAAGAGAATGACAAAAAAAACCCAATTTTTTTTAATGATTTTTTCTCCAGGGTTGCATTCAGCAGTGTCCTGGAGACTGATCTTCAATTCCTGAAGACTCCAGGCCAGTCCTGGAGGGTTGGCAACCCTACTAAGCAGCCATTAATTAGTGGGCAGGAGGGCGGGCTGCCTGACACCATCCCCACTGCTCGTAAAATTGTGGCAAGGTGGGGCAGGTGGGTAGGTGGCAGGAGCAGCACCCATAGCAGTGCACAGAATTTTATGGCCCCTCACCCCGCACCCCCCCCACCCTGCCAACTGCCTTCCAACCTGCCCCTGGAGAAGTGTAAAATTCCACCCAAGATTACAAAGCTTTCAGGGGCTTTTGCAGCATATGATTCAGTGAGCCACACAATTAATACTGTAACAAAACAATTCACATTTACTGATACAACATCGCTGGGCTTTGTTTTCACAGCGTCAACTTTACGGCAATGCAAATGAGTGCAGATGTGCAATTGCAGCAGCATCTTGCTCCTGAATTAGGATTGCCAGTACAGCTCTCAAATTAGAATCTTAATGCAGCCAGGAATCTCACTGCAGTTTATGGGCCGAAATAAGTTAATCATTGATGTGAAGTATGGGCTTCATCTCCCATTAGTTTTTGTTCAGATCTTCTTAGCAAGGCCTGCAAGGACTTAAGTGTAAAACAGATTTTCTGCAGAGTTTATTCACAAATCTAGAATACCCACTACACTGCATGGGGAACAAACCCATTTACTTTGTAAAGTATCACTTTAGTTGGCAATAATAGCACATTTGAAAGGTTTATTTCAACACTTCATTTGACCAGTTCAGGAATGATGAGGCATTTAAACTGATTAGCTCACAAGAACTATTAGCATATTCATTTGCACAGCTGCAAATGAGCTGGTTAGTGCTTTGCAGATTGTTGCTGGTTGATTCGAGTGGAGAAATGTGATAAACCTATTCTAACTGACCTCCATCATGATGCCAAGTCCTTCCTAATTGTTTGCTTGAAACTGAATTCTCTCTGTGGAACTAAATTTTCCCCACATTTTGGAATTTTGAATGAACACACTTCTTTTTATTTGTTCCAAAGTTATGGAATTCCAGTCTAAAGAAAGAGGATGGGGGATGGGCAGCCTGAACTGCTTCATGCTCTCAATACAAATTTCCACAGGAAGCAATGGACATTTAAGGACATGTCTAGTCACAAATGTGTTGGTAATAACAGTTGTAACTTTAACCTTGGGCACTAATCATTAACCTTAACCACTAACTTCTAACTAGAACCATCGATCCTTACCAATGACCTCAACACCAAAACCTTAACCCTTAGCCCAAACCACTAACTCCAACCCCTAGCCTTGAGCCTAAACAGCATAGTGCTATAGTGTCCCACATGGCTGGCTGCAATGTCAGTAGTTACTGCGTCATCTATTCAGATGATGTTGCCTTCCAAAACAACGTTTCTGACATGCCTTCCTTCTTCCTGAGCCAAGGTTTCCCCACCACTGTGGTTGACAGGCCCTCAACCGTGACCAACCCACCTCCCGCACTGCTGTCCTCACACGTTCCTCTCCCTCCCAGAAACATGATAGGGTTCCCCTTGACCTTACCATTCATCCCATCAGCCCCGGCATTCAAAGGGTCATCCCCTGCAATTTCCACCATCTCCAGCATGATGCCACCCCCCCTTGTCAGCATTCCGTAGGGACCGTTTCTTCCGTGACACCCTGACCCACTCCTCCATCACCCCTAACACCTCATCCCCTTCCCATGGCACCTTCCCATGCAATCGCGGGAACTTGCCCCTTTACCTCCTCCCTCCTCACCAAGGCCCCAAACACCCCTTTCAGGTGAAGTAGCACTTCACTTGCAGCTCATTCAAGTTAGTCCACTGTATTCTCTGATATTCTACATTGGGAAGACTAAGCACAGACTGGGTGACCGCTTTGTGGAACACCTTCCCTCAGTCTGCATGTATGACCCCGACTTTCTTGCTGCTTGCTTTTCAATTCACCACCCTGCTCTCATGCCCACATGTCCATCCTTGGCCTGCTGCAATGTTCCAGTGAAGCCCAATGAAAAACTGGAAGAACAACACCTCATCTTCTGATTAGGCACTTTACAGCCTTCTGGACTTAACATTGAGTTCAACAATTTCAGACCAAGAACTCTGTCCTCCATTTTGATCTTTTAAATTTTTTTTCCCCAAACCCCTTCCCCACAGGGACAACTGTAACTTGTTTTCATGTTTTGCTTTCTCAGAGCGCTGACCCTTGTTCTCCTGTTAAATATTCTGCTATCTTACCTTTGTGCCTTTATTAGCACCTTCTTTAGACTTTAACACCACCATTAACATTCCGTTTGTTTTGTATCCATGACATATTTGTCGAATCTCCCTTGAGCTCCCACCTATCCCTGATTTTCTATTTTCTCCACCTGCTCATTCTCCTCTTAAACAGAATAATATCCATCACATTTCTACCTCTCTTCAGCTCTGGAAAAGGGTCATATGGACTCAAAACATTGGACGGAATTGGACGGAAGCAGGATTTTACATATCCACCAAAGTCAATGGAGTTTAGAATGGCTCGCACCACCTTATAAAGGGAAAATAGGGATGGGCAATAAATGCTGGCCTAGCCAGCGAAGCCCACATTCCTTGAATGAATAAAAAAATTAATTATAACATAATTGATATTTATACACCCGCTTTAATGAAGCAAAACATTTCAAGGTGTTTCCTAGAAGAACTATCAGAGAAACATTGAGCCAAAGAAGGAGACATTAGAATGGGTGATCAAATGTTTGGTCAAAGAAGTAAGTTTAAGGAACATCTTAAAGGACGAAAGAGAGGTGGAGAGGCAGAGAGGTTGGGAGGGCATATCAGATATTGGAGCCTAGACAGCTGAAGGTATGGCTCTCAATGTTGAAGTGAAATAAGAGAGGATAGGACCATCTCCCCTTGACGTTCAAAAGCATTAACATCGCTGAATCCCCAACTATCAACATCCTGGGGGTTAACTTAACCAGGAACTGAACTGGACCAGCCATATAAATACTATGGGTATAAGAGCAGGTCAGAGGCTGGGGAATTCTGTGGTGAGTAGCTCACCTCCTGACTCCCCAAAGCCTGTCCACCATCCACAAGGCACAAGTCGGGAGTGTGATGGAATACTCCCCACTTGCCTGCATGAGTAGAACTCCAACAACACTCCAGAAGCTCGGTGCCATCCAGGACAAAACAGCCCGTTTGATTGGCACCCCATCCACCACCTTAAAACATTCATTCCCTCCACCACTGACACACAGTGGTAGCAGTGTGCACCATCTACAAGATGCACTGCAACAACTCACCAAGGCTCCTTCGACAGCAGTTTCCAATTCTGTGACCTCAAGCATCTATAAGGACAGGGCAGCACATGGATGGGAACACCACCACCTAGAAGTTCCCCTCCAAGCCACTCAACATCCTGGCTTGGATATATATCGCCGTTCCTTCACTGTTGCTGGGTCAAAAAACTTGATGCTCCCTCTCTAACTGTACTGTGGATGTACCTACACTACAGGGACTGCAACAGTTCAAGAAGGCAGCTCGCCATCACCTTCTCAAGGGCAATTAGAGATGGGCAATAAATACTCGCTTAGCCAGCGATGCCCATATTACATGAAAAAAAAATTTTGGGAATGCAGGAGAGGCCAGAATTGGAGGAATGCAAACCACTGGAAGGTTCTAGGACTGTAAGAAGTTTCAGAGGTAGGGAGGGGCAAATCCAAAGACTAGAACTTAAAATCAAACCAATGAAAGCCAAGATGTGGTCTTTTCAGTCACTCCTCTCATGGAAGTGCGAGAAGTTGAGCAGCATAATTCAGCCTGTCAAATACGCCTAACTTTTCCACAATAGGAGCAGTGGACCTGGAGTTAGTATCATGTTTGTCTGAAGTATTCTAATATGAGTTATACCATCAACTATAATCTTCAGAGAAACTAATGCTTAACTTACATCTTTATTAATCAAACTATATCAACAGTAACATAAATCTTGCTTATGAAACAACATTGTTATTGCTCGTGCTTATGTTGATTTATGCTGAACACTTGGTAGCCTGCCTGGTTGTGGACATCATGAAGTGATGGGGATGAGGACTCTGGCCTGTTCTCTCATACAGCCTCAGCATGATGTTGTGTGTCAGTGACTTGTGTTTTGCAGCTGAGTGGAGTGTCAGAGTGGAGATTTAAAAAGAGCGGGAGCTGGACTTGGACTTGATGCTGAAAGGAGGACCTTCACAGACCATCAGTGAGTCCAAGGGCCATACTCTGAGAACCACTGGAATATGGGGCATGAAATGAAAAGATATGAAAATGAATGGTGAAGATGACAGCACGATCTACAACAGATATACACAAACAGATACACATAGGAAGAGACCACACACACACAAGCACAAACATACATGCACAGACACACATAGACACACTTGGACAAATACACACAGACACACAAACACACACACACAAACACACAGATGTACACACATAGAGACACACACAGGAAGAGACCACACACACACAAGCACACACATGCATACACAAAGACACACATGGACAAATACACATAGACACACAAACAGGGAGACACACTGACACACAAACAGACAAAGAGAGCCACAGACACACAAACAAAGGGACACACACGGACACACACACACACACACACACACACACACACACACACACACATAGAGACACACATACCCCCAGACACTAACACATACTCAGGGCTGAATTTTCCTGACATCATCAGTGCCCCAACGTTTGGAAAATTCCCAGGCCCCAATCCCACATCGACCAGAGATATGTGACAGTTAGAATCTTTCTCGAGATGGCCAAATAAGAGGACTCCTTTGCATTTGTCATCAAATTAAGGATGGTGGGCATGTTCCTGATGCAGTCAGCCCAGTAGGAGGGCTGGAAGCAATGGACTGACAGCTGCCCTAATGGCAGAGGTGGGGCTGCTGAAGCAGGTATGGAAGAGCGAAGGTGCCTCAAAATGGAGGCGCCCTTGGCAGTCTTTTTAATATGTTAAAATGTGGAGAACCCACAGCTTGTAGGGCCATCAATATGGAGAGGAAGCCCTTTCACAGGAAGGGTTCTGATCAAGGTTGCAGCCTTCACACTTTTGTGGTGCTTTCATGTGATTAGTGAGATAATGCTCCAATGGCCTTGCCGGTGACTGCCTCCAAGATGTTGCCAGCCTCCACCTCAGCGGGGGCCAATCTGATGGCAAGAAAATCCCGGCCACAGTCTCAATATCCCCCTAAGTGGGGCATTAGGCAGTAGGGCAAATTTGTTGGCTCTTCAGCCTTCTAAGCCACCTCCACCTCTACCATGACACACACACACACACACACACACACACGCATGGTGACAAAGACACAGTAACACACCCAGACGTGGTGACACAGACAGACACAGTCACACACAGACAAAGTAACACACACAGACACAGTCACAGACACAGTGATACACACAGACACAGTGACACACACGGACATGGTGATACACCCAGACATGGTGATACACCCAGACACAGTAACACGCAGATACAGTCACACAGTAATACACCCAGACACAGTAACACACACATACACAGTCACAGACACAGTGACACATCCAGACACAGTAACACACCCAGACATGGTACACGGACAGACACAGTCACACACAAAGTAACACACCCAGACACAGTCACAGACACAGTGATACACACAGACACAGTGACACACACAGACATGGTGATACACCCAGACATGGTGATACATCCAGACACAATAACACGCAGATAGTCACACAGTAATACACCCAGACACTGTAACACACACAGACACAGTCACAGACACAGTGACACAGCCAGACACAGTGACACACCCAGACACGGTGACACGGACAGACACAGTCACACACAGACAAAGTAACACACACAGACACAGTTACAGACACAAGTGATACACACAAACACAGTGATACACACAGACATGGTGATACACCCAGACATGGTGATACACCCAGACACAGTAACACGCAGATACAGTCACACAGTAATACACCCAGACACAGTAACACACACAGACACAGTGATACATCCAGACATTGTGATACACCCAGACACAGTAACACACACAGACACAGTCACAGACACAGTGACACATATAAACACAGTGACACACCCAGACACGGTGACACGGTGACACGGACAGACACAGTCACACACAGACAAAGTAACACACACAGACACAGTCACAGACACAGTGATACACACAGACACAGTGACACATACAGACATGGTGATACACCCAGACATGGTGATACACCCAGACACAGTAACACGCAGATAGTCACACAGTAATACACCCAGACACAGTAACACACACAGACACAGTCACAGACACAGTGATACATCCAGACATTGTGATACACCCAGACACAGCAACACACCCAGACACAGTAACACACACAGACACAGTGACACATCCAGACACAGTGACACACCCAGACACGGTGACACGGACAGACACAGTCACACACAGACAAAGTAACACACACAGACACAGTCATAGACACAGTGATACACACAGACACAGTGACACACACAGACATGGTGATACACCCAGACATGGTGATACACCCAGACACAGTAACACGCAGATACAGTCACAGACACAGTAACACACCCAGACACAGTCACAGACACAGTAACACACCCAGACACAGTAACACACACAGACACAGTCACAGACACAGTGACACATCCAGACATTGTGATACACCCAGACACAGTAACACACAGAGACATGGTCAGACACACAGGGATTTGACAGGGCAGACACTGAGAGGATGTTTATCCTGGCTGGGGATTTTGGGGCACGGGAGCACAATCTCAGGCTAAGAAGTTGATCATTTAGGACAGAGATGAGGAGAAATTTCTTCACTCAAAGGGTTGTGAATCTTTGGAATTCTCTACCCCGGAGGGTTGTGGATGTTCCATTGTTGAATATATTTAAGGCCGGGATAGACAAAATTTTGGCCTCTCAGGGAATTAAACGATATGGGGAGCGGGCTGGAGAGTTAAGTTGAAGCCAAAGATCATTCATGATAGTACTGAATGGCGCAGCAGGCTCACCAGGCGTATGGTTCACTCCTGCTCCTATTTCTTATGTTTTTGGTCATGAGTAGTGTGGGAAAACCCAAGAAAAAGAGGATTAAAATTTCCTTAAAAGAGGTCACTTGTCTCCAGGAAACTGAATTACACAGAATAGAGGCATCTGTATCCCATCCAGTGACTCTCAAGAGTGATGTCAAAGGGGCGTACAGTCCGAGGACGAGTTCTTTCAGGGAAAAGCATGTGAGTCATCCCCTGCTACCCTTTCCCCCCTCCTCACAGTTGGCCAAAGAGTGACAATGTTAGAGTCCTTGGAGCAGGTGTCTGCTGTCTTTAAGACCAAGGGTAGTATGTAGGAAATTACAAAGAGGGAAGGGCAAGTAAGGAGAAATAATAACAAAGGATATTAACACCAAGGTGCCATAGCTACCTCTACATCTTTTTCAGAGATGAACACACAGATAAAGGCAAAATGGTGCTGGATCGTTTAAGCAGAGTTAATAAAAAAGTTATATTACTTTTGTAATAAATGTTGACGGCACTCCATTTGGAAAATAGTGTGGAATTTTTATCACCAATAGAATGGATGTTATTGTTCTCAACAGAAGTTTGTGAAAGGAAACATCAGGGATTCTGAGCTGAGAAGAGACAAGGCAAGGTGATCTAAATATGAGAGTTAATTACATGGTGAGCTATTTAGAAAGAGATTCAATTGTGAGGTGCCGAGTGGTTATGGTACTGGGCTTGTAACCCCAAGATCAAGAGTTCAAATCTCACAATGGTAAACTATGAAACAATGTAACTTCATCTGAATAGGAACAGATGGAAATGTGTTTGTATTCGAAAGAGTTACAAATTCAAAGCAATGTAATTAGGAGGTGGTGGCATAGTGGTCTTGTCACTAGGTTGACAATCCTGAGACCCAGGGTTAATTTGCTGGTGACCTGGGTTAAAATCCCACCATGGTAGAATCTGAATTTAAAAAAAATCTGTAATTAAAAGTCTAATGATGACCATGAAACCTTTGCCATAAAAACTCAAATGGTTCACTAATTGCCTTTAAGGGAAGGAAACCTGCTGTCCTTTCCTGGTCTGGCCTATGTGACTCCGGACCCACAGCAATGTGTAAATGACCTCTGAAAATCCCAAGAACAGATAAAATATATTGCAAATTGATCTAAATGTGAGGAAATTTAATTGTGAGGTGATCCAAATACAAGGTTTAAATGTGAGTTGATGCAATTATTAGCAGAGTTTCTGAAAAGGGAAAAGCATATTGTGTGAAGAAGCAGTTAATAGAAGCTTAGCTAAATGATGTGCCTGTTGGGTCAATGTCTTTATGCACCCTATTTATCGTTACCGTAGTCAACATCTTTCTCTTGCTGCTCTGTTTGTCAAAATTGCAACAGTGATAATGCTTCCAAAACACTATGGCTCTGAAGCATTTTGGGATATCTTGAGATTGTGAATGGCACTATGTAAATGCAAGCTGCTGTTGTGAAGAATTGTGGCTAGAAATTTAGATAAAATGGCTGTTGCAAACGCAGTCCTCTTAAAGTGGGTGTATTGTGATAGCCTGACAATTTCCAAGGCAAAAAACTCGATAAGAGTCAGAGAATGGTTTTCCGATTAAAAATGAAATCAGAGTTTAGTATTTCAGTCATGCCTTACTTGTAGAAAATGCCGGGTCAGTCGATAATTTTGATAGTTGGCTCTTAGATTGTTCTTTTTCTCATTCATGCGTGAGATGTGGGTGTTTCTGGCTAGATCAGCATTTTTGCCCATCCCTAATTGCCCTTGAGAAGGTGGTGGCGAGTTGCCTTCTTGAACCGCTGCAGTCCATGTGTTGTAGGTACACCCGCAGTGCTGTTAGGGAGGGAATTCCAGGATTTTGACTCAGTGATACCAAAGGAACGGCGATATATTTCCAAGTCAGGATGGTGTGTGGCTTGGAGGGGAACTTCCAATTCTTAACATTGATTAAGGAATGAGATGCATTAAATTCTCAGGAATATTACACAGTGCCATGGGTGAAAGTTCTATTTACTTTTTTGCTTAAATCTGGTGGACGTTGCATTAGGCCAATAAGGTTTACATTTCTCTAGCCTTATCCAGCAATCAGGGGTTAAATTGGGATCTGTAGCTGTGTCTGATTGGTCTGCAGTTAGATAATCAACTTCAACCAAAGTGTGAGTTTCCTCACCAGCTGGTTGGTATGGATGAACCACACAGGAGGAGTCACACTCTCTGCTCCACAGACAGAACAGAATCTGGCTTCAGAATTTCAGTGTCATAAAAGTGGTGAAAGTGAGAATATCTGAAAAATATACATCAGTATTTACATTCCAGAAATATGAAACCTGTGATCCAATGAAGAACAGGATCAGAGTGTTCTGGGCAGGGTGGGGGGTGGGGGGGAGCAGGTCATTCACCTTCAGGAATATATTCAACCAGAACTAGACACCACTGTGTGTGTTCCTGTATTTGTGTGTGTTATCCTGTCTGCGTGTGTGACTGCGTGTGTGACTGTGCCTGTTTGTGTGACCATGTCTGTGTGCATTACCATGTCTGTGTGTTTCACTGTGTCTGTGTGTGTGACTGGATCTGTGTGTGACCGTGAGAGTGTATGACTGTGTCTGTGTGTATTACCATGTCTGTGTGTGTTACTGTGTTTGTGTGTGACCATGTCTGTGTATGTTTCTATGTCTGTGTGTGTGACTGTGTCTGTGTGTGTGACCATTTCTATTTGTGTGACCATGGCCTGAATGTTTCCCTCGTTGGGCGCGAACGATTGGTGGGCCTGAGAGTGGATGGGAAACAAGCCCTGACTGTGATTTTACATTGGATGGTCAATTAAGGTCTGCCCAGCATGAAATATGTTTCTGAATGGTCGGGAAGGGCTGGGTGGGAGCGGAGTCCTGTCGGGCACTGCGTCCAATGGTGGCCCGGTGGGTTGGGTCCGCAGGCCGGGTCCTCAGCTTCATCAATGACCTTCCTTCCACCATAAGGTCAGAAGTGGGGATGTTCGCTGATGATTGAACAATGTTCAGCATCACTTGCAATGCCTCAGGTACTGAAGCAGTCCATGTCCAAATGCGGCAAGACCTCGATAATACCCAGGCATGGGCTGACAAGAGGCAAGGAACATTTGCACCACACAAGTGCCAGGCAATGACCATCTCCAACAAGAGAGAATCTAACCACCTTCCCATGACATTCAATGGCATTACCATCATTGGATCCTCCACTATCAACATCCTGGGGGTTACCATTGACCAGAAACTGAACTGGACTAGCCATATAAATACTGTGGCTGCAAGAGCAGATCAGAAGCTGGGAATCCTGTGGTGAATAACCCACCTCCTGTCTCCCCAAAGCCTGTCCACCATCTACAAGGCACAAATCAAGAATATGATAGAATACTCCCCACTTGCCTGGATGAGTGCAGCTCCCACAAACACTCAAGAAGCTTGGCACCGTCCAGGACAAAGCAGCCCGCTTGATTGGCACCACAGCCACAAACACTCACTCCCTCCACTACTGACACACATTGGCAGCAGTGTGTGCCATCTACAAGATGCACTGCAGCAATTCACCAAGGCTCCTTCGACAGCACCTTCCAAACCCACGGCCACTACCAACTAGAAGGACAAGGGCAGCAGATAGATGGGAACACCACCACCTGGAAGTTCCCCTCCAAGTCACTCACCATCCTGACTTGGAATTATATCGCCGTTCCTTCACTGTCACTGGATCAAAATCCTGGAACTCTCTCCTTAACAGCACTGTGGGTGTACCTACACCACATGCACTGCAGCAGTTTATGAAGGCAGCTCACCACCACCTTCTTAAGGGCAACTCGGGATGGGCAATAAATGCTGGCCCAGCCAGTGACACCCACGTCCTGTGAATGAATAAAAAAAACCGGCAAAGGCAGCTCCCTGAAGGCTGCCGGGGAGAATCATTAAACTCAGTCCGGAGACTGAAGCAATGGCCTCACCAGTGGCAGGAAACATCAGGCAGGAGGGCAGGTTGGGTGGGCACTTGTCTCCCTGTTTCTCAGACGAATGCCTCATGGTCCCTGTGGAGGAGGTGGGTGTCAGGTGGGACACCCTCGTGCCCACGGATGGCAGGAGGAGGCCACCGCTCCAGACCAAAAAATCTTGGGAGGAGGTGGCAGCTGAGGTCAGCAGCCATGACATTGTGAGGTGCACGTGGGTGTAATGCCACAAAAAGGTTCAATGACCTGCTGTGCTCGGCAAAGGTGAATTGGTGTGAGTTGGCGTGGATCAGTGTGGATAAGTGTTAAGGGCTGGCCATCCCCCTTGTGAAGCTCAGGGGTGTTAGTGTCTGAGTGCCAACTGTCAGAGCCGGCCAAGTGGGTGAGCCTTGGGTGCTTGGACTGAGTGTCTTGCAGTTCGAGCGCCGTGGCTTGGATGTGCCCTGTGAGATTTTCCTCAGGTGGAGTTGGCCAGGCTGCAATGGCGCTGCAGGTAGAGAGTGGACTAATCAATGCTCCTCTCTCCTTTCAGGAGAAGAGGAGCCATAATAACACCGAGAGGTCACGGATAGGCATCCTAATCTTGAGAGAGTACAAAATGGTTTCATTGGAGCTGGAGAGCTGCCACCCACCTCGGTCAGTTGGTCGTGGAGAGGCAGGAGTCTCTGACAAAGGTGAGAGTGCAGTGCACAGAGGTGAGAGTGTTGGATTATGCAACACATCATTAATGGGAGCCTCAAACCTGGAGTCCCCATTGATCATTGAAAGACGATGGCACCCTGATGCAGATCTCCATTGTTTCACCAGGGTGCCTGGCAGGCACAGTGACAGTATGGTGACTTAAACTAATGACATCATTGTTCTCCCTTAGATTCGCCAGCACACACTTGAATGCAGGACCCTGAAGAGCCACCCTCGACGCCAGAGGACCACCGGTTTTCAGAGGCACCTGCGTCATACTCTCTGAACCAGGCACCAGTGCAGCTACCAGCACCTTGGTGGACATTAGATCATCGGCTGGAACGTCGGTGCACAGCAGTGACGGCACTTCACACTCACTTGAGGAGCAGGCGGAGGCAGAGAGTGCCCATGGCGCCGGCAGTCGGAGGACTGCTGGAGACTAGAATGATTCGAAGGCAGATGATAAGCCTCTGGAGTCATCCATTAGACGGCAGATGCTGAGTGTCCAGTGGGATGTGAGAGAAGACCTGTTGGAGATCCACGAGTGTTTGTGTGCCATGGTCTCTGTTGTGGAGGAATCCATGCAGTGCATGAGTGCTGCGTTGACCCTCATCGCTGATTGCACTGCCTCCTCCATTTAGAGAGTGGTGCCTCTCATGGAGAGATAGCTCCAGGGACAGAATCAGGGGCTCCTGGGGTTGTGCTAGCCTTCACACTGGCACTGACCTCAGGTGGTCAGTGTCAGTGTGGGAGATGGATGAGGCACCCAGTATCCCAGCTAGGTGCCAGTCTATCAAAGGCGAGCAGGGCGATCCAGAGCGACCTCACACTAGCACATGATCTGCTTGTTGTCTCTAGGGGCTCCTCTAAGGGAGCTCTGGATGACAGCAGCAGCTCCACTGCCTCTCTGCCAATGATCGTGGCATCTGATGAGGCTTTGATGACTGGGGAGATGCCAATCTCCCAGGCAGGGCCAGCACAGACTCCATTGGCCAAAGGAAGACTGCCAAGATCATCAAGGCCAACGGGACATCACAGTCAGCAGGCTGCCTCCAATGCCGCTACCAAGGGGGCTGCAGCAAGATGCAGCACTTGCAAACATAAGTTTAAGGCACCATGAGCACAAGAGGGACTGTCCACGGGTGATCTTCTGTTCTGCCATGTGTTGATAATATGTTTACTGTAGCTCTGTTTATTTGTTGTGAATGTCAAAATGACATAAATTTTGCTTTCATCTGAATGGCCTGAGTATGCTTCACTTGATTTCACTACACCAGTATCTAACACTGGACATGAGTGGCTCTAAACTTTATTGCACAGGCACTGAGTGGACTTTGGGTTCAAAGGAAAGGGTCATTTCGAACATCTGGGATGGAGGCAGCAGCCCTGGCATGAGGTAGAAGCAAATCTTTGGCAGCCTAGCTGAAGGTGTGTTGGATCAAAGCGTCCCTGACTTCCTGAAGAATCCAGAGGCCTGCCTCCACTTCCTCACTGTTCTCCTCACTTTGCTCCTCTTCTGACTCGCTACCAGATTCATCCTCTGGGGCCTGTGGAGCTGCCTCAAGATCCTCTTCCTTCAGTGGGTCCCCCCTTGCCAGATTGTGGAGAGCGCAGCATGTTACCACAATCAGTGACATCCACTCTGCGGGGTATTGTTGTGCTCCCCCTGAACGGTCCAGGCATTGGGAGCACATCTTCAGAAGACCTATGGTCCTCTCTATCACCACCCGTATGGAGGCATGACTCCTATTATAACGCTGCTCTGCCTCTGTTCTTGGGTGGCGGAGAGGCGTCATAAGCCACCTTTTCAATAGATAGCCTTTGTCACCCAGCAGCCATCCATCCAGCTGGGCTGGACCACTGAAGAGCCTCAGCACCTGGGAATGGCTGAGGATGTAAGCGTCATGGGAGCTGCCTGGGTACCTTGCACAGACTTGTAGAATCTGCATCCTGTGATCACACACTATCTAGACATCCATGGAGTGAATCCCTGCCTGTTGACGAAGGCACCAGGCTCACCCGCTGGTGCCTTGATGGCCACATGTGTGCAATCAATTGCACCCTGAACGTGGGGGAACCCAGCAATCGCTGCAAAGCCTCTGGCTCACTCAGCCTGGCTGGCCTCGTCCGTATGGTAATGAATAAATGCCATTACCCACCTGAACAGAGCTTCTGTCACCGGCTTGATGCAAATGGGGACAGCTGATTGGGATACTTCACACAGATCCCCCACTGAGCCCTGGAAAGAGCCGGAGGCACAGAAGTTGAGGGCCACTGTGACCTACAGAGCCACTGGCATGGGGTGTCCACCCACATAGTTGGAGATGAAGAATGGAGGTCACCATCTCCCTGGAGAGGTGGAGTCTCCTGCGGCATTGCACCTCAGATATATTGAGGTAGCTGCATCGCTGCCTGTAAACCTTGGCAGCGAGATAGTGGCCCTTTCCACCTCGGACTTCCTGTTGGCCCTGCACCCCTTGTGCCTGTGCCTCTCCTCCCACAGGTCACTCCCTTGGAAACTGCAACGGGACACCTGACCTCCTCTCCCTTCTGCTCCTCTCTTCCTCCTCAGAGGAGGTGCCACTAGCAGAGACCATAATCCCCATTACCAGGGTAACAGAAGGCTGTGTGATACCTGGAAGGGTCCACATGATTAAAATTCTCTGGGGACCCTGGAGACACCAATGAGTCCTCAAATGAAGCCTGGAAATGCTAAGACTGAAGCTCAGAATGGAGATGAAGCTGTCAGGTTCAAATAAGCAACCAGCAGCCAACTATCTCCTAAACTCCTCACTACTCACACTGGCAATGCTGCCGACCCTTTTTATCCCACCCTTAGATGAGGTTTTGTTATAAGCGGACTGCTCGGCTG
Organism: Carcharodon carcharias; assembly: GCF_017639515.1. NCBI lineage: Eukaryota > Metazoa > Chordata > Chondrichthyes > Lamniformes > Lamnidae > Carcharodon > Carcharodon carcharias. The sequence continues at coordinate 50,798,135 of NC_054485.1, read as the reverse complement.
TCTGTTTTGCCTGTGCGATGAGCGTGAAAGCACATAGGCAATGTGAAATTGTGAACGATTGCCTTTTTAATGGCTTTAAGTGGCCTTTTAACCGATGGCGGGTGCGTCTGACCCAAAGATTGCTCGCATGCAGGATGATGTCAGGATTCCTGCCTGACATCATCTAGCGTTATTTCACATCTGTTCAGGTCGGGCGCTCGCCCGTCTGCAAGGCATGAAATTCTGCCCCATGTCTGTGCATCTTACTATGTTGTGTGTTACTGTATCCATGTGTGTTACTGCGTCTGTGTGTGACCATGTCTGCAATGTGTGTTACTGTGTTTGTGTTTGTGACTATGTCTGTGTGTTACTGTATCTGTGTGTGTTAGTGTGTCTGTGTGTGTTACTGTGTCTGTGTGTGACTGTCGTTGTGTGTTACTGTATCTGTGCGTATGATCATGTCTGTGTGTGAGAACGTCTCTGTGTGTGCTACTGTGTCTGTGTGTCACCATATGTGTGTTTGTTACCATGTATGTGCGTGCTACTATGCATGTGACCTTGCCAACGTGTGTTACTGTGTCTGCTTGTGACTGTGTCTGTGTGTGTGACTGTATCTGTTACTGTGCCTGTGTTATTGTGTCTGTTACTTTGCCTGTGTGTGACTGTGTCTGCCCGTGTTACCATGTCCGTGTGTGTCAGTGTCTGTGTGTTATTATGTCTGTGTGTGACTGTCTATTACTGTGCCTGTGTTACTGTTGCTGTGTGTTACTTTGCCTGTGTAACAGGAAGCAGAGAGTAGGCACAAATGGGTCTTTTTTAGGTTGGCAAGGCGCAATGAGTGGTGTGCTACAGGGATCAGTGTTGGGAATTCAACTGTTTACAATTTATATAAATGACTTGGATGAAGGGATTGAAGGTATGGTTTGCTGATGGCACAAGGATAGGTAGGAAAGTAAGTTGTGAAGAGGACATAAGGAGGCCACAAACAGATATAAATAGATAGGTTAAGTGAATAGGTAAAGATCTGGCAAATGGAGTATAATGTGGGAAAATGTGAAATTATCCATTTTGGCAGAAAGAATAAAGAAGAAGCATATTATCTAAATGGTGAGAGATTGCAGAGCTCTGAGGTGCAGAGGGATCTGGGTGTCCTGGTGCATGAATCATAAAAGGCTAGTATGGAGGTACAGCAAGTTTTTAGGAAAGCTAATAGAATGTTAACATTTATTGTGAGGGGAACTGAATACAAAAATAGGGAGGTTATGCTTCAGTTGTGCAGGGCATTAATGAGCCCGCTTTTGGAGTACTGTGTACAGTATTGGTCACCTTATTTAAGGAAGGATGTAAATGCGTTAGATGCAGTTCAGAGAACGTTTACCAGACTAATACCTGGAATGGGTCAGTTGTCTTATGAGTAAAGGTTGGACAGACTAGGCTTGTATCTGCTGGAGTTTAGAAGAGTAAGAGGCAACTTGATTGAAACATGTAAGATCCTGAGGGGTCTTGACAGGGTGAATGTGGAGAGAATATTTCCTCTTTCGGAAGAACCTGGAACTTGGGGTCACTGTTTAAAAATAAGGGGTCACCCATTTAAAACAGAGATGAGGCAAACATTTTTCACTCAGAGGGTCGCGAGTCTTTGGAACTCTCTTCCTGAAAAGGCAGTGGAAGTAGAGTCTTTGAATAATTTTAAGGCAGAGGTGGATAGATTCTTGGTAAGCAAGGGGGTGATAGGTTATTGGGGGTAGGCGGGATGCAGATTTCAGGTTACTATTAGATCAGCCATGATCTTATTAAATGGCGCAGCAGGCTCGAGGGGCTGAATGGCCTACTCCTCCTGCTCCATGTTCATATTTTTGTATGTTCATATGTACCCCTGGGCTCTCCTCCATGATACAGGGGGTGAGCGGGCGCTGAAATCAGCAGCCTGCCTGCCATTTTTAAATTAACGATTAAGGGTCAATTCAGGCTGTTATCAAGCCAATTAACCCTGATAATGAACTATCCATGTCATAAAAGGTTTGGTGTGGCAGGAGTGGGAAGCCAGGTTTTTTTTACCTCAAGTGCTTAAAGGGTGGGAAGGAAGGGAGGATTCACTCTTTGGGAGCTGCCCTCTGCAGATTGCGTGGTGGCCCATCTTAGGTTGAACTCCTCCTTCTTTCTGACCCGGTCCCTCCTTTAAACCCCACTGCACCTCTCCCTAACCTAACCAAACTCTCCCAGCTCAAGACCCTGGACTTACCTGTTCCGGGGATCCAAGGCCTTGGGTCCTTTCTTCCCCTGCATTCGCGGCAGTGGCCACTGTTGCCTTCCTGGTGCTGCCGGAACTGATGGAGCTGCCGACAAATCGGATTGGCTGGCAGCTGCAGAAGGTGGTAGAATGAGGGGCAGAAGTTCCACTTGGCCCTTATTAGTCTGTCCCGCAATGCTTCATGGATTATGGAGCAGGTTGGTGTGGAGCATGTAGGCTCCACATTGACATGGTTTCCAGGAAGTATGCAATCTGTTTCCCCCCAACCCCTCTACTGTATTATTCAACCCCGATGTATTTGATCCCACTTTTTTGCCTTGGTGCCCATTTTTCTTGACCATTCTTCTGTGAAGTGCTTTGGGACATCATTCTATGTTAAACCACTACACAAATGCATGTTGTTTTTGCTTGACATTAGTAACAAATATATTGAAACGTTCTTTGCCCATTAGTTTAACAAATGTGTCAATCCATTTACATTAAAGGCTGTTTTAAAACAGCAGATGAAGTTCATATTAAGATGCTTATCATTAATATTACACAGGGAGTTTTCAACTTTCATGTAACAAACATAAAAAGGATGCATTTAGCAGCACCTGCCATGTCCCCAGGATGTCCCAAAGTGCTTTACAGCCATTTAAGTAGGTTTTTTTTAGCAGTATACTCACTATTGTAATTTAGGAAAAATAGCAACCAACTTGCTCACAGTAAACTCCCACAAACCGCGATGAGTAACTGGATGATCTGGTGTTGTGATATTGTTTGGGGGATGAATATTGGCCAAGGCTCCAGGGAGAAATCTCTGATCTTCTTCAAAATAGTGCCATGGGATCTTTTATAGTCACCTGAGAGGGCAGGTAGAGCCTCAGTTTAATGGCCTATCTGGAAGACAGCTTCTCCAACTGTGCATCACTCCATCAGTACTGCACCGAAATGTTAGCCTGCATTATGTACTCAAACTTTTGGAGTGAGGCTTGATCCCACAAACGTCTGACTCAGAGGCAAGTGTGCTAGCACTGAGCCATGGCTGACACAGCTCCATACTGGAAGACATATGGAATTGATGGCTATTTTCCCCTCTGAAGTTGAAGCAATTTCTTCAGTGGTCTAACAAAAAAATAGCATTAACACTCTCCGCATCTTAGTAAACAGAGGGATGGTGAATTAATTTCCTTTGGACTCCCTGGGGAATGGCCTGCTTAGATTAATACTTAACGATCAAGAATTGGGAATCAATCTGTGCCACAGAGCCAGGAAAGATAGAAGCAACAGGTATTAGTCACAGAGGAGACATTTACCTGCAAGTCGAAAGTGTTGGGGGAATTTCCTTGAAGCTGCTCCCTCTATAACTCCTTCAGAAGTGTGGTAAAATTAAGGCTTCTGGTGATACTATGGTGACAGAATGGCAGCAGCTTTGAGGCAATCTATTGTCTCAGAGCAACCATTTTAGTTTTCAGGAAAGAGCTTGGAATCCATTTCAGAATTGGGTCACCACGACTTTCAAAAGCACTTAATCATACATCGTACATAAAAAATATATGCGTGCATGAGAAACCCATCTCTAATGGTATGAAAACTCTATGCTTATAGCACATTATGAGCTACATTATGGGTATCAAATGAAGAGAAATTCTTTATGCCACAAATTGTTATGATGGAGAGTGCATTGCCTGAAAGGGGAGTGGAAGCAAATGGCTTCTATTTGTTCTGTATGATCACACCAACTTACATTGGTGTATATATGGTGGATACATTTGCTACTTGGTGTATATTTCTGTATTCATGTACTTGTGATTCTATTTTTCAGGCACTATCAGGAGATGTCTGGGTGTAAGATTACTTCTGCTTAAACTTTTGTTCTTTTTTCTGCCTTAACCTACCTTGAATTAGTAGTCTTCAGTAATTCTCCCTGCAGGTGGATTTGCTCTGATCAGTCTTCCTGTAAGTGCTTGTACGAATGCTAATCCATTCTGTACTAGGGTACCGCACTAAATTATGGGAGTTCCATACCCATCACTCTTGCTGTCCTATTATTTCTACGTTACGGTGTGCACTGACTCCTCCAGGAGTCCATTTGACAGCGGAAAATTTGGACTTGAAGAGGTGTGAAATGAAATCCCATTCTTTGGCATGCTGCCTGAAGTAATCTTTTACAAACTGTATCCCATTAGGTATTTCATGTCTGGAGAAAATTGGTTTCATGCAATTTATCACCATTTTGCAAGTGACGTTGTGCAGTTTACTCACCTCTGGGTAAATGGAATAGTAATTAGTCACAAGTGAGCAGTCTTTCCCTTGCCAAGTGAACAAAACAGGACTGACACTCTTGTACTGTTGATTTGAGCTTCAATGGTTTAGTCTATATTTTAGACAATGATCAATGTCCTGAATTGTTCTGGATGAAAACAGGACCCCCTAAACCCAATTTTTATGTTTCTCTTCGCTTGTATGCCCTCATGAATCTTTTGCTGATATTTTTTGCATGGTCTCACTTGCATAATTCCATCTTTTACTATTAATTCCTCTTTCCAAGTCTAATAGTTTTTCATGTCTTGTTTTACGTGTGCCCATCCTTCATTATTGTTTACTTCAGTATAACAAAGGACCTATTCCTTTCATTCTGAGTTCTGATTAGCTTCTACAATATCTACAATAGCCATTAGCCATGCAGTACTGTCGAAGGGTCATGAGTACTCGAAACGTCAACTCTTTTCTTCTCCGCCGATGCTGCCAGACCTACTGAGTTTTTCCAGGTAATTCTGTTTTTGTTATGCAGTACCCTCGTCTGTTTTAACATTTGCATTCTAGTCTACTGCTCTTGGTGCTGGATCAGTGCTGCACTTAAAATTTGCCCAGTATGTGTGATACCTTCACTTTTGCCACCTAATATTGTTGCAGGGTCTTTTCAAGACTAATGTTGGAGCCATTACAGGCTGAATGAACTTTCACAGGAAGATGCTAAGATTAACAGCTTGTTCTCGATCTCTGGATATCTTAAATCTGTACCGGTGAATTAATGCCATAAATCACACTTTTGCAGTGACTTATTCCACCGGTGATGCATCACTTGGAATCTTTATTGGCTTTTCAGGATCATAGAACTTTGGAACCAGTTTTTACCTGAGCATTTCCTTTTATGGTTTGCCACATTTCTTCCTGCTTATTCAAAACACTGCTTCCTATATTCTAACTCATTCACCCATTGTCCCAGTGCTTGCTGATCATCATTGGTTCCCTGGCTTCAGTTTTAAAATTCTTATTCCACTGTTCCATTCATGGTCTCGGCCCACTCTATCTCTGTAACTTCACGCAGCTTTATAACTCTGAGAAATCTGCGTTTCCCCAGTTCTCGCCTCTTGTGCATTTCTCACATCCCTCACCCAATACTTGGCAGCTATGCTTCCACCCACATAGGGCCTTGGCTCTGAAATTGCCTCCTTAGGTCCGCTTCTTGACTTCTCTCTCCTCCTTTAAAACTCTCCATAAAAGCTATCTCTGTGGCCACCTGTCCTAATGTCTCTTTTGGCTCAATGTTTTTTGTTTTAACTTGATTACACTTCTGTGAAGCACTTTTACTAGATTAAAGGCACTATATAAATGAGAGTTGTTGTTGTAAAAGAACTAGCTCCATTCAGCAGTATTTTCTCGCAGCTTTGCAAAATATGATACATTTTTCTCCTTTGAAAATTTGACGTGAATGTGCTAGTTGATCGATAATGCCTAGGAACTTCCCCACATCTCTCTTGTTGGTGGAGTTAGTATGGATAGTGTAGTACTTGTAAGACTTTCACATTGCCAGATTGAACATTGTCACCAGCGGTGATGTCAGCAACAAACTCAGCTCAGGGGCTCCAAGTAGATATTTATCTCTGAATTTTATGTCGATTCTTCCGATAACTTTAAGTATCTTCTGATCTTTATGTTCCCCTTTGGATGAACACTGCATCATTTTGCCATCCATTAGTGTTTAGATAGGGTTAATCTGCTCTGTGTGTTAAGAGTGGTTTAACTACAAACTTCCAGAATGATGTCAAAGGGCAGTCATAATTATAATTACCTCTTATAAGAAGTACTGTAAATGCCGAAACATGAAACATGCTTCATTCAGTTTCAGTTGCCAGAATGGATCTGACTTGCTGCGGTATCTTGCAATAGCAAACTAGGCTACAATCTCATTTTAAATTCGAAGCTTGTGGTTTTCCCTTTTACTGGGCTGGATTTTCATCCTCGAGGCAGGTAGCGAGAGTTGGGATAATTCTTGGCTCAGGCCCACCCGCCTTGTGAGAAAGTGCCAGGAAAAACGGGATTTTCATTGTTGGGGGCAGGGGGTGGGGTGGTCGGGTGCAAACTGCAGTCGGGCCAGCCGACCTGGGAAAGCATTCGGAGGCAGCCTCAGGGGCTGCTGGGTGCTGAGGCAGTTCTGTTTAAAAGGCATGCCTCGGTGCTGTGGGATTTTGTCCCAGTTCTGAAAAAAGTAAGGCCCTCTAGCCCTCACACCCCACACACTCCCTATGCCCCATCCATGCCACCTCATGCCCCAAACAGCCCCTCATGACTCCCCATGCTGAGATACGGTTCCCACCACTCCCTATGGTCCCTCATGCCCCCATGCCAAGCCATGGCACTTGCATGCCCATTCACCCACTATACACAGTATAGATCCAATGAATCCTATAGTGACAATAGTATATATAAAAAAAGCTTTAAAAAACAGTCATTTACTGATAACTTTCAATTTTCTTAAAAAAACTCCTTTTTACTATGGGCCAATGCAAGTTTCAATTATCCACCCTCTTTATAGTATCAATATCTGAAACTGCATGCATTTGAAACCTCTTTATCTTGTGTAAATGAACATTGTGCAATTGACAGAAGAGATCAGAGAGCCAGAGCTGTCAATAAAGCAATGTTTTCCCTAAGGCTTGGCTGAGAGCCCAGAAACTCATTAGAGCACTGAAACACCTGAGCCCCAGGGAAAACATTGCTTGATTGCCAGTTCTGGCTCTCTGATCCAGCATGACCATCCAGTGCAGTACTGAGGAAGTACTACACTCTAGTTAGGTGCTATATTTCAGATAAGACATCAAACCAAGGCCCTATGGACCCTCGGGTGGATGTAAAAGATCCCATAGCACTATTTCAAAGACAAGCAGGGGAGTTCTCCGTACTGTCCTAGCTGAAATGCATCTCTTGACCAATATCACAAAACCAGATTATTGGATCATTGTTACATAGCTGTTTGTGGGATCTTGCTTTGTGCAAATTGGCTATCATATTTCCTGAAACAGTGAACACTTCAAAAAGTGCTTTGGGATGCCCTGTGTTCATGAAAAGCACTATATAAATTCAAGTCTTTTGTTTCTATGTTATGTAAGCAACTCACCTACTTTGCATGAGTTAAGTCTGTTCTCAAGAATTTTTTCTTCTTCATTCAAATGAAATGTGCATCACTGGAATGCCTAGTACTAGTTGCCCATTCCTAATTGCTATCGAGAAGGTGTTGGTGAGCTGCCTTCTTGAAAACAACTGAGTAATTTGCTAGGTCACTTCTGAGGGCAGCTAAAAGTTAACCAGATTACTTTGGCCTGGAGTTACACATAGGTCTGACCGGGTAAGGACAACAAATTTCTTTCTCTCAAGTGAACCAGATAGGTTTTTATAATGATGCAGATATTTCACAATCACCATTACTGAGACTAGTTTTTAATTCCAGATGTATTTAATTAACTAAACTTAAATCCCCCTAGCTATTATGGTGGAATTTGAACCCCAGTTTCTGGATCATTAGTTCAGGCGTCTGTATTAGTAGTCCAGTAAAATAAACACTATGATACCATAGCCCCAATCTATTGTTGGCTGAATCTGTAATCTGCTGTAATCTTGCCCAGGCAATGCATTCACCTGGGCTCCATTATTTAATTTGAATACTGTAGTGTAATGCTTTTAGTACTGCCAGCGGCTCTTGTTCACTTGCCTTTCAACTGCTACACTAAAGTAAAGTTTCTCCAATGACCTATATTCTCCATAGATTGTACTTGATTTTTCTTGTTCTGTGATTTGCAATCATAAACTGTTACAGCATAGAGACAATGTACAAGCCACATAGTCGAACCCCACTCTCAAACTCACTTCCCATTCCCTTTCACATTCCTCTTTCTCTGCTGTCCTTTAACAGAATTTATGTTGTGGTTCTTGCTTCAACAATGATTTGTGGCAGAAAATTCCAAAGCTTAACTATGCTCCGTGTGAAGGTCTTTTTACTGATCTCACTATTTAATTATTTTTGAGATTATTTTAAATTTGGGCATTGTTTGTGGGTTCTACCCCAAGTTGTCATCCTTCTCTGTGCCATAGCTAGACAATGTTGGACACTCTATCAACTATTATAATTCATTGCTCATTTACAGAGTAAGGGAAGAATCTGGGGTCAGTCTCTACTTAACATAGGTTGATTCACAAAGCCCAAAAGCACAGACTTCCTTTCCCTTCTCTCCACACTGGTGGAAACCAGTTCTTTTATATACTTGAGAATAATGCCCTACCCTTTCCCCCAGTTAGTAACAGCTGCTCTCACTTACAACTAGAGCATGCACTTCATTATGACAGGATTGCAACATTAACATCAACAACTTCAGACTCTGGCCGGTTCTTCGGTGCTGGGAGCAGGCCAGAATGGAAGTGGGCAACCCCAAAAAAAAGTAGCACTGACGCTTTGTGAGCTGATCTGCCGCTTCCATTCCTGGCTCAGGTGATTTTCGTGAAATTGGGAGGAGGGCAGGCTAGTGAACTCGCCTACAGTCACTATCAGGCCAGTTGAGACACTTAAAGAGCTCATTAAGAGCTTGCCTTTGAATCTTTTCCAAATTCTCACTGGGCTGGGCCGCATTCAGGAGCTGTCCAATGTTGATCAGCTGAAGAATGGCGAGAACAGGGTCGGCTGCATTTTGAATGGAGGAGATCAACTGATAAGTGACAATGAAGAGGCTCGATGGAGCAGACCCATCACAGAAAAATTTAAAAATATTTCAACAGATTCTCAGGTTCCTACCCTATCCTGGGTTCCAGGCCTCTATCTGTCTTCTGATATGTGAAAAGTTTGCACTCTCCATTTTTCAAATTTAAAAATTATCAAACAGCAGTCACAACAATGGTTGCCTAAGCAAGTCAGAACATGCTCTTTTCAGTGACTCACTTCTTTTCTTGCCTCCCTCCAGCCACCAATTAGCCGGCAAATCTGTTCCCGGCCCAAATGACAGCTCTCCACCAAAACGCTGATAAGTTTCTACATCTTGTCAGGGATGGGTTTCAGCCGTGGAAATGAACCTGCTTCTTGATTCCTGCCTCCATCACAAATATCCGGAGACTGGGCTTTTCTGAACTGCCTCCATCTGAATCCTCCTTCTTCCCTGGGGGGATGATCACCCACTTTTCTTTTTCTGTGTCTCACTATTTCTCCCAAGTTGTAATGTGATTGCCTCCTGTAATGTTTGCTGTAGAAACCCAACCTCCCACAATACAGTATAAAACGACTCAAATTGTTTCTTGAGTTCAGTAACTTGGAGCTCAGGTGAGTTTACCTGGAGACATTTCTTACAACTGTGACTGCCCTGGACCCTCAAAGTTTCTAGAAACTCCCGTATCATGCAAGTTCCGTATGTTCCGTATACTATTGGATTTCACTATCCTGTAATAATAAATGGGTTAAAGGTCATTTCAAACCAGTTCTGAATTCCAATTCAGGCCAAACTCCTAATACTTACTCTGTCGTCTTTTTACTCTGAGGCCCTCTTGCCTCTTCCTTGTCCAATACACTTAGATATAATATAATAATACAATATAATACAGTATACAATATCTCGATGCAATACACTTCAACTTAACTTTAAAAATGAATTGGAAATATGTTTGAAAGGGAAAGGGTGGAGAAGATGAATTGGCTAACTCTTTCAAAAGCTGGCACAGGCATGATGGGCCAAATGGCCTCCTTCTGCACTGTATGAACCTACAAATCAATCTTCTTAAATCAACATGTTTAGCACACACAACCAAACCCCCACTTCCAAGTTGCCAATCACACCCAGCCATTAGTAATACTTCCATGTCTCATTAATGGTTAGCTTCTTAGTCAAACTAGCCCAGATAATTGGTAACTACAACAAAAACAAAAATAGCTGGAAAAACTCAGCAAGTCTGACAGCAACTGCGGAGAGGAATGCAGTTAACATTTCGAGTCTGTATCACTTCATCAGAACTAAGGAGAAATAGAAATGAGATGAGGGGGATGGGACAGGTAGAGCTGGATAGAGAGCCAGTGATAGGTGGAGGCAAAGAAGAGATTGCCAAGGACAAAGGGGTGTTGACAGTGGTGATATTAGCTAAGGAATGTGCTAATGGTGACATTAAGGGTAGAAAGCACGACGAGCAAGTGACAGATAGCCCTAGTGGGAGTGGGGTAGGGGGAAGGGATTGAAATGGCTAAAAGGTGGAGATAAAACAGTGAATGGAAATACATTTAAAAATAATAGAAATAGGTGGGAAAAGAAAAACATATATATAAAGAAAATATATATATAGAAAAAAATATAAGTTATTGGAAAAAGGGGGATTGGAAAGGGGGTGGGGATGGAGGTGAGAGGTCATGATCTGAAGTTGTTGAACTCAATGTTACGTCTGGAAGGCTGCAAAATGCCTAATCGGAAGATGATCTTTTCATTGAGAACGGTCAGCGTGACATCAGTCATCTCAATTTCTCTGCTCCTCTCACCTACTCTAACCTGTCTCCTTCTGAACTTGCCGGACTCCATTCTCTCAGGTCTAACCCTGACTTTGTCATCAAACCCGCTGACAAGGGTGGTGCTGTTGTCTGACGCACTGACCTCTACCTCGCTGAGGCTGAGCGTCAACTCGCAGACACTTCCACCTACCTCCCCAGGACCATGACCCCACCACTGAACATCAAGCTATTGTTTCCAGGACTGTCACTGACCTTATCCCCTCTGGAGATCTTCCCTACACAGCTTCTAACCTCATGGTCTCCCAATCTTGGACAGCCCGCTTCTACCTCCTGCCCAAAATCCACAAACAGGACTGTCCTGGCAGACCGATCTTGTCAGCCTGTTCCTGCCCCACGGAACTCATTTCTTGCTATCTTGACTCCATTTTCTCTCCCCTTGTCCAGTGTCTTCCCACCTACATCTGCGATTCCTCTGATGCCCTACATCATATCAACAATTTCCGGTTCTCTGGCCCCAACTGCCTCCTCTTCACCATGGACGTCCAATCCTTCTACACCTCCATCCCCCACTGGAATGGTCTGACGGCTCTCCGCTTCTTCCTTGAACAGAGGCACGAATAATCCCCATCCACCACCACTCTCCTCCGTCTGGCTGAACTTGTTCTCTCACTGAACAATTTCTCCTTAAACTCCTCTCACTTCCCCCAAATAAAAGGTATGGCTATGGGTACCTGCATGGGCCCCAGTTATGCCTGTCTCTTTATGGGGTATGTGGAACATTCCTTGTTCCAGTCCTACTCAGGTCCCCTCCCACAACTCTTTCTCTGGTACATCGATGATTGCTTTGGTGCCGCTTCATGCTCTCATCTGGACCTGGAAAAATTTATTAATTTTGCTTCCAATTTCCACCCCTCCATCATTTTCACATGGTCCATCACTAACACTTCCCTTCCCTTCCTTGACCACTCTGTCTCAATTTCTGGTGATAGACTGTCCACCAATATTCATTACAAGCCTACTGACTCCCACAGCTACCTCGACTACAGCTGCTCACAACCCGCTTCCTGTAAGGACTCCATCCCATTCTCTCAGTTCCTTTGCCTCCGTCGCATCTGTTCCGATGATGCCACTTTCAAAAACAGTTCCTCTGACATGAATTCCTTCTTCCTTAACCAAGCTTTCCCATCCACGTTGGTTGACAGGGCCCTCAACCGTGTTTGGTCCATCTCCCGCGCATTTGCCCTCACACCTTCCTCTCCCTCCCAGAACCACGATAGGGTTCCCTTTGTCCTCACTTATTACCCCACCAGCCTCCGCATTCAAAGGATCATCCTCCGCCATTTCCGCCAACTCCAGCATGATGCCACCACCAAACACATCTTCCCTTCACCCACCCTGTCAGCATTCCGTAGGGACCGTTCCCTCCGGGACACCCTGGTCCACTCCTCCATCACCCCCTACACCTCAAACCCTCCCATGCAACCACAGACGGTGCGATACCTGCCCCTTTACTTCCCCCCTCCTCACCGTCCAAGGGTCCAAACACTCCTTTCAAGTGAAGCTGCACTTCACCTGCACTTCCCTCAACTTGGTCTACTGCATTCACTGCTCCCAATGCGGTCTCCTCTACATTGGAGAGACCAAACGCAGACTGGGTGACCGCTTTGGGGAACACCTTCGGTCTGTCTGCATGACCCAGACCTACCTGTTGCTTGCCATTTCAACACACCACCCTGCTCTCATGCCCACATGTCCGTCCTTGGCCTGCTGCAATGTTCCAGTGAAGCTCAACGCAAACTGGAGGAACAGCACCTCATCTTCTGATTAGGCACTTTACAGCCTTCCGGACTTAACATTGAGTTCAACAACTTCAGATCATGAACTCTCTCCTCCATCCCCACCCTTTTCCGATCCCCCTTTTCCTAATAACTTATATTTTTTTCTATATATATATTTTCTTTACATATATATTTTTATTTTCCCACCTATTTCTATTATTTTTAAATATATTTCCATTCAATGTTTTATCTCCACCTTTTAGCCCATTTCGATCCCTTCCCCCTACCCCACCCTGACTTGGGATATCTGTCACTTGCTTGTCCTGCTTTCTACCCTTAATGTCACCATTAGCACATTCCCTAGCTAATATCACCACTGTCAACACCCCTTTGTCCTTTTGTCTATGACATCATTGACAATCTCTTCTTAGCCTTCACCTATCACTGGCCCTCTATCCAGCTCTACCTGTCCCACCCCCCCTCAACCAGCTTATATTTCATTTCATTTCTGTTTCTCCTTAGCTCTGATGAAGAATCATATGGACTCGAAATGTTAACTGTATTCCTCTCCGCAGATGCTGTCAGACTTGCTGAGTTTATCCAGCTATCTTTGTTTTTGTTTCAGATTTCCAGCATCCGTAGTATTTTGTTTTTTATCTTAGTTGGTAACTACAATTGTTTTGGAAAATAATTATGCTTTGGTAGTTTGCCATTTACTCATTGAACTTTTGGATCTATACTGATCCATCCATACCATACCATCCACACAAATTTCTCTTAGTTCCTTTTCCCGAAGGTGGGTAGCATTTATGATTACTGTTCATTTAAGCTCATTTTACAATTTATAGCACAGAAGGTTTTTTTTTTCTTAGTTCACAGCTCCTGATAAGCTAAGGCCTTGTTTCACTGGCAGCTCTTTTCTCAGACAATTATCTGGAACACCACAAACTGTGATTCTGTTAGTTCGTGGGTTTGACAGTCTGTCCTTCAGGCATATACTGATCCCATTTTCTGCACACATCAAAAATCAGCAATTCTTTATAAGTTACATTTTGTTTAGGATTGTAGCAACTCACTGGTACATCCAGTATCAGATTCTCTCTTCAAAGTTGAAATTATTATATTTGCTGGTTCTCTAATTTGTAGGGAAATGGATGTTTTCATTTTACTTTTATCATGCCCTTTGTTGGTTGTGATTTACACATCACACAGTTGTTTGATCAAGGCTCTGCAAGATTTACTGTCACAAAAAGGCTTGATGGAGGATGCACGCTCTCCATTTAACATATCTTGCCTGTGACTGCACCAGGCTCCCTTATGTCAATTACTGACTAGTTTTTCACTCAATTTTCCCTTTCATTCTGAGGCCCTGATGCTCTATTGTTTCATAGGCCAGAATTTTGACTTCAGCGGGCGGGAACGGTTGGTGGGCCCAGGAGCGGGTGGGAAATGGCCCGCCGCCTGCGATTGACCCCCGAGCGCGATTTCACACTGGTGGGCCAATCGAGGCCCGCCGAGCATGAAAGGCTTGAGGTGCAGGCAGAGGCAGGGAACGCCCAGTGCACCTGCAGTCAGAGGACTGCTGGAAACCAGGACAATGCTGAGTCGAAGGCAGATGATGTGCCTCTGGAGTCGTCCATTAGGCGGCAGATGCTGGATGTCCAGCGAGGTGTGTGGCAGGATTTGGCGGAGACCCATGAGGGTGTGCGTGCCATGGCCTCCGTTATGGAAGAGTCCATCCGGAGCATCAGCATTGCGTTGACCCTCATGGTCGAGCGCACTGCCTCCTCCATTGAGAGAGTGGCAACTCTCATGGAGAGGCAGCTCCAGGAACGCAATCAGGGTTCCCCGGGGGCGGTTGTGCTCAGACCTGCAAGCCCTCACACAGGCAATGACCTCAGGTGGTCAGTGTCAGTGTGGGAGATGGATAAGGCACCCAGGATCCAAACTAGGTGCCTGCCCACCATTAGTGAGCAGGGAGGTCCAGAACACCCTCACGTTGGTGCACAAGCTGCCTGTCATCTCTGCGGTCTCCTCTCAGGGTACTTTGGATGACAACAGCAGCTCCTCTGCCCCTCTGGTAATGACCATGGCATCTGATGTGGCTGTGATGACTGGGGAGATGCCAGCAGTGGAACTGGCCGCTCCCTCCCAGGCAGGGCCAGCACAGACGGCAGCCCTGGCATGAGGTGGTAGCGCGTATTTGGCAGCTTAGTTGAAGGAACATTGGATCAAGGTGTCCCTGCCTCCCCGGAGGTTACAGGGGTCTGCCTCCACACCCTCAGTGTTCTCCTCACCATGCTCCTCTCTTGACTCACTACTGGATTCATCCTCTGTGGCCTGTGCAGCTATGTCAACATCCTCTTCCTCCAGTGGGTCCCCACTTGCCAGACTGTGGAGAGTGCAACATGCAACCACTATCAGTGACACCGGCTCTGAGGGGTATGGTAGTGCTCCCCCTGAATGGTCCAGGCATCAGAAACGCATCTTCAGAAGACCTATGGCCCTGTCTTTCACTGCCCTTGTGGAGGCATGACTCCTATTATAACGCTGCTCTGCCTTTGATCTTGGGTGGCAGAGAATTGTCATGAGCTACCTTTTCAACAGGTAGCCCTTGTCACCCAGCAGCCATCCATCCAGTCAGGCTGGAGCACTGAAGAGTCTCGGCGCCCGGGAGTGTCTCCAAATATACGGGTCAAGGGAGCTGCCAGTGTACTTTGCACAGATTGTAGAATATGCAGCATATGATCGTACATTATCTGCATGACAAAGGCAGCCGGCTGACCTGCTGGCACCCTGATGGCCAAATGTATGCACTCGATTGCATCCTGGACGCAGGGGTACCCAGCAATTGCTGCAAAGCCTCTGGCTCGCTCAGCCTGGCTGGCCTTATCTGTATGGAAATGGATGAAAGTCAAGACCTGCCTGAACAGAGCTTCTGTCACCAGCTTGACGCAATTGTGGACAGCTGACTGGGAGACTCCACACAGATCCCCCACTGACCGCTGCAAAGAGCCAGAGACACAGATGTTGAGGGCCACTGTCACCTTCAGAGCCACTGGCATGGGGTGTCCACCCAATCAGTTGGAGGTGATCTCGGGTCCAAACATCTGATAAATGGAGGTCACAGTCTCCCTGGAGAGGCGGAGTCTCCTTCGGCATTGCACCTTGGACATATTGAGATAGCTACATTGCTGTCTGTAAACCCTGGCAGCAGGATAGTGACGTTTTCTGTGGCCTCTTCTGCCTCGTATTGCCAGCTGGCCCTGCGTCTCCTGTGCCTGCGCCTCTTGTCCCATAGGTCGCTCCACTGGAAGCTGCATTGGGACACCTGGCCTCCTCTCCCTTCTGCCCCTCTTCCTCAGAGGAGGAGGTGCCACCAGCAGAGACCACAATCCCCATTACCAGGGTAAGGGAAGGCTGTCTGATGGCTGGAAGGGCCTACACGGTCTGAATTCTCCGGGGTCCTTGGAGACACCAAGGAGTCCTGAAATGAAGCCTGGAAATGCTAACTATGGAGCCCCGAACAGAGATGAAGTTGTCATATACCAATAAGTCACCAGCAGCAAACTATTCACCAAACTCCTCACTACTCACAGTGGCAATGTGGCTGACCCTGTTTATCCTGCCCGTGGATGAGGTTTTTGAAATTGTCGGCTGGCCGCCTGCCCGTTTTGCCTGTGCAATGAGCGCAAAATTGCACGGGCAATGAAACATTGGCATCAATGGACTTTTTAATGGCCTTAACTGGCCCCTTAATTAATGGTTAGCGCGGCTCCGGCACATGTGTGTGCCTACCAAGCAAAATATCGTGCAAGTGCGCGATGACATCGGGACACTCACCCGACGCCATCGCACCCCATTTTACACTCGAGCGTGTCGGGCACGCACCCATACAGCGAGTGAAAAGTTCTGCCCCACTGTTTTCAGGAATCCAAGCATTGAACGCATGTAGGGAGATCTGGAACAAAAGCAAAATACTGTGGTTAATGGAAATCCGAAGTAAAAACAAAAGTGCTGGAAAAGCTTAGCAGGTCTGGCAGCATCAGTGGAGAGGGGAAACCGAGCTAACATTTCGAGTCCAATTTGACTCGTCTTTGGGACTGGGGGGTCTGGATCTTATTATGGGTTTTACGCAATTTCGCATTCAGCAGCCACAGCGTCTGCTTACAAATTTTGTCATGCAGACTTCTTAAGATGCTCCAACCATTTGCAGAATTGCAATCTTGGTGCCACATTGACTATTATTAAGTCAACGTCTATAAATTCTCTTTCAAATCAAATATCAAGACATTTCCAAAATGAGTACTGGATTGTTTAAGCTTTTAACTCCTTGCACTCGTGAAAATCATGGCACAAAAGCAAAATACTGTGGATGCTGGTAATCTGAAACAAAAACAGCAAATGCTGGAAATACTCAGCAGCTCTGGCCGCAGCTGCGGGGAAAGGAACAGAGCTAACATTTCAGGTCAATGACCTTCAATCGGAACTGAGAAAAATGAGAAATGCAATAGGGTTTAAGCATGTGAAAGGGGAGGGAGGGTGGTGAAAAGAACGAAAGGGAAGGCCTGTGACAGCAGAGGTTAAATAACAAAAGAGCTGGTGGAGCAGGGCCAAAGGGAGTAGTATTGGAACAAGTAAAGGAACAATTGATGTGTCTGGAGGAGGTGTGAATGGTAGAATGCGGAGCATCTGCTATCTGAGAGCAAAAACAAAGGAAAAATTAGACTGAAACCAAAAACTGCAGAGGAAAAGGAAACAAAATGGAGGCAGAGATTACAGTCTGAAATTGTTGAACACAGTATTGAATTTGGAGGGCTGAAGATAGGCATTATCGAGGGCCCGCTCCTGATAGCTCTTTTTCCTCAACTAAGGAATTCCCCACCCCCGACCCCAAGGCTAACAGGGCCTCAGACATGCCCGTCCTCTTTCCTGCACTTTTGATCTCGTCCTTTCCCCTCCCCCTCTGAACCTTGATAGGATTCCCCTTGACCTCGCCTTCCACCCCACCAGCCTCAGGATTCAATGGATCATCCTCCACTATTTCCCCACATTCAGCATGATGCCATCGCCAAACACATCTACCTCTCCCCTCCCCTTTTAGCATTCTGAAGGGACACATCCCAACATGATGCCCTGGTCAAGCTTCTCAGTCACTCCCAATACCCCCTTCATCCTTTCCCATGGCATCTTCACTTGCACGTGCAGAGATGAAACACCTGCCTTTTTACTTGCTCTCTCCTCCCTTACCAAGGCCCCAAACACTCCTTCCAGGTGAAATGGCAATTTGTGTCTAGTTTTTTTCAATTTAGTATACAGTATTCACAATGCAGCCTGCTCTACAATGGCGGGGGGGGGGGGGGGGGGGGGCGCCCAAACACAGATTGAGCGACTATTTTGCAGGACACCTCCGTTCAGTCTGCAAGCATGACCTTGCGCTTCCAGTCGCCTGTCATTTAATTTTCCAAAACAAAAACAGAATTACCTGGAAAAACTCAGCAGGTCTGGCAGCATCGGCGGAGAAGAAAAGAGTTGACGTTTCGAGTCCTCATGACCCTTCGACAGAACTTGACAGTCCCAGTTCTGTCGAAGGGTCATGAGGACTCGAAACGTCAACTCTTTTCTTCTCCGCCGATGCTGCCAGACCTGCTGAGTTTTTCCAGGTAAATCTGTTTTTGTTTTGGATTTCCAGCATCCGCAGTTTTTTTGTTTTTATATTAATTTTCCACATTGCTGTTATGCTTGCCTCTCTGTTCTCAGCCTCCTGCAGTGAAACTCAACGTAAGCTCAAAGAACAGCATTTCATCCTTTGGTTAGACACTCTATAATGTTCTAGACTCAATGTTGAGTTCAACAATTTCTGACTATAATCTTTGCCTCCATTTTGTTTCCTTTCTCTGCAGGTTTTGGTTTTAGTCTTCTTGTTCCCATGTTTTTGCTTTCGGACCAGCAGCTGTTCATCATTCTGCCAGTCAGGACACGTCTTTTGTCTCTTTACTTGTTCCATTACCACTCCCTTTAGCCCTGCACCACCAGCTCTTTTGTTATTTAATCTCTCCTGTCTTCCACCCTATCATTGGTCTTCTCTTTTGTTCTTTTTCCACCTTCCGCCACACCCCCGCCACCACTTTCATTTGCTTAAGACTATCACATTTCTAACTTTCCTCAGTTCTGACACAAAGTCATTGACCTGAAATGTTAACTCTGCCTCTCACTCCACAGACGCTACCTGGCCTGCTGAGGAAGTCCAGCATTTTCTAATTTCATTTGAAAAACATTGTCGGACCTTTACTCTTCTTCAGAGTTAGCAAAGCTCACCTCATTGCTAAGAGACTTTAACCTCCGCAGTTACATTTGTGATCAAACTCTGCAACAAAAACCTTGATTATGTTTCTTTAAGGCACAACAGGGAATAAACCTGTGTAAAATGTGGTGCTAGAGGGTTAAACCTGAGTGATGCTTATCTGTAGCCATTATTATGTTATGCCCATTCTGTATATACTCACATGTTATACATTGATATTATACATACAATGCACAAACAATACACAATACACATACATACAATACTCAAGGCTCGAATTAGAGCATTTGAAATGAAAGGATTCAGATGGATATTACGTGTGTCATGGAGGGCCAAGGGGACAAACCAGTGGGTGCTCCAGAAAGGTGGTGTTAAGAGGAACTTGTTTGAGGCAGTGATACTAAGGAAGCTGACATATTTTGGACACTTGATGTGTGCAGGAGGGGAGTGTTTGGAAAAAAAGGAGGCAATGCAAGGCAAGGCACCTGGCAAATGTGCACAAGGGAGACCTAAAATGGCATGGATGGATAATCTCAGAACATGGACTGGCCTCTCTATGGGGCAGGCAGTGGAGAATAGAAATCAGAGGAAAAAGATTGTACGTAGTGCGGCCAACCCTTGGAGCAAGGACGGGTGAAAGACAAAACACCGAATTTATATAATAATGCATCTTTAAAATTGCACGCACATCATATCACTTTTTAAGAATTTAGTTTGGTTCACTCCAGTGTGCAAGGTCATTGTTAAAATATTGGCGAGCATTTAACACAGTCTCACTGTAATGCTTGCAGACTCCTTACCTACGGCTGCAGATCGAAGTTGTCTCATATGCTCCTCTATGATATGGGGATCCCGGGAGCTGTAGGGTCCCAGTTCAGGGTAAAAGCTGGAGCCAATGTCCTCAGGAGGGTTGTGCCTGCCTTTAGGGTAACTCGCCGCCACTTTGGGGTCCCAGTGAGGCACTAGCAGGTGATCCCAGTGCACGAACCTCCCGTCGAAGCGGGGGTTGCCATACCAGCCGTAGTAAAAGATGTGGATGTCGTAGTTTGTGGGAGGGTAACCTGCCAGGTGGGCGGCGTTCGCCTTGGTCACGGTGGGGGGAAGCATCAAGATGGCTTTGACCGAGATGGGCCGCCTGCTGTCCACTCGCTCCGCAAAGGGCAACCTGTGAAGTCCAGGGCCAAGCTCTCCGAAGCCATCGGTCGGTTTCAGTGTCTTCAAACCCATCATAGTGCCGAAAATGAAGAGTGTGAAGAGAGATAAGGCGATGCAGGTTTTTCTGCGGAATCTGGCCATGATCTCTCAAATCAGTCTTTTGTTGCTCTATTTTTTCTTTTATTTCAAAAAAATATATATTTAGAACAAAAAGAGAAAGACGCCTCGGTTTAAATCCACCAATCTATGCTCCATATGCACTCTCATCGTTCTGGCGATACATAACATTCAGTCAAATAGCTTTCCACAAACCCACATAAATCCAGGTCCTTGGGTCAGTGACAGTCTCAACATCCCCACAACCTCTCGTTTCTCCCCCCTCCTCTCCTGTTCTCTCCCCCCGCCCCCCTTGCCCTTCTTCAATATGTGGATGGAGCTATTAGTATAAAGGATGCTCTTAATGCAAGCTGTACCTTCCAGGGAGGCCGCCGATCAAATGCAATCTGCAAAGGGATCGTCAGTCACACACGCACACCAAAAAAAAAAATCTCCCCAACCCCGAGACTCAGCGAAGAAGATGTCCAGACCAGTCCTGCTCTTTTCTTTAAGTTGCAGACACCCCAGACCCGGCATCTGATGGTCGGATTTAAGAAGAGGATTGCGCTGCACTGTAAAGTGAATGCAGCTTCTCTATTTTGGCAGAAGCTGATTGCCTCTTGTCAGTTTGACTGGGAGGGGCGTCTGGGTGTCAGAAGCTCTTTGAAGCTGTGATTGTTGAGTCTGGGTGACTGATTGTTTCCACATGAGGCTCTCCCCCACCCCACTCCCCTCCCCTCCCCCCACCTTTCAAATGAAAGCACAGCAGTTCCCGGGGGGCGGGAGAAGCAGGGAGCGGTTAGGCGGTGAGGTGATTTGCCACCCTCCCTGAAATCACACGTCAATCCTTGTCACCAGTTTGAAAGGAATTTTTTTAAAAACACAATCACTTGTTTTTAAGTGGATTTAAAACAAAAGCCAGGAGGTAATCAAATAAGGCAGTATAAATCTTAATTTTTAATGCCAAGATAGATAAATATTTAACAGATGATTAAAATATTAAAACTTTTTGAGTTCTACTTTGAACGATGAAAGGTGGAGCTTTTCCATTCAGAATCTTCGAAACGCAGAGAATGCTGACACTTTAATTATTTATATTTCTCGCTTCCACATCTTTTGCCCCAATTTTGATGGCCATTTGAGCCCTAAGTTCTGTAATTCCCTCGCTAAACCTCTCGGCCTCTCCATCATGCGCTCAGCTCCTTGGAGATGCACTTTATAACCCAACTCTCTGATCAACCTTTGTCCTAATTTTCCCCCTTTTTTTGTGTGTTTACCTGCTTTGTGGAGTTTTGGGCTGCTTTACTACATAAAAACATTATACAAATGCAAGCCGTCATTGATTGCTTTTCAATGTTGAGTGTTGTGTGCAGGTTGGTACAATTGGGAGATTTCCCCAGCATTCCTATGAGTGGTTCCCTGGCATTGGATTATATGTCCCTCCTTCTTCCCCATGGTTTTTGATGGAAACAATTCTGAGAGATGTAAAAGGAGCTGCTGATTCTCCTCATTGTTTCGCCTTATTGCATAAAGTCAAAATCTACCCCAAAGAGTGAAATAGTTCCCATACAAAAACAGAATTACCTGGAAAAACTCAGCAGGTCTGGCAGTATCGGCGGAGAAGAAAAGAGTTGACGTTTCGAGTCCTCATGACCCTTCGACAGAACTTGAGTTCGAGTCCAAGAAAGAGTTGAAATATAAGCTGGTTTAAGGTGTGTGTGTGTGTGTGTGTGTGTGTGTGTGTGTGGGGGGGGGGGGGGGGGGGTGGTGGGGGAGAGAGAGAGAGAGAGAGAGAAGGCTCTCTCTCTCCGCCCCCCCCACACACCTTAAACCAGCTTATATTTCAACTCTTTCTTGGACTCGAACTCAAGTTCTGTCGAAGGGTCATGAGGACTCAAAACGTCAACTCTTTTCTTCTCTGCCGATGCTGCCAGACCTGCTGAGTTTTTCCAGGTAATTCTGTTTTTGTTTTGGATTTCCAGCATCTGCAGTTTTTTTATTTTTAAATAGTTCCCATGTCTGTTTGCAATTTGGCTTTTGCTAATTGAAATTAATGCTCAGTGGTCATATTAGCCAGATGTACTTAGAAATATTATTCTAGGTTTAGTCTATGTATAAGAACATAGAACAGTTCGTACAGGGAGATGAGAAGAAATTTTTTTCTCTCAGAAGGTCGTGAATCTTTGGAACTCCCTTCCCCAGAGAACGATAGAGACAGGGTCAATGATTATTTTTAAGGCAGGGGTAGATAGATTCTTGAATAAAAAGGGAGCCAAAGGTTATTGGGGGAAGGCATAAGGTGGAGTTGAAGCCACAATCAGATCAGCTATGTTCTTATTGAATTGTGGAGCAGGCTCGAGGGGCCGAATGGCCTACTCCAGCTCCTAATTCGTATGTTCCTACGAGTAAGCTCTTCAGCCCCTGAAGCCTGTTCCACCATTCAATTTGATCATGGCTGGTCCATGGCCAATTCTATTTAATATGTAATAAAAACAATAAAACTCAGCAGATCTGGCAGCATCTGTGCAGAGAGAAACAGAGCTAATGATTTGAGTCCGTGTGACTCTTCTTCAGAGCTAAAGAGAGATAGAACTGTGATGGATTTTATACTGTTTAAGCAGGGATGAAGCAGGTGGAGCAAAATAGAAGGTCAGGGATAGGTGGGAGCTCAGGAGAAATTTGATAAAGATGTCATGGACACAGGACAAAGGGAATGTTAATGGTAGCGTTAAAGACTAAAGAAGGTGCTGATAGTGGCATAAAGGTAAGATAGCAGAATGTGTTAATAGCAGAACATAGAAACAAGTGACCCTGGGAGGTAGGTGGGGTGGGAGGTTTGGAAAAAATAAATAAATGAATCGATTAAAAAAAGGGGGTAAATATGGAGGAGAGAGTTCACGGTCTGAAGTTGTTGAGCTCAATGTTAAGTCCGGAAGGCTGTAACGTGCCTAATTGGATGATGAGGTGCTGTTCCTCCAGTTTGCATTGGGCTTCACTGGTGCAGGCCAAGGACGGACATGTGGGCATGAGAGCAAGAAGATGAGTTGAAATGGCAAATGACAGGAAATGTCTGGGTCATGTTTGAGGACTGAGCGAAGGTGTTCCGTAAAGTGGTCACCCAGTCTGGGGTTAGTCTCCCCAGTGTAGAGAAGACCACATTGGGAGCAGTGGATGCAGTAGACCAAATTAAAGGAGGTGCAAGTGAAGAGCTGCTTCACCTGAAATGAATGGTTGGGTCCTTGGACGTTGAGGAGAGAGGAGGTAGAGGGGCAGGTGTTGCACCTTCTGCGATCGCATGGAAAGGTGATGTGGGAAGGGAATGAAGAGTCGGGGGTGATGGAGAAGTGGACCAGGGTGACTCAGAGGGAATGGTCCCTATGGTATGCTAACAGTGGGTGTGAGGGAATGGTGATGGTATCATGCTGGAGTTGGCGGAAATGGCAGAGCATGATCCTTTGTATGTGGAGGCTGATGGGATGAAAAGAGAGGACAGGGAAAGGAGGTGAGGAGAAAGGTGTGGGAGATGGGTCAGAAACTGTTGAGGGCCCTGTCAACCACAGTGGGTGTTAACCCTTGGTTAAGGAAAAAAGAAGATATGTCAGAAACACTGTTTTGGAAAGTGACATCATCGGAACAGTTGCGACGGAGGTGAAGGAACTGAGAGAATGGGATGGAGTCCTTACAGGAAGCAGGGTGTGAGGAGCTGTAATTGAGGTAGCTGTGGGAGTCAGTGGCCTTGTAATGAATATTGGTGGACAGCCTATGACCAGAAATGGTGACAGAGAGATCAGGGAAAGGAAGGGAAAAATCAGAGGTGGACCATGTGAGGGTGAAGGAGGGGTCGAAATTGGAAGCAAAATCAATAATTTTTTTCCAGGTCCAGATGAGAGCATGAAGCGGCATCAATACAATCATTGATGTACTAGAAAAAAAGTTTTCAGAGGGAGCCGATGAATTTTTGGTAGAGATGGCAGAAGAGCAAGAACCTCAAGAGAAAGCAATTATTTCCAGGTGGAGGATCCTTTGGGATGAGGACTTGTGTTTCCTTTAAGCACACATGATGAAGGCAACAGGAAACCACCTCATATGTTCTTTTCATAGCCATATTGCTCAGTTCTCATTGAAGTTGAGAATGGGAGTTTCTTAGGAACAAAAATTGAAAAATTGAGTGGCATTTTTGAATTGAATCCTGGGTCCTGTCTCCATGCCCAATCTGTGTCACTCTTACAAAGCTGTTCTTAAGTGTAAATGTCCTAATTAGGCAGGAGTGAGCTCGGCAGCAAATTAGTGGCATCAAGTGTCTCCAGGAAGTAAGGGCTGCTTGCCTTGCTGGATAGAGCAAGCAGCTGCATACAGGGCCAGTAGTGTTGATGGGGATGAAAGGGGCCATGCAGGAAAAATGAAGGCCCAGTGCTCGCAAAGACACAGGTACTCCATTAAAAAACAATTTCAGCACTAAGACAAGTAAATTTCACTTGTCCCCATAGCGAACCTGACAGCTGTTCACTAACATGCAACAGGCAGTTCAGGTTCACTGGAATGAAATTTGAAAATCTAATTCTGCACCAGACAGGCACCTTGATAAAGACCTTCAGAGATTGTTAATTGATGGCAAATGGGTTTCCTCCTCACTACCTTTAAAAATTACAAACTGTCCTGGAAACATCAGGATCTTGAGGTGACTTCTGGGACCGTGATTTTGAAATCCTGCCTGCAATTCCCAACCCCACAGTCCTTTAAAAATGCAGCCCATTCTCTGCCTCTAGAAATAAAGCCCAGTGCTTGCTTTGCTTTTTTTTTATGGCCTTTTTAGTCTGTGATGCAACCTTTAGTGATTGCTGTGTTTGTACACCAAGATCCCTTTGTTCCTCTACCTCACTTAGCCTTTCAACTTCCGAGTAATAACTGGCCTCCCTATTCTTCCTACTGAAATGTACTACCTTACATTTATCTGTGTTGAACTTCATTTGCCAATTATTTTCCCATCCTGCACTTCCTGCTGTAATTAATAGTAATTCCTGCTGTAACCTGTTGCAGTCCTTCTCAGGATCGACTATTCTGCTCTACCCCTCACCTTGCCTGGCAATTTGGTGCCATCTGCAAATTTAAAAATTGTATTGCCAATATTGATGCCCATTTTATTTTCCCAAGTTCTATTCTCAGCTCAAAATAAGCTTTTCTCCAATCTATTAACTTGGTTTGCGTCATACTTATGTCCTTTTCAATTACCATCTTAATGCTTATTATGTTATGGCCACTATTGCCTAGCTGTTCTCCTACTTTCATTTAATTGAGGGATTAGGAGTTGATGCAGGTCAGCAAGGTCAGAGATGGTGAGTGGCTATTCATAAGATCAAAAGATCATAAGAAGTAGGAGCAAAAGTAGGCCATTTGGCTCATTGAATCCACTCCGCTATTCCGTAAGTTCATGGCTGATTTGATTGTGGCCTTAACTCCACTTTCTTGCCTGTATATTCAACCAGTGGACTTTCCCAGCTGTGCCAAATCTGACTCAATGTTCACACGTGCCCTGTCCTACAGGAGTTGGAGAATAAGTGATTAGTTGTGCAAACACCAGCTGATATTATTTTTCTCAGGCTAAGAGAACACAAGCTGATTGCACTGAGATTAGCCAACTTAATGCAAGTTAGAGGTTGAACCAAATGGCTGACCCAGGCATGCAGCACATTAAATTGGAAGCTGGTGTTTGGAACAGGAGGATTTGTCTCCCTGTGAGGCAGCCCAGGCAGCAACAAAACTATTATTAATAGGAGCTTCTAGAGCATACTTCTGTTGTCACAGCTATAATCCACAAGGAAGCCTCCAAAGGAGCATTCAAAGTAATCTATTCTAATTGTGCGATCCTTTGAAAGACCCAAGTGAGATTCAGTGATAGGCCTGAAACATATTTCAGGTATTAATGCAGCTCAGTATGGTTTATGATTTTCATCAAATAGATTTTAAAACCATTTTGTTATTCTCGGGAGGCATGGCTTTTTGAAGGAGAAGGTTTTAGCTCCTCATTTCTTTTAATGCTTTTATGATGATAATTTGAAGTTTTCAATTCTGAGATTTGACATTATTGAATTTTATAATGAGAAGCTTCCATGTGTTAGTGAACAGTATTATATTCTCGGCACATACAATTCAGTCTATCTGTTGTATATTACTAGGAGAGAAGATGATGTGTTTCTCAATTTCCATAGAACCGTCACAAAATGGAGTATTTTTGTTTCTTTTCTTTCTCTTCATTTTCTTCAGGGTTAAAACCAGATACACTTAAAGGAATAATCCAGTTTAAGAGCTACATTTTCATTAGGCCAGTGCACCCACTCTAAGAGATAAACCTTCCAATTTGAGAAAAATGGGTTTGATGTATTATTAATTATTAATGGCAGTCTTGCAGCAATTCAGTTGATCTAACTAGGACACTTTCCTTTTAATTGCTGGCTTTATTCTGGAAGTGGTCGATCAAGGCTAGTGGGGCTTGAAACATGGTGAAAAAACGGATATTAAGAACAGCTAATAGATAGAATCTACTGACACGCCACTGGCCCAATGCCTGCAGAAATTCTCAGTGCGTTTAATTCTACATACAATAGTAGCTTTATTTGATTTGGAAAATATTTTTTATTTAATTAGTTTATCCCTGTTCAAACTTCAAAGATATGGAAAGCATTGTCATGACCTATCTTGTGGCAATTCCACTGAAGTCATGAGAGAGGTTTGAGGTTTGGTGGGGTGAAATGAAACTTCATGTTGTAATTTTTAAAAGGTCTTTATAGTTACCCATGGGTTAGACTGAATAGATGTAGAGAGGATATGGGAGAACCCAGAACACGGGACTATAAATACTAGTTACAAATAAATCCAATAGGGAAATAAGAAGTAAGTTCTTTACTCAGAGAATGGTTAGAACGTGGAATTTGCTACAACAGTAAGTGGTTGAGGCAAATAGTTTAGATGTTTTCAAAAGGAAATTTGGTGCGTACTTGAGGGAAAAAAGAATAGAAAGATAATGCTGAGAGATTGAGTAGTGGTAGATGGAATAGTTAAGAGACTCACGTAAAGTATAAACATCAGCAAAGACTAGTTGAGTCAACTGTTTCTCTGCTGTATATACTATGGCTGGGAATTTCCTCCTTGTCGTGGCGGGGCCTGCCATGGGAGATTCGGTGACCTAGCCAAAAGTCCATTGACGTTTGGTGGAACTGGACGATCCCAGCAGCGGCAGGTCCGGAAAATCCCACCCCATGTAATTCTATGTAAATTATGCACTGGAGGCTGTTTCATTGCTATTGAGAGATCTAGCCAAATGTTGCACATTCGTTATTTTTACATCGAGGCATGGACAACATTCTGTACACTATTGTAATCTGCTTTATTGATTTTGCTACTACGCGTTTGCTACTACTGTAAGTTAAACATGAAGCCACCATCTGATAGAGCATTTATCATACTGCCCTTTGAAACCTAGGAGATCACAAACTGGCTTATGACTTATACAGCATCTAGCCTCCCAGATATTGTGCATGTAACGTACATACTCTGACTTACAGAGACCAAAGGATCACTTACAAGAATAAAGACAGAAAATGCTGGAAATGTTCAGCATATCAGGTAGTATCTATGGGGAGAGAAAGCGAGTTAATGTTTTGGATCATAGCCTCTCTCAACTGGAAAACGTTAGCTAAGTAGCTGGTTTTAAGCAAACACACAAACAGGGAAGGGGGTGGGGAGAAAAGCTCTCTGATAGGCTGGAAGGCAGGAGAGATTAAATGGTGAAAGGATTGATGGTACAAGTCAAAAAGAAGTGGGACAAGTAAAAAAACAAGAGATTTGTCAAGAGGAGATGTAAGTAGGAACAGCAGAAACGTTGCCAGCAGTTACCGTCTGAAAAAATGGGGGAGAAGATTTTCCAAGTATTTTCAATATTTTCTGTTTTATTTCAGATTTCCAGCATCTGCAGAATTTTTGCTTTTGTATTAGTATGTTATTCGCTCCCACTCCTCTTCCAGGTATGTCCACTTTGAAAAGATTCTTCTGTTCATTCTGATGGGATTTTCATTTGTTTCTTTTATCTTGTTCCTCTTCATTGCTTTGTTTGTTTTCTTGTATTTTACCGTGTACCCACTGAAGCTGGTTTCTCAAGCCACGACTCTTCAATCTGCAACTGTCCCAAGCTTTGACTGGACTTCCACATGGAGTCCAACTGAAACCCCATCCTTCATGTTTCAGGTCCGCCTGCAGTTACAGATATTTCTAGTGTTCCTTAAACCGCTGTTCTCGCAGTTCCTGAAATCCAAACTCAATGCCACGAGCTGCCGCATTCTCTGCAGCAGCACCAACTAGTTCTACCTCAAAGTTGTCCTGGTCCGCAGTTTCATTTCATTCTTCATTTCATCTGGCACTTTAATACTTTTTTTCAGATGTCAAGAAGCGCAAGTTCAACAACATTTGACACTAACAAGCTTCCGGATCCTTTTTTCTCCTCTTCCAATTTCACCTCTTGCCATGTTTTCACTATGCCCTCTGACCTGTCCTGCCCTGAACAATTAATCCACAGCAAAGGCCTCAGTTTCAATGTTTTAAAACCCCACCTCAATGAATTTCGAACTTGGCATGAAACTGGGCTCTACTTTCATCACTTTCACCTCCACTCCTTCGGCCAGGAGCCTTCTCTCTGCACAGCAAAGTCTTGTTCGATCTGGACCTTTCCCTCTGGCTTTTTATCCTCTCTCAATCTTTGCATTGAGAACTGGTGGCGTGACATCGGCTGTCTCAATTTTTATGCTCGCCGCACTCTCTCTAACCTATCTTCCACTGAATGTGTAGCACTTCATTCTCTCATGTCCACCTTTACATTGCAAACAGCGGATGAGGCTGGTTCTGTTGTTGTTTGGTGAACTGTCATATACCTTGCAGAGGCTGAATGCCAACTCCCAGACACTTCCTCCTACCTCCCCACAGCATGAGCCCACCAGCAGAAATCAAGTCATCATTTCCCAGACTGTCACTGGCCTCGTTTTCTCTGATGGTTTTCCCTGACGGCCTCAAACCTCATAGTCTTCCAACCCTGAACAGCCGGCTTCTATCTCCTTCCCAACATCCACAAAAAGGGCTGCCATGTTACACCCATCTTTTCAGCCTGTTTGTGCCCCATGGAACTAATTTCTTCCCAGCACAACCCTATTTTTTTTCTCCTCTTGTCCAGGTTCTTTGCACTCATCTGATGTGCTCTGTCACTTTGACAGTTTCCAGTTTCCTGGCCCATACCATTTCCTTTTCACAATGGAAATTTCTCTACAGCTTCAGCCCCACCAGGACGTCCTGAGGACTCTCTGCTTCTTCCTTGAACAGGAGCCCAATCAGTCGCCGTGTAACACCATCCTTCTCTGTCCACCTGAATTTCTTCTCACATTGAGCAACATTGTCTTCAACTCCACTCACTTCCTCCAAATAAAGTTGCTGCTATAGGTACCCACCTGGATTGCAGCTATACCTGCCTTTTTGTAGGATTTGTGGTATAGTCATTGTTCCAGTCCTACTCAGGTCCCCTCCCTCACCTCTGTTTCCAGTACATCGGTGTCACTTTCTGCTCTTGTCCAAAATTGGACAATTTTATCAACTTTGCTTCCAGTTTCCACCCTTCCTGTGCCTTCACATGACCCATCTCTGACTATTCCCTTCCTTTCCTTGATTTTTTTATCTCCATCTCTGGAGATAGGCTATCAGAAAATATTTGCTAGATCCGTCTTCTCAAAGGTATTTAGGGATGGGCACTAAATGGTGCCCTTGTCAGTGATGTTCACATCACATGAAAGAAAAAAAAGCCCACTGACTCCCATAGTTATCTTGACAACACTTCCTTACACCCCTCTTTTTGTAAGGACTCAATTGCATTCTCCCAGTTTCTCCATCTTGGTTATCTCTTTTTATTAAACAATACAATCTTCCATACAGTGAGTCTGATATGCCTTCCTCTTTCCTCCACCAAATACTCCCCTCACTGTGGTTGACAGGGCCCTTGACTGTGTCTATTCCATTTCCTACATTTCTGCTCTCACCCCTTCCCCTTCCTCCCAGAAGATTGATATGGGTTCCCCTTGTCCTCACCTTCTACCCTGCCAGTCTCTGTATTCAATGGATCATCCTGCTGCATTTCTACCGCCTCCAACATGATGCCACCACTAAATATATCTTCCCCGCCTTCCCCTTTTCAGCATTCTGAAGGGACTATTCCCTACACGATACTCTGGTCAATTCCTCTATCACTCCCAACAACCCCTCCCCTCCTGAAGACACCTTTCCATGCAAATGCAGGAGATGCAACAGCTGCCCTTTTAGCTCCTCTCTCCGCCCCACCCTAAGCCCCATACATTCCTTCCAGACGAATAAGTGATTTACTTGTACTCCTTTCAATTGAATATATTGCATTCGCTGCATGTGGTCTCTTCTATATTGGGGAGACCAAATGTGGATTGGGTAACTGCTTTGTGGAAGACCTTTCAGTTCACAAGCATGACTTGGAGCTTCCAGTCACCTGTTATTTTAATTCTTCCTCCCACTGCCACTCTGACCTCTCTGTCCTTTGCCTCCTGCACTTCTCCAATGAATATGAATGTAAGCTCAAAGGTCAGGACTTCATCTTTCGACTTGACGCTTTACAGCGTCTCAGACTCAACACTGAGTTCAACAATTTCAACCATAACCATTGCATCCAATGTTTTTGTTCAACAGCTTTTGGTAATGTTTCTGTTTTCCCATTTACATGCTATCTAGGCCCAGTTTTTCTCTCTTTACTTGTCCAATTACCTTTTCCCTTTCTCATATGCATCATTTCTTTGATCAATTAATCTCTCCAATCTACAACCCTATTGCAGACCTTCCCTCTTGCTCTTTCTACCCTTGCTCTCTCCCTTTCCCTGCATACTTCCTGAAAACCTGTTGCATCTCTGCCATCATCAAGTTCTAATGAAATATCATTGAGCTGAAACATTAGCTCTGAGCTGGATTCCGGAATGACTGACTTTAAAAAAGGCTGCCCTGTAGTGATAACACGCAGTGGGTGGCCTTAACAAGCTGAGGGTCGGACTTCCACCCGTCAGTGGAAGGGAGTCCCGCCCTTGGGAACTGCCAACACTCTTGTAGTCCCAATAGCACCAGAAGTGGGCGCTGCTGGGATTGGAAGCAGTCCCATGATGAAGTGTTATTGGTGCTGGAGACAGGAAAGTTCTGGGCTTTTTGGGTGGAGAGGGATCAGACACCCTAGGGAGGGGGTTGAGGAATGTAGGGGGAGGGTGGGTTTTGGAAGGCAGGTGGGGTGGCACAAAGGGGGAGTACGATCTTAGGGGAGGTGCCCTCGATGCGCACAGGACACCCCACCAAAGGATGTGCATCCCTTTCTTCCCGCCTTTTCACCAGCTTGGGTGAAAAAAATTGGCCTTCTTACTTTTGCCCGCCTTCCACTGCCCAACTATTTTTTAGCGGTGTCGACGGACTGAGGGTCTTGAATGGGCAATAATACTCCAGGCACCTGTTTCTCTCACCACAGTTACTGTCTGGCCTGTTGAGTATTTCCATCATTTGCTGTTTTTCAGTTTTTCCTCTGCCGCAGTGTTCTGCTTTTGTTTGTTTAAGTTACAGCAATGATACTTGATACTGTGTATGAGAAAGATATGGAAGTAAAGCCCACCAGGTAACAGACAGTTTCTGTTTGTGCAGCTAATATGTAAATATCAGGATAATTTATGTAAAGCTTTTGTAGCAGAACTAATTTTCAATGTGTGTTTGTCCTTCATTACTTCTCTTAGCGGTTTTTCAGTAGAATCTCAAGCAAGAGTGACAGAGAGCTTAAAGGTCAATTTAAAAATCTCAGGTTAAGTCATAAATACTTGGACGTCAGTCAATTTTTAAATATATTAGCATTGAAGGAGGCATCTTGTATGTGTAATTTATTCTTGTTTGTTCTGCATATTTCATCCATGGGTCAGTTTGTTCCCTTTGAGGAATTCTCCAGTGCCAGTTTGACTTCAAGCTTCATGTGTCATGTTAATGGGAAATCTGCAGTATGCTGGTGGTGCAGTGATGTGACATCTCAGCATGATTGATATCACCTCGATTTTTGCAAGGCTGCTATGTAACTGATCCTTCACAGTGCAACTGCAGTTGGTCTGAAGTGAAATTTCAAAATGTTGGCCCACTTGGGGAGGTTTTGGACTTATGCTTTCAAATGATGCGAGTCAATGAAGAGGTGACAGTTGCACCGGTTCAGCACCAGCGTTAAAAATTTAACTGGGGGTGTGTGGAGTTCTGTACCTACACAGAGATTCTCTTATCTGATCAGAAGGTGAGGTGGAGCTATAGTCTAACTCAGTGTTGATAAGGGGATTGATAGGACTAAAGCTAGGCAGGTGGAGGCCCTGGGCAACCCAGCAATGGATTAACGAGCCCCCTCCATAGTTTCTGGCAGACGTGGGGAAGACGGACAGTGGGGAGATACCGAAGATAGTGCTTTCACCCACCTGACCCATGCAAAAAAGGTGTCCTCCCACTGACCCTTCAATTTTAATGTATTCAGGGCAGGAGGAAGGTCACTGATGGTCATTAAACTTAATGGGCAAAATTGTCCCAGATTTGCATTAAGTGCGGTAGCAATGGCGGCCTTTCACACTGCATAGTCCCAAATCCACCGCATTAATTATGCATTCCCGGGACACACGCCCCTTTCCATGGCAGGTAGGGGTCTCATTCGCCCGCCATACTATCACCTTGCTGCTTCAGCATGCTGGGCGCCATATTTAAAGTCCAGCCGTGTGCACAGCTCTCAGTGCTTCCAACCCATGACTGCTGCAAAGAAGACATGGCCCTGAAAGGCAAAAAGACTACAGCCCTCAGGTTCAATTGCACGACCCTCGAGTACCTTTTGAATGCAGTGAAGGCTCTCTGTAATGTCCTCTATCCCCACTCTGGCCGCATGATGGGTAGGAACCTCACTAATCTGGCTTGGGAGGCGGTCGCAGTGGTGGTCCACACCAATGCCCTTCAAAGGAGGACAGCCACCCAGTGCCACAAGAGGATGAATGACCTCCTCCGTTCCACCAGGGTAAGTTACTCTTCTCATCACTCTCAACTCACACACTCACAAACCCATCACACATCCACCGGGGTCTCACTCACTGCCAGTTCAAGGGACATCACCATTCACTCTCTTACACACACCTTCATTGTCCTCATCCCATCTATGGGATCGCTCACCATCCGCACATGCCAGGCATACATATCATCTGGCCAGGCAGGCATCCAGCTTACACTCTCTCCATCTCTATTCATGTAGGGCAAGCTGGCACACAACAACAGGGAGACATTGCAGGCTGGTGGAGGAATGCGTGAAATCAAGGTCCTCAAGGACTTTAAAAACAGAGTCATCCAGCTGGCCGGCGAGGATCTGGACAGTTCTTGTGCTGACAGGGAGGTCAGGGGTGCTCTACCAAGTGAGGATCCAGCAGTGCAACATCCATCAGACAACCATGCCCTGAGTGATGTGTCATCTTCCACAGGCCACTGCCATGCACTAATTATCTCTCCTTGCCTCTGCAGGCACATCTGCCAAACAGCCGACAGAGTCCATGACCCAGGACCTCCAATCAAGCTCTGAAGAAACCTCTGAAGAGGAATTTTGAGGCACCCTCCTTGAAGTCCCATCACAAACCCACACTCTCCACCAGCACAGAGACGCACACTGGTGGGACCTAGCTTTACAGAAACCTCGGGATCACAATCTGAGCGCATCACACTGTCAGATCCACAGCAGACAGTGGCAGGGACTTCTCTGGTGTCCAGTACTCACGGGGCTTCTGGAGGCCAGAAACTTCTGAGTCAGGTGATGAGCCTCTGGACTTGGTTATGTCACAGTTGCTGGAGCTGCAAAGGCAAGCTTGGGAACATCAGGAAGGGAATGACCACTGAACTCCTCCGATTGCAAGGCATGATGGAGGCGTTCATCTGCTTGCAGGCTGAGGCGATAGCACTGGCATGTCGTTGCATCGAGGTCAACACTGGTAGAATGGCGGCCGCCATGGAGACCTTGGTCCAGGACATCGATCCTGCACTGCTGCACGGGCTCAACTCCTTCACTGATTCCGTAGTTGGCCTCAAGCATTGTTTAAGCAAGAGAGGTGCGGGGCAGCTCAATCTCAACGCCAGCTACCCCTTCTGCTCAAGGAGTCAGACAGGAGCCGTTGGGCACCCATAGGAAGGAGGATCAGCAGGTACACACCTCCAGGGCCAACCAGCCAGGTGACTCTGGGAGTGTCAGGCTATCCAAATCCACTTTTCCTGTGACTCCAGCAGCTCCAGCTCCACAGGTCGAAGAGGGTACCACTACCACTCAGCAGGACCCCAAAAGCAGGCTGGGGCCCTCCAGGTCTCTGCCCACCAGAGGATGCCCGCCAGAGTCATCACAGATGGGTTGTAGTAGTCAGTAGGCTGCCTCCACCTCCACTGTGGATGGCGGGGGAGCACCAAGATGTAGCGGCAGAGTTAGGAAAGTGTAAGAAGGTGTAGTTGCACAGCCTGGGAACGGGCGCTAATCATTTATACATGCTGCTCACTATTGTCAATAAACGCCCAAGATTGTCACCCTGCCTATGGCTCCTTGTTCTGATGAGCAGTATCCTTGTCACTCAGATGCGAAACCTTTCTGCACAAGATAAAAGGCAGGCATCTCAGTCCAGGGCCTCTTCCCTGTGCTCTCTGCAGCCTTCAGATCAAAGTGATGGTGCAGCCTCACACTCTCTGGAAACATTACTGATGCCTGCACCTTGGTGGTGCTGGTCATCACTGCCAGAATGTTGTGAGCAGGTGCCACAGAGTTCCTTCATACTGTCTGTGTGCTCCCAGCACCTTTAAGGCGGGGCTGGCCCCAATCTCTTCAGCATCAGTGACCAGTAATGCTGTGCTCCTGAAGGGCTCAGGTGCTGAAGGTGGACAAAGGATCAGATGCTTTTAAAGTATTACGGCTGTGTCTCAATAATATGACCCTCATCACAGAGTGCAAGCAAGCTGCCCTCAGCCAGACAGGAGTCAAGACATTCTCAGAAGCTATGTGAAGATCTATGGAGTGTCCTCACTGCATGTTGTCATCATCCTCCTGCAATCAAACAACTATTAAGGCCTCCACTGCATCTCCATGACAGGAGCCTTATTACAGAGGGTATGTGTGTTGCAATAAGCCATACTGGAGTCAAACGTTCATAGATGCAATGTGAGGATTTATGATGTCTCCTCACTGCATGTCGTCATCATTCTCCACAAATCTAGCAGCTATAAGGGCTTCCTGAGCACACCTGCCTCATCTGGCCAGTGTGAGGGTCTCATCCCCGTCATTGTTGCCTTTGAGGACCTCCTCATCCTCGTCCCCAACAGCATCCTCATTGCAAGCGACCTCCAGCTCCTCCATCTCCTCCTCAGCCAGGTCCTCTCCCAGTTGCAGCGCCAGGTTGTAAAGGGCACAGCAGGTGATGATGATGCGTGAAACCCTCTGTGGACTGTAGGACTGTATTGCAGGGCTCCACCAGACTGGTCCAGGCACCAGAACTTCATTTTCAACATCCCGATGGTCTGCTCCACCAAGTTGCGAGTTGCAGCTTGAGCCTCGTTATACCTTCGCTCTGCTGCAGTCTGAGGCCACTGTACAGGTGTCATCAGCCACATCCTCTGTGGGTAGCCCTTGTCCCCAAGGAGCCAACCCTGCAGCTTCTGTGGACCCCGGAAAACCTCAGGAATCTGTGACTGACTGAGAATGTAGGAGGCTTGTGATATCCCACAGAGATCACCTGTGGAGCCCTGAAAGGAGCCACTGACCTAGAAACTGAGCATTGTAATCACTTTCATGGCCACTGGCAGTGGATGCCCTCCATGTCCCCATGGCATCAAATCCTGCAGCAAGTGGCAGATGTGACTGACCAGTTCCCTGGACATGCGCAGTCTTCAGCGACACTGGTTCTCAGTCATCTACAGGAATGAAAGGCGGTATCTCTGGTCCCTGGGTCTAGCTAGGCGCCGACCAGCGATGGCTCACTGTGGCTCTGTAAGCGGCATGTGCAGGAGCCCCAGCCGCCCCTTCTTCCAGAAGGTGCTGCTCCTCCCTCTGTGCAGCCAGGCACCTCAGTCGCTCTCTTCTCAGTTGTCTTCACTCTCTGTAAGCCACGAGGCATGCAGTTAAGTCATCAGGCTGCATGATCCTGATGTACTCCTCCCGCAGGATGAAAGAGAGAGAGACGCATGGGTTAGCTTGTGTATACTAAGGACCTATCTTGGTTAAGTCTGAAGGCCCCTTAACGCATCCTGGAGTGTGCTGGCCACCACTTCAATGGCCAGAGATTAGTCCGCTGTATGGCTGCTTGAAACTGCACCTACCTCCACCCTACTTTACCTGACGGCAGCTTTGCCCATTGGACTGCATGCTGCGCCCTCAGCTCAGGTGCAAACATTCTCCTAACCCACACTGCAAGGCTGCACTGTTAGCTTGAACCATGGGGGAGACTGGTCCAAACCGGGATGCAGATAGTGCAAGGGGCTGTGAACACCTCCACCAGTGACTGCTCCATGGCCAGCTTTAACGAGGAGATTGTACAATGTGCCCAGTCATCCAACTGTTCCACAATCCACTAAAATGCTCAGTACTTTGCAATCTCTGTCCAAGGGATGAAAAGTTCTGGAGCACTTGGTGGCATTTTGGTGCCTTTGCGTTGCTTGAGTGGGCAGATAAGCTAGAGGCCCGACTCCAATCATATCATTGTGGCTGTGTCTGAACTGTCTCAGCTGCAGGGGAATGGTCACTTTATACAGGTTTCCCTAATGCCTGGCCACTTCCCTTGTCCGCACCTCCCCTCTGACACTGCACGTGCTTGTGCACTGCATTCAACTGCAGGGCAGCCCTTGATCCCCCCACAACGCGCCTTAACCTCAGGGCAGCCCTTTTGTACCCCCCCGCCCCCAACCGCCCACAACGTGCCTCAACAGATGAATTAGGCGAGCGCTCTGCAACATTACTGTGCACTCACCTCCGAGTTCCCCTCAAAGTGCAGCCCGCCAACTGCACTCCTTTGATATGCTGTTGTGAAACACGTTGGTGTGCAATCTTGCCGACTTGGGCGGGCAATCCAGCCATGGGTAGACGATTCTGGCGGGCTGGGCTTATAATGGGCATGCAGAGGTATTACAATGAGGTTCCTGACATCTGATGGCGGGAAATGCGGCCCACCATTGGTGGGCAGAGCGGACGATCACAAACTGGTTTCATGACGTGAAACTGAATTTTGGCCTTCTCGCCATATTGTCCGCTCACGCCATTGAACATGCCCGACACCAGCGGATATAGACAATTCTGCCCAATAGATCTGAGGGTGGTTGGGGGTGGGAGGGGATGCTGGGGCTTAATGGGTGCCCAATGCCAGAATGACCATTTTGTGTTACATCCCAGGACAATATCATCACCCCATAATGTCTCATTTATGGACTGTCTTTCAAAAAGTCTGTCAGATAACCATGAAAAAGAGAGGGCTGGGGTGCTGAGAATCGAGGAGCCATTGTAATTCCTCTCCGAGAAGTGGCTTTCTGAGATTATGGTCCCTGTCCTCAGAACCTCAAATGAATAGCTCTTCCCAGTCTCGTGAAGAGGGGAAGAACAGAAATGGTCAATAAGATTCGTGGTTATATTGATGTTTTAGTAATCTCAGAATGGAAAGCTTAACATATTCATTTTTAAACATTAAAGGAGGGTGGAGGTGTGGGAGGATTATATCTGAGGATCTGACATCCCCTTCCCTCCCTTGCCACATCCCCAAACAAGCTGGTAAACATTCCTGCTGTTTTCGTACTGTTGTTCAGGTACCTTACATCTCACAAACAAATCTGCACAGCTGTTTATTTGACAGCTATGGAAAAAATTCCTTCCAGCTGAGCTCAACAATCTTTCCCGCGAGTCTCCTCCCTTTGTATTCACACTTACCCTTTCAGTTGCATATGACTGTACCTGTGATGATCTCAGTGATATTTTCATAAGAGGGATGCTAACTGCTCTGTACAATTATATCACTGAAATTCATATTCCATCTTTAGAGATGCAAAACAGCTAAATGTTTTTCAGCATTTTTGACTGAGTGACGTTTGAAGACCATAAGATCATAAGACATAGGAGCAGAAATTAGGCCATTCGACCCATCGAGTCTGCTCCGCCATTCAATCATGGCTGATAAGTTTCTCAACCCCATTCTCCCGCCTTCTCCCCGTAACCTTTGATCCCTTTACCAATCAAGAACCTATCTATCTCGGTCTTAAATACACTCAATGACCTGGCCTCCACAGCCTTCTGTGGCAATGAATTCACCATTCTCTGGCTAAAGAAGTTTCTCCTCATCTCTGTTCTAAAAGGTCTTCCCTTAACTCTGAGGTTGTGCCTTCGGGTCCTATTCCCTCCTACTAATGGAAACATCTTCCCCACGTCCACTCTATCCAGGCCTTTCAGTATTCTGTAAGTTTCAATCAGATCCCCCCTTCATCCTTCTAAACTCCATCGAGTATAGACCCAGAGTCCTCAAATGTTGAAGTGTGAAATAAAACCAAAAATACTGGAAACACTAGATGGGTCAAATGGCACCTTGGGAGCGAGAAATGGAGTTAATGTTTCAGGTCAATGGCCTCTCAACAAAACTGGATCATGGTAGAGATTTAACAATTTTTTAATACAACAGTCTCATATGTCATAGGAGCACACAGCGCAAAAGGAGGCCATTTGGTCCATCATGCCTGTGCAGAGCTATCTGATAAATCCCAATCCTCTAGCTGTTCTCAGGCTTCCTCTCCAGAGTCCAACCATGATATATTCACATTAAATTCACACACAAAGAGAAAATAATCAAACAAATGTTCACTGCCTTTAAAGGTGAAGAAAATATCAACTCGTGATACAGTTTAACACAAACCGTACGCATTTTTGTGACTTTTTATTGTATGTTTAACTTCAGCTGCTAAAGGCTTTTCTGTTTTTAAGGAAGAAAGACTCACATTTATAAAACCTCTGTCACAACCTCAGGACCTCCCAAAGCATGTTAGAACCAACAAAAAAAAAATTGGGTTGCAATCACTTGTGATGTTGGATATACAGCAGCCAGTTTGCACAAAGCAAGTTCCTACAAACAGCAATATGATGAATGAGCTCTTTTAGATGTTGGCTGAGGGATGAATGTTGGCCAGTTTTCTAGGACAATCTCCCTGCTATTCTTCAAAATAGTGCCAAGGGATGTTTCAAACCCCTGAGAAAGCACAGAATGTCTAACATCTCATTTGAAAGATGGCAACTCCAACAGTGCAGCACTCCCTCAGTGCTGCATTGAAGTGGCAGCCTAAATTTTGTAATCAAGTCTCTGTAGAGGGTCTTGATCCCCCGACTTCCTAAATCGGAGGCGAGATCACTATCCACTGATCCAGGATGGACATTATTGCACACTTTCCTAAACCTCGGCTTGCATACCTACTTCTTTTGCCATCTTGCCCTCCACTCATTAACTTTGCCAAAGCTGCCAATTACACTCTTTGTACTGCTGTCAATTTCTGTGCAACCTGCCCCTATGCCAGCCATATTATTTGTGGTCTTTATGCCATCTGTTCCCTGCAGTGCAGCATTCCTTGTGCCAGCTGCAGCCAATGTACTAATGACTCTTGATTCTGGTGAATCTTCTGTCACCCATGTCTGGCAGTTTGCAATTAAACACATGCCCAGTATGAACTGCAGGAAAAGGACAATTTTAGATGAATTTCGAAATTACATTAAATGATAACAATACATGATGCTTGATAGAAAGGGAGTTCTTGCAGGTGTGTTCTTTGTGCCATTGCTGTCTACATAGTTTAATTACATATTACATTTCATACTGAAAATTAATAATGTGTCAACCTTGGTCTTGCTGTTAACACATTCACTACTTGGATAAAGGTTCAATTTGAGAGGCAGTTTTGTGAGTAAGATGGGAAATATCCTTGGGTGGAATGGGACATTTGTTCCCCCTTGAACCTAGTGTTAACATAAAACTTGCATTGAAACACAGGAGCAGGAGTAGGCCTTTCACCCCATCGAACCTGTTCCATCATTCAACTGGATCATAATGCTTTCTGTATCTCAGTCCCATTTACCTGCCTTTGCTCCATAACACTTGATACTCGTACCCAATTAAAAAAGCTATCAATCTCAGCCTTGAAAGTTTCAATTGGCTCCCAGTATCCACAGCCTTCTGGTGGGGAGAGAGTGTTTCAGATTTCCACCACCCTTTGCGTGAAAATGTGCCTCCTGATTTCATTCCTGGATGGCCTGGCTCTTATTTTAAGATTATGCCTTCTTGCTCTGGATTCCCCTACCAAATAAATCATTTCTCTTTAGCTATCCTAATGAATCATTTTATAATTCTAAACACTTGAATTAGGTCACTCTTCAATCTTCTATAGACAATGGAAAATACACCAATTTTATTCCACTTATAGTTATAATTTAATACATTAAGCCCTGGTATAATTTTGATGAACTCTAATCCTCAAGATCTGTGTAGCCTTCTAAGGTGCAGTGCTGGGAATGAAAGCAGCACTCAAGGTAGAGCCTGATGACTGCTATGGGCCCTGGTAGAAGCCTGCGTGTGACTTTGTTTAACTTGGAGAACTTGGAGCGCCATCATTGTCCACACAGCCTTGATGGGCTGGTGATCAGATTTCAGTGACATGTCAAACCACGATGACCAGGACCACCTTGCCGCTGCAGCCTTCTTTCGCTTTGGCAGCCATTGAGACTCGCAGTCTTCCTTCACCTGCTCTGCCGTTGACGACATTTTGGACTGCACTTTCTCTGGCACCTCCTCCTTCCTTGTTGCCAAGGGTGGCCCTACCATTAGCAAGAAGTTTATGACAGCATCGCAAGGGATCACCAGAGTAGACAAGCTTCTCCACCACTCCAAGATGGCGATCTGTGCCCTAGTGCCTCAGCCCTAAAGCAGTCTGACCAAAGGGAGGAATTCCAAGTGCAGCTCACGATCAAACTGGAAAGTCTTCACGCATCCAACTCCATTCCAGATGAGTGGGATCAAATAAAGTCAGCTGTACTAGACTCCTGTGCCCAGACCGTTGGGTTCAAGCATTGTCATCACCAGGACTTCAACAAAAATAATGCTCAAATATGTGACCTGCTGGAACAAAAATAAGTAGTCTTCTTTGCCAGACAGAACAAGTCAAGAAGGCAGCACTGCAACTGCTCAAAGCTGACATCTAAATACAAACCTGGAAGATAAGGGACACATGGTGGGAAGAGAAAGTCCAAGAGATCCAACAATGTGCTGACCATCATTACATGTGAGGCTTTT
This sequence comes from Carcharodon carcharias, assembly GCF_017639515.1. NCBI lineage: Eukaryota > Metazoa > Chordata > Chondrichthyes > Lamniformes > Lamnidae > Carcharodon > Carcharodon carcharias. The sequence continues at coordinate 50,756,434 of NC_054485.1, read as the reverse complement.
TTGAAGCTACCAGGACCATTTATAGCCCAAGGTCAAATGGACAAAATCCCTTCGCTCACAGGATGGTGTTTCTCTCCTTAAGGATGACAATGCCATTCGTCAATGCTGGAAAGAATATTTCAACAACTCCTCAACCATGAATCCTCAGTGGCAGCTGATACTCTCCAGACAATCCCCCAGTGCCCTCTGTTAGGATCCATGGGTGCACCACCATTAATGGGAGAGCTGCAACAAGCAATCAAACTGATGAAAAACAACAAAGCCTGTGGCCCTGGTGGTATTCCAGTTGAGGTCTTCAAAGCTGATGGACTTTTGCTCACATCAAAGCACTCACCCTATGGGTTTGTGAGGAGAAAGAGCCGACCACCATAAATGTACATGATCTACAGTTTGTGGCTGACTGCAATGTTGTTTTCCACTCTGTGCCATATTTGCAAGTCACTCTTAATCTCTTCAATTCTGCCTACAAGAAGGTCAGCCTGTCCTTGAATGTTGTGAAAACAAAACTCAAATATCAACCCATACCTGGTCAGCCAAATATTCCATCTCCATATATGTTGAAGAAGAGACTGTAGAATGGGTTGAGCACTTCCCATACCTTGGCCATCTCTCCCAAAAGACCCTTTTGATGAGGAGATCTGACACCGGATTAGCTGTGCTGGCTCAGCCTTCTACAATCTATGGCAGTGAGTGTTTGACAACAAAGACCTCCTCATGTCAATAAAATCCTGGTGTAGCCACAATCTTGTACTGTAGTGAGACCTGGCCTGTTCATCAGCATCACATAAGAGCACTAGAGACAAACCATCAACAGTGCCTCTGCCACATCCTTCAGATTCAATAGAAGGACCATACAAACGCTATTGGCTTTCTTGATGCCAGGTTCCAAGTATTGAGGCAAAACTCCTACAAAATCAACTTCAAGGGATTGGATACTTTGCCTGGATGGCCAAAAAGCATCTTCCCCACCAGGTCCTGTTTTCTCAACTCTCAAATGGCCAGGATTCCAGGGAAGGACAGAAAGAAAGTTTCAAAGGCACTCTGCAGCTCTCCTGGAAGTGGCAACATTGACATTAATAATGGAGAGGTGTTTTCTACTAATTGTTCAAAATGACAACAACTTGTCCATCAAGCTGCATATTGCTTTGAGGCCCAACATCTTAGTGATGAGGCATAGTGAAGGCAAGAAGAGGAAGCAAATGCTGCACTCCGGATCCTGCTATCTCATGGGATGCCTGGCCCCATATGCCCAAAGATCTGTGGGTCAAGAATCAGCCTGTTCGGTCACATGACAACCCATGGCAGAAACTGGTGACCCTGAGTAGACGCCATCTTCAAATGGAGGGATAGCTGACAATGACAACAACGATGACTAAAGTCTGACCAAGGTTCTGCACAACTGAAGCATAACATCTTTCCCATTGTGTTTGAGACATCATTCTGAGGCTAATTCAGGCCAAGATTGTTGAAGAGTTAAATTCTCCTTCCTCTACCCATAAGAAAAATGCATCCATTTCCATTTCCCTTAGAATGCCATCCTGGTGGCTAAAGTGTAATTGCTGGTTCCGAATTATTGGGAATTTTTTGAACTGCAGACCCACCCTGGGAAGAAACAGTCTTAAACTACTAAACCCATTTCAAACAGGATCCTTCCGTAATCCTCAACCTCTCTACAAGGTACGTGAGTTTGTTCTGGGACTAAGTTCTCTTTGTGCTTTCCCGTACTTCACTCCTTAAGGATCAGTGGAAAATTATGGACAGTATAAGTAACTTCCAGATGTATCTTCCCTGGCTGGTGAGATTTCCCCCAAAGCCTATTTTGCTTTGACCCTTCAACCAGGAAAAATGCCTGAAATCACAGTGGGGGTGCTAACCATAGAAAGTACCTATGCTTCCAGCTCTCTTAGCATTGTGTACAGATGCCTTGATACATTGTAACACCTTTCCATTGTGTATTCATGCTTATTTTGTGTGTGACAGTTGATGAATAACTCACCATAAGTCATGACTTCCATAAGTTACAATCCTTTCCAAAAATAGCAGTGCTACAAGCTTGCACTCTCCTATCTCTGCAGCAGATACATGGATTGTATCAAGTGCTTTTGTGCCAGCTGCATTTCCTTGCTCCATATGTTAGCAATTCCATGCCATACAACATGCACTGAGCCAAAAACATTCGGGACAAACCTGCCAAATTTGCCAGCCACTATCCAGTACACGGCTAATTAAGCTTGTGTGACAAATTCAGTTATGACAACTTCCTTTGACTGTGAACTGCATTGCACATAATACAGATTCATCTTTATTGAATTCTACCAAAACAACAAAAAATGTAGTGCATAGATCAGATGCAATGATGTACTTCAGTGATCAGCACAATGTGATGAATTATGGTGAGGCCAACCACTCTGGGGTCATGTGTAGGACAATTTCTTGTGCTTTGAGAATTTAGTGGCGCATCTTTAAAAATATTTCTGATCAGTATGATTCTTCTAATTTCCTGCTATGTCTTCTTCTTGTCTTTTGGTTCCCAAATGTTGTTAGTCATCACACTTTAAGGTTGGAAAGATCAGAAATTCTTTGTGCTTAATTTTGCCATGCTGTCCTGTACAAAGAAGGATCAATTGAACTGGTTCTGTTATGCTTCACATCAGTCCCTAATGCAGCCATGAAATGTGGCCCCCTGGAGCACTTACACATAACACGTTAGTTCTTAACTAATTAACTTCTAGCTGTTTACAGATACTTACAGATAATACAACAATATATAACATCGCCTATTCTCTTGCAAGTGCTGATTTGTGCTAGTAACTCTTTGGTACATCACCTGGACCAGTGTTCTTCATGTGGCAGCTTTGATAGTGTGTGTGGTTTTAATTCTCCATCAAGGTCATCGCAGACCTATTGTCAACCAGGCCATTCACACCAAGGCACTTTCTGACCATAACAGCCTTTGCATTTATGTAGCACCTTTAAAATATTTAAACATCTCAAGATGTTTCGCAGGAGCATTATCATGCAGAATTTGACACTGAGGCACAGATGTTAGGACATCTGACTAAAAACTCAGTCAACGTGTTAGGTTTTATGGAGTGCCTTAAAAGGATAGGGAGGTGGGGAGGTTTAGGGAAGGAATTCTACAGCTTAGGGCCTAGGCAGCTGAAGGCATGGCTGTCAGTGGGGGAGAGTGACGACAGTGGGGATTTCTGTTAATGGTGATCAGTGGCAGAAACTCTAGTTGACTTTTTCACTTCTTAGCCTGGGAACACTGAAGCAATTTTAATGCCTCAACATTGTTCTGATTGAGATCAGTTAACCCCTCAGAGATCAGGAATCAAAACTGGGGCTTGCCTGGATTGTATGGCTCAGTACTGACCCACACCATCAACTGAGCTTTCCAACGAGCGTAAATATTGTTTTTGAATTTCAGTGGAGATTGTTGAGAGGGGCAATTTAAAAATACTCTTTTTATGTTAGGTATCAGAAAAGGAAGCTAAGGTACTTTTGCTTACTCCATCACTTTCAATTGGACTGTGAGCTTAGTTTAAGAGCCAAATCCCTAGTATGAGAGTGAACAGAGTCAGAGAGCAAACAATTGTCGGAATGGCACAGGGTCCCATCTTAGAGAGTCTCGCATACTTCTGGCAGTGAATGAAAATCAAGAGACATGGGAATCGGCAAACCTTCCAAGGATCAATAATTAAGTGTAGATTGTAACAAAGTGCTGCCAGTCTCACTGTCTACTCTGAGAAATCTATTCAGCAGGAATGGTTAACTCAGCCTTTGAACTCCAGTGGTGACACTGCCTGGGAGAGTCTTTAACAGGCAGGCGAAGCAGAACCTGAAGCTTTACTGCTGGCCCTGCAAGCAGCTATTGTGGATCAGTAAAACTTTCTTTTATGTTCTTGATACGTTTCTGGATATTTGGCTCAATCATTTGGTAACACTGCTGTTGTTGATGGAGATCTTGTACACATTAGCAGGCAAATCACTTTTCTCTGACTTTGCCTTCTGCCTTTCATCAAAGGTTAAATAGCATTGGCATTAATGTGACTTGTGGATGTACTGATGACTAGAAAGGCACTGTATAAATGCACGCTATATCTCCCATCAAAGGGTCCGGTTTTCACCCAGTGAGGATAAATGCCCTGCAGAATAGGAAGGAACTAGGCTTACACCCAGTTAGCTGATCTCATTCAGTACAGTCGAAGGAGTACTACAATTGGCTTCGGTACCCATGGGATAGGGAGGGGAAAATTGGACCCATTGCTGAATAAGAGTGTTTGTGAAATCAGTGTCCAATTTGAACCTGAGTTAAGCTTATGGTCCCATACCTTCTCCATTGCTAAGGCCACCTACTTCCAACTGCCTCTGCCCTGACTCTGCCCACCTGTGGATGAAATATACCATAGGCAATAGAGGTTTTAAGGAGCAGCGATTAGTAACGTAAAGTGAGGAGTTGAGGTTTTTAATAGCTGGTGGCCAAATGATGTCATAAATCTTATGGAAAGCCACCAGCATTGATTCCCCCTCATGAAAGGATAATGTTCAGAGAGACAAGGCTGGCAAGGACTCGGCCACACAGATTGGCATTGTAGTTGATTTTACTGATGAACTGGGTGTTTTACAACTGTCACCAGATACAAGAAGTGTTCTCAGTTCAGTTAATTCATTGCTATTCCATTGCAGCGCTGTACACTGCCTTATCTTGTATTCAGAGCCCTTGAAACCAAAAGATTAATGTCTCTTTAATGAGAAACTTTGCTGTATCCTAGGTGTCAGGCAAAGGAAAATTCATCAGTACAATGGAGCATTTTAGAAATAGGCTTTGACTAGACTTTAGCTGTGTGTGTTTGTTTGTTTACTTTGCATTTGTAATAAAATTACTTAATTCCACAAGGGAGCTATTCAAACAGCAGTTCTCTTGTTTAAAATTTGCATAATGTTCAAATTCTAATCCAAGGTGTCTCATTCAGAAGACAAATGAACAATTCTAATTGCAGATGGTTAATGGGCCTGCATGTCACATCTTCAGAAATGGAGACAAAACTCATCTAATAGAAAAAGGTTCTGTGGCATATTCAATGCAATATTTATCAAAAGAAATAGAGGCTGCATTTTAATAGTGTGTTTCAAGACCTCAGCACATTCCAAAACACTTCAGAAAATTAAATCTTTTTTTTAAACTCACTTCTCTAATGTAGAAAATATGGCAGGCAATGTGTGCGTTGCAAGTTCCCAAAAACAGCAATGATATTAAAGAGCATAGAATATGTTTATTTTTACTTCTGTTGCTTGAGGAATAAATATTGGCCAGGACACCAGTGTACCATTGGATCCTACACATCTCCTTGATAGGGCAAATTGGATCTCAGATTATTGTCTTCTCTAGTCATCACCTGTGCAGCACTCCCTCAGAGCACCCTAGAAAATATGCTAAAGTCATTGGAGTGAGACTTGAACGTGCAACTTTTTGACATAGAGGTGAGACTGCAACCGCTGGGCCACAGCTGAAAAGTGGATGAAGATTAATGGTCATCAAGAGAAATGATACTGGATTTGGGCGATATGTCACTGTCTTTGCAGTGTAGTTAGCCTGTCAACTCCCAGCTAAGGTATAGCATAGGACGGTATGCAGAACAGAGCTCCCTTTGCTTATTAGCCCTCAAAATTTGTCTTAACTCCCAACCACAAGAGCAGCTCCTATTGTATCATGGGAAATGCTTTATGCCATGTGACTCAGTAGTAGCATTGTCAGAATAAGAGCAGGGGAATTCTCCAGGTACCCTGACCAATATTTATTCCTTAGCCAATGTCACTAAAATAGATTCCCTGGTCATCATTCTCCTTGCTGTTTGCGCTTGCTTTGCACAAATTGGCTAATGCATTTCCTTGCATTAGAATATTGACTACACTTCAAGAGTATTTCATTAGTTGTGAAGTACATTGAGATATCTTGTGGCCATGAGAGGTGCTTTATAAATACAAATTCTCTCTTTCCTTCCTTAACAGCCTTTCATCCTCCTTTACAGTACTAAGGCACTACCCTGTTTTGGTTGCTATATTAAACTGGAGTCCTGCCTGCATGTTCCAGTGGTTCAAATGTATGCTAAAGGTCAAATTTTGTAGGGATCCAATTTGTAGGGGTATGGTTTGTGAAGGATTTTTCTAGAGATCTATCCTGACTAACATTCTTTCCAACCAACACTGCCAACACAAATCATTCATCTGATAGTTATTTTTGGAATCATGCTGTATAGAAAAGGGTGTAAGAAGCAACTGGTGCTTGTCAAACTAATTCACTGTTCATGAAATGCTTTGAGGTATTAATGAAAACCATAAAAATGTAAATGCAAGTCCCTTTCTGTGAAATGGTTGACTTCCATCTGTTCCATTTTGGCTTTTTTTTGTCAGTTCAGTAACAGATTATAGGCATCTGTGGGCTTGGGCCTCCACAGGTGGGTTGGAATTTTTAAAAAAATATTCTTTCTCAGGATATGGGAGTCACTGACTAGACCAAAATTCATTGCCCATCGCTAATTGCCCTTGCAAAGATGGTGGTGAGCTGACTCCTTGATGGTGTGTGGCTCGGAGGGGAACTTGAAGGTGGTGCTGTTCCCATACATCTGTTGCCCTTGTCCTCTGAGGTGGTAGAGGTCACAAGTTTTGAAGATGCTGTTGAAGGATCCTTGTTCAGTTGCTGCACGAACATGTGTGTTGGTGGTGGCAAGAATGAATGTTGAGGTGCTGGCTGGGGTGCCAATTAACTCGGCTGCTTTCTCCTGGACGATGTCGAGCTTCTTGAGTGTTGTTGGAGCTGCACTCATCCAGGCAAGTGGAGAGTATTCCATCACACTCCTAACTTGTGCCTTGTAGATGGTGGACAGTATTTATATGGCTGGTCCAGTTCAGTCTCTGGTTAAAAATAATTTCACATAGGACTCTGGCAGAATTTCAAAGGACAATTATTGTAAGAGAAGCGGGTGAGGGGCAGGTTTGGGAGGGAAGTTCTCATTTCTGTTTCCTTATGAATGTTTCTGGCAACATCCTTATTAAAGTCCCTGGTAATGCCCCTGGTTAAGCCCCTGGTAAAATCCTTGGGAATGTCCCTGGCAATGCCCTGTTAGAAGTTGGTTACCTCTAACAATCTATTCACTCTGTCAAACTGTATCCAAACCCAACTGGCAGAGATGAATGGACACTATGCTAACGGTGTGCTGCCTCAGGGTGTCTTACCTATTTCCCAATCAGTATGGGCTGATGGCCGCTCTGAATGACATTACTAAATTAGTCTTAATTGTGCTGAATGGTTGGTTATTGTTTTATTAACTCGGTTAAGCAGGTCAAACGCTGTCCAGTTAGGAGCATTTAAAAACTGACAGAAAGGGGCTGTGTGATTACCCCACCCTTGGGCTCAATTCCAACTTAAGATCTCAGAGGTGAAGGAATAAAATTCAAAGCAAATATATTATCTGCCAACTTCAATCGCATTTGTTGTTTATATTTTTGACCATGTCACAGATTCTTTAAGCACCATTGCCCCAAATGTTTTCTAATGAAATGTTTCACAGATTTGGACCATGATATTAAATGGGAGACAAGCTGGCAATGGAGTGGATGAGGTCCGATATCACGTGGGAAACCTGGAAGTGAGTACAGCGTATCTGCCAGTGGCTTTTTAACTCAGCCACCACATCATCATCTTGCTTGCAGGTTTGCATTCCAATCAAAATCAGCGAACAGAATGACAACACACCTCCCACACAGTCTTCTCCACTGACGAGGAGAATAACACCAGATCAGACCTTCCAGTTCAGACTTCTATAAGCTACAGCAGTGGGTGTTTGATACCAAAGACCTTGATTAATTTGTTTTTTATTCATTCACGGGATGTGGGCTTCGCTGGCTGGGCCAGCATTTATTGCCCATCCCTAGTTGCCGTTGAGAAGGTGGTGGTGAGCTGCCTCCTTGAGCTGCTGCAGTCCATGTGGTGTAGGTACATCCACAGTGCTGTTAGAGAGGGAGTTCCAGGATTTTGACCCAGCAACAGTGAAGGAATGGCTATATATTTCCAAGTCAGGATGGTGAATGACTTGGAGGGTGACTTTCAGGTGATGGTGTTTCCATGTATCTGCTGCCCTTGTTCTTCTAGATGGTAATGGTGATCGGTTTGTAAGACGCTGTCGAAAGAGCCTTGATGAATTCCTGCAGTGCATCTTGTAGATGGTACACACTGCTACTACTGTGCTTTGGTGGTGGAGGGATTGAATGTTTGTGGATGTGGTGCCAATCAAGCGGGCTACTTTGTTCAGGGTGGTGTCAAACCCCTTGAGTATTGTGGGAGCTGCACTCTTCCAGGCAAATGGGGAGTACTCAACAAAGTGTACAGAGCAATTGTAGTCACCACACTCCATTATTGTAGTGAGACCTGGACTGTGTATCAGTGACACATGAGAATGCTAGAGAAATTCCTTCAGCAATGCCTCCAAAGCATCCTCCAGATTCATTGGGAGGGCCATTGAATAATCACTGGTGACCTACTTGAAGCCAGGTCCATGAACATTTAGCCAAAACTCCTGCAAAATCAACTTCGATGGACTGTACACTGTACAGATGGTTGAAAACCGTCTCCCCGGCCAAATAATGTTTTATCAAATCTCAATGGCCAACGTTTCAGGGAAGGACAAAGAAAACGATTCAAAGACACTCTGAAACTCTCCTTGAAGTACGGCAGCATTGACATTAATAACTGGGAGGAGTGTGCAAAAAATCATCCAAAATAGTGGCAACTTGTCTATCATGCATCAGGCTTTGAGTCACAATGTTCCAATGATGAGGCAGAGTGACAGCAGAGAAGGAAAGAAAAGAAAGCAAATCCTGCATTCCAAACCCCATTACATCCTGGGACATCCTGCTTCATGGACCCAAAGTTCTATGGGTTGAGAATTGGCCTGTTCAGTCATATGTAGATCCATGGTAGAATTGGTGACTCTCAATCGACATCATCCTTGAATCGAAGGATGAGTGATAACAATGAAAATGATAACGCATGTGTATGTATTTAAAGGGCTGACCCAGAGTTGCAATTTGAGGGATTTTTAGTTGAAATCAATAGAAGAGGAAGTTAAAGAATGCGGTTGAGTCTTTCCAAGGCTGTACTCCGGTTGACTGATGCCTCCCTCGATGCACTCTTGGGGGCTGTAGGGGGCTGGAGGGATTTACTGTTCTCCAGCAATGGAAGGATGACACCTGTGGCAGAAACAACAAGCAATGTGGTTGACTCTTAAATGCCCTCTGAAATGGCCTAGCAAGTTACTCGGTTGTATCAAACGGCTAGAAAGTCAATAAGAGATGAGACTGGACAGACCACCTGGCATTGACCTAGGCATCGGTAACGACAGCGGCAAACTCAGCCCTGTCAACCCTGCAAAGTCATCCTTATTAATATCTGGGGGTTTGTGCCATAATTGGGAGAGCTTTCTCGCAGACAAGTCAAGCAACAGCCTGACGTAGTCATAATCATGGAATCATATCTTACAGATAACATCTCAGACACCACCAACACCATCCTGGTTTTGTGCTGTCCCTTGCCAGGACAGACCCAGCAGAGGTGGCTGCACAGTGATATGCAGTTGGGAGGGAGTTGCCCTGAGGGTCCTCTACATCGACTCCGGACCCCATGAAGTCTCATGGCATCAGGTCAAACATGGGCATGGAAACTTCCTGCTGATTACCACATATTGCCCTCTCGCCCTCTAACCCGCCCGCAACACCCCCCCCCCCCAACAAACCCCCCCCCAACAAACCCCTCCCCCCAGGCTTTGAGCTGAGAATCAGTGCTCCTCCATGTTGAACACCACTTGGAGGAAGCACCGAGGGTGACAAGGGCGCAGAATGTACTCTGGGTGGGGGACTTCAATGTCCATCACCGAGAGTGGCTTGGTCACTCCACTACTGACTGAGCTGGCTGAGTCCTAAAGGACATAGCTGCTAACCTAAGCTGGGTCTGTGGCAGGTGGTGAGGGAACCAAAAAGAGGGAGAAACATACTTGGCCTCACCCTCACCAACCTGCCTGCCAGAGATGCAACCGTCCATGATAGTCTCGGTAGGAGTGACCATTGCACAGTCCTTGTGGAGACAAAGTCATGTTTTCACATTGAGGATACCCTCCATTGTGTTGTGTGGCACTATAAATGGGATAGATTTCAAACATATCTAACAACTCAAGACTGGGTGACCATGAGGTGCTGTGGGCCATCAGCAGAAGCAGAATTGTACTTGAACACAATCTGTAACATAGATAAAAACAAAAAACTGCGGATGCTGGAAATCCAAAACAAAAACAGAATTACCTGGAAAAACTCAGCAGGTCTGACAGCACGGCAGAGAAGAAAAGAGTTGACGTTTCGAGTCCTCATGACCCTTCAACAGAACAGAATTTGATGTCAAGGGCAGTAACATTCACCTCGGAGAAGAAAAGAGTTGAAGTTTCGAGTCCTCATGACCCTTCAACAGAACAGAACTTGATGTCAAGGGCAGTAACATTCACCGCACCTCAGGACTTCAGCTTTTCTGTCCATGTTTCAACCAAGGCTGTAATGCGGTCAGTAGTTGCGGACAGGACATACCTGAACACCACACATAAGTTCTATTGAAGGGTCATGAGGACTCGAAACGTCAACTCTTTTCTTCTCCACCGATGCTGCCAGACCTGCTGAGTTTTTCCAGGTAATTCTGTTTTTGTTTTACAATCTGTAACATCATGGCCCAGCATATCCCCCACTTTACCATTACCATCAAGCCAGGGGATCAACTTGGTTGAATGAAGAGTGCAGGGGGCATGCCAGGGGCAGCACCAGGCATACCTGATAATAAGGTGTCAACCTGGTGAAGCTATAACACAGGGCTACTTTCTTGCCAAACAGCATAAGCAGCAAGTGATAGACAGAGGTATGCGATTCTACAACCAACGGATCAGATCTAAGCTCTGCAGTCCTGCCACATCTAGTCATGAATGGTGATGGACAATTGAAAAACTCACTGGAAGAGGACGCTCCACAAATATCCCCATCCTCAATGATGGAGGAGCCCAGCACATCAGTGGAAAAGATAAGGCTGACGCATCGGCAGCCAGACATGCTGAGCGGATGATCCATCTTGGCTTCCTCCGGAGCTTCATAGCAGATGCCCGTCTTCAGTCAATTTGATTCACTCCACGTGATATCAAGAAACGACTGTAGGCATTTGATACTGCAAAGACTATGGGCCCTGACAATATTCTGGCATTAGTACTGAAGACCTGAGCACCAGAACTTGCCGCACCTCAGGCCAAGTTGTTCCAGTACAGCTACAACGCTGGCATCTACCCAACAACATGGAAAATTGCCCAGGTATGTCCTGTTCGCAACTACTGACCGCATTACAGCCTTGGTTCAAACATGGACAGAAAAGTTGAACTCTCGAGGTGAGGTGAATGTTACTGCCCTTGACATCAAGGCAGCATTTGACCGAGTGGCATCAAGGAGCCCGAGCAAAACTGGAGTCAGTGGGAATCGGGGGAGAACTTCCCACTGGCTATAGTCATACCTAGCACAAAGGAAGATGGTTGTGATTGTTGGATGTCAGTCATCTCAGCTCCAGGACATCACTGCAGGAGTTCCTCAGGGTAGTGTCCTAAGCTCAACCATCTTCAGCTGCTCCATCAATGACCTTCCTTCCATCATAAGGTCAGAAGTGGGGATGTTCGCTGATGATTGCACACTGTGCAGCACCATTTGTGACTCTTCAGATACTGAAGTAGTCCATGTCCAAATGCAGTAAGACCTGGGCAATATCCAGGCTTGGGCTGACAAGTGGAAAGTAACATTTGCGCCACACAAATGCTAGGCAATGACCATCTCCAACAAGAGATAATCCAACCATTGCCCCTTGATATTCAATGGTATTACCATCGCTGAATCTCCCACTATCAACATCATGGGTGTTACCATTGACCAGAAACTGAACTGGACTAGTTATATAAATACTGTGAATACAAGAGCAGGTGATTGTGGAGAATAACTCACCTCCTGACTCCCCAAAGCCTGTTCACCATTTACAAGGCACAAGTCAGGAGTGCGATGGAATATTTTCCACTTGTCTGGCCGAGTGCAGCTCCAACAACACTTGAGGAGTTTTACACCACCCAGGACAAAGCAACCTCATCCACAAACATTCACTTTCTCCACCAGCAATGCACAGTGGCAGTATTGTATCCTATCAACAATATGCATTGCAGGAACTCACCAAGGCTCCTTAGGCAGCAGCTTCCAAACCCATGACTGCTACCATCTAGAAAGATATGGGCAGAAGATACATGGGAGCAACACCACCTGTTTCCCTCCAAGGCACTCACCATCCTGACTTGGAAATATGTCGCCGTTCCTTCACTGTCACTGGGTCAAAATCCTTGAACTCCGGCCTGAACAGCACTGTGGGTGTACCTATACCACATAGACTGCAGCAGCTCAAGAAGGCAGCTCGCCACTACCTTCTCAATCGCAATTAGGGATGGACAATAAATGCTGGCCCAGCCAGTGATGCCCACATCCCGTGAATGAATAAAAAATATTTTTTTTTGAGGATGCCGAGGAGTTGAGCAGCGGAAGTTTAGTGTCACACACCTGGATGCAATTCAGAAGTAGTTGGATGACCTAACCAGTTCAGGAAGGGTAACTACAGGTACATATTCACCTAAATCATGCTGCATGCATCATCCCACCCCTCACTCTGCCTTCTCTGCTCTCATGCTTCTTTGTCTATGCACTTCCTCAGGTTTCCAGCTATCTATCTACCACTCCATCGCACCATCACCCTTATGTGTTTTCATGTCTCTCTCTCTGATACTCACTCTTACTAAATGCTCTCCATCCATTGATTGAGCACATGCCATTACTGTCACTAATGGGTCTATTCTTTCATTCATTGCAGGAAAAGAGAGGGCAGAATATGAGAACCAGAGAGCAAGAACTGGAGTTGGTGCTCCAGCCAGCTCACATCTGAAAACTGCAGAGGAGAAGGCACTGGATAAGGATGGAGATTTGGTGTGCCTGTGTGTTGGAGTTGGGGCAATGGGGATCTCCCAGTTAACTGCTGATTTGATTAAATATCAGCCAAAAACCATGTCATATGGCACTCAGTCATGCTTAATTTCAATGGTGAGTGAAATATTAATACCTCCATTACGATAACTTGAAACATTCTTATTTTGTGAGTACTAATTCATATCTCTTAACCCCAATGGATCCTTCATGTGTGCAGCAGTTTCTGGAGATCATGGACTATGATTTCGCATAGGAGTTGGATTCTTCTGAGGGTGCACCATCACATATACACTCTAAAGTGAAATGAGGAAGCCAGAGGGCTGAAGCTGGCTTCCTGACGTGTTGCCATTTCCTCAATTTTAACCCCCTCATCCCTTCACTCAAAGCCATGTACTCCTCCTGGTTATAGCTCCTGACTTATTTTCTTGTTTGCGTATGGTGTTACACTCTGTTTAGGACCAGTAACTTTTTGTTTAATGTAAACAAAGTTAGATATCCCAGTTACCGACTAGGAGAATAAAGTCATATGATTCCAGAGTTTTAAACAAACAAAATAAACTTTACTATACAAAATTAGAAAAGTAAAACAATTTACAATATCTATTTTATACTCTAACATCCAGAATTAACATGAGATAAATATGAATTAGCAGGCAAACTGTGATTAAACACACCACACTGCGCATTTAATGGCAGGTACGACCAAGAAAGATTCCATGGATTTCTCAGCAACTTGCGCAGATATCAATGACCACTGTGAGTCACAAAATCTCGTAAAACTCTGTACCTCTTATCTCTCTTACAAGGGATTTCAATTCTTCACTTTTGAAGATCTAGCCTCTGAATTCCCTCGAAAGCTGCTCTGACTCAGATTGCTTCAAGTACTATACACAACCTGATAGTTTAGTCTCTTCTCCTGAGACTGCTCTCCATGAGATTCATAAAGCTGCACTACTGCCTCTAACTAATAGCACAATTCCAACTCCTTTGCAGGCTGCTTGTTTCACTTAAGCTGGCAGTGCCCCTGGGTTTCTCCAAACACTAGTCTTCCAGCTGCAGCGCATTATAAATGGTTCCAAGTGCTCTTATGAGCCCTAACCCTCTCCAGCATGGAACCAGCCACCTTCTGCCACCTTCACGGCTCTTTAGGACTTCTCCTGAGCCCTAACTGAACCAAATGGCTCCTACAGCTTCTCTGTGAACTGAAAACCACATGAGGTCCAAACTGCAAGCAACCCCCTCTCCCAGTAAACACACAGATAAATTGAAACCAGTGAAATTTCTTAAGCTCCACCCATCTCCATGACAACTTAGCCTTTCATGGTTCACTGAATGCTTTAAGCTAATTTAACTCTATCTCACAAAACATCTCCCTGGACTGTACTTCTTTGCAAACAGTGTGGACATCATATCTCCAGCTCTTCAGCAGAGTAAACCTGCCTGCTATTTTATGGTTTCATCTCTTCTATTCTGACTCTATTAAACATGGATGGGTAACCTTCTGAACTGCCATTTTCTTTTAGGTATTCTGGCTATCGCTAAAACCCAGCATGTTAATTCCCTTACCTTCACAACAACAATCTTCCCAGAACAAAACATTACCTCTAAAGTATGAACATGAACCATGACCTAGATATTCGTCACAATGGTAAATGGATGGAAGTAGTGACAATAACAGAGAAGCTCTCTTAGAGCACAAAATGAAAACTAACAACCTTATATTTTTCTAATGATCCCAAGGGTCAACTTTGTCTCTATATGGTAGCACTCTCACTTCTATTTCAGAACATTGTGGTTTCAAATCCCACTTAAGTTACTTGAGCACACAATCCAGAATGACACTCCAGTGAGGGAGTGCTGCACTGTTGGAGGAGTCATCTTCCAGATAATATGTTAAACCAAGACCCTGACTGCTATCTCAGGTGATTGTAAAATATCCCTTGGTACAATTTAAACTGCAGAGGAGTTTTCCTTGATTTCCTGGTCAACATTTATCCTTCAACCAGAACCTAGAACGGCGATCTGGTCACAATCTCACTGCTGTTTGTTGGAGCTTGCTGTGCGCAAATTGGCTTCCACATTTCCTACACTAGAACACTCATTTCAAAATTCATTCACTGGTTGTAAAGCATTTTGGGACATCTCGAGGTTGTGAAAAATGCAATTTTCTGTCATCTGAAATGCGTTACTTGAAATACTGATGGAAAAGGATTCATTAGTAACTGTCTAAAGGAAATTGGATATATCCTTGAAAAGGAAAACTTTGCAGTGGAAAGAGCAAGAAAGTGGGACTAAATGGATAGATCTTTCAAAGAGCTGGCACAAGCACAATAGCCCGAGTGGCCTCTTCCTGTACTGTATGACTCTATGCAGTGTGAATGGATTGAAGTAAGAGACTGGAGTCCCAGAGATCGCTATAGGATGTTCATTGCTTTTACAGCACAGCTACTCAGATATACCATATTATTTCCACATCTCCAGTGACTGCAGCAAATATTTATTCTCCAGGAACATATTGGGTTTGTGAGTATCACTAGGGTTTGCCAATACTTCTTGGGTGTCATCTACAGAAGCAGAATAACAATACCTGTTAGACCAATGTCTAAAAGCACTGCAAAACAGCTTACATATTTAATGTCATGTATGTCATGGAAGTGCGCTACAATGTATCTTTTAGTCTGTATGTATATGTGTGTGTGTCTATGTCTGTGTGCGTTTGTGTGTGTCTATGTCTGTGTGTATGTGTGTGTGTTTGTGTCTTTGAGAGTGTGTGTTTGTGCATGTGTTTTTGTGCATGTGATTGTGTGCATGTGTGTGTGTTTGTCTAAGTCTGTGTGTTTGTGTTTGAGAGTGTTTGTGTGCATTTGAGAGTGTATATGTGTGTGTGTTTTAGAGTGTATGTGTGTATGTGTGTGTGTGTGTGTGTGTGTGTGTGTGTGAGAGTGAGTGAGCGAGTGTGTGTGAGTAAGTGTGTAAGCAGTGGAAGCATAATAGGAAAAGGATAATATTGGCCCTGAGTTTTGGAAATACCTCTAGCTGTGGTGTTGGCATGGTGGTTATATTACTAGATTAGTTAATCCAGACGCCCAGGTTAATGCTCTGGGGGACGCTGTTTCAAGTCCCACCATAGCAGCTGGTGGAATTTAAATTCCATCAATAAACCTGTAATTGGAAGCTAGTCTCAGTACTGGTGACCATGACAGCTATTATTGATTGCAGTAAAAATCCATCTGGTTCACTAATGCTCTGTAGGAAAGGAAATCTGCCATCCTTACGTGGTCTGACCAACATGTAACTCCAGACCCACAGTAGGGTTGCAAACTGTGATTAAATGTATTCTTAGAGGCTTCACCACTTTGACTTGCCCCCATGGTCCAGTCATTAGTCAGCCAGCACATCCATCCTTGTGATGTATTACCTTCCTATGCTAATTGGAAAGAAAAAAGACTCATTATCCAATTAGATGATGCTTGACTGTCAGCCAAACAGTCTTTTCCCTACTTTCAATATTTTTTGTATCTGGTAAAGAAAAATGTTTAAAAAAATGACAAAAGACCATAATCATTTTTAATATCCTAATGATTTTCCTCCAGGGTTGCACACTGCAGCGTCCTGGAGATTGATCTTCAATTCCTGGAGACTCCAGGCCAATCCTGTAAGGTTGACAATGCTAAACCACAGCAATGTGGTTGAGTCTTAACTGTCTTTTGTAATGGCCTAGCAAGCCACTCAGTTTGAGGACAATTAGAGAGAATTTAAATTCAATTAATAAACCTGTAATACGAACATATGAACACACGAACTAGGAGGAGGAGTAGACCACTGGGCCTTTCAAGGCTGCTCTGCCATTCAATAAGATCATGGCTGATCTGATTTTATCTTCCTGCCTACCCCTGATAACCTTTCATTCCTTTGTTGATCAAGAATCTAACTAGACCCTGCTTCTACTGCCTTTTGAGGAAGAGATTTCCAAAGACACACAACCGTCTGAGAGAAAAAAACTCCCCTCATCTCTGTCTTAAATGAATGATTTTATTTTTAAACCATGACCCCTAGTTCTAGATTCTCCCACAAGAGGAAACATAATTTCCACATCCACTTTGTCAAGATCCCTCAGGATCTTAAATATTTCAATCAAGTCACCTCTTACTCTTCTAAAGTCCAGTGATTACAATCCTTATCTTTCCTCCAACCTGCATTCCTGGTATTAGCCTAGGAAACCTTTTCTGAACTGCTTCTAAAGCATTTACATTTTTCTTTAAAGAAGGAGACCAATACTCCACACAGTAGTGCAGATGTGGGCTCACCAGTCCCCTGTACAACTGAAGCATGATCTCCCTACTTCTGTATTCAATTCCCCTCACAATAAACAGTAACATTCTATTAGCTTCCCTAATTACTTGCTGTACCTGCATACTGGCCTTTTGTGAATCCTGCACTAGCACACCCAGATCCCTTTGAATCTCAGAGCTCTGCAGTCTTTCACCATTTAGATAATATACTTTTAAAAAATTTTTCCTGCCAAAATGGACAATTTCACATTTGCCCACACTATACTCCATTTGCCAGGTCTTTGCCCACTCACTTAACCTATCTATGTTACTTTATAGCTTCTAGTCTCAGTAATGGTGACCATGACAACTAACATCGATTATTGTAAAAACCCATCCGGTTGACTAATGTCCTTTAGGGAAGGAAATCTGCTAACCTTACCTGGTTTGGCCTACATGTGACTCCAGCCACACAACAATGTTGTTGACTCTTAAATGTCCTCAGCAATGTCCTAGCAAGCCACTCAGTTCAAGGGCAATTAGAGATGGGCAACAAATTCTGGCCTTATGAGTGATGCCTACATCCCATGAAAGAATAAAGAAATAAAAATTGCCTCTATATCATCAAACTGAGAGGCCTAAATGATATGGATCACTTTTTGCTTTTGGACAGTTTGTTAATAATGTGCCTCATCATCTTGCAAGTGGGTTGTAGTACTGAATACTATAAAACTGAAGAGCACCTAGGCATGCAGCAGTCAAGTATTCATTCTGCAATTCACTTGCATGCAAATGAGTCACTAACTATAATACATTACATATCTATTGTGCCTTTAATATAATAAAACCTTGCATTGGCATTATACAACAAGATCATACAATGAGCCACATAAGGAGATATTAGAAAAGATGGCCAAAAGCTTGGTAAAGGAAACAGTTTTTAAGCAATATGCTACAAATCTGGATTAAGGAAGCCAGCAGGGCTTTGTTAAGGTCAAATCATATTTAACTAACTTGATTGTGTTTTTTGATGAGGTTAACAGAGAGGGTTGATGAGGTTAATGTGGTTGATGTGGTGTACAATAGGTGTTATAATAATGTGCCACATAACAGGCTTGTCAGCTAAGTCAAAGCCCAAATAGGGGCAGTGGCAGCATGGATACAAAGTTAGCTGAGTGATGGGAAACAGAGTAACTGTTGTTTTTTGGACTGGAGGAAGGTATGCAGTGTGGCTCCCCAAGCATTGGTACAAGGTCCACTGATTTTCTTGATGTATATTAATGACCTAGACTTTGGTGAGCAGGACATAATTCCAAAATTTACAGATGACACGTAACTTGAAAGTATTGTGAACCGGGAGAAGGATTGTGATAAACTTCAAGAGGGCATAAACAAACTGGTGGAATGAGTGGATACGTGGCAGATGAAATTTAATACAGAGAAGTGTGGTGTGAAGTGACATATTTTGGTAGGATGAACAAGGCGATGCCTTATAAAAAAAGGATACAATTCTTGTCCAAGAAATTCAGTACGAGCACAACGTCTTGTGGCACTGGAGCATGTACAATGCAGGTAACGGGAGATGACTGAATGTGTCTGCATTTGCAATATGCAAGCCAGGTCGGTGCATAAAGGTATACTCATACGCAGATAATATCACAGCTCAACATTGAATTCTTGCTGATGCTATTGGCGGAATGGCCTTATCTTCACTGAATAAATCCCTTCATGGTTTATGGCCAACACAATGGTGAAATGTCGTCCATGTACTGGTGGAATTTCTTCACTCTGAATGTCACCGATAAACCTTCCTTTTCCAGCTGGGAATGGCCCTTCTCAGCTGTTGAGAGGGTTTTTGAGACATAGTCAATGGGCCTTTCTGATCCATTTTCCATTTATGTGATAACATGGCTCCTATACGATAAGGAGTATCATCACATGTTAATACCTATTTTTTTGATGGGTTGTGGTATACCAATAAACATGACGAATACAACAGTTTCTCTACTTCCTGTTGTGAATTCCACGACCAATGGTGATAGCTTTTTAACAACAAGTGTAATGGGGCCAAGATGGTTGATATGTTAGACAAGAAGCAGCTATGGTAGTTGATCATACCCAGCATGAATTTGACTTTGGTTACATTGGATGGTGAGGGTACATCTTTTATTGCCTGAACTTTCTCTTCTTCTGGATGCAAACCCAAGGCATCCACCCTGTGACCCAGGTAAGGAACTTCTAGCGCTGGAAATGTGCATTTTTCCTTCTTTAACCGTACGCCGGCTTCCACGAACCTTCTTAGCACTTCCTCCAGGCTGGCTGAGTGTTTGGTCTTGGTGACCCTGTGATCAGAACATCATCTAGGTATACTATCACTCAGGGATGTCCTTGCAAAAGACTCTCCATGGTTCTCTGGAAGATAGTTGCACGTAAGTGATAGTCCAAAGAGTAGGTGAGTGTATTGATAAAGACCTTTGTGTGTGTTAATAGTCACGTATTCTCTAGACGTGCTATCCAGCTCTAATTATTGGTCGGCGTGGCTCACATCCAATTTTGGAGAGGATTTGCCTCCAGCCAGCTTTGCATATAAGTCGTCCTTCCTTGGAATGGGGTACTTATCTAGTTTGGCTGCTTTGTTTGTGGTCAATTTATAGTCCCCACAAATGCGTATGGTTTGGTCAGATTTAACCACTGGAACTATGGGTGCTGCCCACTCCGAGAATTAGATAGGTTGGATGATGTCCAGTTTTTCTAACCGGCACAGTTCTGCACCCACCTTCTCCTTCAACGCAAAAGGCACAGGCCTGGCCTTAAAGAAATGGGGTGTTGCCTGAGGATCCACATATATTTTTGCCTTCTCGCCTCTTAACTTGCCTAATTCATTCCGAAATACTATGTCGTATTTCCTCAGCAGTTCAGGAACTCCTCCTGTTTTCAGGTGAAGTGTCTCAGACCAGTCAAGCTTGATCTTCTGTAACCATTCTCGGCCCAGAAGACTAGATCCTTTTCTTGTCACTATTATCACTGGAAGCTGAGCTGTCTGTTGCCTATAAGACACTGGTACTGTGGCGATGCCCTTTACCTGAATAGATTCTCCAATGTATATCTTCAATTTAGTGGTTGCCCGCTCCAGATTTAGGGATGGGTACCTTCATTTAGGTATTTAAAGGTGTGCTGTCTCACCGCTGTGATTGAGGCACATGTATCCACTCCCATTATTAATGGCTTCCCATTAACTTGGATTGTGACAGTGATAAGTTCGGTTTTTACAGTGGTTACATTACACAGGTGTCGGCAGCTTCAGGTTCTGCTATATTTTTTAATTCAATCACGTTAGTTTGCTGATTTCCAGGTTGGGCTGTTTAGACTTCCCCCTGCATTTCCTTACTAAATGACCTTTCTAATGGCAGTAATGGCAATCTGTCTCCTTGAATTTACAAGTATCTGGTCTGTGGTCACCTCCACATCTATAACAGATTAACCTTGGAATCACTGCTGAAGTGTTCTTACTAGGCCTTTTCATGATTCTAACAGTGGACATTGCCTCTTGCTTTGCTGCTGTGTCTTTGGTTCCGGTCCCACATGAAGAACAGTGCCATGTCGTATGTGTTGCAAAGCCTGTGATTCTCTCGCAGCACTCTCGATGGCAATAGATATTTCCAGGATGCGCTTCAAGTCGATGTCAAACTCAGCGAGTAAATGATGCTGAATGGCATCGCCCTGAACTCCACAAACGAATTGGTCCCACAGCATGTCATTCAATGTATCCCCGAAGTCACAGTGTTCTGTCAACTGCTTCAGCTTCGGTACATAGGTTGTGATGGACATTCCTGGGGCCCTAACTCTGGAATTAAATTTAAAAAGCTGCATTATTACAGATGGTTTTGGCTGGTAATGCGTTTTTTCAAGGTCCATTAATTCATTAATGAACTTAGAGTTGGGCGTGCTCGGGACCTTCAGGCAGCGGGTGAGATTGTATGCCTTGCTACTACATACACTCAAAAGGATGGCTTTCTGGTTTTCCTCTGCGGTAATTTCAGTCGCTATGAAATAAAAACCAAGGTGCTCTACATACTGGCTCCAGTCTTCTATAGTCGCATCATAAGGGTAATTCTGCCGAAGAGTGGCATGACTGGTGAGTAGTCTTTTCTGTTTTCTTAATGTTCGATATTCATGGTAACCAAGTGAGGTGCAGAATCGGAGCTATTTTACCTTCGTTGCCAAATGTGATGATTTGACGGAGTGGACAGGTTTCAACAAGAAACAGATATACTTCATTATAGGTAGCTTTTCAGATGGTACTTGATCAGTACTCTCGTCAGGAAGCCCCACCCCACCGGATAGCCTGTGCTTAGGGTTCATTGGTCGGAGCCTCCAAGAGCATTATGTGACCCTGATAGACAGCAGGAGAGGCAATACCTTCAGATACTATAGCAACATTCATGCCACACAAGTGCCAGACAATGACAACCTCCAACAAGAGAGAATCTAACCATCTCCCCTTGTTTCTCAATGGCATTACCATCACTAAATCCCCCACTATCAACATCCTGGGGGTTACCAGTGACCAGAAACTGAACTGGGCTAGCCATATTAATTCTGTGCTAAAAGAGCAGGTCAGAGGCTAGGAATAGTGCAATGAGTAACCCACCTCCTGACTCCCCAAAGCCTGTTCACTATCTACAAGGCACAAGTCAGGAGTGTGATGGAATACTCCCCACTTGCCTGGATGAGTGCAGCTCCAACAACACTCAAGAAGCTTGGCAACATCCAGGACAAAGCAACCCACTTGAACGGCACCTCATCCGCCACATTAAACAGTCATTCCCTCCAATACAAGCGCACAATGGCAGCAATGTGTACCATATACATGATGCACACCAGCAACATGCCAAGGCTCCTTCGACAGCATCTTCCAAACCAATGATTTTTACCACCTAGAAGGACAAGGGCAACAGATGCCTGTGAATACCACCACCTGTAAGTTCCCCTCCAAGCCACACACCATCCTGACTTGGAACTATATTGTCGTTCCTTCACTGTTGCTAGATTAAAATCCTGGAACTCCCTTCCTAACAGCACTTTGGGTGTACCTACACATTTAGACCGCAATGGTTCAAGGCGGCGGCTCATCACCACCTTCTCAAGAGCAATTCGGATGGAGCAACAAATACCGGCCCAGCCAGCAACACTCACATCCCATGAAAGAATAATAAAACACAATTTGCATTTACACAGCACCTTTAATGTAGGAAAATGTCCCAAGGCAATTCACAAGAGCATTATTAAACATAATTTGACACCAAGTCACAAATGGAAACTTTAGGACAGGTGACCAAAAGCCTGGTTAAATGAGTGTCTTAAAGGAGAAAAGAGGGTTGTAAAGATTTAGGGAGGAAATTCCGGGGCTTAGCGCTTAGGCAGCTGCAGACATAGCCACCAACTGGGGATGTGTAAGGTGTCACAATTGGAAGAGTGCAGAGATCTTGGACGGTTGTAGGGCTCCAGGTGGTTACAGCAAAGGGAGAGTTCACCATTGTGAATTAATTTTTTCCCATTTCCTCTGCATGTTTGAGGCTTAATGGGGGGCCTGTTCAGGGTGGAGGGGTCGGGGAAAATAATGAACCCCAATGTTTTAAAGTTGACCAATGCAGCTTTGTTGGGACCTCCTCTGTTTCTACTCCAGGAACTCCTGTCTCCTGCCATTGGCTTCCAGGTTCAGACTCCAGGTCAGTGCAGCTCCCAGCCTGGCTTTTGGACAGATCATTCAACACTTGCTAGTTTCCAGTTTGATCCCCTTGCTGCCAAGTTGGACAGATTTTGGATTCTGTATCCCCACCCCCACCCCAAACTGGCCAAACTGTGCTCCATTGTTGTTTTGACACAACGACTCTGGTAGCTATCTGCTTCCAAGTATACCATTACTTCTTTTGCTGTACAATGTCTGCGATCACATCCAGACTAGCCTCAGAAATGGAGAGGTTCTGCACTTTCAGCAACCCAGAAATGTGGAGCCCCTTTATTGTTGCCATTTAAGAGTGGCAGCTGCCTGTTATCACTCATGTCCCTGGTGGCAGGGCCCTGAGAGTCCCACTGAGGATATACTGGGGACAGCCTCAGGAAATTCTGGGAGATCAACTCAGTGTGATTTTGGCAAGTGTTGAGTCCTGGCAGAGAATTTGCCAAAAGTGCACGCAGTATCTCGATGCATCTTGGATTGCAGCTTCCTCTGGACTGTAAAGTTTGGTGTAGGAGCTCCCTCTGATGCTGATCAGAGAAACTGCAGAAAGTAAAAACCACATGGTCACACAAATGCTCCCACACTTGCTTACTCACTCACTGCCTGTTACTTGCATAAACACATGCACACACACATACACATCATCTTTCACCTCAGTGACGGGAACATATCCCTAATAAACAGTCATCTTGTAAAACAGAACTTGACCTTTGCTGAAAAGAGAGAGGGTTTCCAAAGCTTTTCATCCTACACTTCTTTTGTTTGTAGAGAACGGATGTTTGCGTTAGCGTAGCTATGAGCACAGCCAGGATTATTCAGGAAGTGCTGCTCGATTGCAGAATCACATCTAACAGCGATATTTTGTTTTGGGTTTTGCAAGCACGACTGGTTGTTTATTCCGCCTATTACAAGCCGCCAGAGAAACATTTTTTGACTTGATCAGCCAATCATCAGGAAATATGGCCTACGTACCTGTCATCACATTGGCACTGTAGGGGGTGGTGGTGTGTGTGTCAGCTTCATCTCTGACTTCTGAGCGGTTCGAATCGCTCCCACTCCCTGGGTTCTAGACCTTGGACTTATTTGGCATTTGTGACAAAGTGCAGCAGACAACTGGTTTTGGTGCAAGAGAAAAAAATTGTGTTCATTGAAGTCATTAATGAACTTATAACATTAGGATTACACTGAGATTATACAGACCTACAAAGTACACTTAGTTAAGAATGGAGAACACATGGCATAACGAGGGAAAATCACGCTACTAATCCCCTTACCTTTGTCCCACCCCCAAAACCTAATTAAATTGAACTAGGTGAGGTCAGGGGTCATGCTCACCAACCAGGGTTCCTTGACATTTCAAAATCCAGCCAGGTAAGCCGGTTGCAGTTTTGGGGTACGCTCTTTGTGTCCTCTGGGGCTTGCCGTCCCCACGTGGTCCTGGTATGTGGAATCTGCAAAGGTTCTTCAGTTGAGTGAAGGACACTGTTTTGGGTGGTTGATCTTCATGGAGGGCTGCGGTTGCAGCCTTGTTGTCTTCGGTTGAGCCTGCCACCCCGTGCCCCTCGCTGCGATGTTGCCTGTGGGCCTGCAAACCTCTGGATCTCCTCCCTGCTTGGCTCGGCTACCTACTTAAACTCGGCTTCAACCGCTCTCACCTGCTCAACTGCCCTGTGTCAGCTTTCAAAACTGCTCACCCTTCTGTGTCCCTGCCCAAAACTGCTCACTTCAGATCTCCTGGCCCAGTTATACTGTTTTTTCGAATTTCTTATCTCAATCCAAATCAAAGTTAGTTCTTTGTTTGATTTTGGTGAGCTTCCCCGGGTGATTGTTGCCTTGTTGTTTTTAATGGGCTTGCATGATTTTATCACCCCACCCTTTCTTCCAATCCCAACCCCAGCCGTGTATTCACTATACCCCCTGACCTTCCCCTCTCCGATGCTGAACGTTCAGTGCTCAGCAAAGGACTTAGTTTCATACCCTTACGCCCTCACCTCAATGAATTTCGGGCTCAGCATGATACTGAACTCTTCTTCCGCCGTCTTCATCTCCGGGCTCACTTCTTTGGGCAGGAGTCCTCTCCCAGTTCAACGGATCCTTTTACCCATCTCCAATATTCTCCCTCCACCTGGACCCCTCCCTCTGGATTCTTACCTTCTCTCGATTTTTTCATTGAGAACTGTCGGCACGACATTAGTCGTCTCAATTTCTCTGCTCCTCTCAACCATTCTAACCTGTCTCTCTCTGAACTTACTGCACTCCATTCTCTCAGGTCCAACCCTGACATTGTCATCAAAGCCGCTGACAAGGGTGGTGCTGTTGTTGTCTGGCGCACTGACCTCTACCTCGCGGAGGCTGAGCGTCAACTCACAGACACTTCCTCCTACCTCTCCCTGGACCATGACCCCACCACTGAACATCAAGCCATTGTTTCCAGGACTGTCAGTGACCTCATCTCCTCTGGGGATCTCCCTCCCACAGCTTCCAACCTGATAGTCGCCCAACCTCGGACGGCCCGCTTCTATCTCCTACCCAAAATCCACAAACAGAACTGCCCCGGTAGACCGATCGTCTCAGCTTGCTCCTGCCCCACAGAACTCATTTCTCGTTATCTTGACTCCCTTCTCTCTCCCCTTGTCCAGTCCCTTCCCACCTACATCCGTGATTCCTCTGACACCTTAAGTCACATCAACAATTTCCAGTTCCCTGGCCCCAACCGCTTACTCTTCACCATGGACGTCCAATCCCTCTACACCCCCATCCCCCACCAGGATGGTCTGAAGGCCCTTAGCTTCTTCCTGGAACAGAGGCCCGAACAATCCCCATCCACCACTACTCTCCTCCGTCTGGCTGAACTTGTTCTCACACTGAACAATTTCTCCTTCAACTCCTCTCACTTCCTCCAAATAAAAGGTGTGGCTATGGGTACCCGCATGGGCCCCAGCTATGCCTGTCTCTTTATGGGGTATGTGGAATATTCCTTGTTGCAGTCCTACTCCTGCCCCCTTCCACAACTCTTTCTCCGGTACATCGATGATTACTTCGGTGCCGCTTCATGCTCTCGTCAGGACTTGGAAAAATTTATTAATTTTGCTTCCAATCTCCACCCCTCCATCATTTTCACGTGGTCCATCTCTGACACTTCCCTTCCCTTCCTTGACCTCTCTGTCTCAATCTCTGGTGATAGACTGTCCACCAATATCCATTACAAACCCACCGACTCCCACAGCTATCTCGACTACAGCTCCTCACACCCTGCTTCCTGTAAGGACTCCATCCCATTCTCTCAGTTCCTTCGCCTCCGTCTCATCTGTTCCGATGAAGCTACATTCAAAAACAGTTCCTCTGACATGTCCTCCTTCTTCCTTAACCGAGGTTTTCCACCCACGGTCGTTGACAGGGCCCTCAACCGTGTCCGGCCCATCTCCCGCGCATCCGCCCTCACGCCTTCTCCTCCCTCCCAGAAACATGATAGGGTCCCCCTTGTCCTCACTTATCACCCCACCAGCCTCCGCATTCAAAGGATCATCCTCCGCCATTTCCGCCAACTCCAGCATGATGCCACCACCAAACACATCTTCCCTTCACCCCCCTTATCGGCATTCCGTAGGGATCGCTCCCTCAGGGACACCCTGGTCCACTCCTCCATCACCCCCTACTCCTCAACCCCCTCCTATGGCACCACCCCATGCCCACGCAAAAAATGCAATACCTGCCCCTTCACTTCCTCTCTCCTCACCGTCCAAGGACCCAAACACTCCTTTCAAGTGAAGCAGCATTTCACTTGCATTTCCCCCAACTTAGTCTACTGCATCCGTTGCTCCCAATGTGGTCTCCTCTACATTGGAGAGACCAAACGTAAACTGGGCGACCGCTTTGCAGAACACCTGCGGTCTGTCCGCAAGAATGACCCAAACCTCCCTGTCGCTTGCCATTCCAACACTCCACCCTGCTCTCTTGCCCACATGTCAGTCCTTGGCTTGCTGCATTGTTCCAGTGAAGCCCAACGCAAACTGGAGGAACAACACCTCATCTTCCGACTAGGGACTTTACAGCCTTCTGGACTGAATATTGAATTCAACAACTTTAGGTCGTAAGCTCCCTCCCCCATCCCCACCCCCTTTCTGTTTCCCCCTTCCCCTTTTTTTTCCAATAAATTATAAAGATTTTCCTTTTCCCACCTATTTCCATTATATATAAAAAAAACCCACTAGAGCTATACCTTGAGTGCCCTACCATCCATTCTTAATTAGCACATTCGTTTAGATAATATCACCAACTTTAATTTTAACACCTATGTGTTCTATTGTACTATTGTCGTTGACATCTTTTGATGATCTGCTTCTATCACTGCTTGTTTGTCCCTACAATCACACCCCCCCCCCCCCCCTCCACCTCTTTGTCTCTCTATCTCTCCGCCCCCCACACACACACCTTAAACCAGCTTATATTTCAACTCTTTCTTGGACTCGAACGCAAGTTCTGTCGAAGGGTCATGAGGACTCGAAACGTCAACTCTTTTCTTCTCCGCCGATGCTGCCAGACCTGCTGAGTTTTGCCAGGTAATTCTGTTTTTGTTTTATGATTTTATCATTGTCTTCCTGCCCCGTAACTAGTCTTGAACTGAAAGCCATTGTATGTGTGGAGTATTGATTGGGTTTACATAATTGCATTGATTGTGGTCTTCCTGCCCCCATGGTTAGTAGTGATTATTTATGCAAGATTTTGATGGGCTTTAGTTTCGTGTTGATTGTTTTAAAGGGAAGAATGCATATTCTGTCTCCTCTCGTCGTCTGGTTTCAGGTAAAAGTCCAAAAGTCATATCCTTGTTGATGATATGAAAAATGTAGGAATTTTGGGAACCTTTCAGCACTGAAATTCATGTACAATGTTCCTTAGTTGTCGGCAGAACACCTTTTTGGACTGATATTAGCATCCTTTTAGTAGGAAATACCACTCATGTCATCACATCAGCGTGAGACGAGTTGCTTAACCTACTGTTCAAATATCCCTAAATACATGGGCTGAAATCCATTTGCTCAACACCTAAGATTACTGTTTATGATCAAAGTGTTTTGATGTTGTCAATACAATTTATATCTAACAGTATATCAAAATTAATTCATCATGGATGGGTGATGCACTGTTTGAGTCCTGTCACTTTACCTCAGGGACTTGAGTTAGACTGCGCTGGGGGTAAAATTCCTAAATCCCAGGATTTTGGACAATTTCTTCCTCTTATTCGTCAAGAAGAAGGATTTTGCGGAATGGAGCATCCAGTGTCAAACAGCTCAGGCCAGGAATAGTAAGAGTGAGATACAGAGTTACATATACCTGAGCCCTAAAATAAGAGAGCAACCCCTTCAGCATCAGTGTGAGATGCTTTCTCCACTTCCCTGCTGAGGCAGGTGTAATATTATGCTGGATGTCACTACCAAAATACTGACCCATCAAAAACAATGACCTCTTATGAGAAAAAGGTTTTAGCACAAATCTAATCTAGAGATTTGACACCAAAATCTAGGCTGATACCCTACTGTAGTACTGAGGAACTGCCACACTGTTGGAGAAGGCATCTTTCAGATGAGATATTAAATCGAGGCCCAGTCTGCCCTAGGGTGGGGGTAAAAGATTCCATGGTACTTTTTGAAGAAGAGTTGGGATAGTCTCCCCTGTGTCCTGGCCAATATTTATCTCTCAGTAAACATCATTAAAACATATTATCAACATCTCATTGCTTATCATTGCATATTGCTGTCTGTAAATTGGCTGCCACGTTTCCGAACTTACATCAGTGACTCAGATACTAAATGTACTTCAAGCTCTCCCTTTCTTTCTTTGATCTTACCTTGGCTTCCAGAATGTGTTGCATGAACCAGCAAACATAATGGTGCCTTTCATGTTCCCTCTCCCAAGCTAGTTGTTGTAGAAGGCCCAAAGCCTGCAAGAATGTAACCGATGTTACACAAACTTAACTGGAGTGTAGGGACCAATAAAAAGGCCATTAAATGATGATCTGTTGGAGTTAATGAAGGAATTATGGAGACTGATGAGCTGCGACTAAATCATTACAAATTCTCTGGAATGGCCTATGTTGAATAAGAAATGGCTTAAAACTTTCAAAACTCCTTCCAGGGCTTTTACATTAAGTTCCAATGGTGGATGGTCAGTGCATACACCAATACAACCAAGGCCTCCAAGGTTTGTGTAACTTAAACTCAACTTTGAGCTAATACGAAGTTGCAGCATTTCTACTATACACTACTGATTGATGATAGATTGACTCAGTGTCTAAGGCACCCAAACTATGGGCTGGAGAGGCAATTGTATCTGTCACATTGAGATAATAGGGAGTGTTGGATGAAGCATCAGGTTCATTTTTCAGGGCAGTGAAGAGGGAACTTTAGTTTCTGCTATATTTCCTGGTTGTCTAAATAACAAACAACAGTTAGAATTTAGCTAGCAGCTTCAGCATGGAAAACCTCCTGTGGGGCCGGAGGAGGTGGGGAAGGATGATAAACCAAGTAGATGAAAGGGATCTTCTGTAGGAGGTTGAGATGTTTTATTGCACTATCTTGTCTGCCAGGTCTGTCATCAGAAAAGCATCACCCTGTTGCAGGGCTCCGTACAATGCGATTATAATCAGGATTTGATTTCGGTGAAACACTCATGACTCCCAGTGGAAGAATTCTACAAATGCAACATTTTAGTTCCATGCAAATTTGGTGTTGGTTGTGAGTGAGGAGGTGGGGGGTGGTGGGGGTGCAATGAGGAAAGGGGTGGTGGGGCGACATCAATACATTCAGGGATAGTGGCATTTTTATGAATATCTATAAGTACCTACTTTAGGCTTTGGAGAGAGAAGCTCACAGTGAGTTGGGCAGACCATGCCAGGGGGTCAGTGAGTCTCAATGCAAATATTTAACCTTCTCTCTTGAAAAAAAGAAGGCAGAGGGGTGACAAAATAGAGGTCATTAAAATTATGCAAAATTTTGATCAAGAGGATACAGAGAGAATGTTTCCTGTTGTGGGGAAGAGCAAAACTAGAGGCCATCAACATAAGGTAGTCACCAAGATACCCAGTAGGCAATTCAGAAGAAACTTCTTTATCCAAAGTATGGGAGAATGTGGAACTTATTACCACAGAGAGTGGTTGAAGTGAATAGTATAGATGCATTTTGGGGGAAACTTGACAAGTATATGTGGGAGAAGTGAATAGTGGTTTACAATGGTAGATTTAGATGGGAAAAGATGGGAGGAGGCTCAAGTGAAGCATAAACATTGGCATGGATTCGTTGGGCTGTATGGCCTGTTTCTGTGCTGCCTATCGTATGTAATGCTGCATGAAAATGAAGGAGACCTTTTTGTTTGCCTAATTATCATTTGTCTATGTGTTCTCTTTATTTCCCTCTGTCTCACGCTATCTATTTGCCTGCCTGTCTGTCTACCTATCTATGGGCGGAATTGTCCTAGATTTGCACAAATTGCTGTAGCGGGCGGGTAAAAGGTTTTACCCGCCAGCCACAATGGCAGATTTTCAAGTCGTATTGCCCCAAACTCGCCGCATTAGTTATGCATTCCTGGGAAACACACTGTTTTGATGATGGACGGGGTCTCATTCACCTGCCACACCATCACGTCGCCGCTCCATCAAGCCAAGTGTCATATTTAAAGTCCAGCCGCGTGCACACATCTCAGTGCTTCCAGCCCAGGACTGCTGCAAGGAAGATGTCCACGAAAGGCCAAAAGACTGCAGCCCCCAGCTTTAGTGATGCATCACTGGAACACCTTTTGGATGTCGTGGAGACTTGCTGGGATGTCCTCTACGCCCTCGCTCTGGCTGCAGGATGAGCAGCAGCATGACCAACCAGGCTTTGGAGGTGGTGGCAGTAGTGATCTGTGCCAATGTTGCACAGAAGAGGTTGAGCATCCAATGCAGATAGAGGACGAATGATTTCATCTGTGCAGCCAGGGTAGGGCAACCATCTCATCACTCTAAACTCATACACTCAAGCCCATCACATATTCACTGGCACCTCACTCACTGCCAACTCAAGGGACAGTGCCACCCATTCTCACGCACATAGCCTCACATGTCCACCTGGCCTCATCTCCTCTGGAGACTGCCTCCTCAGCCCTCACCATCTTGAGCCCACTTGCACAGATCAACATGTGCCCCCACATTCACCCTGGGATACCCCCATTCCCCAGAACAGCCTTCACCCTGTAGCCTCTTCCTTTGCCTGAGGCCACTTTTCCTCCTTCACCAAGCAAGCCCTAGCCCTGCAGCCATCGAAAAGCCACCTGCGTTTGGCTGATCTGGTGGGTAGAGACCTGCCATGAGCCCCCCCTAAAAGTGATGTGGTGCTGCCTGTGAAGCCTGGCACTGTTGACTGCGTGCTGACTGAAGCAAAGAAGGCAAACAAACCTTGAAATCCTGAGTGAAGTGCAGCCCGCCAGGTGCACGTTGCTTATGTGCTGTTGTGAAACATGTCAGCCTGTTTTCCCACTGACGTGGGCGGACGATCCAACGAGGCGTGGGGTGGGGGTATGATTCCGGCGGGCAGGCCTAATAAAGACGTGCTGATATATTACAGTGAGGTTCCCGACATCTAACGATGGGGAACGCAGCCTGTCATTGGCGGACCGAGCGGATGATTGTGAACTGGTTTCATGCCATTGTGAAACCGATTGCACCATATTGTCCGTTCACGCCACTGAACATGCCTGATGCCGGTGGGCGCAGAAAATCCTGGTCTATGTAACTACCTATCAATCAATCATTTTGAAGAGTGTGCATTCATCATACTTTTGATATCAGAATTCATGCTATTAAAAGTATAGAAAAAGACAAAAACAGAAGTAGCGTATGAACTGTAAAAATGTTATTTCAGTTTATGAATGATCTCAGCGAGGTCATAAATGAGCAAGGCCTGAGCTATCTTTAGGACAGGTTTAGATACAGAGACAGATATGGAGTGAGCAGAGACTCAGCCCCATAGAATAGGAGTGAACAGTTGTCACGGCTACATCTTGTGCAGCTTAAAAGTTTGTGATGTATAAAATTAATGAAAAGGGCTGAATAAGTTGCTGAAGCCAATTAGAGTTACAGATTCAGGTTTGGGGTGAATAAAAAACATTGAAATAATTCCTTTGGTCCTAAAGGGAGATTGACCATTTCCAAAGTTTCAGGATAGTGTAAAGCCAACAGGCGATAGGGCTTTTCATGCTCCTTAAGGAGTTGAGTATCTTTTATTTCCATCCCACTTGGTGGAATGCCAGCTGTATATTCTCCAGGCAGTCTCCATTCTTTTTAGAACCTTTCAGTTTTTTATTAAATCCAGCCAGAAAAAGAAAAAATAGAAATTGTATCTTTAAAAAAGAAAGCACATTCTCATAACACTACTCTCTGGAAGAAGTGGTCTCTGACTCAACATCTCCCTCAAGTAATCCCATTCTCCACCAACATTCTGCATAAAAAAGTCCTGATCTCTATCCTCAGTCTCTCTTAGCAAGGATTTCATATTGATAGCCCCTTGTCACTGATTCTCTAACCAAAGGAAATAGTTTTCCCTACTTGATGTATCCTCCTTTTGACTTTCTTGGCTCTGGTCTCTCAAGCCTTTCCTCACAACTCTTAATGTCCATCTCTGGCATTATCCTGGTGAATCATCATCATAGACACTCTATGGTTCTGGCTTGTTAATGTATCAATGATGGCTCAGTTGGTGGCACCTGTGAAGTGGAAGATTCTGGGCTCAAATCCCACTTCAGGGTTTGAGTCCAAAAATCAAAGCTGATGTTCCAGTATATTGTTGAGGAAGACTTTCACTGTTGAAGGTGCCATCTTTTGGATGAGAAGTTAAGCTGAGGCCATGTCTGCTTCTTAGGTGGATGTAAAAGATCCCATGCCACCATTTCAACGAAGAGCAGGAAACTTATCCATGGTGTACTGGAAAATACTTATCCCTCAATGAACATCAGAAAAACAGATCATCTGATCATTAACACATTGAAGTTTGTGGGAGATTGCTATGAACAAATTGGCTGCCACATTTCCTACTTTACAACAGTGACTACACTTCAAAATTACTCCATTGTTTGTAATGTGCTTTGAGATGTCTGGTGGTTATGGAAGGCACTGTATAAATACAAATCTGTTTTCTTTCTCTCAGTCCTTTTTGCTTATCAATTAGTTAAATGTTGTGATGAAATCTGCAGTTTGCATGACTAGTGTGGAATTGTGTTCCAGTTTCTGTCCTCGGTAACTTTGGCTATGTGGTGTGTGTGTGTGTGTGGTGGTGGCGGGATGGGGGGTGGGGGGGGGTGGTTGTGGGGTTACATTGCAAATCTGAATTCCTGGCTGTGACATCAGGCTTGTGGGAAATCAGCCTGTAACCTTAGGTTGCAAGGGAAGCGGAAGCTGATTGGGACAAAGGGTTGCAGAGATCAGATTTCAGCAGGAGGTCAGGGAAGTACAGAGGTTGAGGAGTTGTGTGAGTGAGACAGCTAAGAAAGAATGAAAACTGGAGGCAGGGTTTAGGAATAGAGATAGTGAAATAAAGTTACAGCCGCTGCTTGAGTTTTTAACCAGAGACGGACTTACCATGTATTGTGGTGCTACTGAGTGATTGGATTATGGTAACTCTGAAAAATTTATGTCAGCAGGACTGTTGTGAACCAAACTAAGGAGGTCCTGCAGAACTGCATCCTTTTTGGTGATAACCATATCCGTGGAACTCGAATGGAGTAAAGCTGTTGTCGGAGGTGACTTAACAATCAAATCCTGCACAAGGAGAAGGAGTTGAACTCAACTAGAGGAAGACAGAGTTGTGAAGGGTTTTGGGGCTGGACAAGATGCTGCATATATGCTAAGGGGGCTGCCATTAAATCTGTGAGATCTATCTTTGTTGTATCAACCACTTAAGGCATAATTAATGGTTTCTATTGAATGCAATTTGCCTATTAATTTATGTTTAATTTATATTGACTTTTGTTTGATTGTTAGAGTAAGAGTTATAATAGTGAAAACTTGTACATCCGTTTCTTCCATTGGGGTCATTTGGGAAGTTTGGTACTTTTTGGCCATTGGTCTTCACAGGGGTCATCACAATGTGCAAACCCCAATGACCAAAATCATTTTACTTCACCAACTGTCCAAACCTACAACTGTGTGGGTCATATAAAGACAACTGGCTGGAGTGATTCAAACTCCAATTCAGGCTGTTACGAGACTGCTGGGGCTTTTATAAAGGATATATGGCACAGAAACATGCCATTCACTGACTTCACTACAGCCTTCGTCCAAACATGGACAAAAGAGCCGAATTCTAGAGGCAAGGTGACAGTGACTGCCCTTGACATCAAGGCAGCATTTGACTGAATGTGACATCAAGGAGTCCTAGCAAAGCTGGAGTTTTGGGCATCAGGGAGAAAACTCTCCACTGGTTGGAGTCATACCTAGCACAAAGGAAGATGGTTGTGTTTGTTGGAGGTCAATCATCTCAATCCTGGACATCACTTCAGGAGTTCCTCAGGATAGTGTCCTAGGTCCAACCATCTTCAACTGCTTCATCAATGACCTTCCTTCCATCATAAGGTCAGAATTGGGGATGTTCACGCTGATTGCACAATCTTTAGCACCATTCGCGATTCCTCAGATACTCAAGCAGTCCATGTCCCATATGCAGCAGGATCTGGACAACATTCAGGCTTGGGCGGATAGTGGCAAGTTACATTCATGTCACACAAGTGCCAAGCAATGACCATCTCCAACAAGAGAGAATCCAACCAACTTTCCTTGACATTCAATGGCATTACCATCGCTGAAACTCCCACTGTCAAGATCCTAGGGGTTACCATTACCAGCCATATAAGTACTGTGGCTACAAGAGCAGGTCAGAGGCTGGGAGTTCTGTGGCAGTAACTCACCTCCTGCCTCCCCAAAGCCTGTCCACCATCGATAAGGCACAAGTCAGGAGTGTAATGGAATACTCTCCACTTGCCTGGATGAGTGCAGCTCCAAAAACACTCAAGAAGCTTGACACCATCCAGGACAAAGCAGCCTGCTTGATTGGCACCCTATCCACCACCTTCAACATTCACTCCCTCCAACACCAACACACAGTGGCAGCAGTGTGTACCTACAACGTGCATTGCACCAACCATCAACTCACCAAGGTTCTTTCAACAGCACCTTCCAAACCCATGACTTCTACTACCAAGAAGGACAAGGGCAGCAGTGCATGTGAACGCCACCACCTCCAAGTTCCCCGCCAAGTCACACACTATCCTGACCTGTAACCATATCACCATTGCTTCACTGTACCTGGGTCAAAATCCTGTCCCTGGGTCAAAATCCTGGAACTCCTTTCCTAACAGCACTGTGAGTGTGCCTACACCACATAGGCTGCAGAAGTTCAAGAACAGGAAACAGTTTCTTCCTACCTATGCTATCAAAACCCTTCCAAAATTTGGATACCTCTATTAAATTTCCTCTGCTTGAAGGAGAATAATCCCAGTTTCTCTAGTTTCTCCACATAACCGAAGTCGCCCATCTCTGGTTTTAAGTTACTTGCCTTTCTCCCAGCTCTAACTGAGGCCGAATGCAATCTAAAGAGAGATTGTAATTGACTGCGCGAAGAGTCGTTTGACAGCCTCATACAGCGTCATTATAATCATGTTCAACTTCGAAACAGGAGCTGCATATGATTAGCGCAACAGATGTCATGAGTGGTGCAGTGTTAAAGGTTAACAATTAAATATTACAATATTTGCATGAAGTGACACCTTTATCTTTATTTTTGAGCTTGTGCTGATAATACATCTGGAGCATGGTTGTTGATTCAATGAATATTAACCCTTGTTCTCAGTCATATTACTAAAGCTGCAGTAAATCACAGAAGAATTACACAGAGTTTACAACAGAACAGAAATAGACCAAGTAGACTAGTTGGTCTGTGCCGGTGTCTATGCTCCACACAAGTCTCCTCCAAAGCTCCTTCATCTCACCCTATCAAAATCAGTTTCTATTTCTTTCTCCCTCATGTACTTACCTAGTTTCTCTATAAGTGCATCGATTTTCCTCAACTAGTCCTAGTGCCAACAAGTTCCATGTTTTCCCCACCCTCTGGGTAAAGATGTGTCTCCTGAATCCTTTATTGGATTTGTGAGTGACTATCTTATATTTCTAGTTGCTCATTTTGGATTCGCCCACAGATGAAAACATCATTGCTGCGACTACCTTCTGAAAACTCTTTATTCTTTTAATTAATTCATGGCTTGTGGGCTAACTCGTACAGGTTACTAATCTAGTGAGATAAACACTACACAATCAATGGGGCACTGTACCTAATTTAAATTACTCAGGTAAAGTCACGTGATTGCAAATTTGCTGCAGGAAGTCTTTTAATCAGTTTTCATGTTCTAAATGGCATTAAGGCAAAAGCAGCATTTTTCTGACTATATACCATA
Source organism: Carcharodon carcharias (assembly GCF_017639515.1). Taxonomy (NCBI): domain Eukaryota; kingdom Metazoa; phylum Chordata; class Chondrichthyes; order Lamniformes; family Lamnidae; genus Carcharodon; species Carcharodon carcharias. Next base: position 50,719,870 of record NC_054485.1, on the reverse strand, counting down.
CTTCCCTTCCCTTATTTATGCTTTGTTGGGCTCAGGAGGGGTCATCGTTCATGAACACTGGTAACCCTCTGTCACCTAGTCCAAGGATTCATTCATCCGAAAAAAGCATCACTGAGCTTGCCTCCGCTGACATCCACACATGCACATTCTATCAGCGGTGACTGGACTGTGACCATGGACTGGATTGTACAGCCCACCACTAGCTGCGTTTTGTGCACGTAAAATACGATGGGTGGCTAGCCCACCACCATTCTGCTGAAAAGTGTTCACTGGGCACACCACGTTAAATACAGACCACATTATTGCACCACATTACATACCACATTACAATACACAGTAATTATAGCCTCAATTTTAACACCCCTCGCCCATCAGGAATTATTAAAGAGAGGAGTTAGGGTCCCCCTTGTCTTCACTTATCCCCCCACCAGCCTCCGCATTCAAAGGGTCATCCTCCACCATTTCTGCCAACTTCAGCATGATGCTACCACCAAACACATCTTTCCTTCACCCCCCCGCCATCGGCATTCCTCCGGGACACCTTGGTCCACTCCTCCATGACCCCCTACACCTCAACTCCCTCCTATGCAACCGCAGAAGGTGCAACACCTGCCCCTTTACTTCCCCCCTCCTCACCGTCCAAGGGCTCAAACAATCCTCTCAGGTGAAGCAGCAGTTCATTTGCACTTCCCTCAATTTGGTCTACTGCATTTGCTGCTCCCAATGTGGTCTCCTCTACATTAGAGAGACTAAACGCAGACTGGGTGACCACTTTGCGGAACACCTTTGGTCTGTTCGCAAGCATGACCCAGATCTCCTTGTTGCTTGCCATTTCAACACACCACCCTGCTCTCTTGCCCACATGTCTGTCCTTGGCCTGCTGCAATGTCCCAGTGAAGCTCAACGCAAACTGGAGGAACAGCACCTCATCTTCCGACTAGGCACTTTACAGTCTTCCAGACTTAACATTGAGTTCAATAACTTCAGATCATGAACTCTCTCCTCCATCCTCAACCCCTTTTTGATCCCCCTTTTTTTTTAATAATTACCATATAATTTTTTAAATGTAAATATTTTTCTTTTCCCACCTATTTCAATTATTATTTTTAAAATTTACTCCCATCCATTGTTTTGTCTCCACCTTTTAGCCTATTTCAATCCTGGGATATTGTTAACCCTTGGTTATTTCTGCTGGCTTCATTTTATAGCTATCTATTTATTTATATATAATATATATATATAATAACTAGAAACATTTTATGAGAACAACACAAATTGGGAGAATATTGTAAAAGTGGTGAAAATTATGAAAGAATGGGGCAGACTCGTAGAAACCAATTTTCTAATAACTGAGGGGTCTGAGATACAAGATGAAATACAAGATTTAGCACAGAGAACAGGGAAACTCAGTCACAAAGAGGGTTCAGAAGCTGTAAAACTCATTTTCAAGGTTCTTGGTTGAGGCAGAAACTATGTCAACATGCAAGATTAGATCGGATAGATGAATGAAAGAAAAAGGATTGTACAGATGGGAACTGAGGTGAGGTAAGGTAAATATAATTAGAATTATTTGCTTCATGGAGGGTAAGTTAGTTTTGTCTCAGCGAGAGGCTTGAACCATTTGGTTCATCTGGCTGATCTGGTTGGAATCACCAACATAGGCTACCTCCCTGGCAGATGAGGGCAGCCGATCTAAATAATTAATTGCTCATTCATGGGCTGACTGGGGATGGGACCAGGTGCCTGGAGGCAGCTTGCTGACTGCTGGTCGAGGCGGGAGCCCATGAGGTCTCTTGTTCTTACCCCACCCACCAGAGCCATGGCCATCAGTAAGCCACAGCTGCAGCTGCCAACCATCCTATGGAGGAGTTTCCCTCTGCAGGGGTGGCCTGGCAGCTGTGACCACTGTTTATTTTGTGAAAGTAAATACCTCTTCAGAGGGTGTCTCAAAATGGATCCCCTCCTGCTGCGGCAACACCTGCCTCTGGTGGTATAGAAAACAGTCTCTTAATTGGCTACCTCTGGGAAGATCTTCTAGGTGGGGACCTTGACAACCAGATTGGAGTTGGGACCCAGAACTGGCCCCACCCCTCAGTTATTTTTATATTTGATCAAATCCCACAAGATGTTTGTATTTGAAGCAAAAATCTTGACTGCTCCCACATACGTCTGGCACTGACAAGCTAGTGAAAATCTGTGAGCCTGTGTTTTGTGGTTTGTGTTGAAGTGAAGGCACTCAACACTGACCCTGAAGAAAGTTGCCAATCACTTTTAAGAATTCTCACAGACAGCAAACCAGGAGGTAACAAACAGATGATATCATTCACTTTTTATAGAAAGCAAAATAAAATTGCGCCATGCACAGGGATTAAGGTTGAAGCTGAAATATCTACACAAGCATTTAAAAACTACACCTTTTTGTTTTAAAAACCTATGAAATTTTATCATGCAGTGGAGAAATTTGACATTTCTACACAGCCCCATCCTTCCTTTGACTCCATTTTTACAATTTTCATATTTATCAAAGACATTTGAGTTCCCTTTGATGTCACTCATGCCATCTCTTTGCCCTTCGTTTTCAGTTCTCCTCTGTACTTCTGTACTCAGCTTAATTCTCTTAACTAATTAGGAACCGAGATTTACCGTAAGTCTTTCTCAGTACCGTTTTAACTTCCATATCTTTCGATAGTCACCCAGAGAGCTGCAACTTTAGGGGGAGAATTTTCTCCCCGTCGGGTGAGCTGATCACTGCCCGCAATTGGCTGTGTGCCGCCATTTTATGTGGGGGGCCAATTAAGGCCCGCCCATTGTGATGCATACTCAGGAGCATGGAGCTGCCTCAGGGAGATTACTTTAATTATCAAGAATTGAAATAAGGGAAAAAAGCATTATTCCAACATGTCACCTCATGTGACAGTGCCACATGAGCTGGGACATGTCAATGAATTTTAATAAAAATTTTTATTTAATTTGTAAAGCCTTCATGAGACCTCATCACGCCTGTGGATGAGGTTTCATGATAAATGCGAAGGCCACCTGGGCTCTTCGCCTGCCCGCCAACCTTAAGGTTGGACAGGCAGCCCTGTTAATTGTTTCAAGTGGTTGTTAAATGGCCTTAATAGGCCTTTGACAGTTCGGCGGGAGCGCAACTGACTCCGGTGCATGCCTGCCGAATTGAAGATCAGAATGATGTGCGGTGATGTTGGGATGCACGCCCGGCATCACCGCATGTCATTTCACACGTTGGCGAGTGGGGCCCGCCCCTCCACACATGACCAGAAGATTCAGGCCTAGATATCTTTCCTTCTTCCCAACTCATAGGAAAGTATCTAATTTGTAACTGATGTATCTGGGGACTAGATTGACTGCCTGGTCTAAGGTGATGGGCAGCAAATTAGTATAATTAAGGTTCCACCTAGGGGCCATTTTGTGACAGCGCTGGTATTTTATCAATGGTGCAGCAGCATCCCGCTGTGTGCGGGGGCATCTGGCTCAACTGGGATGGCCACCCGGTGGCAGGTCAGTGCACCACTGGAGCTAAAGGCTCCTTGCCCCAATCATGGGGTCAAGGGGATGAAAGGCTTCAACCACGTCCGGCACTACTCCTGCAGAGAAGTGCCCCACACATCCCAATGGCCCTACTGGGTGTGCGCCTCTCTATTTGATCGCTTCTATGCAATCAGCTGCACCCACACTGAGGCACCCTTGGGCTTGCCTTTCTATTACGGCAATGCCCACATCTCCCTCTAGGGCTGCCAGCCTCACGTTGATGTGGGCCCTCTGGTTGGGCCTGCAGCATCACCTGCCATGCTTACCAGGACGATGGTCACAGAGGCTGGCAATAGAAGGCTTTCTCCTGGAAGGTTGCGTCGGACGTCATGGACATGGATTAATGACATGGACGGGTTTGGGACACCCTTATGGGACTAATGGCTCTGATGCCACCAAAAAATCCTGCCAATCTTCTCTTTCAGGGCTTCCTGTTTCTTATTTGCTATTTTACTTGCTTATCTTTGATTCCAGTCCACTTGGCCCAACACTTTTTCATCTCACCAAAGTTAGCTCCCCTTGAATTGAATATTTTCACATTCAATTTTTCAAGCAAGCCACTTGCTTTAGCAGATGCACCCAGCTCTCAATTAACTCCAAGTAAACAGCAGAGCCAATCAAACTCAGGGGTAGATTCACTCTGAGCCAACTGGCTGAATTGTGGGCAATTTTAAGAACTGGATTCGGGTGCCTTGAGATTCGTTTTATTAAGGAACTTACAGACAGGTTTTTTGGCCTCTCCCCTCTCCCAAAGGAAATTAAGTAGGATATCATTTAACAGAACCAGACAGACCTCTAACTTCTTTTTACAAACGGTCATTCCTCATGTGTGATCTTGAGTGTGTGAGTATTGTCTGACTATTGAACTGGGTATGGAGTCAGTTTCACAACTGACCATGACCCTTCACCTATCTGATGCTAAAATATATGTACGTGTGGACAGCAGTGAAGCTGTGGCTGTTACTTTTACTGTAGAGAAGGTAATTTAATAGGGCTATTCAAATTTGTGAAGGGTTTTGATAGGGTCTAGGGAGAAACTGTTTCCATTGGTAGAAGTGTCAGAAGCTGGAACGTTTCAGCTATGAAGAGAGACAGGATAGGCTAGGATTGCCTTCCTTAGAGCAGAGAAGGATGAGGGGGACCTGATTGTGGTATACAAAATTATGAGGGGCATAGATAGGGTAGATAGGAACAAACTTTCCCCCTTAGCAGAGGGGTCAATAACCAGGGGCCATCAATTTAAGGTAAAAGGCAGGAGGTTTAGAGGGGATTTGGGGAAAAGTTTTTTCACCCAGCAAGTGGGTGGTATCTGGAACTCACTGCCTGAAAGGGTGCTAGAGGCAGGGACCCTCACAACATTTAAGAAGTATTTATATGAACACTTGAAATGCCATAGTGTACAAGGCTATGGCCCAATTGCTGAAAAATACGATAGACTAGATGGAGGCTTGATAACCGGCATGGACACAATGGGCCTAAGGGCCTCTTCCCAGGCTGCAAAACTCTGACTCTAGGACCCAGACTTACTATAATTGGCAAAAAAGCCAAGGGTGAGATGAGATTTTATTTTAACTCAATGGGCAGAAAGTATGCTTGGCGGGTGGGCACGCGCCCGGCATGCACGAATGTAAAATGACGCGCGATGACTTTGGGTGTGCATCCCGATGTCATCGTGCAGTCTTGCGACATTTTATTCGGCGGGCACGCGCCAGTAATTAAAAGACCTATTAAGGCCATTAACAATTTAACTAAATTAAAATTTACGCTGCCTGTCCAACCTTACGTTTAGCGGGCAAGCGAAAAGGTCAAGCGCCTTTAGATTTTTTAGGAAACCTCATCAAATAACAACTTTATTTTTGCATTAAAAACATGTCTCAGCTCATGTGATAGTCCCACGAGGGGACATGTTTTGTTGAATTTTTATTCAGTTCATTATTTTTTTACACAGTGCTTCAATCTCACTTCGGCAGCTCCGCGCCTCAGGGAGACTGAAGCGCTCCTTCTTGCGCATGTGTGAACTGCGCGCCAGACCTGTCTCTCCCTTCTCCCCCCCGCCCGCACAGGCAGCGCTCAGCACTGCCGCTCGCGATCCACGCAGGGCGGGTCTTAATTGACCCGCCCGTATGAAATCGCGGTGCAGAGCTGATCACGGGCAGCGGTTGGCTGCCCTACCGTCCTTGCCCACCCCCGCTGAGCACCCTCGCCAAGGGCAAAATCCTGCCCTGTGTGTTTTTATGACCTAGAATGCCTCGTCTGAAAGGGTTGCGGAAGTGGAATAAAGAGTAACTTTCAAAAAGCAATTGAATACAAGGATATAGGGAAAGGGAGGGGAATTGAATTAATTAGATAATACTTTCAAAGAGCTGGCACAGACATGATGGGGAAATTTTGTGTTGAATGATTCTCGCATGTGTGACTGGAAAGCAATCAACCTTGAATAAAACCCTCACACTTCCCACCTTCATCCAGGGGCACTGAAAGCAATTGCTGTGCAACAACAGTTGCTTTCCCTGAGACTGGCTGGCTCAGTACAGACCACTGATGGGCATTTCAATTGGCGTGGCTCCATGTTAGAAAGGAAACTCCCTGAGCTGGATTCAAAACAGAAAAGAAATAAGAGAGCATTTATGCAGCACCTTTCACAAGTATTGGGTGTCCCAAAGTGCTTTATAATTAGTACTTATTGAAATTTAGTCTCTGTACAATGTGGGGAATGCATTTCACCTGTGAGTCAGTTAATAACACTCTTGTTTCAGAGTCAGGAAATTCATGGGTTCAATCCTATTCCTGGACTTAAGCATAAAAATCAAGGCTGACACTTTAGCAGAGTGCTGCACTGCCAGCGGTGCTGTCTTATGGACGAGGTGTTAAACCAAGGCCATCACAGCAGAGCGTAAAAAATCCCATGGCACTATTTCAAAGAAGAGCAGATGAGTTATCCCCAGTCTCACAGCCAATATTTATCCCTCATTCAACATCCCAAAAACATTGCAAATTAAGTCCCAGGTATGGAAGTGCTGTCTGCTCAGTCCATTGCAACATAGTTCCCCCATTATAGACCTAAATTTCAATTTACAAGTCTACAAAGCAACTCTATGTTAGAGTCCATCTGATTAATGTGTGCTGTTCAACGTGACAAATTGCCTAGATTGAGAGCATTATTTATTTATTTTCTATTAAATTGATCTATTGCTATGTTTGGGGACGGAAAAGGAAACAAGGGAAAATGGAGGCTTTCCATGGACAGACAGCTTCTAACCTCTTTCAACAGAGGTGATGTCTTCACAGTGGCATAGAGAGAAGGAGGCTGTCATGTGGTTAAACTGCAAGTTAGCAAATTCCATTACTGGCGTGTCAAGGATACAGCAAGCGTCAAGGCCTACAGCAATCTGCAGGGAAAATGGAAATCAGCTAGTGAAGTAGGTTAAAGCAGAGGGGTGATCTAGTTTATCATCTGTTGGAGGGATTCTTTGAGATTCAGCTGGCAATATAGCCAATAATGTCTATTTAAAATGTCTGCTTTCCACAGCATTTAAATGAGATGTCAGCATCTCTGGCAGGGCCAGAATTTATTGCCCATTTTAATTGTCCTAAGAAGGTGATGATACAACTGAATGGCTTACTAGGCAACTTCAGAGTCAATCATGTTGTTTTTTATTCATTTGTGGGATGGTGGGCATCACTGGCTAGGCCAACATTTACTGCCCATTCCTAATTGCCCTTGAAAAAGTGGTGGTGAGCCACCTTTTTGAACTGCTGCAATGACGTAGGTATGCCCACATACTGTTAGGGAGGGAGTTCCAGGATTTTGACCCAGCGATAGTGGAAAGAATGGCAATATAGTTTCAAGTCAGGATGATGTGTGGCTTGCACTGGTGGTGGCCCCTTGTGCTGCCCTTGTTCTTCTAGGTGGTAGAGATTGTAGGTTTGGAAGGTACTGTTAAGGAACTTTGATGAGCTACTGCAGTGTGTCTTATGGATGGTACACACTGCTGCCACTATGCATCAATGGTGGAAGGAGTGGATGTTGAAAGTGGCAGATGGGGTGTCAGTCAAGCGGGCTGTTTTGTCCTGGATGATGTTGAGCTTCCTGAGTGTTGTGGGAGCTGCACTCATCCAGTCAAGTGGAGAGTATTCCATCACATTCCTGACTGTGCCTTGTAGATGGTGGACAGCCTTTTTGGGGGAGTCAGGAGGTGAGTTACTCTCTGCAGAGTTCCCAACCTCTGACCTGCTTTTATTGCCACAGTATTTATATGGCTGGTCCAGTTCAGTTTGCTATGGGTCTGGTGTCACATACAGGCCAGGCTTTGGACCAGGACAGTAGGCTTTCTTTCGCCAAAGAGCGTTAATGAACCAATAAAATTTTTATGACAATCCAACAGCTTTGTAGTCACTTTCTACTGGTGCTAACTTCCTTATTTTGAAACTGAATTTAAATTCCCAAACTGCCATGGTGGGATTTGAACTAATATTTGACTGGATTCATTGTCTACTTTTACTGGATTATGACCACTGTTTCTATACCTCTAAGTGTGTAGCTAAAGTGTTCTGGAGCATTGATGGAGAAAGAATCTAGGAAGAGGAACTCAGAAAAGATGGTGCCAAAGACATCTATGAGGACTTGGCTTTAGAACAAGTCTGTTGAGGATCATGATGTTGTCAATAATACTTAAGGCCTAGATTCTCTGCTATTTTAACAGCATTACTGGTGGGATTCATCAAGCATTTATTGAAATGCAGTTACAACAAGTAACTGAAAGGGTGTTGTTATGGCCCTTTTAAAATCAGCTTTGAGGAGCTTGTGGCTTCTGTTTGTGCACTTTACATTTGGGGATTGAGTTGAACATGTTGCAAGCAAAGACAGCTGGTTTGTTTTGGAGGTTTGGTGGAAGAATGTGGAACTGTTTTCCCCTTGTAATTGTAGATTCAAATAAGTCTACCCATTATCCATTGGTTTTGAGGCTAACACATTGTCTTGGCTGTGACTCATTAGGTACAACTCTCTCATCTCTGAGTCAGAAGAAAGCCAGAGACTGGGGCAGATAACCTAAGCTGATATTTCATTACAGTGCTGAGGAGGATGATGGTGGGAGGAGGGAAAGGGGGCAGGGAGGTCAGGGGTAAGCTCTACAGTGAGAAATATGAAGGGTGCAATTTTCCTGGGTATTGCAATATGTCTGGTTCTGAGCAATTCTACACTAGGCAGCAACCTCCCGCTGATTTTGAAGGTCAGCATGTTGATGAGACCAGGGCAGTAAAATGGGCCAAGCCTGTTGGCCACCATCCCCTGATGGACTGGCAGCTCAGCTGATTATGATCGATTCTGCCTGGTATTGAAAATCTGCCCCTTCATCCCTGCAGGCTGATCCCATTGCAAAAGAAGGTCAGGCAGTTTCTGCAGCAATCATCTAGCCTACAGTAACAGCTTTATGGTCCAGCGCTAAGTTGAAAATCACTCCCCGAACCTTATACTTGACAAAAAACAAAATTGTAGATTGACAGAATGTGAAGCTTTGCTTGCATCCTCCCTTCTGCCACCACATGACTCTCAGTTCTTTTTATTACTAAGCTATATCTATAAGGATAAGGACAATCTGATTTCCTCTTTGGAGGGTCATACAGGGTGGTTTCACCTTTGATTTATTTGAGATGAGAATTCTTAATCAAAGCAGTGGCAGTCACGGAATAAGTCAATATTTCAACAGTGGGAGCTAAAATTCACTGCCACACTATAATTAGATGTAGAGTTTGATGATTCCTCCGGAAGCAAATCTATCCTTGTCAAAGAGCTCAGTGTGGAGTTAGGGCTTCAGGAATCATTCCTCAGCCGATTCCTGTTAAAACATTTAATTATCTGAACTAATTCTTTGTCTCCTGAGCAGTCTAGATAATTGGATGGTACGATACAATGGAAACCTGTTAATGGCTTGCTCTTAATGTGAACGCCTACCTGCAGGGGACATTTGCCCAGCCGCCCAATCATTCATCTTACCATTGCAGATAAAATCTTACTGCAAGGGAGGTTTTATTTGGGATAGTGGCGGGGGAGTGCATTTTCCAGATGAAATATTGTCCCACTCACCCAGCTTTCTTCATAAAACCATTTGGCTTTTCAGGTCAGCCACTATTAAAAGGAACAGCATTCTGCACCTGCTTTGACCCTGGATGGCACTGCAACACTCGAGTGTCGGCCCAAAGTTTGGCTCTAGCTGCAACCCACAGCATGGGCTTCTTCCTGACCAGCAAAGGAACAAAATGTTTTATTTATTTATTCTTCCATGGGATGTGGGCGTCACTGGCAAAGCCAGCATTTGCACCCATCTCTAACTACCCTTGAACTGAGGGGCCTGCTAGGGCCATTGCAGAGGGCAGTAAAGAGTCAACCACATTGCTGTGGGTCTGGAGTCACATGTAGGCCAGACAGGGTAAGGATAGCAGATTTCTTTCCCTAAAGGACAGTAGTGAACCCAATGGATTTTTACAACAGTCAATGATAGTTTCACGGTAACCATTACCGAGACTAGGGCTGGGATCTTCCTGCCCCGTCATGGGGGGGACCTGCCGTGGGCGAGGCGGCGCCCCAACCAGAAGTCCCTTGACTTGTGGCAGGATCGCAAGATCGCAGCAGTGGGTGGGTGTGGAAAATCCCACCCTAGTTTTCAATTCCAAGTTTTATAAATTGAACTTAAACTCCACCAGCTGCCATGGGACTTGAACCCAAGTCTGCAGAGCATTAGTCTGGGCCTCTGGATTACTGGTCCAGAGACAATACCACTACTCCACCATCTCCTCTAAAGTGGGAGTAGGCCATTCGGCCCCTTGAGCCTCCTCTGCCATTCAACTGGATCATGGCTGATCTTCTATTTCAATACCATTTCCCTGCACTAGCCACATATCCCTTGATGTCTTTAATGTCCAGAAATCTATCAATTTCTGTCTTGAACCATATTCAATGTCTCAGCCTCCACAGCTCTCTGGGGTAGAGAATTTTAAAGGTTCAACATCCTCTGAGTGAAGAAATTCCCCCTTATCTCAATCTTAAATGGCCTACCCCTTATTCCAAGACTGCGTCCCCTGATTCTAGACAACCCGCACCACCACCTCCCCCACCCCCCCACACCGCGTGCCCCCCCCACCCCCCCCTCCACACTCTAGCCAGGGGAAACGTCCTTCCTGCATCTAACCAGTCGAACCCTGTTGAGCCCTGTAAGAATTTTGCATGTTTCAATGGGATTGTCTCTCACTCTTCGAAACTCTAGAGAATACAGAGGCCAGGATTTTACATGTCCTCTGGCATCAGGGGTGTTCGGTGGGGTGAGCAGACAATATGGCGAGAAGGCAAAAAATTGATTTCACGGTTGTGAAACCAGTTTGCGATTTTCCGCTCAGCCCATCGATGGCGGGGAATGTCGGGAACCACATTGTAATACATTAGCATAAAGCCAGCCTGCCAGAATCATAGCACCCCCGCTGGATCATCTGCCCCTGATGTGTTTCACAACAGCAAGTAAAAGGTGTGCACTTGGTGGGCTGCACTTTGAGGGGAACCTGGATGTGACGTAACGTTGTGGAGTGCTCGCCCGGGTTGCCTGTTGGACTTCAAGGAAGGGGCAAGGGCTGCCCTGCGGTTGAAGGTGGGTTGGGGGTGGGGGGGGGAGGTGTTGGGTGAGGGAAGCGGCCACGCATTAGGAAAATCTTGTATTAAGTGACCATTCCTCTGCAGCTGCGACAGTTCAGACCTGCCGGGAGTTGCTGGCCAATCAGAGGCAGGCAGCTCTTCGTTGATCAGCATGCCACTAAGGTGGTGGCTGCTGCTGGTAATGCACCTGACCAAGGCCCAGGATCACCTAGAGACTCGGGCACAAGTGGGTGATGGTGTGATGGGGGTTGCATTAATTGCTCATTTAAGGCCTCAATTGGTGGTGGGGCAGGAAAGTCGACCACGAACATTCCCACCATGGATCTAATTGCGGCAGAGGAAGGGAGGTGGTAGGGTCCCAACCTATCACCTTCCTGCCCGATTAAATTTTGCCCTTGGCGTATATATTACTTGTATTCATCATGGAAGGCTTAAAACTTTTGTTATCCTTATGCTGTTTTACACCCTTTCAGAAGATTGGTAAGTTAAACTATTCTTAAATGTTTGAAGGTAATAAGTTTTCCTACGGCTCTTGTCTGCAGGAATGTGGATTCGTGAGAATTGCTGGCTGAGATCTGCTACAAATCAAACCCTGATACCGAGTTCAACATCGTTGTCAGCTGTTGCCATTCTAACTGCATAATGACATTTACTTGGACACTAATATTAGATTAAAAAGAAGAAACTTGCATTTGTATAGCTCCTTTCATGGCTTCAGGCCTTCCCAAAATACTTCACAATGAATGTGGTATTTTGGAAGTGTAGGAAGCGTGGCAGCCAAATTGTGCACATGGACTGCAGCGGTTCAAGAAGGCAGCTCATCACCACCTTCTCAAGGACAATTAGGGATGGGCAATAAATGCTGGCCAAGCCAGCAACACCCACATCCTGTATGTGAATAAAAAAAAAATCAACGTTTTAGCAACCTTGGTTGAAGGATAAACATGGCCCAGGGCAGCAGGGACATCTTCCCTGCTCTCCTATGAATATTACCATAGGATCTTTTAGATACATTTTTCTTTCTCTGTTCTTTCTCCACCTCTTTCTTTATTCCTACTTTCTCTCTCTCTCTCACATACCCACTCACCCACAAGGCAAGGGACAGCAACAGCAGCTTAGATCCTGTGTCGTGCAAGACTGTGGCATGGCAACCAACACAGGTTTATCAGGCTACCCTCTACAGCTAACCTAGGTCAGAATGCTGACCTATGTTCACATTCATGAAAAAAAATGTTTATTTTAATATATATGGTTACTGTTTCTGTAATAAGTCTGCCGTTCATCTGTCTGGGATCTTTCTGAATTTATCTTAACCAGGCACAAGTGTTGAGGGCTGAAGAACATAAAAATAGATTTTAATTTGCAACGCTGGGGGTATGAACACATGCCCCCTTCACACATAGACATATAATAATCCCAGTGAGTGCCAGACTTCATCAATCAACAATCCTCAGACTTGAGCTCTGGGTAACTGGTTTCCTGATGATACTAAGAGTGATGTATTATTGAGGAGAAAAGCACTGACAATCGGTGATGGTAGACAGTAATAGCAGGTTGGGAGAGCTACCCAGGATGACTAATTAGAAATGGTTGATTAATGCTTACTTCAGGAATCTCCACAGAGCTACGAGTAAATCTGCAGCAAACAAATAGTAACTCTGAGGCAGAAACACATACTGATGAAAAAAGAATATGAAGGAAGATGACTGCAAATCAGAATAAAAGATGCTTCACTCAATGGCTGACAATGATGAATTAATCCTAGCAACTGGAAAGTTATAGAGGATCAAAGAAATAAGGTCCAGCCTCATTTTATTGCGCCCTCATTTACAGCATCATTCATCAAATAATTCCATCGTCAAACAGAAAATTGTGCACATGTTGTAAATGATCATACGGGCTGAATGTCCGTGATTCATTAATGATATAAGACAAGGAGGGAAATAAGATAATTTTAGGAAAGTGAAGCGGCTCTTGGGCCACATTCCCAGCATTATATTGATAGTGCAGGTGGATCAGTCCATCAGCTGTGGCTCAGTAATCTCGCTTCGGAGACTGAAAGGTCATGAAAGCGGTTCAGACACTTGAACACATAATCTAGGCTGACTCTCCAGTGCTGCACTGTCAGAGGTGTTGCCTTTAGGATGAGACATCTAACCAAGTCCTGCACGAAAATATCTGTCGAGATTAGGGAAGGGTTTGAGTCCAGGGCCTAATGACCCAGAGGTGAGTACGTGACCCCCTCACGACCCAGAGGTGAGTTCGAGACTCCTCAAGATGCAGAGGTGAATATGTGAACCCTCATGACCCAGAGGTAAGTACATGACCCTTCGTGACCCAGAGGTGAGTACTCAACCACTCGTGACCCAGATGTGAGTACTTGCCCCCTTATGACCCAGATGTGAGTACTCAGTCCCTCTCATGACCCAGAGGTGAGTGCGTGACCCCTTGTGACCCAGAGGTGAGTACTCGCCTCCTCGTGAACCAGAGGTGAGTGTATGACGCCTCGTGACCCAGAGGTGAGTACTTGCCTCCTCGTGACCCAGAGGTGAGTGCGTGACCCCTCGTGATCCAGATATCAGTACTCAGCCTCTCTCGGGACCCAGATGTGAGTACTTGCCCCCCTCGTGACCCAGAGGTGAGTGCGTGACCCCATATGACCCAGAAGTGAGTGGGTGACTCCTCATGCTGGGACTGAGACCCTGAACTGTTATCTGACTTCGGCTCATTCGGTGACACTACATGGAAGTGTTCCATTCCCAGGAAAATCTTTCACCTCAGTGAACACAAAATGAATCTGAAGCCTCTGTCTCTGAAAAAAGAAATGACCTAGAGTTTAGCAGATTTGAGGGTGGAATCCTTGGCTGTTAAAGATTGTGTGTAATAGAGGTCCATTTATGCTTTGCTTTTTTTTAACCATTTCTCCACTCCAGGCAGATCTGCAACCATTCTTTATTACAAAGCTGAGATTGAATGTTTGATGGAATTCTATCTAAAAAATAATTATTGAGGTAATAGGATACCACTCAATACAAATCCGGCCCAGTGCTACACAGTATGTCAGTATAATTCAGCAATACACACGGTTTGCCTACAATTTCAGTTCAGTAAAAGCCTCTATTCCATACGTTGTAAGTGCAAATGGCAGGTTTGCTAACCTGTGGCAGAAGCTACCTTGTTCGACCCCTTGTTGATTCAAATCAGGGGAAATTTTCAACTTTCTTACCTGGTGTTGTGGATCAATTGTCATTAAAATCCATAACGTGGGACTGACAATACCAGCTTTCTGCCTGGGAGTGAAGTTGTAAATCTATCTTGCAATCTCTACCTGTAACCACAGCTTAAACAGTCACCCTTTTATTAATGGGGCAGAGATAGGAAGAGAGATAAGGGCTGAAAGTCTGACAGTTCAGATTTATTTTGTGTTCACTGAGGTAAGAGATTATCCTGGGATTGGAGCAATTCCGTTTTTGGCAACGATGCAGTGTCATCACGGAGCATTCTGGAGTCAGGTACACTAGGAGATAACTCTGCTGCACATATCCTTACTTGCACCAACTTCCATTCACCCGTCAATTCTGTGTTTGTTGATCTACATTGGCTCCCGATCCGGCAACGCCTTGAATTAAAAACTCAAATGCATGTTTTCAAATCCTTCCATGGCTTCACCCCTCCCTCTCCCTGTAACCTCCTCTATCCCTACAGCCCTACAAGATCCCTATCCATTTCTTATTGTAGCATCACGCACATCCCTGATTCTCAGCGCTCCACCATTGGTGGCAGTGCCTTTAGCTGCCTCAGCCCTAAGTTCTGGAATTGCCTTCATACACCTCTCTACCTCTCTTTCCTTCTGTAAGACCCTCCATAAAACCTATCACTTTGACCAAGGTTTTAGCCATTTTCCCTAGCATCTCTTTATGTGGCTCAATGCATTGGGATGTTTGATTATGCTAAAGGTGTTATACAAATGCAAGTTGCTATTGTTGACAGGGAACAAGAGTAGACCACATGGCCCATCAAGCCTGCTCTGTCATTCAATATGATTGTGACTGATCCTGGGCTTCAACTCCATTTTCCTACCCGTTCCTATAACCCTTAATTCCCTGAGAGACCAAAAATTTGTCTATCCCAGCCTTAAATGTATACAATTATGGAGCACAGCCCTCTGGGGTAGAGAATTCCAAAGTTTCATGGCCCTTTGAGTGAAGAAATTTCTCCCCATTTCAGTCCTAAATGAAATTATACTGAGGCTCTGCCCCTGTGTTTTAGATTCCCCAGCCAGGGGAAACAATCTCTCAGTGTCAACCCTATCAAGCTCCTTCAGAATATTATATGTTTCAATGAGATCGCTTCTCATTCTTCTGAACTCCAGAGAAAATAGACGCAATTTACTCAGCCCCTCATCGTAGGACAACACCGTCATCCCAGGTACCAACTTAGTGAACATTTGATGTACCACATCCAATGCAAATGTATTCTTTCTTAAATTTGGAGGCCAAAACTGCACACAGCACTCCAGATGTGGTCTCACCAAAGCCCTGTACAATTGTAACAAGACTTCTTTATTCTTGTACCCCAATCCCCTTGCAATTAAGGCCAACAGCCACTTGCCTTCTTATTGCTACGAGTAGATGATAGTGTTTCTAGCTCCAATTCAAATGTACCAGTCACCTGCCCCCAGAAAATCAGCATTGAGCAAGTTCCCAAACCAATGAGTACAGGAGTGCTGTGTTTGGCTGCAGTGGAGAGCTTCAGTTGGAGATTAGTGACTGAGGGAGTTTAAGGGTTAAATTAAGGGTTAAATTCTATCTAAAGTCTAGTCTTTCTTTAATTTGCCAATTAACTAAATGTTGCTGTTAGGGTTGGAAGGTGAGTTTTAGCCTAGCCTTTAAACAGGGCTTATACAGGCTCTGCTTGCAACTTTAACTAGTTAATTAGATAACTGGCTTAATCAGGTTTTCAGAGGCTAGGTTCAGAGAGTATGAAAGTAATAAAAACAAAAAACTGCGGATGCTGGAAATCCAAAACAAAAACAGAATTACCTGGAAAAACTCAGCAGGTCCGGCAGCATCGGTGGAGAAGAAAAGAATTGACGTTTTGAGTCCTCATGACCCTTCAACAGAACTAGGTGAAATATAAGCTGCTTTAAGGTGGTGGGGGGGGTTGGGTAGGGGGAGAGAAGTGGAGGGGGCTGGTGTGGTTGTAGGGACAAGCAAGCGGTGATAGGAGCAGATAATCAAAAGATGTCATAGACAAAAGAACACAGAGGTGTTGAAGTTGGTGATATTATCTAAATGAATGTGCTAATTAAGAATGGATGGTAGGGCACTCAAGGTATAGCTCTAGTGGGGGTGGGGGGAGCATAAAAGATTTAAAAAATGTAAAAATAATGGAAATGAGTGGGAAAAGAAAAATCTATATAATTTATTGGAAAAAACAAAAGGAAGGGGGAAAAAACAGAAAGGGGATTGGGATGGAGGAGGGAGTTCAAGACCTAAAGTTGTTGAATTCAATATTCAGTCCAGAAGACTGTTGAGTGCCTAGTCGGAAGATGAGGTGCTGTTCCTCCAGTTTGCGTTGGGCTTCACTGGAACAATGCAGCAAGTCAAGGACAGACATGTGGGCAAGAGAGCAGGGTGACAGGGAGGTTTGGGTCATTCTTGCGGACAGACCGCAGGTGTTCTGCAAAGTGGTCGCCCAGTTTACGTTTGGTCTCTCCAATGTAGAGGAGACCGCATTGGGAGCAACGAATATAGTGGACTAAGTTGGGGGAAATGCAAGTGAAATGCTGCTTCACTTGAAAGGAGTGTTTGGGCCCTTGGATGGTGAGGAGAGAGGAAGTGAATGGGCAGGTGTTACATCTTTTGCGTGGGCATGGGGTGGTGCTTCTATCACTGCTTGCATGTCCCTACAACCACACCACCCCCCTCCAATTCTCTCCCACCACCCCCCCACCACCCCCCCCACCCCCCCCACCCCCCCCACCCCCCCCCCACACCCCCCACCCCCCCCACCCCCCCCCACACCCCCCACCCCCCCACCCCCCCGCCAACCTTAATCCAGCTTATATTTCACCCCTTTCCTTGGATTCACCTAGTTCTGTTGAAGGGTCATGAGGACTCGAAACGTCAACTCTTTTCTTCTCTGCCGACGCTGCCAGACCTGCGGTATGAAAGTAGGTTATCTTATAGTGCTGACTTTATCTGCACTGGAGTGCTGTGTTTGGCTGCAGTAGAGAGCTTCAGTTGGAGATTGGTGACTGAGGGAACTTAAGGGTTAAATCCTGTCTTAAATCTAGTGTTTCTTTAAGTTAGCAGTTAAACTAAAAGTTGCTGTTAGGGTTGAAAGAAGGTGAGTTTTAGACCAGAGAGGAGATGCCAGTGAGACTGGCATAAAAGGACTCAAAAGACGGAGGCCGAGACCGGAGAGGAGAGGCGTACCCTCAGGCGGTGGAGTTTGAAACAACATCACAATTCAAAAAGTGACTTGACACAGGGGAGGCAGCTGATTGGTAAGTAGGGTCAGGTGAGTACTTCTACTTTCTCTACTAACTAAACTGCTGCAGTCCATTAGCTTAAACAAAATAAGGTAAGGGCTTTAGACTGTAGTAGGAGTGTTTGGAATGGAATAAGGCCCCTAGCGTAGTTAGTATTCTTTAAAGGGAGTAACTAATGAGCTTAATCTAAAGAGAAGTCATGGCAGCAGAGCTTGCACCTGTGATATGCTCTTCCTGTGCTATTTGGGAAGTCATGGACACTTCCAATGTCCCTGACAACCATGTATGCAGGAAGTGTGTCCAGCACAGCTACTGGGTAACTACTTTTTGGGGCTGGAGCTGTCGGTGGATTCACTGTGGAGCATCTGCGATGCTGAGATTGTTGTGGACAGCGTGTTCAGTGAGGTGGTCACACCGCAGGTAAAGACTGAACAGGCAGAAAGGGGATGGGTGACTACCAGGCAGAGTAGAGGAAGGTAGGTAGTGCAGGAGTCCACTGTGGCCATCCCCCTCTAACAGGTATACCATTTTGGATATTGTTGGGGGAGATGACTTCTCAGGGGAGAAAAGCAGGAGCCAAGTCCATGGCACCACAGGTCAGAGCCTGCTGCACAAGAGGGGAGGAAGAAGAGTGTCAGGGCTATAGTGATAGGGGATTCAATAGTAAGGGAAACAGACAGGAGTTTCCATGGCCGCGAAAGAGACTCCAGGATGGTATGTTGCCTCCCTGGTGCCAGGATCAAGGTTGTCTCGGAGAGACTGCAGGGCATTCTGAAGGGGGGAGGATGAAGAGCCAGTGGTCGTGGTACACATTGGTACCAGCAACATAGGTAAAAAAAGGGTTGAGGTCCTATAAGCTGAATATAGGGAGTTAGGACGTAAATTTAAAAGCAGGACCTCAAAGATAGTAATCTCAGGATTACTACCAGTGTCACGTCCTAGCAAGAGTAGAAATAACATGATATATTAGATGAATATGTGGCTGAAGAAATGGTGTGTGGTGGGGGAGAGGGGATTCAGATTCCTGGGGCATTAGGACCGGTTGTGGGGAAGGTGGGACCAGCACAAACAGGACGGGTGGCATCTAGGCAGGACCGGGACCAACGTTCTCGGGGATGTGTTTGCTCGTGCAGTTGGGGAGGGTTTAAGTTAGAATGGCAGGGGAATGGGAACCTGGGCAGGGAGACAGAGGAGGGGGAAACAATAGTAGAAATGGAAGACAGAAAAGTAAGAAGCAAAAGTGAAAGGCAGAAAAAACAAGGGTGAAAAACAAATGGGGTCATAGTGCAAAATAAAGCTAAGATGACTAACAAGGTTAAAAAGACAAGTCTAAAGGCATTGTATCTTCATGAGCAGAGCGTTCGCAATAAGGTAGATGAATTAACAGCGCAAATAGATATAAACGGTTATGATCTAGTTGCAATTACAGAGACATGGCTGCAGGGTGACCAAGGATGGGAACTGAACATCCAGGGGTATTCAATATTTAGGAAAGACAGACAAATAGGGAAAGGAGGTGGGGTAGCACTTAGTAAAGGATGAAATCAATGCAATAATGAGGAAGGCTATCGGCTCGGATGTGAAATCTGGGTGGTGATGAGGAACACCAAGGAGCAGAAAACATTAGTGGGGGTTGTCTATAGGCCCTGAAACAGTAATGGAGATATAAGGGAAGGCATTAAACAGTAAATTAGAGATGCAACAAGGGTACAATTGTAATCATGGGTGACTTTAATCCACATATAGATTGGACAAACCAAACTAGCAATAATACTGTGGAAGAGGATTTCCTGGAGTGTGTACATAATGGTTTTTTAGACCAATACGTTGAGGAACCAATTAGAGAGCAGGCTATCCTAGACTGGAATTTCCATTGTGAAATGAGAAAGGATTAATTAACAATCTTGTTGTGTGGGGTCTCTTGGGGAAGAGCTACCATAAAATGATAGAATTGTTCATTAAGATAGAGAGTGAAGAAGTTGAATGCAAAACTAGGGTCATGAATCTAAATAAAGGGAATTGCGAGGGTATGAGGTGCGAGTTGGCAATGATGGACTGGGGAACCTTTCTAAAAGGGTTGACAGTGGATAGGCAATGGCTAATATTTAAGGAACGTATGTATGAATTACAACAATTACTCATTCCTGTCTGCACAAAAATAAAACAAGAAAATTGTCCAACCATGGTATAAAAAAGAAATTAGGGATAGTATTAGATCCAAAGGGGAGACATATAAAATTGCTAGATAAAGCAGCAAGCCTGAGGATTGGGAGCAGTTTAGAATTCAGCAAAAGTGGAAAAAGAGATAGATCAAGAAGGGGAAGATGGAGTATGAGAGTAAACTTGCACGGAATATAAAAACTGACTGTAAAAGCTTCTATAAATACGTGAATAGAAAATTATTGGCAAAAACAAATGTGGTCCCTTACATTTAGGAACAGTGGAAATTATAATAGGGGAACAAAGAAATGGCAGAAGAATTGAGCACATATTTTGGTTCTGTCTTCACAAAAGGACACAAAACATTTGCCAGAAATGTTAGGGAACCAAGGGTCTAGTGGGAGGGAGGAGTTGAAGAAAATCAGTATCAGTAAAAAAATGATGCCAGAAAAATTAATGGGGTTAAAGGCTGAAAAATTCCCAGGGCCTGATAATCTACATCCCAGAGTACTAAAGGTAGTGGCCCTGGAAATAATGGATGCATTGGTGGTTATCTTCTAAAATTCCATCGACTCTGGAGCAGTTCCTACAGATTGGAGGATGGCAAATGTAACCCCCGCTGTTTAAAATAGAAGGGAGAGAAAAAACAGACAATTACAGACCAGTTAGCCTAACATTAGTAGTGGGGAAAACGCTAGAATCTATTATAAAAGATGTGGTAACAGAACACTTGGAAAGCATTAATGGGATTAGACAAAGTCAGCATGGGTTTATGAAAGGGAAATCATGCTTAACTGATCTACTGGAGTCTTTTTGAAGAGGTAACTAATAGAATAGATAAGGGAGAACCAGTGGATGTGGTGTATTTGTATTTCAAGGAGGCTTTTGATAAGGTCCCACATAAGAGGCTAATGGGCAAAATTAAAGTACATGGGATTGGGAGTAATATACTGGCATGGATTGAGAATTGGTTGACAGAACAGAAACAGAGAGTGAGAATAAGTGGGTCTTTTTCCAGATGGCAGGCAGTGACTAGTGGTGTAATGCAGGGATCGGTGCTTGGGCCCCAGCTATTCATGATATATATAAATGACTTGGATGAGGAAACCAAATGCAAATTTCCAAGTTTGCTGATGACACAAAACTGGGCAGGGTTGTGAGTTGTGAGGAGGATGCAAGGAGGCTTCAGGGAGGTTTAGACAAGTTGTGTTTGTGGGCATACACATGGCAGATGCAGTATGATGTGGGTAAATGTGAAGTTACACACTTCGGTGTGAAAAACAGAAAGGCAGAGTATTATTTAAATGGTGATATATTGGGAAATGTGGATGTACAAAGGGATCTGGGTGTCCTTTTACACAGTTTTGAAAGTAAACAGGCAGGTGCAGCAAGCAATTAGGAAGGCAATGGTATGTTGGCCTTCATTGCAAGAGAGTTTGAGCTCAGAAGTAGGGATGTCTTACTGCTGTTATTCAAGACCTTGGTGAGGCCACACCTGGAGCATTGTGTGCAGTTTTGGTCTCCCTACTTAAGGAAGGATATACTTGCCATAGAGGGAGTGCAACGAAGGTTCACTAAGCTGTTACTGGGGATGACAGGACTGTCGTTTGAGGAGAGATCAGTTTGACTGGGCTTGTGTTCACTAGCGTTCAGAAGAATGAGAGGGGATCTGATTGAAACGTATAAAATTCTAACAGGGCTAGACAGACTAGATGCAGGGAGGATGTTTCCCCTGATGAAGAGTCTAGAACCAGGAGCCACAGTCTCAGGATACGGGGCAGGACATTTAGGACTGAGATGAGGAAAAATTTCTTCACTCAGAGAGTGGTCAACCGTGGAATTCGCTACCACAGGAGGCTGTGGAGGCCAGGTTATTGAGTCTATTCAAGAAAGAAATTGATAATTTTTTGGATATTAGGGGCATCAAGGGGTATGGAGAGAAAGTGGGAGTGTGGCGTTAAGATAGAGGGCCAGCCATATTGAATGGCGGACCAGGCTTGAAGGGCCGAATGGCCTTCTCCTGATCCTAGTTTCTATGTTTCTATGATAAATTCTTCCCGCATTGAATTCCTTAAAGCCTATTACTATGATAATGATTGAAGAAGGTGGGGGTAGCTGAGAAGAGTAAGGGTGGAATTCTCCAGCCCTGTCCACTGCCAGGATCATCTAGCCCCCCCACCCCCCAAAGTCAATGGGCTTTTGGCTGGGCCGCTGAACCTCCCACGGCGGGTTCCACCACAATGGGGCCGGAAAATCCTGGCCTAAGTGTTTTCATTGGCTCTGAATGAACCTGAAGAATCAGCCTCTAATTGGGCATTTCAATTCTTCCCTGTTAACTATGATATACAGAAACACTCTCCTTTGTCTCCGCTACTTGCTACATGAGATATTCTACTATCTCCTTGACCAGTTTTAACATTTTAATATTTCATTGTGTAAACTTTAAACAACAGGTAGTTACAGCAAAAATCTCCAATTTAAACAGGAATGGTGCCTTTTGCCTCTCCTATGCAGCTGTCTATAGAAGTATAATATAATGATTATATCTTTATTTTACTGTCAGAGTTGGATACGTTATTTATTGGCCATTGAGCATGCCACAGCCTGGAGAAGCCAGGAGGTGGCAGTAATGGAACATTACAGGGCAAAGTGTTTCTGTTTATTCCCTGAACTCACTCCTTGCTGAGGTTTCTGAATTGAACCATCATTAAATGTGATATGTGGGCTCCCAGAGGGGACAGACAGACGGTTTCAGGGAAATTGAGTTATGGAAAATGGATAATATATATTCCCATAATGAATGTAAACCCAGCAATGGAAAGACTGTAAGATGACACCTGCGCATCTATAAGTCTGTCAATAGCTGAAGCTGGATAGCCTTCCCTTGTCGGTACCCTGACTAATTTTACAGCAGTTCCTTTCATCGAACTTGTTGTCTTTTTCATCAGCAACTGACCTGAGTAAGGTTGCGTTGATGCCCATGACCTTTATGTTGCACATTACCTGAATGATCTCGCTTTAGAGAAGATATTTCAGAGTGAGAAGGAGAGAATGAAATAAAGAAGGAAGGGAGGGAAGACAAGGGAAAGAGAAGGAGAAGGGAAGGGAAAAAGCAAAAGAAATGTCAAAGTGGTTCATATGCTATGAATTACTTTGAATTGCAATGATTATTGTTCAATAGACAGACATGGCATCCATTTTCACATAGCACAACTTTCACAGCAATAATGTGGTATTGGTTGGGAGATGAATATTGAACAATACACTTGGTCATTCTTTGAACAGTGACCGTTTATACTCACAACAGGGTCTCATTTTAAAAGCTCAGCCTTAAGACGGCACTTCATGTGATAGGAATATAGGTCATCAGAGAATCAAAATAAACTTACATAAATCAGCTGGTGCAACGTGGAATAACAAATCATTGTCCCTTCTTGTGCTGCTGTTTTTGGATTTAGTTTTGTTCTACTTCACAATTTATACTACATGCACATATTTCAAGTTGACTAACTAGTCTGTCTAAAACCTCGATTCCCCTTTGCACCTAAAGAATCATAGAATGGTTACAGCAAAAGAGGAAGTTATTCGACCCATCACGTTTGTGCCAGACCTCTGCAAGAGCAACTCAGCTAGTGCCACTGCCCCACATTTCCTTGTAGCCCTGTATTTTTTCTCTCTCTTCAATTCCCTTTTAAAAGTCACAAATGAATCTGCCTCCACCACATTCTCAGGCAATGCATTCCAGATCCTAATCACTCACTGCAAAAAAAATCCTTTTAATTAGGTGCACAGTTATGGTAGAAAAATTTTCTGTTGAAGAAAACATTGGACTGAGTTTAAAGACTGTTCTCAAAATGGCTCCAGGCTACCAGACAGAATCATCTTTCTCTTACCTCCTGAGAAGACCAGGGTGCATTCCTGAGACACATACAAATAAAATTCAAAATTCAATGAATGTTCCAAAAGAAACTCGATGGCTTTTCCTCCAAACACAAAGAGACTAATTGATAAGCCACTATAAGGTGTGAACAACCTTGACACTTTTGATCACTACAGGGGGTAAGGAAACATCAGATAACTGTAATGGAATTACCACGTGCCTTTTATGGATGTGACTTGGCATTCTTGTACATGATAATGGTGGCCATCTTTCCTTACCGGCAAAAAGCTTTGTAAAGGGCAGGAAGGGGCAGAGCTACAGACAATCATTTTGAAGAGCTTCAACCCAGGGAGAGACACAGAAAGACATGTAGGAACAGCTACTACGTCTGCTGTAAGAAACTAGACTGTTTGAAAGTGCCACACCTGCAAAACCAGAAGAAAGGGACCTTGTCTCCTCTCTGTCAATCTGATTTCACCTAATGCGCTCACCTGTTAAAGCAACATCCAGCAATTTGACAGTGGAAGCCATCATGGCCACAACTCTGCAACATCAAGACCTTCACTTCAGACAACACAACATCTCAACTTCAAACATATCAGGCCTGGATGGAACAATGGAGAGAATGAACTGATCCAGTTTTTGTAAGTACCGTTCTATCTTCACTTGTAACTATTCTTTGTGTGTGTGTGTTCATAACTTTACCTTTTCTTAGGGGAACATTTTCCCCCAGTCGGGGAGGGGTTGTGCGGGACTGGGAGCGGGCGCTGGTGGCCAGCCTTCCAATTGGCACCCCGACCGGGGGCGGGGGGGGTGGCATTTTACGTGGGCAGGCCAGTTAAGGCCCATCCAATGTGTCGTCCGCCAGGAAGTACTATGTGCTCCCTGTGCGGGCGGAGAGGGGTGGAATTCCCTCAGCTGGGAGTGTACTCTTTCATGCGAAAGAGTGCACTGATCTCCCTGAGGCAAAGTACTTCCTCAGGGAGATTGGCTCTGATTCAAAAGTTGACAGGAAGGTAATAAAAAAATTTCCCTGACATGTCCCCTCATGTGACACTGTCACATGAGTTGGGACATGTCCTTAACTTTTATTTAAACATTTGGTAAACATTTAAAAGCCCTCATGAAACCTCATCCCACCTGTGAATGAGGCTTCGTGCTTTTTCCAAGGCCCGCCTGGGCTCCCGGCCTGCCCGCCAACCTTAACGTTGGATGGGCAGGTCCGTCAATCAAATTACTTAGCTTTTTAATGGCCTTAATAGGCCGTTGACAGTTCGGCGGGTGAGCAGCTGATTTGGCTGTGTGCCCGCTGAACTGAAAATCTAAATGGCGCAGGGTGACGTTGGGACGCATGCTCGATGTATCCCCGCATCATTTGACGCATCGGTGAGCAGGCCCTGCGCCCGCTCGCTAACTGGGGAAACCTGCCCTTGGGTAACTTGCAGAGAAAAATAGTGAAATAATCTAGTAAAAAGACTTTGCTGCTGGGTTATTTTAAATTGAATTTCTCACTCGGGCAGGGTGGGGGATAAAATACACACACTCACAAACAAGTACATTGTTCACGGGCAACTTTGGTGAACCACCTTTCCTCACGTCACTGTTGGTTCTTCCCAATCTCACCAAATTCCTGGTTTAGAAGCTTTTATTCTCATTCTGCTCTCACCTCAATCTTCACACTTCTCAAAGTGTTTATGGTTTGAGCTGGATTTTGCACTACCACCTCACTTTAGACACCTTTCAAATGGCCAGTCAACCCACAACCCCTGGCCTGTGAACTGTTTATAGTTCACCAACAGTTAACTATCAACTGATTTGCAGTTAACGTCCAAGCTTGAAAACTTGTGCTGTGAGGGTGCGCAGGGGTTTAAGACTCACCCACTCTTTGCGTCGGATACTGATGAGATTTCAAAATGGTGACCGCCTGGTTCACTCTTATACTCGGCCCATAAATCAACCCCTGTTTTTGGAGGGATTTTTCAAGACTTCAATGGTCAATTTATACTCTGCCATCTAGGGTATAATATATATGTTGCAATGTTTCATTCTCAATCTGGCTCCATGTCACTGCATTACCAGGTTACCCCGTGACTTAGGAGCAAAGTTCCGCAGATGCTGTAAATCTGAAAGATAAACAGAAAATAGTGGAAATATTCAGCAGGTCTGGCAACTTCTGTGGAAAGAGAAACAGAGTAAACATTTCACGTCACTGACCAGAGTTAACAAAGGGTCAAAACATAAAAACAAAAAATTGCGGATGCTGGAAATCCAAAACAAAAACAGAATCACCTGGAAAAACTCAGCAAGTCTGGCAGCATCAGCGGAGAAGAAAAGACTTGACGTTTCGAGTCCTCATGACCCTTCAACAGAACTAGGTGATTCCACGGTGAAATATAAGCTGGTTTAAGGTGGGGTGGGGGGGGTAAGGGAAGGCAAGTGTCAGAGATGGACCACATGAAAATGATGGAGGGGTGGAGATTGGAAGCAAAATGAATAAATTTTTCCAAGTCCCGACGAGAGCATGAAGCAGCACCGAAGTAATCATCGATGTACTGGAGAAAGAGTTGTGAAAGGGGGCCGGAGTAGGACTGGAACAAGGAATGTTCCACATACCCCCCTTCCCTTCCTTGAACTCTCTGTCTCAATCTCTGGTGATAGACTGTCCACCAATATCCATTACGAGCTTACTGACTCCCACAGCTACCTCGACTACAGCTCCTCACATCCCGCTTCCTGTAAGGACTCCATCCCATTCTCTCAGTTCCTTCGCCTCCATCGCATCTGTTCCGATGATGCTACCTTCAAAAACAGTTCCTCTGACATGTCCTCCTTCTTCCTTAACCGAGGTTTTCCACCCATGGTCGTTGACAGGGCCCTCAACCGTGTCCGGCACATCTCCCGCGCATCCGCCCTCACGCCTTCTCCTCCCTCCCAGAAACATGATAGAGTTCCCCTCGTCCTCATTTATCACCCCACCAGCCTCCGCATTCAAAGAATCATCCTCCGCCATTTCCGCCAACTCCAGCATGATGTCACTACCAAACACATCTTCCCTTCACCCCCACGTCGGCATTCCGTAGGGATCGTTCCCTCCGGGACACCCTGGTCCCCTCCTCCATCACCCCCTACTCCTCAACCCCCACCTATGGCACCACCCCATGCCCACGCAAAAGATGTAACACCTGCCCATTCACTTCCTCTCTCCTCACCGTCCAAGGGCCCAAACACTCCTTTCAAGTGAAGCAGCATTTCACTTGCATTTCCCCCAACTTAGTCTACTGTATTCGTTGCTCCCAATGTGGGCTCCTCTACATTGGAGAGACCAAACGTAAACTGGGCGACCGCTTTGCAGAACACCTGCGGTCTGTCCGTAAGAATGACCCAAACCTCCCTGTCGCTTGCCATTTTAACACTCCAACCTGCTCTCTTGCCCACATGTCTGTCCTTGGCTTGCTGCATTGTTCCAGTGAAGCCCAACGCAAACTGGAGGAACAGCACCTCATCTTTCGACTAGGCACTTTACAGCCTTCCGCACTGAATATTGAATTCAACAACTTTAGGTCTTGAACTCCCTCCTCCATCCCCACCCCCTTTCTGTTTCTTCCCCCTTCCTTTTGTTTTTTCCAATAAATTATATAGATTTTTCTTTTCCCACCTATTTCCATTATTTTTAAATATTTTTAAATCTTTTATGCTCCCCCCACCCCCACTACAGCTATACCTTGAGTGCCCTACCATCCATTCTTAATTAGCAAATTCGTTTAGATACTATCACCAACTTCAACACCTGTGTTCTTTTGTTCTGTTGTCTGTGACATCTTTTGATGATATGCTCCTATCACTGCTTGATTGTCCCTACAACCACCCCCCCTCCACTTCTCTCCCGCCCGCCCCCATCCCCCCCTCATCCCCTGCACCTTAAACCAGCTTATATTTCACCTGTTCCTTGGATTCACCTAGTTCTGTTGAAGGGTCATGAAGACTCGAAACGTCAACTCTTTTCTTCTCCGCCGATACTGCCAGACCTGCTGAGTTTTTCCAGGTAATTCTGTTTTTGTTAACAAAGGGTCATTGAACTGAAATGTTGACTGTACTGGCAGCATTTTCCGGTTGCACCCCATGATGTGCTCTCAGCCAGAAAGTCAATCCACTGGTGCAGGGAAATGCTGAATGAAGGCCAGAAAGAATTTTCAAATTACTCATGATGCCACGTTCCCTGTTATATGTTTAACCTTGAATGCTTCACTGTGTGAAGTTGAGGAGTGTACATCTATGGCACCGTCCCATGTTGAGAAAATCCACAAGGAGGGAACACACTTGAAGGCAAAGGGTGAACAACCTTAGGACATTGTGTATTTAAAACAGAAAGGCAGCCTGGGCAGAAATTGTTGCAAAATACTACAGGCCTGATCAAATGAGAACAAAGTTATTAAAGGCTGCTGAGGTATTGGGAAAAACAGGGCATCCCTGTCCAAAGCAAGGCTTCAAGAGGGTTCAGATACTAAGAGAGGCCTAAATGCTCGGCAGTCTGGAAAAAGTGAGATGAGAAGAAAGGCTGTTGGTGAAGGGTTGCACCAGGTTTAATCTCCAAGGAAGTTGAGTGGTGCACAACAAAAAGCCAACTATCCATCAGTAATGTTGAGCATTGATCTGTGATTGGACAAAATGGACCTTTCTCTTTAACTTCTACTTATGCTTCAACAGGCAGAAACAACATAAAAAGAGGATAAAATGCTAATACTTACCTTCAGAGGCCAGGAATACCAGTTCACGATGAGCCTTGGGCCTCCTGCGCATGCGCCAGCTGGGAAATGGCTGCACACGCACAGGTTGTGTTTTTTATGTTCTTCAGGGAACCGGCCCTGCGAACCTGTATAGAAGAAAATTATTGAAACGGTGTAAAACTGAAGGTCAGGTGACCTGAACCAGAGCACCATTTCAGAGGAAGTGTCCCAGGGAGCAGGACAGATGGAGGAGGACGAGAGAGATCCTAGAATAAAGTCCCAGGCAGAAACAAAGACAGGGATCAAAAAGAGGTCCCAGAAATCAAGTTAAAAGAAAGAAGAGCAATAGTCTTTGAGTTAGAGAGAGCTGTGAAGAGCGTACTTGAAGCAAAGTGGGCTTGAGAAGCCTTGAAGACTTGATGAGGCAGCCAATGGTTGGTGACTCATTACTGTAGGTCTTTTGGAGCAGTAGTGTTCTACTTGGCATGGCTGGAGATCTGAATTGTGCTTGGAAGGTGAAGCTTATGTGTACTCAGAGATCCTTAGGAAAGGACTTACAGAAGGTGAGGTTGAAACCCTGGAGGTGGATCCTTATCGAAGTCATCCAAGTGGGAGTGACATTTGGACAGAATTCCAAGGCGAGCTCTTCAAATGTGGAGATTGGAAATTCTTGTGATAAAGACATAATTTCAGTGAGACTGGTTGGCTTATAACGTGACGAATGTCTGGTGGGTTGTTGAGAAATCCATGGAATCTACTTTGGTCACATCTGTCACTTAACTTGGAGTATGGTGTATCTGACCACAGTTTGCCTGTTAATTCACATGTATTGCATACGTACCTTGAATGTTAAAGTTTAAGATAGATGTTGTAAATGGTTGTATCTTTTTGAAGTTGTATGTGTCTGTATATACATTGCTAGGGTAAAGGAATAGTGTATTTTGAATTATTTTCTTGAGTTTGTATTGAGATCTTTCCAACCTATTTGTCTGGTGTCATATGGTACATTTTCTTGTTTAGTAAATATATTATTCTTTGCGTTAAATGTTCATCAGCAGGCTCCTGTGAATTTGTTCAGTAACTTTTTCCTCCATGGTTTCAAAAAAAAAAGTCAGGATATATCAAGCCAGGTTTCACTCTGGGATCTGACTTGTCCAGTATGAACATCAGCTGGGATCATAATAAAGTGGGGGCTTTTGTGGGATCAAAAACCCTTGAATTTGAGTGATATCTATGATTCCTTGAAGAATCAAGTATGTGGCGATACTGGGCATAGGAACAGGTTTTGCTGTGAAGTCTATTATACTGGTTGGAACTCAAAAATGACTTTGACTTTTGCTAACACTTTTCTGTGAATAGAAGGTATAACATTAAATTATTTGAAATCCTTGACTAAGGCTACACTAAGAGTTAGCAGATAAATTGAAGGTAGAAATAAAAGCAGGATTTTGTAAGGATGAAATGTTTAGAATTAAAAGGTAAGAGACTTGAAAAGGATGTATCACAGCTAGAGTTAGAATTAAAATTCAGTTGCAGATGAAACAGCTTGAAATAGAAAGAGAGAGAAATGAAAACGCTTGAATTGGAGGGAAAAGAAAGAGAAATAAAAAAACTTGAATTATAAAAAAAGGAGAAAGAAAATTAAAAGGGGCAAAAGAAATGGAAATGAGAAAACATGAACTCAAACTCCAGAGAGAGAAGTTAGCGAGGGAGGAGAGAGATAAGGAAAGAGAAAGAGAGGAAGGACTTGGGTAGCATGCATTAGCTAGAAGAAAGCTTAGAATAAAGAACGAAAGGAGAGATAGTGATTCAGAGGATGATTCTGATTCCACTGGGAATCTTTGTTTAGTGCTTAAGTTTACAGGGGATGGAGTTGAAAGATATTTCATCTCACTTGAAAAGATACCTGTGAAGTTGAAATGGCCAAAAGAAGTTTGGACCTTACTGTTACGAAGTGTCCTGACAGGTACAGCTATGAATGTGTACAATGGTCTGTCAGAAGATCAATCTACAGGCTATGAAGTGGTTAAAAGGGCAATGCCTATGAACTTGTCCCTGAAGCTTATCAAGTAAAGTTTAGGACCATAAGGAAAAAGCCTAATTAGACGTGTGTTGAATGTGCTAGGGGGAAAATGTGCCATGGGATCAGTGGTTTCAATCACTTAAGTTAGAAAATAAATTGGGAACGTGAGGGAAATTATGAGTATGTAAAGAATTCTGTAATAGTATTCCAGTAACCATTAAGACTTAATGCACCAAGTCTGAAAGGCCCGAGAAGCGGCAGCTTTGGCTGATACCTATGATATCTCACACAGGCAGTGACATGTGGGGAAATGGTGATATGGGAATCAGCAGGAAAACTGGAGGAACAGAAAACTTGGTGATGGAAAAGGTACTAGTTCTAAGGAACAGGCAGAAGGATGCCAAAATAATAAAGGAGATAGGCAAATTCAACAAAGATAGATCTTCAGTTAAAGCTTCTTGAAATTTAAGCATCAAAAGTCTCTATGAAATATAATGAAAAACACCTTGTACAAGGAAAAGGATTACTGGTGAATCAAAACAGTTGGTCGAATGCAGAACTAAAATCCAAGACTGATGAACTGTTAGAACTTAGTCATGAAAAGAACAATGAGATTCTTGAACTTCGATGCAAACTGATGTGTGGTATGGAAGAGCAAATCCAGAATTTCAAAGCAGGCAAGGAAAATTTTACAAAATGGATTGAGGATCTAATGAGTGAAATAAAGGAGCCTAAAGAGCAGTTAGTAACCATGGAAAAAATATTCCAAAATGAATTGAATGCCCATGTGAAGTTCTTAACCTTGTATAAGGGTACCACAACTGATTTGAAACAATGACAACTGAAATCACCAGAATAGTTAGTGAGCTGAATGAAAAGATTGACAAACTTGGAAAAGAAGTGGAACATGAGAGTTTTTTTTTTGTTCATGAGATGTGGGCATCACTGGCTAGGCCAGCATTTATTGCCCATCCCAAATTGCCCTTGTTCAGAGGGCACTTAAGAGTCAACCACACTGCTGTGGGTCTGGAGTCACATGTAGGCCAGACCAGGTGAAGGACAGCAGATTTCCTTCCCTAAAGGACATTAGTGAACCAGATGGGTTTTTACAACAGTGGTTTCATGGTCATTACTAGAGTGTTAATTCCAGATGTTTTTTTTAATTGAATTCCTATTCCACCATCTGCCATGGCAGGACTTGAATTCAAGTCCCCAGAACATTGCCCTGCTTCTCTAGTCCAGCAACAATACCACTATGCTATTGCCTTCCCCAGAGTAAGCAAATACTTGGATAAATTTGTGAAAGAAGTGGAAATGAAGGTTCCATTTCTGAAACTTCAACGAGAAGAATATGAATGTGTGTGGAAGAATGTGGAACATCTTGTGGCTAAGCTAGAAAATGATTTGAGTAAAGAAAGGAGAAGTCACTCGATGCAAGCCCATTCACCTGGTGTTGATCAAAACAATGAAAAGAGAAAATCTGCTATGGAAGAAATGAGTGAGGACGATAATTTTGAAGTTGATTGCCAATCAGACTTACATGATCTCTGTTGCAAATGTAAAGGGCCATTGAAGGCATGTTTCCATTAACAGAGGAGAAGAGTAACAAAAATCCCATGTTCTTCTGTATTAAAGTTGAGAGTTTAAGTTATTTGTAAAAAGTTATTTGTTTCACATAATATAACTGATATCCATCCATATTTGAAGAGGGGAAGGCCACTTAGTATTGGTTTGCAGTCACACCAGCAAGGTACAAAACAGAAATACAAGCTGGTCAAGATGTTGCTAAAGAAAACTTTAATGTATCCACTACTTTGGTAGGCCTTGAAAAGGCCAAAAACCATATAATTGTTGGTGTTCTATTCAGAGTTCAAAGAAAGGTTGTAGGAGAAATGGCAGATTCTGAGTTATGATGATTCGATTTTTTTTATTCATTCAGCCAGCATTTATTGCCCATCCCCAATTTCCCTTGTTCAGAGGGCATTTTGAAAAGTCAACAACATTGCTGTGGATCTGGAGAGACATATAGGCCAGACCAGGTAAGGACAAAGAGATTACCTTCCCTAATGGACATCAGTGAACCAGATAGTTTTTAATGACAATTGGCAATGATTTCACAGTCATTATTAGATTTTTTAATCCCAGACTTTTTTGTATTGGATTCAAATTGCACCATCTACCATGGTAAGATATGAACTGAGGTCCCCATACTATTATCCCTGGATGTCCCAGTCCAGTGAAAATAACACTACACCACCACCTCTTCCTGCCATCTTGCTAGATCCTGCTAATCCTATTTGTTACGTATATTGACTTCTGTTTTGATTAAACCTTTGTACCACTATAATGACATGTGTAGATGTGAAACAAAATGAAAAGATTACCTGTATGGTATGGAATAAGCTCTTTATTAGAAGATTATGATGTTAAGTTCTTATAAAGAAAGTGTAAAGCCATTGTAAAGAAACCTTCTCTGAAGCTTTCTTTCTTCCAAGGTCAATGAAGTGATAAAATGCAAATACTTACCTTTGAAAGCCAGGAACTCCCATACCCAGTGATACCCAGGAAATGGCTGCACATGCACTGCTTATGTCTTTTATGTTCTTCAGGCCAGGAATTGGCCCTGTGCGCCTGCGCAGGGGGAAAGAAGCAAAGTGAAATGTTGCAGAACTGCAAGTCAGGTGACCTGAACTGGAGCACCATACAGAAAAGGTGTCCCAGGGAGCAGGACATGGGGAGGGGGCAGAGAGAGGCCCCAGTAGAAAGTCCCAGGCAGGGACAAAGACAGCGATCAAGAAGAAGTCTCACAAATCAAGTTTAAAGAAAGGAGCAAAGTAAAAGACTCCAAGTTAAAGCGAGAACTGCAAGAAGCAGACCTGATGTGAAATGGGCTTGAGAGAAGTCCTGACGATTCGAGGAGGCAGCCAAAGGTTGCCGGTTCCTTACTGTGGGCTTTTTTGGAGCAGTGGTGTTCTGCTTGGCATGGCTGAAGATCTGAAATTATGCTTGAAAGGTGAAGCTTGAGTGTACTTGGAGGTCCAGGGGAACGGAATCTCAGAAGGTGAGATTGAAACCCTGGAAGTGGATCCTTGTTGAAGCCATCCAAGCAGAAAAAATGTCTAGAGAGAATTCCAAGATGAGTTCTTCAAATGTAGAGATAGGAAGTTCTCGTGAGGAAGACAAAGTTTCAGTGAGATATGTTGGCTCATAATGTGATGAACATTTGGGTGGGTTGTTGAGAAATCCTAGGAATCTGCTTTGGTCACATCTGTCACTTACTTTGCAGTGTGGTGTGTCTGACCACAGTTTGCCTGTTAATTCACATGTACCTCATACGTACCCTGAATGTTAAAGTGTAAGCTTGACATTGTAAATTGTTGTACCATTCTGAAGTTGTATGTATCTGTAAAGATAGTGCTGGGGTAAAGGAATAGTGTGATTTGAATCATTTTCTTGTGTTTGTATTGAGATCTTTACAACCTTTTTGTCTGGTGTAATATAGTTCATTTTTCTTGTTTAATAAGTATTTTATTCTTCGTGCTAAATGTTCATCAGCAGACTTCTGTGAATTTGTTCAGTAACTTCCCTCCATGGTTTAAAAAAAAATTAGGATCTATCAAGCCAGGTTTCACCCTGGGACCTGACTTGTCCAGTTCGCTGGTGCGAACCATTTTGAACCTGTGTTAAATCATTAAAGGTAACTTTAACATCAGCTGGGACAATGGTGGCAGGTGTGTGTCGTATAAGGGTGTTCAGCAAAGCAGGGGTTAATGTGGGACTGGAGGTCAGAACCGCCATAGTATGATATTGAGACACACATGACATTATACAGGAGACAGAGTTGTATGGAGAGATTCGAGTTGAAGTCAGCATGAAGTTAGCTCCTAGTTTGGGCTATGTTTTATACATATATTTATAAGTTACCAATAAGCAGTGCAGCACGACCTTACAAGCCCCTGAACCTCTTCATGAGACTTACTGAACAAGCACTTACAACAGTGTGACACTGCAACTGACGAGGGTCCAACAAAGCTTTGCCTGGAGGAGGATGTCCCACTAGATAAACAGTTGTGTCACGTGGCAGCACATTATCTTAATCTCATCTAATTCATTGGTTTAAGGGTTGTGTGCATTGCTTCCTGCTCTCTTTATGCAGGTGTGAACCAGTTTGATGCTGTGTTAAATCATTAAAGGTAACTTTAACAGAGTACACTGCTACAGAGTGGAATTGCTGTGAGTTTGATCAGAAGGGAGTTTGGTGAGGAGCGGAGGGAGGGAAGGGGGGTGGGGGTGATGTGTGGGGGGCTCTTTTCTTTTTTAATCTCTTTCTTTCTCAGCCTGTAGGAGACCAGGAGTTGAAAAGCTGCATGAGAGGGCTGAGTTTCGAAAACATCCAAAAGTGACATCACAGGAGAGACACAAGTTCATCGGCTGGTGAGAAACTGCTGTTAGGGAGAGCATTCAACTAGCCGAAAATTAGAAAAATCCTTCTCCTTAAAAGGAGGAGTTACATAGATTTCAGTAAGCAATACAAACAATAGGGAAGTAAAGTTAAGTCAAGGCCAAAGCAGCATAAGTAAACCGAAGTAAAGTAAAGTTAACATAAGGGACGTAGGATGTAGGATTCATGGACATTCCTTGGAAACCATGTGCACACCTGCAGGATGCATTTCTGGTGCTCCCACACCAGCTGCACATTCAGCAAGTGGAACCCCTTGCAGTTTACATAGTTGACCGTGTGTTGCGACAGAGATCTGAGGGCCTTGTGAGTGCAGTCGATCGCACCCTGAACCTGTAGGAAACTCGAGATTTGGGTGAATCGAATCGCTCTGGCTTTCCTGGTCCGGGCGAAATGCACAAGGTTGTGTGCACTCGCAAAGGTGGCTTCCGTGACCTCACGGATGCATTTGTGGGTGAAGGCTTGAGAGATCCCACAGAGGTCATCTGTGGAGCCCTGAAAGGAGACCCTGGCATAGAAATTGAGCACCATGGTCACTTTCATGGCCACTGGCATTGGATGCCCTCTGTTGTGGTCACTTTGACAAATGGACCACAGTAGGCTCAGGTACAGGTCACGATTGTTTATTCCGCCTCCTATTTTGGGTTGTAGTCTGGCCTCCCTGCGTGCCTTCAGCACTGCTAGCCCACCTGCGTGGCTCCCCATCCTACCCCGGCACCTCCTATCTCCTGTCCTGGGTCCTCCTCCTGATTCTTTGATACTCGATCGGACCGTTCTCGGTAGGCTTGCTGCACTAACTATGGGTGGTAAATGCAGATGGTCCAATCCGAGTATCCTGCCGACTACGCCAAACTGTTGTGGTCACTTTGACAAATGGACCACAGGAGTCTCAGGTACATGTTACGATTGTCTATTCAAGCAATTGCAAGGAGAGAACCATCCCAATGCAGTTTGAGATAGCACTCTGCTAAATTACAAGTGTTCAACATATTTATACATTATTGGTCACTTACAAGAACAGTTTCCTGATTCCGATCTTGTCAACATATAGGTTTACATTAAACAGACATCTCTGGTAACAGGTACGTGCATCGTATGTCCCTATTTTTCACCCAGGCAGAGACCTTCCCTCCTACCTAAACTAGGACCATCTGTTCTTCCCCTATCTGTTGAAGAGCACACATAATCTTAGTTATTTTCCAACCTAAGTCTCCAGTCTATCTCCCAGGACCTTGCTGGTGATTGCAAACCCTGAGGGTGTACACAGTTTAAGAGTATATAAGGTTCATCTGGTTTCACTGTTTAATTGTTGATTTACTAGTTTGTGCTGGCCTGCCTATAGATTAATTTAAGGAATTCATTCCCTTATAACGAATTCTCCCTCACCATAAATTCTCATTTACTTTCTTCTCCCTAACATTCCCGCTTTTGGCCCTTGGCCTAGCCCAAGGTAGCCAACTATGGTGGTACAGTCCCTCTACGCACCGCCGCCCATTGATACTGGCCAGTCATCCAGCTTTGGGTTGTAACGGTACTAGGTCAGACCATCTGTATCATCTGGCCCTTCAATTCAGGCCTCTGGCTTCTAAAACTCCCCCAGCACCACCTCTTTTACCATCTTCAGGTACGATGAATCAAGTATGTTAAATATATAACTAGTATCAGCTGAATCACAACCAGGGCATGGGAGGTAATCTGAGTCCACGGGTGTATTTGTACATTTGAGCCCCAATTCCACCACCACCATGTGGAGGAACCTATATGCTCAATATCCTCTTTTAAGGCTCTAACCAGCTGCTGCAGTGTATAGTAAGTTCTATATATCTGTTGAGCCTGTCTCTGAATCATGGTTAGGTGCTCTGGTAATAAAGAAATTTCATAGGACAACTGGTTCAAATACTATGTCAGGTTATACTTAAAGTTTTCCATGATCTGAAAAGTAGCCGCTCCTGCCTTGCACATTTTGACCAGTTCCACCTTCCCCACCCTTGCCGGCACCTGCGAGTGCAGACACACTGAATGATTATGGATGGGGCACATCCGGTTGTTCCTGTGTTGGATCTGCTGCAGCTACATGGTGATACAATATCTCCCTCTCCCTGTATATGCAACATAGGTTGATTATTTTGCAGCCCATATTGTTTCCATTGTACAATTTGTTGCTGCTTTAAATTGGCACTTAACTTCATCTGTCTCATATATTGGGTGTGCATACTATTGCGGTGGCCTCTATCATACACTCTTCTAATGTGGTGCTAACTATACTCCCTTCCATGTCTACTGCATATGGTGGAATGTCATGATACCTAATATAGTAATTCTCCCATATAACCCGAATATTTTCTACTCTATGTAATGTCCTGCCGGCCGTTGACATAGGGTATGACAGGTCTTCTTGATACAATGCCTATTAGCATATTACTATTCACTATACATTCAACATTCATTCTATATATGCATGTCAAACCTCTGAGCTGGCAACCGGTCAAGTCATGATCCTTGTGTCGTGAAAGATTAAATAAATGCTCATTAGTTACCCATAAAGGAACTACCCCTTCATTAATCTGTCTTAAATTGTCTCGGGCTTATTCCAGTGCCCATGGTCCATATGTGTTGCAAACATTATTTCTGCTTGATTCGTCTGAAATATTTTCCCTTATGTTAATCAGTTTATTGATAGTCCCCGCATGACATTCGAGCACGGTAGTCAGGTTTTGAATTAACCATGTCATGCCCTGGTCTGTATTTAATTGGGTGTTATGAATTCCCTGTCCCCGCTCAAAAATTTCCTTATGCTTGGAGCTCAAGGTCCGGACACTCCGGTCAACAGTTGCCAGGTTCTGAATCAACCACTGATGTCCCTTTACTGAATATCGTGGCGACATCATTTATCAGGCTGCGCTTAATGCGGTTCCCTCCCAAGCCTGATCGCAACTCACCATTGAACTGAGATGCTTCAGTCATCAGCTGGCCCATTAGAGCCATATATAATGCTCGAATATGGGTTGAGCACCACTGGGGCGGGGCAATTCCGGATATGTTCAAGACTATGGGTACCAGCTCATGGTGTACATAACCATACAAGACTTCTGATGAACCAGTACCAAACCATTCATCAGTCCTGGATGCATAGTCGGACAAGGTTGGTCAGTCAGTGTGGTTTAAGGGGCTTCAATTATCTCTACTCGGACTGTGGAAGTAGATGTGGAAGGTGGCTGGGTAATGGCGGACCTCCCACGCCTGATCTGAAGCAAACCCTTACTACAATTTGAAAGCACTTGTCCTCCTACTATTACGTTTATCATTCCCCGTTGTGTGTCGTATTTGGCACTCTCCATGCTGTACCAAAGTTCCTCCTGCGGTGTGGGATGAGCAGTGATGATCCCCGACCTTGTTGCCAGTACTGATATGCCTATGACCAGGATTGTAGATCTGCGGAGACATTAACATCAGCTCCTGTTCTCCGGGTTACCGCTTGGTCAATTGCCATGTATCTTTAACTGTGTGTAATGCCTCCATTTACTTCCCGTTCTCATATCCACAAGTGCACATGTACCTCCTATCATAATTATCTCGTATGGCCCATGCCACCCAGGGGCAAACCCTGCTTGCTCTGGGCTCACCTTAACTATAACGTTATTCCCCACTTGGAGGGGGCGGGGAGTCCATTGTTGCTCTTTGGATTTGCTTATTTCCATATTCTTAATCATCTGTCGGTTCCTGACTTCCTTCCTTAACTCATGCAATTGCTTACTTATTTCCCTCACGTAGTCTCGCATCCTTCCTTTTAGTTGTCCTACATCTCCCACTCCTACTATGATTCCCTCGGGTAACTGCATTGCTCTCCTTGTCATTAGTTCAAATGAGGTGAACCCGGTGGTCCTGCTTGGGGTAGCCCTAAGGCGCATTCGGATATTGGGCTGTTTCCTGTCTCTTGAATTGCTTTTGCGATTGAGGTTTTTTTTAAAAAATTCAGTTCATGCTTTCCACCATCCCCAAGCTCTGTGGCTGGTAGGGAATGTGGAATTCCTGTTTATATTTAAATGTATACATTTCTTTAATGACTCTTCCTGTGAAATGAGTTCCCTGATCTGAATCCATCTGGATAGGCCCCCTCCACTCCTTCCAGTCTACTGTCTCCTGCTGCTGTCCTGTGTCGGACCTCAATTCCTTAAATTGCCTACACAACTCTACAATGCATCTTCTTATCCTATCTTTCAATGGCTCAGTATCTTCACTTCCAGTGACGGTTCTCCTTGGGAGCCGCTTAACTCTGTCTGTCATCATAGTGTTAATCCTGTGGACTTACTTTTTGTAGCTCGCAGGCACATTAATACAATCAGTGATACATCTATTTAGCCTTTTTCCAGCTTTCCCTTTACCTTTATCCATCTTGTGGTAAATTGTTATTAAGTATTACTTCTCCTTACATTTCAATTCCCGAACTACAGATTCCACATAGTTTTACCTCTAAGTTTTTTTTCCCCCTGACCATGATCATCCTAAGATTCTCTTGATGTCAGTTTCTCTATTGTCTTGATCGTTTATAATGTTTCCTTGCTCTTTAGGCCGTATTAACTATTCCATGTCAATGAGGATCTCTGTCTCTAGATCTTTGCTTATCTCCCCCTGTGCATTTCCAATGTCTCAGTTGATGGCCAGATTATCAAATTCACTTCCCTTAAAAAAGTTTATATATTGTTTCCTCTTTCCCTAACTCTTTCTCCTATTTGGTCATAACATTTTACACATGCAACAGCTACCACCTTATCTTGTTCAGGTTGCCTGGAGAGACTTTAAAATAAATGAAATATTCTCATAACAGTTTTAAAAACAGAAATCAGGCATTGACATGTTCCTTATCTCCTTCTCAAACAACATTTTATCGTCTCAAAAGTAACCCACTAAATTGTGTCTGACTTGTTTCTTTTAGAATGATCCCAAATTCATTAACTCGGCCAAAAATTGGATTTCTGCCAAACATTGTCAAGGTCTTGAGCTTAGCTTCATATTTTGGGAACAGGCTTACAAATACAAAAGCTTACAGCATTTGAATTAGTGCCAATTGTTGTCAAACCTTTTAAAATGAAAATTCCCTTTTGAGAACTTTATCACGAAGCAAACCTCAAAATTTTAAACTTTGTAAGAAATGTAATTTACACTATCAAAATTAAAACTACCTCTTTCTTATGTGTATTGATTTGTATTCAAGTTATAATTCCCATATGTTTATCGACACATTCTTTATCTTAGATAGCATC
Source organism: Carcharodon carcharias (assembly GCF_017639515.1). NCBI lineage: Eukaryota > Metazoa > Chordata > Chondrichthyes > Lamniformes > Lamnidae > Carcharodon > Carcharodon carcharias. Next base: position 50,679,676 of record NC_054485.1, on the reverse strand, counting down.
CTAATGATTCATAAGTAATCTTCTAAACTACACTGCACTTTACACCTCAAGCCTTGTCCCAACTTCAAATAACAGTGCTGTTGGGATGCAGATTTCCTTTCATATTTAATTCATCTCTTTGAAAGAAACCCATTTTTATTTATCAATTGGAATCACCTAGACCGTGTGTTTATGCCTTTTGATTTTCGTAGAATCCCTTGAACTTCAGGTAATTTTTCCCCTCAGAATTTTAGAATACTAACTCGTATGAGTTAATGTAACTCATATGTATCAATCCCAATCAGCTTGGAAGCTGGTGATACTAGTCTGCAGGAGGGTGGTACAAAGGGTTGGTTCATCTAACCCTGTTTAGCTTTGTGATACCTTCGAATTGTGATTTTTATCAGAAATCTCAACTCAAACTTTATACTCAAAATTTTAGAAGATTTGAGCATACTTTTCCTTTTATCTAATATGGGGCTTTCAACCCTAAAATGCTGAACTACATAGACAAATGACAGTTTATGGAAGAAAACACATTAAACCTCACATACAAATGCTTCTTCGTTCACAAACAAACATATATTTAGAGGTATGTATTTATATTCCTATATCCTTAATGACTTAAAACTCTCATATTCTAAACTAAACTTCAAATAGCAGTGGGGGAAATAAAGGGATCTTGAAGGCTCCACCTTTGAGGCAAACTGCTCACATTTCCCCTGCTCCTGCCTGTCAATACTTATTAACTCTCTAAGTGTACCCCCCTTTTCTCTCTTTCTCTCTCTCTCTCTCTTCAGCACAAGCAGCTCTTGTAACTTAGATCAATTATACAGGGCAATAATAACCATCACCTCTTTTTTTCCCTTTTCCTTTTAGTTCTACCCGCCACTGTTTTTGTTCTCCGGGGTTTTCCTATGGATGCCACCCCCCTTTCTGCATTTTTGTGATTAATCTTGACTGTTGTTCCACTATGAACCTCGTAATGGAGTCCGCAGTTCCCCAGTCGAGTTTCATAGCACTATTCTATTTCCCTGAAGGCACTCTGTTCTTATTTCTGTCTATCTCTGCGTGATATGTTTGCACGGCCCTAACAATTTAATTACTTGCGGTATGTGCAGTTTCACTTATTTCACTGGGGTCTGGCCTTCCTGCATAGCTTTGGTTATGGTTATATTTCAAACCCTACCCTGCCAGCACGGCTCCGCCTCCTATTTTGGGTTGTAGTCTGGCCTCCCTGCGTGCCTTCAGCACTGCTAGCCCACCTGCGTGGCTCCCCATCCTACCCCGGCACCTCCTATCTCCTGTCCTGAGTCCTCCTCCTGATTCTTTGATACTCGATCGGACCGTTCTCGGTAGGCTTGCTGCACCAACTATGGGTGGTAAATGCAGATGGTCCAATCCGAGTATCCTGCCGACTACGCCAAACTGTTGTGGTCACTTTGACAAATGGACCACAGGAGTCTCAGGTACAGGTTACGATTGTCTATTCAAGCAATTGCAAGGAGAGAACCATCCCAATGCAGTTTGAGATAGCACTCTGCTAAATTACAAGCGTTCAACATATTTATACATTATTAGTCACGTTCAGGAACAGTTTCCTGATTCCGATCTCGTCAACATATAGGTTTACATTAAACAGACATCTCTGGTAACAGGTACGTGCATCGTATGTCCCTATTTTTCACCCAAGCAGAGAACTTCACTCCTACCTAAACTAGGACTATCTGTTCTTCCCCTATCTGTTGAAGAGCACACTTAATCTTAGTTGTTTTCCAACCTAAGTCTCCAGTCTAGCTCCCAGGACCTTGCCGGTGATTGCAAACCCTGAGGGTGTACAAAGCTTAAGAGTGTATAAGGTTCATCTGGTTTAACTGCTTAATTGTTGATTTACTAGTTTGTGCTGGCCTGCCTATAGATTCTAATTTAAGTAATTCATTCCCTTATAATGAATTCTCCCTCACCACAAATTCTCATTTACTTTCTTTCCCATAACACCCTCCATGTCCCAATGGCATCAAATCCTGCAGTAGCTGGCAGATGTGGCTGACCAGCTGCCTAAACATGCACAGTCTTTGGCAACACTGGTTCTCAGTCATCTGCAGGAATTAACGGCTGTGTTTATAGACCCTGGGTGTTGCTAGGTGCCGACCACTTGCTGTGGCTCTTTGGGGGCATGAGCGGGAGCCCCAGCCGCCCCTTCCTCCTAAGGTTGCTGCTCCTGCCTTTGCACAGCCAGGACCCTCAGTCACTCTCTTCTCTGTTGTCTTTGCTCTCTGTAGGCTATCAGCCATACAGCTAGTTCACTAGGCTTCATGATCCTGATGTAGTCCTCCTGCAGGTTGAAAGAGAGAGACACGTGGTTAGCATGGGTGTACTAAGAACCTGTCCTGGCTAAGTGTGTAGACCCCTTAATGCTTCCTGGAGAGTGCTGGCCACCACTTGGATGGCCAGTATGTAGTGCGCTGCTTGGCTGCCCGAAACCCCACTACCTCCTCCCCACTCCAGCCGGCTGATTAGCGACAGCTTTTCCCATTAGACTGCATGCTGTGCTCTGAGTTCAGGGGCAGGCATTCTCCCAACCCACACTGCAAGGCTGCACTGTTAACTTGAACCATGGGGGTGACTGGTCCAAACCGAGATGCTGACATTGCATGGGGCTGTGAGTGCCTCCACCAGTGACTGCTCCATGTCCAGTTTTAGTGAGGAGGTTGCACAATGTGTATAGTCGTCCAACTGCTCTGCAGTCCACTAAAATGCTCATGACTTTGCAGTCTGCGCCGGATGGGGGTGAAAAGTTTTGAAGCACTTGGTGGCACTTTGATGCCTCTGCATTGCTTGAGTGGGCAGATAAGCTAGAGGCCCAACTCCATCCATATGCCTGAACTGTCTCAGCTGCAGAGGAATGGTCACTTTATACAAGGTTTCCCTAATGCATGGCCGCTTCCTTTGCCCACCCTACCCCCCAACCCAAATGCTTGTGTTCTATATTTAATGACAGGGCAGCCCTTGCCCACCCCCCTCATTTGTTGTCTCAATGGCAGAGCTGCCCTTAACTCATCCGGGATAATCAACGCGCCTCAAGCTTGAAGTCCAACAGGCGACTCTCGCGAACACTACACAACGTTACTGTGTACTCACCTCTGAGTTCCCCTCAAAGTGCAGTCCACCGAGTGCACATCTTTTATGTGCTGCTGTGAAACATGTCGGCATGCTTTCCCGCCAACGTGGACAGATGATCCGGTGGGGCAAGGATGACTCTGGTGGGCTGGCCTAATAATGATGTGCAGGTGTATTATAATGAGGCTCCCGACATCTGAAGGTGGGAAACGTGGCCTTCCAATGACAGGCTGAACAGACAATCGCAAACTGGTTTCACGCCACCATGCCATATTGTTCGGTCACACCACTGGGCATGACTGACGCCAGTGGGCATGGAAAATTCCGCAGCTTAGGAGCCTGGAGGCAGAAAGGGAATGGATGACCACCAGCTAGTCCAAGAGAGCTAGGCAGGTGGTGTAGGAGTCCTCTGGTGTCCCGCTTGCTTGTTGGTTTTCCATTTTGGACACTGGTGAGGGCATTGGTTCCTCAGAGGAATGCAGAGCCAGGTTTGTGCCACCCCCGGTGGCCCTGCTGTACAAGGGGGGAGTTAGAAGCAGGGACAAGCAGTAATGATAGGGGGATTCATTAGTTAGGGGAACAGGCAGGCATTTCTTTGGTTTTGGATGTGACTCCAGGATGGTATTTTGCTTCCCTGGTGCCAGGGTCAAGGATGTCACTGAGAGGCTGCAGGATATTTTTCTGGGGGACGGTGATCAGCCAGAGGTTGTAGTCCACATTGGTACCAATGACTTTGGTAGGAAAGAGGATGAATTCCTGAAAGCAGATTTCATGGAGCTAAGAAGGAGTTTGAAAAGCAGGACCTCTAAAGCAGTAATCTCAGGATTACTCCCAGTCCCACATGCTAGTGAGTATAAAAATAGGAGAATTGAGTGATTAAACACATGGCTGGAAAGCTGGTGTAGGAGGGAGGGAGGGCATCAGATTTCTGAGGTATTGGGACTGATTCTGGGGAAGGTAGGACCTGCACTAGCCAGATGGTCTACACCTGAACAGGACTGGGATGAATATCCTCGCAGGGAGATTTATGAGTGCTGGTGGAGGTGGGGAGGTTTAAATTAGATTAGCAGGGGGATGGGAACCTGAGGGCAAAGTCAGAATAGGGAACTGGAGATGGAGAATTAGTGAGTGACTCTGAAAGACAGAAGGAGCACAGGTTAAAAAGTGTACAGCGCAGGAATTTGGCAGTGTTAAATGGTGAATATGTAAATACAAGAATTATAGCACATAAAGCTGGTGTGCTGAGGGCACAGATAGATACACGGCAGCACGATATTACCGCTATAATGGAAACTTGGCTTAAAGAGGTGCAAAAATGGCAGCTCAACAGTCCTGCATATAGAGTTTTCAGACAGGATAGAGAGGAGGTGAAAAAGGTGGGGGTGCTGCATTATTGGTTAAACAAACAATTACAGCTGTGAAGAGAGACAATTTACTAAATGTAGCTTCAAATGAGGCCACGTGAGTTGAACTCAGAAATAAAAAAGGGGCAGCCATATTACTAGGAGTGTACTATAGACCCCCAAATAGTGGAAGGGAATTAGAAGAGCAACTATGTAGGCAGATTACTGAATGCCAAAAAAAAAGAGCAGTAATATTTCAACTATCCTCATGTCAATTGGAATATTAACAATGTGAAGGACACTGCGGGCAAAAATTCTTGAACTGCATTCAAGAGACCTTTTTCAGCCAGCATGTAGAAGCCCAATGAAAGGGGGTGCAATTCTAGATTTAGTCTCAGGAAATGAAGCTGGGCAAGTGGATGAAGTACCAGTGGGGGACCATTTTGGAGATAGTGACCATAATACAGTTAGATATAGCATCATTATTGGAAAGGACAACGATAGAACAGGAGTAAAAGTTCTAAAATGGGGAAAGACAAATTTTACAAAGCTGAGAGATGAACTGGTGAGAGTAGACTGGATATAGCTACTAGAAGGAAAAGCTGTGTCAAATCAGGTATTCAAAAGCAAGATTCTATGGGCACAGTGTAGACATGTTCCCACAAAGAAAAAGGGTGGTATTGCCAAATCTAGGGCCCACTGGTTATCCAGAAGCATACAGGGTAAGAAAAAGCAGAAAAAGAAAGCTCATGATAGTCACAAAATACTTAATGCTTTAGAAAACCTAGATGAGTATAGAAAGTACAGGTGTGGAGTAAAAAAGGAAATTAGGAAAGCAAATAGAGGGTATGAAAAAATATTGGCAGGTAAAATCAAAGAAAATCCAAGGATGTTTTACCAGTACATTAAGAGCAAGAGGATAGCTAAGGAAAGGGTAAGGCCTATCAGAGATGTATATAGTAACTTGTGCATTGATGCTGAAGATGTGGGCAAGGTTCTAAATGAGTACTTTATCTCTGTTTTCACTATGGAGAGAGATAATTGACACATTCTAGTTAAAGAGGAAGAATGTGAAATATTAAATACAATACGCATAATGAGAGAGGGAGTATTGGAGGGACTGACATCTTTGAAGGTGGATAAATCACCAGGGCCAAATGGATTCTATCCCAGGTTGTTAAAGGAAGCCAGGGAGGAAATAATGGATGCTCTGAGGATCATTTTCCAACCCTCACTAGAAACAGGTGTGGTACCAGGGGATTGGATGTCGGCGAACGTTATACCAATTCTTAAAAAGTGTGCGAGGGATAGGCTAAAATTACAGGCTGGTCAGTCTGACTTCAGTGGTGGGCAAATTATTGGAATTAATTCTGAGAGACAGGATAAAATTACAAAGGCACAGATTGATCAGAGATAGTCAGCATGGTTTTGTTAGGGGAAGATCGTCTTATTAATTTAATAGAATTTTTTGAGGAAGTAACAAGGAGGATTGATGAGGGTAGTACAGTGGACGTTGCCTACATGGATCCTTAGTAAGACATTTGACAAGGTCCCACAAGGTAGTCTGGCCAGAAAAGTGAGATCCCATGGGATACAGGGGAAGGTGGTGAGTTGGATCCAAAATTCCCTCAGTGACAGGAAACAAAGAGTAATGGTCGATGGGTGTTTTTGTGAATGGAAAGCAGTTTCCAGCGGTGTTCCACAGGGCTCAATGTTGGGGCCCTTGCTGTTTGCTGTATATATTAATTATTTGGACTTAAAAGTGGGAGGCATGATTGAGAAGTTTGCAGATGACACAAAAATTGGCCGTGTAGCTGATAGTGAAGAGGATAGCTGTTGTCTCCAGATTTATATCAATGGTTTGGTATGAAAGTTGGAAACGGAATTCAATCCAGAGAAGTATGAGGCATGCATTTGGGGAGGGCAAACAAAGCAAGGTAATACTCAATAAATGGGAGGATATTGAGGGGGGTTCAGGAAGTGAGAGACCTTGGAGCGCATGTCCACAGGTCCTTGAAGGTGGCAGAACAGGTGGACAAGGTGGTCAAGAAAACCTACGGAATGCTTTCCTTTATTGGACCAGGTATTGAATACAAAAGCAGGGATGTAATGCTGGAACTGTATAAAAAGCTGGTTAGGCCACAGCTGGAATTTTGTGTACAGTTCTGGTCACCACATTACAGGAAGAGCATAATTGCTCTGGAGAGAGTACAGAGGAGATTTACAAGAATGTTGCCAGGGCTTGAAAATTGCAGCTATGAAGAAGGATTGGATAGACTAGTGTTGTTTTCCTTAGAACAGAGGAGGCTGAGAGGTGACCTAACTGAGTTGTACAAAATTATGAGGGGCCTAAATAGGGTACATAGGAAAGACTTGTTTTCCCTTGCTGAGGGGTCAATTACCCGGGGGCATAGATTTAAGGTGATCAGAAGAAGGATTAGACGGAACATGAGGAAAAACCTTTTTGCCCAGAGGGTGATGGGATCTGGAATTCACTGCCTAAGTTGGTGGTTGAGGCTAGAACTCTCAAATTATTTAAAAGGTACCTGGATTTGCATCTGAAGTGCTATAACCTGCAAGGCTACGGATCAGGCGTGGAAAGTGGAATTAAAAATGAGCGGTTAGTTCCTTTTTACTCTTTTTATGGGCCAGCGCAGACATGATGAGCTGAATGGCCTCTTTTTGTGCCGTAACTGTTCCATGGTTCCATGGTAACAGAGAACCAGAGTTGTATGACTTTCTTTGGTTGTCTAGTCTCCAAGTCCACAAATCACTGGAACATCTGCATCCCTACACATTCAATTATGTGTTCATTCATAAAATTAGGTAGAATGTACAGCTCAAAATGGCCCACTCAGATATAATGATCTCTGCCATGTTTATGTTCCACACAATCCTCCTTCCACCTTGCTTCATGTGATCCTATCAGCATATCCTCCTGTCCCTTTAACTTGACTGCACCTATCTAACTTCCCGTTAAATTCATCCATAGTATTCACTTTAATCATTCCATGAAGTAGCAAGTTCCACAACTTAATCACTTGCTGGCTAATGAGGTTTCCTGTAAAACCTTCATTGGATTTATTAATGGCTATCTTATATTTTCATTTTCAATATAAAAAGATCATCAAAAATACAAATTTAATGAAGCGGCTTAAAGATGAGAAGATCTTTGTGTGTAGGAGTGTACATATGTGTTTTTAGGCACCTTGCTCGCTTTCTCTTTAGATTTTGGTGCAAAAAGCCTCAGAAGCAGCCAATCTCTCTCAGCAGTCTGCCATTGACCTTCTGAAATGGTGAGGTTCTCCACAGTGTTTCTCCCTCCAACTTTCTGTTGGTGCCATTGAAATATATAAAATTCTGACAGGGCTGGACGCAGGGATGATGTTTCCTCTGGCTGGGGGGTGTGGAATCTAGAACAACAGGTCACAGTCTCAGGATACGGCGTAGGCCATTTAGGACTGAGATGAAGAGAAACTTCTTCACTTAGAGGATGGTGAACCTGTGGAATTCTCCACCACAGAAGGCTGTGGAGGCCAAGTCACTGAATATATTCAAGAAGGAAATAGATGGATTCCTATCTCTAAAGGTGTCAAGGGGTATGGGGAGAGAGCATGAGTATGTTTTTTTATTCATTCACAGGATGTGGGCGTCACTGGCTAGGCCAGCATTTATTGTCCATCTCTGACTGCCCTTGTTCAGGGGGCATTTAAGAGTCAACCACATTACTGGTGGGTCTGGAGTTACATGTTGGTAAGACCAGTAAGCAGCTTTCAGTGAACCAGATGGGTTGTTACAACAATTGGCAATGATTTTGCGGTCATCATCAGACTTTTAATTCCAGATTTTTATTGAATTCAAATTTCACTATCTGACATGGTAGGAATCAAACCCAGGTCCCGCAGAGCAGTACACTGGGTCTCTAGTCCGATAACAAGACCACTATGCCACCATTGAGATAGAGGATCAGCCTTGATCACATTGAATGGTGGAGCAGGCTCAAGGGGCTGAATGGACTACTCCTTTTCCTATTTTCTATGTTTCTAAAGGAATATGTCTTCCCATTAATGGTCCTTCCCCACAACCCATCCCATAGTGGTCAGTTGGCTAAATCTGAAATTTAGCATGTGGACCATTATAACTCTGGGGTCTGGTAGCATAGCGATTATGTCACTGGACCTGGACTAACAATGCAGCATAAAATGATTACACATCCCACTGTGGTAATTAGAATTCAGTTTTTAAACAAGCTGGTACCAAAAAAGGTGACTTTGGATTGCTGTAAAAACTCAGCTGGTTCTTTAGTGTCTTTAAGGGAAGAAAACCTGCTGTCCCCACTGAATCTGGCCTGTATTTGACTTCAGTACCACAACAATGCGGTAGACTCCTAACTGCCATCTGACATGACTCGGAGCAGTGGTTCTCAAACATTTTAGTCCACGGACCGCTTAAGAGGAACAAAAGGCCCTGCAGAACATTTAGCATTCCTATACCATCTCTTTCGCTTGCCTCTGCAAAAAAAACTTATCAGAAATAATGGGAACGTATGAAAACTATAAAGATTTCACTGCATTTGTGCTACTAAATGTAAAAAAAGGCATGTAAAAACAATAAATATAAGTAAATTATTAATTCATGCCATTGTGAACATTAATACTACAAGGGAACGCATTTATTTGCAACATCCTAATAGGTGTTATAACATTATCACAATAATCTTCATCTGAGAAACTAATATTTGTCTTACACTGATATTAATCAAACAACACTGCAGTAACGTAAATCTTCCTTTTAAAACTGCATTGTTGTTGTTAGCGCTCATGATGACTCGCGCCATGTACGTGGGAATTGGTCTAATTATGTGATAAGGTTCTAGCCTGCTCTCTTGTGAGACCTTTGCTGTAGCACTGCATGCCAGTGATTGCATTTTGGACCCGCCCCAGACCACCAGTGGTCCACACTTTGAGACCACTGATCAAGCAAACCACTCAGCTGGCCTACCACTACCTTGTCAGGGATGAGCAATAAATGACAGCGTTGTCATGAGTAACACAACCTATCACCCTATTACTCATCATGCTGGCAGCTCAGCTGGCCTCTCTGAACAAGATTGCCCTGATGTAGTTTCTGACTGCATCAAAGTAAAGTGAGCCTTCCTAATCCATCAATTCTGTTTTATTTTAAATTATCAGAAAGGGATTCTACTCTGAAGGACAAACACAATTCCTGGCCTGAAAAGTACTTACTAAATGCTGATTTTTTTTTGATTCCCGCTGGGACATATTTTGGGTTTGTTTGAAGATGGTGGAATTAACAATTATTTGGCTGGAGACTGTAAGCTGTTCTACAGAGTTCTACTTAGAGGGAGTACATGTTTCTGATTTACTTTCCCTGAGTCCTGTAAGCTTAGAATTTGGTTTGGATTGAAACTCACTGGGCAGTTCTGTTATTCCCAAGCACTGTGTTAGTCTTGGATTATTAGTTAAATATTTGAAAGTCCATACTATTAGCTTCATGACCGTGTTTCTCTCTCCTTTAAGACCTCCCCTAAACCCCATTCCACGCCCCCCACCCACCCCTCGCCAGTTCCTGTGTAGATTATAGACTGCTTGGAACATTAAAGTACAATCATTTACTGCTTTACAAATGACATTGAGTAGACATAATGATAGAAATGGACTTTGTGCCATAGTGTCATATGGGTCAAAGGGAAACAGCAGTCCATTTTACATCTCCCCTGATTTTTTTATTCCCATTGAAATCAACTATCATACAAAACCAACATTACACCCTGGTGTAACAAGTTCAAGCCCTGACATCAGATATCTTTTGCAATTAATCTCCATTTATTGCATGAGAGCAGATCAAATACACCCAATATCTTTAAAAAACAGAGAAATAAAACAATGCTACCATATGTTTTCTTTCCCCAAGAGGAGAAGTAACATCAATTGTTGTAGATTTCTGATCATCTCTACAGATGATTAAAGTAAAAGCTCCAGATCTTTAGAGTGCTTCTCAGCAAACATAGTCATTGAGAATTGATTATTGCATTGTGGCCAATACTTCTAGAAAAGATGCATTTCTAACAAAAACAAAAAAGCCATTATTCTATCTTCTTTCTGAAAACTACCTTGGCTAACTGCTTCAAGAGACACAAATTTGACACTCTGCACTCTCCAGCAGGCAATTAAACCCCAGTGTCAGCTAAAATTGGACCCTGACACATCAAACCCTAAAGCATCATGGGAATGAACAACTTTAACCATTTCATTCAGTATCATAGTACAAATCTACAGGTTATCTACAGAAATGAAAAAGGTTAATTAGATGAGGTGGAACCTAATCCTAATCCTCCCTATATATGAATATGCAACATCTTACAATTCTGCTACTGAAAATGAAGAAATCCCAATCTGATTCTTCACTTACTATCCAACAATCCCATTATTTTGAATTCTTCTTACTAATGTTATATACTTCTCAACTGATCAGTTAATTTGTTTTGATCATAATACTGACTTTCTATATCAACTCTGCTCCATCCAGCCCAAACAGCAGCACAACCTTCCTAACAAATCCTAATGAACCTTGTTGTGAGAGTGTCCTGAAACACTACTCTCCCACTCTGCCCCCTAGTCCCAGCAGTTTGTTTATAGAACCAATCCTACGTTTGTTCAGGTATGACTTCCTAATCAGTTTCTGAGCTTATATCATGCTTGTTAGATCAATCACAACCAATGCAATTTCACATTGCACATTTGAGTACACCACTTGATGTATGACCTGTGCCACCAGTCCATTATTGGATCCCTCTGTAAAGTATGCTCCATCACACACTGTTTCCTCGGATTGAGTATCCCTTGTTGGAGGATATTGTAGAACCTAAACAGTTATTGACTCGCATGCTCATACTGGGTAACAAATATCATGAGTATATGTAATCTGATTCCAGTACTTTGTTGCTGGCACACATTCATACTTGCGTTTGTACCTTTTCTGACTATAAGGATAATGTAATTGCCACAGTGACTTAAAGGTACCTGGCATGACAATAACATCAGGCACCTCTAGAGCGGATTGCCATGCAGGTGATTTGCCTATCCTTCTACTTCCTAAACCCAAAATATTTATTGAGAAATCATATTTATAATAGTATCACAATAGCATTTATAATAGTATTACAATAATATTTATTGTAGTATTATAATGGTATTTATAATAATATTTATAGCAGTATTACAATGGTATTTATAATTGTATTACAACAGTATTTATAATAGCATTACAATGATATTTGTAATAGTATTACAATAGTAGTTCTAATAGTACTACAATAGCACTTATGATAGTAATACAATGCCATTAATAATAGTATTATAATAGTATTCATAATAGTATTACAATAGTATTTATTCTGACAAAAGATCATTGATCTGAAATGTTGAGTGGAACTTTTTAAACTTAGTCCCTATTGAAATGGCGGGACCATTAGCGATTCGGGAACCTGTTGACAGCTGGAGCAGGCTTTGCCAAGGCTCTTTAATTGAGCATAAGCATCCTGCCGCTGAGTTCCCTGGCTAATCAGGGAGGATGGGCGGGTGACACACTGGCTCTGTCAAAGGATGGATTCTAATTAAATGTGCTACTACATTGGTTAAGCTGGCTTAATGGCACTTGAATATTTGAGGCTACAGCAACTACAGGAACGGAGAGGAGACCCTAGCTACTCCCAGGGTCTCTCACTGTTACCTGGAGGTTCTGCTATGGGGTGTGAGGGCGAACTGCAGTGAGGAGATCTTTCTCAAGGACAGGAGGAAGAGGACAATTTCTCCAACTAAGGAGGCGTCAATCAAAGTGGCCATGGAAGTCAGCAGCAGGCGTGTGGTCCTTCCAGCCTAGAGACAGTGCATCAGAATGATTCAGGACCTCTGGGGGGCATGACAGATGGCGTGACACTTTCAGGTGCCAAGTCCCACACTCTTGATTGTCCTAGTATTCTCCTAAACTGCATTCCTCTGAACAACACACCTTTCAGCTCCACTCATTCCTCTTTCTCTGGGCAACTCGTCACAACCCCATCTGAGCACACAACATTCACAGTCACTGTCATCCTATTGCCCTCACACACCCTCACAGTAACCGTCCACAAATGTTGCTCTTTCCTGCTAGCTACACAAGCTATTACAAACAATCATATCTCCCTGTTTTCTTTCCTCGCAGGAGGAGAGACCACACGGCCTTGTGAAGAGGCAGAGACCTGAGGGGGGTGGGGTGGTTTCCTCTGACTGAAGGTACAGGATACTGCAAAGGCTATGGGCCTGGACAACATTCCGACAGTAGTACCGAACACTAACACTCCTGAACTTGATGGGCCGCTAACCAGATTGTTCCAGTACAACTATAACGTTGGCATCTACCCGATGATGTGGACAATTGCCAAAGTAAGTCCTGTACACAAAAAGCAGGAAAAATCCAGCAGGGCCAATTGCCGCCCCTTCAGTATATTCTCAATCATCAGCAAAGTGATGGAAGGTGGCATTGACAGTACTAATAAGCAGCACTCACACTGCAATAACCTGCTCATCAATGCTCAGTTTGGCTTCCACCAGGATGAGGATCCAGACCTCATTACAGCCTCGGTCCAAACATGGATAAAAGAACTGAACTCCAGAAATGAGATGAAAGTAATTGCTCTTGACATTAAGGCAGCATTTGACTGAATGTGGCATCAAGGAGCTCTAGCAAATTGAAATCAATAGAAATAAGGAGGAAAACTCTCCACTGGTTGGAGTCACATCTAGCACAAAGGAGGATGGTTGTACTTGTTAGAGGTCAATTATCTCTAGACAGGAGTACAGGCTCAACTATCTTCAGCTGCTTCATCAATGACCTTTCCTCCACCATAAGGTCAGAAGTCTGATGTTCACTGAGGATTGTAATGTGTCCGGTACCATTCGTGACTTCTCAAATATTAAGGCAGTCTTTGTCCATTTGCAGCAAGACCTTGACAACAATCAGGCTTAGGCTGATCAGTGGTAAATATTATAATTCTGTTTGGGACTCTTAACATTTAAAGAGAGATCCAAATACCCTGTGATTAACTGACAGAACTACGTACAAGATTTCATGTTTTTAAACTAAAGCAAATGATATTATATATAAAAATAATTAAGCAAAGCAAGAACTATTAACTTAACATTATAATTTTAATTACTGATTCTATAAACTTAGCGCTACTTTTTACTTCCCCCATGAGTTCTCTTACACTTTGCAAGAATCTTGAAGGTTCATTCACTTCTTTCGAAACCAACACAAAGGTATGCCATCACCCTCCAGCCTTCACTTCAATTCCCCTCAGTGTTCCAGCTATTCTCTGAGTTAAGATATTATGGGGTCCTTCCATTAGCTTTTTTGTTACACAACCCCACATAATTTCTTTAAGATCTCATGACTGTAGCTGCCTCAGCCCCTTATTTTGTTTGCTGGCAAATACCAATCTACCTTCTCACAGCCTTCCAAGCTAGCTCTACTGACTGCTTTCTATCACAAGTCTCTGTGAGGACCACTGTAGGTTTGTTACTCTAGCTTCAAGCTAGGCAAATCTTTTCCCCTCATGAAATTGAAACTGAGCTTGAACTCCACCCGCATTCCATCTGGTGAACAATAATGTTAGTTTTTGCTCTGCTTAAACTTCAGGCTTGACTAAGAATCATCTCCTGTTGGCTTTTAGCCCAGTGAATCCAGTCTACACCAAAGCAAAACTGCAACTGCTTTCTGCAAGAAATGCCCAGCTAAATTAAAAAAGAACCTTCTACCCACAACTTATCTCTATGACAATGTGGCATACTTTGGGATGTTCTTAAACAGAAATGTAAACTTAATGTTTTACCTTCGACACAACTCTTTGATTCTGTAACTCATATGAATAATTTATACCCCTAATGGAGCATTATAACCCTCTTTTCCAAAATTGCTAGCTTTTAGATTCTTTTATTGAGATAATGATAGAAACAACAGGTCCAGAAATGGATCACCCATTGTTCAGTGTTTACACTTCTATCTCTGATCTTAAAGATAAACACAAGTTTTTTAAGCGTAATAAATCCCAAGCTTGTTTGAATTGCATTTACTTCAGGGTTGTTTATCAATTTCTATAGCAGATGTTTCTGCTTATCTTACATTTAACACTTTAACCACCAACCTAAAAGTTATATTCCTAAAATTGAAAGATATATTCTAAAATATATGATTATGAACTAAATTTTCACAACACAAGTAACATTTGTGCCACACAAGTGCTAGGCAATAATCATCTTCAGAAAAAGGGAACCTAGCCATCACCCTTAGGTGTTCATCAACATTTACATTGCTGAGTGCCCACCATCAACATCTTGGGGTTTGTCATGAACTGGAAACTTAAGTGGGACAGCTAGATAAATACTTTACCTATCAGAGAATATCACAGGCTGGGAATTTTGCAAAGAGTAACTTAACTCCTGACTCCACAATGCCTGTCCACCACAAGGCACAAATCAAGAATGTGATGGTTTGGCTCCACTTGCCTGGATAAGTGCTTCTCCAACAAGAAGCTTGACACCATCCTGGACAATGCAGCCAGTTTGCTTGGCACTCCTTCCATCACAATAAACATTTAATCCCTCCAGCAACAATGCACAGTGGTGCCAGTGTGTGTACCATCTACAAGATGGACTGCAGCAACTCACCAAGATCCCTTTGACAGCACTTCCAAACCCGTGATCTCTACCACTTAGAATGACAGGGGCAGCAGATGTATGGGAACACCACCACCTGCAAGATCCCCTCCAAGCTACACACCATCCTAACTTGGAAATATATCATCATTCATTTACTGCCACTCGATCAAAATGCTAGAATGCAAAGATCCTCCCTAACAGCACTATGGATGTACCTACACCATGTGGGCATCAACAGTTCAAGAATATGGCTCACCACCACCTTCTCAAGAGCAATTAAAGATAGGCAATGAATGCTGGCCTTTGTCATTGACACTTTAATTCCTTGAATGTTTAATAAATAAAAGGCTGGTCAGTTTAACCTCGGTGGAGGGAAAGCTTTCAGAAATGATAATGTGTGGTAAAATTAGCAGTCACTTGGACAAGTGCAGATTATTAAATTATTAATTAATTGGCATTTGAAAATGTATTGGCTAATAAAGGAAGCAAACATGGGCCTGAATTTCATGCTTGGCACGTGTGTGAAGTCGATGGGTCCAGAAGTGGGTGTAGAACCCGCTCCCAGGCAAGATCACGTTTTCAATGCATTTCACGCTGGGTGGCCAATTCAGGCTCACCCAACATGGAACGTGTCTTTTCACTGGTCAGGAGGGCCAGGCGGGAGCTGGAGCCTGTCGGGCGCCGGGTCCAATGGTGACCCGTAGAGGATTCAAAAGCAGTAGAAGCAGCTCCCTGAAGGCTGCCAGGGGACACAGAGAGAGCTCTCGAGTTTGAGGAAGAAAAATTTGTGCGGAATAGCAATGGCATCTGCACCTGCTGGGTACACCAGGTGGGAGGGCAAGTCTGGTGGGAATGTCCCCCCAGTTCTCGGATGAGTGCCTGGGAATACTTGTGGAGGTGGTCAGTGCCCAATGAGCCATCTTGGTTACCTGGGATGGCAAGAGGAGGCCACTGCACCTCACCAAGAAGGCATGCCCAGGTCAGCGGCCATGATGTTGTATGGCTCATATGGGTGCAGTGCCGTAAAGGTTCAATGATCTGCTGTGCTCAGTAAGGATGAGTATCGAGTTGGCATGGATCTGTGTGGAGAAGCGTTAATAGCTGGCCATCCTGCCATGGTGCTCAGGGGTGTAAGAGTCTGAGTGCCAACTGTCACTGACATCAGCACCAGCCAACGTGGTGACCCCTGGCTGTTTGGTCCAATTTCCTTGCCAGTTGAGGGCCATGACTTGGATGTGCTCTGCAAGGTGTTCGTCAGGTGGAGTTGGCCAGGCTGCATTGGCGCTGCAGGTATAGAGTGGACTAATCAATGGTCCTTTGTCCTTTCAGGAGAAGAGAAGCTGTGACACTGTCACGAGGTCAAAGACAGGCAGAGGCCCCCCAGACCTGATAATTCTGATTAGGTACGGGATGGATGCCCTGGAGATGGAGTGCCATTGCCCAGCTCACTCCACTGGTCATGGAGAGGCAGGGGTCTCTGACAAAGATAAGAGTGCAGTGCACAGATGCAAGAGTGTCAGAGTGTATAAATATTGTTGTGTTGTCTCATCTGTAATGGAAACCTGAAACCTTTAATCCCCATTGTTCATTGAAAGATGATGGCTCCATGATGCAGATCTCCATTGTCTCACCAGCCCACCCAGCATGCATAGAGACAGTGTGATAACTGATACTACTGACATGTCATTTTCATCCCCTAAAATCACCATCCAGCAATGATTGCTGAACCCTGAGGATCCTCTTGATACTGGAGGACCAGTACCTGTCAGATGCACCTGTGTCACACCCACTCTCTGCATCAGGCACCAGCGCAGATACAAACACCTCAGTGGTCATTAGATCGTTGGCTACAATGTTAGTGCACAGCGGTGTGGGCATGGCACATTTGCATGACAAGTGGAGACAGAGAGTGCCAAGGACTGCTGGAGACCAGGACCATGCTGAGTCTGAGGCTCTGCAGTCCTCCATTAGATGGCAGATGCCGGATGTCCAGTGGGATGCGTGGGAGGATCTGGCGGAGATTCCTGAAGGTTTGTGTGCCATGGTCTCTGTCATGGCGGAGTACATGCGGAGCATGAGCACTGTGACCCTGAGCACCAATTGCACGGCCTCCTCCATTGATAGAGTGGTAACTCTCATGGAGAGGCAGTTCCAGGAACAGAATCAGGGGTCTCTGGGATTGCATTTGGGCTTGAAAGCTCTCACACAGGCACTGACCTCAGGAGGTCACTGCCAGTGTGAGAGATGGATGAGGCACCTAATATCTCTGCTAGGTGCCCGTCCATCAATGGCGAGCAAGAAGGTCCAGACCAACCTCATGTTGGATGAGCTTTGTGCTGTCTTGCAGCTCCTCCTAGGGTGTTCTGGATGGTGGCACCCCTCTGCCAGTG
This sequence comes from Carcharodon carcharias, assembly GCF_017639515.1. NCBI lineage: Eukaryota > Metazoa > Chordata > Chondrichthyes > Lamniformes > Lamnidae > Carcharodon > Carcharodon carcharias. Next base: position 50,662,126 of record NC_054485.1, on the reverse strand, counting down.
ACTGTGCCGTGCCTTCTGGTAATGACTGAGGAATGCCCAGCCATGGCGCTGGGCGCACCCTCACAGGCAGTGACCACCAAGTTCATCAAGGCTGACACGACAACTGAGTCAGCAGGCTGCCTCCAATGCTATTGCCAGCAGGGTGGGACACCAAGACGCAGCGCTCGCAAACGCTTGTTTAAATCACTGTGAGCATAAGATCACATGGGTGATCATCCATTTTGCCATTATTTGTTAAGTTGTTCACTGATGTGACTGTTAACACCTAATAATGTTATGTTCATTGCTTGTAAGTGCCAAAAGCATATAAACTTTGCTTTTGTGTTAATGACCTGAGTATGCTTCACTTGTTTTATAGGTATCTCATGCTGGACGTGAGAGGCCCTAAAATTTATTGCACAGGTACTGAATGGACTTTGGGCCGAATGGAATGTGTCATTTCAAACATTCGGTAAGGAGGTGGCACCCCTGGCATGAGTTGGAAACTGTGCCTTGGCAGCCTAGCTGAAGGTGCATTGAATCAAGGCCTCCCTGGTATCCCTGCCTCCCTGAAGGCTCCAGCAGTCTGCCTCCACGTCCTTCCCATGTTCTTCCCTGGGCTCCTCTTCTGACTCACCACTGGGGTCATTCTCTGTGGCCTGTGGAGCTGCCTCACGATCCTCTTCTTCCAGTGGGTCCCGCCTTGTCAGAGCCAGATTACGGAAAGTGCAGCCTGCAACCACGATCAGTGACACCCGCTCTGGAGTGTATTGTAGTGCCCCCCCGAATGGTCCTGGCATCTGAATCTCATCTTCAGCAGACCAATGGCCCTCTCTATCACCACCCTTGTGGAGGCAAGACTCCTATTATACCTCTGCTCTGCCTCTGCCTTTGGATGCCAAAGAGGCATCATAAGCCATCTTTTCAATGCATAGGCTTTGTTACCCAGCAGCCATCCATCCAGTCGAACTGGCGAGACGAACAGCCTTGGCACATGTGAGTGTGAGAGGATATATGCATCATGGGATTTGCCAGGGTACATCGCACAGACTTACAGAATCTGCATCTTGTGGTCACAAACTATCTGCATGTTTATGGAGTGGAAGCCCTTCCTGTTTTTGAAGGCACCCGGCTCACCCGCTGGTGCCTTAATGGCCACTTGTGTGCAGTTGATGGCACCCCGGATGCGGGGAATCCTAGTAATCGCTGCAACCCATCTGGCTCTGTCAGCCTGGCTGGCCTTGTCCGTACGGAAATGAGTAAATGTCATGACCTGACTGAACAGAGCTTCGGTCACCAGCTTCACCCAACTGCGGACAGCTGATTGGGACACTCCACACAGATCCTCCACTGAACCCTGGAAAGAGCCGAAGGTATAGAAATTGAGGGCCACTGTGACCTTCAGAGCATGGGGTGGCCACCCTCACAATTAGAGGTGATTTCCAGTCCAATCATATGACACATGGAGGTCACAGTCTCGCTGGAGAGGTGGAACCTCCTTCTGCATTGCACCTCTGACATGTTGAGGTAGCTGCATCGCTGCCTGTAAACCCTGGCAGCAGGAAAGTGGCGTCTTCTTCAGCCCCTTCTGCCTTGGTCTACTTGCTAGCCCTGCACCCCTTGTGCCTGTGCCTCTCTTCACACAGTTCGCTCCCCTGGAGGCTGAAAAGGGACACTTGGCCTCCTCTCCCCGCTGGCCCTCTCTTCCTCCTCAGAGGAGGTGCCACCAGTGGAGTAGACAATCCCCATTATCAGAGAAACAGAAGGTTGTCTGGTGACTGGAAGGGTCCACATGGTATAAATCCTCCAGGGACCTTGGAGACACCAATGTGTCCTGAAATGATGGCTAGCAATACAAAGACTGAAGCTCAAAACAGAGATAAAGCTGTCAAGTTTCACTAAGCAACCAGTAGTAAATTATCTCCTAAACTCCTCACTACTCACAAAGGCAATGCCCCAGACTCTTTTTTCCCTGCCCTTGGATGACAATTTGCTAAAAACGTGCTGCCTATCTACCCGTTTTGCTTGTGTGACGAGGGCAAAATCATAAGGGCAATGCAAAATCTCAGTCAATAAGCTTCTTAATGGCCTTAATTGGACCTTTAATTGGTGGTGGGTGCGGCTCCGACTTCCGTATGCGTTTGCCTACCTCAATATTGCACGTGTGTGCAATGATGTTGGGACGCATGCCTGATGTCATTTTGCGCAATTTTATGTGCTTTCGGGTCGAGTGTATGCGCTATTTCAGAATGTAAAATTCAGGCCATGGAATTGTTAAGGGTAAATGGTATTTAATTAACTTGATTGAATTTTTTAATGAGGTAATAGAGGGGGTTGATGAGGTATCACAGGATTACAGAATCACTGAATCTTTACCATGCACAAGGAGGCCATTCAGCCCATCCACCCTGTACTGGCTCTCTGAAAGAGCATTCTTATTGGCCCCACTCCCCTGCCTTATCCCAGTAACCTTGCACATTCTTTCTTTTCAGATAGCAATCCAATTCCTTTTTGAATACCTCAACTGAACTTGCCTTCAGCACACTCTCAGGAAGTTCATTCCAGACTCCAACCACCCTCTGGTGAAAAAAATTTTCCTCACATCACATTTACTCCTTTTGCCAATTATTTTGAATCTGTGCCCTCTAGTTCTTGATGATCTCTTGAGTGGGAACAGTTTCATATTTACCCTGTCCATACCCCTTAGGATCCTGAATACCTCTATCACGTCTCCTATCAGCCTTCTTTTCTCCAAGGAAAACAGTCCCAACCTCTCCAATCTATCCTCATAACTACAGTTCTTCATCCCTGGAATCATTATTGTGAATCTCTTCTGTACTCTCTCCAATATCTTCACATCCTTCCTCAAATATGGTGCCCAGAACCGGACTTTGTGGCATCAAGGAGCCCTAGCAAAACTGAAGCCAATAGGAGTCAGGGGAAAATCTCTGCTGGTTGGAGTCATACCTAGCACAAAGGAAGATGGGTGTGCCTATTGGAGATCAATCATCTCAGTTCCAGGACATCACTGCAAGGGTTCCTCAGGGTAGTGTCCTCAGCTCAACCATCTTCAGCTGCTTCATCAATGATCTTCTTTCCATCATAAGGTCAGAAGTGAGGATGTTCGCTGATGATTGCACAATGTTCACAATCATTCGCGACTCCTCAGATTCTGAAGCAGTCCATGTCCAAATGCAGCAAGACCTGGACAATATCCAGGCTTGGGCTGACAAGTGGAAGTAACATATGTGCCACACAAATGCCAGGCTCCAAGAAGACAGAATCTAACTCTCGGCCCTTGACATGCAATGACATCACCATCACCGAATCCCTCACCATCAACATCCTGGCGTTGTCATTGACCAGAAACTGAACTGGACTAACCATTTAAATAATGTGGGTACAAGAGCAAGTCAGAGGCTCGGAATTGTGCAACGAATAATTCACCTCCTGACTCCGCAAAGCACAAGTCAGGAGCATGATGGAATACTCTCTGCTTGCCTGGATGAGTGCAGCTCCAACAACACTCAAGAAGCTTGACAAAATCCAGGACAAAGCAGCCCAATTGATTGGCACCACGCCCACAAACATTCACTCCCAGCACCACAGACAAACAGTGGCAGTGATGTGTAACATCTACATGATGCACTGTAGGGACTCACCAAGGCTCCTTAGGCAGCACCTTCCAAACCCACAAACACTATCATCTGGAAGGATAAGGTCAGCAGATACATGGGAACACCACCACCTGGAAGTTCCCCTGCAAGCCACTCACCACCCTGACTTGGAAATATTTCGCTGTTACTTTACTGTCGCTGGGTCAAAATCCTGGAACTCACTCCCTAACAGCAGTGTGGGTATACCTACATCACAGGGACTGCAGCGGTTTGGGAAGGCAGCTCACCACCACTTTCTTGAAGGCAATTAGGAATGGGCAATAAATGCTGGCCTAGTCAGCGATGCCTACATCCCGTAAATGAATAAAAAAAATGAGGCCTAATTAGTCTTATACAAGTTCAACATGACCTCCTTACTCTTGTGCTCAATGCCCCTATTGTTATGATCCCCAGCTGAGGTTACCACTGAACAAGCTTGATCCCAGGATGGAACCCAGTTTGATAGACCCTAACTTTTATTTGTTTAGATATGTAGAGAGGGACCACTGAACAGGGTTACCAGAGTCAGCTAATGAAATTTTAACAAAAGAATTAAACTTTAATTAAACAAGAAAAGATGAACTGTATTACAATACTCCTTCACCCACAAGTATACCTTTACAGATATATACAGGCTTGTAAGGATAACACAAGTTACAAACGCTATATTATACTCTAATGTTCACAGTAAGTACACAGTCCATGTAAACCGCACTCTGAAACCAAGTGATAGATGCCACCCCTAACAGATGCTATGGATCTCTCATCAACTCCCCTCCCACCTGACACTTGTCCCACTCTGAGCCAACCGGTCTCACTGAACTCCTTCTTTCACACGAGGGTTTCCAATCTCCACTCCCGAAGAACTCGCTTTGTAGTCTTCTCCCAAATTGACACTTTCTCTCATACCCTTCCTCAAGGGTTCACCTTCAGAGTTTCAAACTCTCCTTCATATCTTCCTCTTCCCTGGGTCACCACATGCATTCAAGCTGTCTTTCACGCACTCTCTCTCACTGACTCACCCATTAACAGTACACCATTGCTTCACATGCCCATAGCAGAGTTACAGAGCTCCAGGACTCTTGCAATCTGTTCTCGCTTTAATTCTGCTTTCTGCAGCTTTTGTCTCTTTAAATCTGAAGCTTGGAGCTGTTCTCTCTGCCTCTCACTCTTAACTTCACTTAACAGGACCTTTTCCAGGTTCCTGTCCTTCCTTTGACTAGGAGGTCTTCCTGGGACTTTCTTCTGTTCCACTCCCCAGGATTTTGGGATCTTTTCTTTAGCTTGGGACTAGCTATCTGCCCCCATTGTTCTAGTCTCTCCTGGCAGCTGTCTTCAAAACTAACTGAACTCAAACAGTTTCCAAATCAAACTGCTGTTTCTAGTTTCTTCTTTGTGTGTCTATGGGAAGGACCTGCCTCTCTGGACACCTGTTGCTAGGCAACAGCCCAATTTCTCTACTCTTGTTTGTTTAACTTAGCTGCAACAGTTGTAAAACTCTCATTAGAAATGTAGGCACCTTTTAGAGTGAAACTAACACTCAATTTGACCTTTCTTAACACACAGATACAGAAATACAAATCAAACTTAAACATCAAACTAAAACTCATTAGCCCACAAATATAAATATAAACTACTTAAACTATTTCTATTTCCTAATGCCATTAATTAAACCTAAGATACAAAATTCTTTATTAACTGCTCTCTCAACATGACCTGCCATCGTCAATGGCTTATGTACATATATGAACATATGAAATAGGAGCAGAAATAGGCCATTCTGCCCTTTGAGTCTGTTCTGCCATTAAATATGATCATGGCTGATCTGGTTGTGTTTCAAATTCCATATTCCCATCTACCTCCAATAACCTTTGATTCCTATGCCTAGCAAAAATCTATCTACCTATGCCTTAAAAATATTCAATGACCCCTGTCTCCACCGCCTTTGGAGGCAGAGAGTTCCAGAGCTGCACACCCCTCTGAGGGAAAATAATTCTCCTCCTCTCTTTCATAAAAGGGCAACTCCTAATTTTAAACAGTGCCCCCTAGTTCTGGACTCATTTACAAGAAGAAACATCCTTCTCACATCCACCTTGTCAGTACTGTTCAGGATCTTATATACTTCAAGTCACCCTTACACTTCTAAACTCCAGTTGAAACAAGCCCAGCCTGTCCAATCTTTCCTCATAGGGCAAGACGCTCATTCCAGATATCAGTCTCGTAAACCTCCTCTGAACCACCTCCAACGTATTTACATCCTTCCTTAAATAAGGAGACCAAAACTGCACACAATATTCGAGATGTGGTCTCACCAAAGCCCTATATAACTGAAGCACAACATCATTTATGTTCAATTCCTCTCATGATAAAGGATAGCATTCCATTAGCATTCTTAATTACTTGCTGTATCTGCATACTGACTTTTTGTGACTCTTACACCAGAACACCTAGATCCCTCTGTGCCTTGGAATTCTGCAACCATTCTCTGTTTAAGTAATGTTCTGCCTTTTTAATTTTCCTGCCAAGTGAACAACTTCACATTTTCCTACATTATTCTCCATCTGCCATATTTTTACCCACTCATTCAACCTATCTATATCTGTCTGCAATTTCCCTATGTCCTCTTCACAACATACTTTCCTACCTATCTTTGTGTCATCTGAAAATTTAGCTACCATGCCTTTACTCCCATCATCTAAGTCATTGATCAATATTGTAAAAAGCTGAGGCCCCAGCACAGACCCCTGCGGGTCACATCCTGCCAATCAGAAAAAGACCCATTTATGCATACTCTCTGATTCCTGCCAGGCAGTCAATCTCCTATTCATGCTAATATGTTACCTGCTATACTATGAGGAGTTTTTATTTTCCTCAATAACCTTTGACGTGGCACCTTATCAAATGCTTTCTGGAAATTCAAGTACAGCTTGTCTACAGGCTCCCCTTTATCCACATCACATGCCTCAAAGCACTCCAATAAATTGGTTAAACATGATTTCTCTTTCACAAAACCATGCTGACTCTTCCTGATTACCTTGAGTTTCTCCACATGCCCCGCTATAACCTCCTTAATGATCGATACAAACACATTCCCCACGACAGACATCAAACTAACTGGCCTATAGTTTCCTGTTATCTGCCTCGCTCCCTCCCTTCTTGAATAGAGGGGTTACATTTGACTCTTTCCAGCCTGATGAAACCTTTCCAAAACCTAGTGAATTTTGGAAAATTATCACCAGCGCATCGACTACCTCATTAGCCACCTCTTTTAAAGCCCTAGGATGAAGTCCATTGGGACCCAGAGACTTGCCAGCCTGCAGTGCCATCAGTTTGCTCAGTACCGCTTCCCTAGTGATTGTAGTTTCACCAAGCTCCTGTCTCCTTTCCACCTCCTAATTTACAGCTATTACTGGAATGTTTTTTTATATTCTCAATAATGAAGACAGAAGCAAAATATTTGTTCATTTCATCCGCCACTTCCTTATTATCTACTATTAAATCCCCACTGTCACTCTCCAGAGAACCAACACTTACTCTTTTCCTTCTTAAATACCTGCAGAAACTCTTGCTATCCATTTGTACATTTCTAGCTAGCTTCCTCTCATACCCTAATTTCTTTGTCCTGTTTAACCTTTTAGTCATTCTCTACCCTTCTTTATAATCTGACCAATCATCTGACCTGCCACTCATCTTTGCACTGTTATATACTACTTTCTTAAGTTTGATGCTTTCCTTAAATTCTTTAGTTAACCATGGATACTGGGTTCTCCTCTTAGAATTTTTCTTTATTGTAGATATATACTTATTCTCAGTATTCTGAAATATCCTCTTAAATGTCTGCCACTGCTTTTCTATTGATCTATCTCCTAGCCTAGTATCCCAGTTCACTTCAGCTAGCTTAGATTTCATGCCCACATAAGTGCCCTTACTTAAGTTTAAAATACTAGTCTTAGTTCCACTCTTCTCCCTTTCAAACTGGATGTAAAATTCAATCATATTGTGGTCATTGCTACCTGGGAGTGCCTTCACTCTGAGGTCATTAATTAATCCTGTCACATTACACAATACCAAATCTAATATAACCTGCTCTCTGGTTAGTTTCAGAACGTGCTGCTCTAAAAAGCTACCTCGAAATCATTTAATGAACTCCTCATCCAATCTGATTGTTCCAGTTTATATGTAGATTAAAATCACCCATGATTTTTGCTGTCCCTTTATCACAAGCAGCCAAAATTTCTTCTTGCATACTCTGTCCTACATTGTGGTTACTGTTAGGGGGCTTGTAGACCACTCCCACTAGTGACTTTTCTCCCCTACTATTCCTCATTTCTACCCAAACCGATTCTACATCTGGATCTCCTGAACCAGTGTTATATCTAACGATTGCACCAATGCCATCCCTGATCAACAGTGCCAGCCCTCCACCTTTACCTAGCTTCCTATTCTTCTTAAATATCATATACCCCTCATTATTCAGGATCCAATCCTGGTCATCCAGCAGCCACGTTTCCATAATGGCTATCAGATCATATTTATTTACTTCAATGTGCGCTATCAATTCATTTACTTTATTGTGAATGCTATGTGCATTCAGATACAGAGCATTTAGTTTTGTCTTTTTGTTATCTTTGTAAAATCTAGTCTTGACTATTGGTGTAGTTTAGGTATTACCTTTCTGTCCCTTTCTGCTATTCTATGACCCCTATTTCCCATATTATTATGGTTTCCTGCCTAGAATTTACCTGCTGGTTTGCCACATCTACCCTAGCTTCATCCCTCATCCCCCTTGTTTAGTTTAAAGCCCTCTCTACTTCCCAAGTTGTGTGATTCGCAAGAACACATATCCCAGCATGGTTCAGGTGTAGACTGTCCCAATGGTATAGCCCCCACTTTCCGCAGTATTGGTGCCAGTGCTCCACAGACTGGAACCCACTTCTCCCACACCAGTCTTTGAGCCACACATTCATCTCTCTAATCTTATTTTGCTCTATGCCAATTTGCCCGTGGCTCAGGTAATAATCCAGAGATTATTACCTTTGAGATTCTGCTTCTTAATTTGGTACCTATACACTGTGGTCCCTCTGTTCCTGCACCTTCTTTAGAGTTTCTCCCTTTATTTTATACTGCCTCTCCATATTCTTCCTGCCAAAATGAATCACCCCACACTTCTCATTGAACTTCATCTGCCACGTGTCTGCCCAATCCACCAACATGTCTATGTCCTTTTGAAGTTCAAGATTATCCTCATCACAGTTGACAACATTTCCAATCTTCATATCATATGTAAGTTTTGAAATCATGCCCTGAACACCACAGTCTAGGTCATTAATACATATCAGGAAGAGCAAGGTTCCCAACACTGACCCCTAGAGAACTACAAACCTTTGTCCAATCTGAAAAACATCCATTAAACACTCCTGTTTGTTTCCTGTCACTCGGCTAATTTCTTATTCAAGAGCCTTCTCTCCCTTTTATTCCATGAGCTAGAATGTTGTTTACAAGTCTGTTGTGTGGTACTGTACTAAATGCCTTTTGAAAATCCATATACACAACATCAACAGCATTGCCCTTATCAACATTCTTGGTTACCACCTCAAAAAACTCCAGCAAGTTAGTTAAATATGATTTTCCCTTTTTTTTATTCATTCATGGGATGTGGGCTTCGCTGGCTGGGCCAGCATTTATTGCCCATCCCTAATTGTCCTTGAGAAGGTGGTGGTGAGCTGCCTTCTAGAACCGCTGCAATCCATGTGGTGTAGGTACACTGACAGTGCTGTTAGGAAGGGAGTTCCAGGATTTTGGCCCAGTGACAGTGAAGGAAAAGCAGTATATTTCCAAGTCAGGATGGTGAATGTCCAGGTGGTGGTGTTCCCATCTATCTGCTGTCCTTGTCCTTCTTGATGATGGTGGCCGTGTGTTTGGAAGGTGCTGCCTAAGGAGCCTTGGTGAATTCCTGCAGTGCATCTTGTAAGTGGTTCACACTGCTGCTACTGTACGTTAGTGGTGGAGGGAGTGAATGCTGTGGATGTGTTGCCAATCAAGGGGGCTGCTTTGTCCTGGATAGTATCAAGCTTCTTGAGTGTTGTGGGAGCTGCACTCATCCAGGTAAGTGGGGAGTATTCCATTACACGCCTGACCTGTGCCTTGTAGATGGTGGACAGAGTTTGGAGAGTCAGGAGGTGGGTCACTCATCGCACAATTTCTAGCCTCTGACCTGCTCTTGTAGCCACAGTATTTATATGACTAGTCCAGTTCAGTTTCTGGTCAATGGTAACCCCCAGGATGTTGATAGTGGGGGATTCAGTGATGGTAATGCCATTGAATGTCAAGGGGCGATGGTTGGATTCTCTCTCATTGGAGATGGTTATTACCTGGCACTTGTGTGGAGTGAATGTTATTTGCCACTTGTCAGCCCAAGCCTGGATATTGTCCAGGTTTATTGCATTTGGACATGGACTGCTTCCAAATGCAGCAAGGCCTGGACAATATTCAGGCTTGGGCTGACAAGTGGCAAGTAACATTCACGCCACACAAGTGTCAGGCAACCATCTCCAACAAGAGAGAATCCAACCATCGCCCCTTGATTTTCAATGGCATTACCATCACTGAATCCCCCACTATCAACATCCTGGGCGTTACCATTAACTAGAAACTGATTGGACTAGCAATATAATGAGTGATGTGGTGTACATAGATTTTCAAAAGGTATTTGAAGTGGTACATAATAGGCTTGTCCATAAAGTTGAAGCCCATGGGGTAAAACAGACAATGGATGCAAATTTGGCTAAAGAACAGGATTTGGTGACTGGTGGTTTTTTACAGTTGGCGGAAGGTATACAGTGGGATTCCCAGGGGATTGATAATAGGACTGCTACTTTTCATGATATATATTAATGACTTAAACGTAGATGTACGGAGCACATTTTCAAAATTTACAGATGATTGTAACAAGGGAGTGTCATGAAAAGTGAGGAGAATGGTGATAAACTTCAAGAAAACATAGACAGACTAGCGGAAATGGGCGGATTGGTGGCAAATTAAATTTAATGCTGAGAAGTCCAAAGCGATACATTTTAGTAGGAAGAATGAGTAGGGAATTTTAAAATAAAGTGTACAGTGGTAAATGGGGTGCAGGAACAGAGAGATCTGAGGGTATATGTGTACAAATCATTGAAGGGCAGGTTGAGAAACTGATTAAAAAGTAATCCGAGTATTGAAGGTTGTGAGGAGATTTGATAGAAATGTTCAAAATTATGCGGGACCGAGACAGTGTAGGTAGGGAGAAACTGTTCCCTTTGGCAGAAGTGTCAAGAACCAGAGGACACAGACTTAATGTGAATGGCAAAAGAATCAAAGGTGACATGAGGAAGAACTTCTTTACACAGTGAGTGATTAGGATCTGGAATGCACTGCCTAAGAGCGTGGTGGAGGCAGATTCAATCATGGCTTGCAAAAGGGAATTAGATAACTATTTGAAGGAAAGAAATGTTGCAGGACTATGTGGAAAGAACGGGGGAATTGGGACAGTTAGATTGTTCTTGCAGAGAGCCAGCATGCACTCATTGGGTCGAATGGCCATCTTCTGCAGTATATCCATTCTATGCTTCTATGATCCTTAGCCCACTTAGTAGCTTGGTGCAGTGATTTGTCAGAGGTGCGCCATTTCTTGGCTATTTGCTAACGTTCAAATATGCCCTGCAGATATACTAAATTCAACCCCTGTGGTGCTATCTTAGACAAGTTGAAAGCCCTAAATAGGAGAGATTCCCAAGGCTAGCCTATTTAAGCTGCTTCTTTAGCTATCCCATCCGCTAGTGAGTTTTCCTTTAAATATTTGTGATCTGTCTTGGTATGTGCTTTTACTTTGCTAATGTGGAATGGTGCCTGTCTGGATTTGACCACGTGCCACAAAGAAATTGTTGGTGACACATGGGTTAAGATTTTCCTGTCACATGCTTTAAGATTATTTCAATGGTATTTTATGGGAGAGACAGAGTGGTATTAAGAGCATAGACATTTTCTGGTCTTTGGGAGGGACTCCCCACAGCTATTAGTAAAATAGCTATTTTGGAATGCTGAAGGTAGGGCACACTTGCACTGGTTGACGTTGTGAGTAGAAGAAGCAGTGAATCTATCATCGGTGTTTTATCTTGAGAAAGGAAGGCCTATTGCTAGACTTGGCTTCACCACCTGGCAGTGGTTTCTTCAACACAGGATGTGTATTGAACACCAACGGTGGCAATGGGCACTGATGAGGCTCCCCTGGGTAAAGTAAATGTTGTGGCAGCAAGGTAATTTTTGGGGGTGTGCAATGTGTAAATCACGCTCCATTATAGCAACAAAATCCAATGATTCCACTTGCACAGGACATCAGAGTGCTTCCCTGTTCATCAGGAGATTCACATAGTATATGAGGGAGGTGAAAAATCAATGACTGCAGACCAGTGATAAAGGTAAAATGTTGGATTGCCCAAAACATGGCTAATAAATGTCCCTCATAACAACAAGAACTTGCATTTATCTAGTGCCTTTAATATGATAAAGTGCCCCAAGGTGCATCACAGGGGCATTATAAAAGAAAATGTTACATTGAACCACATCACAAGATGGTTGGTCAGATGCCGGCACATACACGGTGGGCTGAATGGCCTCTCCCTGTGCCGTAACTTTTCTATGATTCTAAAAGATTGGTTAAAGAGGTGGGTTTTAAGGAGCATCTTAAATGATGAAAGCAAGGGAGAGAGTTGGAGAGGTTTCGGGAGAAAATTCCAGAGTTTAGCACCCACGCAGCTAAAGACATGGTCACCAGTGGAGGAGCAATTAAAACCAGGATGCTCAAGGGGCCAGAATTCGAGGAATGCAGATATCTCGGAGGATTATGGGCTGGAGGAGATTGCCAGGATTGAGACGGGTGAGGCCATGGAGGGATTTGGAAACAGGGATGAGAATTTTAAAATTGGAAAATTTTAAACTGCTATTCAATCAGAATCCATGAGGCAAATGCAATAGGAAGTAATTTGTTCCGAATCTCCTGGCATAAAACTGCAGTCAAGTTTTGATCAGTAGCAGTGATTTTGAGTTGAAAGGCTTTATCTGGATTGGGTGAGATAAAGCAAGCAGCTTCCATTTTAACTGCTTTTAACTGTTCGATAGCCGTCTATCCAGTTGCCTCTAAATTCTTTATCCTGGTGCTTCAGAGGACACACAGTGGTCGTGGTGAGATCAGCAGATTGTGGAATAAATGATTGATGGTATCCCACTAACTCCAGAAAAAAATTGCAAAGCTTTCATTGGAGCCGGCAACGGCAGTCCCTGGATCACATTTACTTTATGTTGACCAGGGCTGCCATCCTTCATGTGAGATTTTAACACCGAGGAAAGTATTGTCAGGCTGCTGGAGATTTGACTTTCGAGACTAGTATCTGTCAGCAGCTTCAGCAGTTCCTGAAGCAGTTGTGTGTGTTTGCCACAGGTTTCAGTGGCAAAAAGCAAATCATATACAAACTATAACAAAAAAACTTGGGGGTGCAAAGTTACTGGCTGCAGTAGCTATTCTCTTATGAAAAATGGTAGACAGGCCCAGGTGTACTGATCCCTAAACTTATAGGGGAGAATTTTCTGAATGTTGAGCAGGCCGGACTGGAGTGGGCGCGGGTGGGCGTGGAGCCGATCGCCGCCCGTGATTGGGTGTGCGCCGCCATTTTATGTGGGTGAGCGAATTAAGGTGCTACCATTGTGGGTGGGGGGAGGAGGGAATGTCGGGGCCACCTCCGGGGCCTGCCCGCCGAACAAAAGATCTAAATGATGCGCGGTGATGTCGGGACACATGCCCGATGTCACCGTGCATTATTTTATGCGTCGACGTGCTGGGTCCGCCCATGCACGCTGACATCAAAATTCTGGCCATAGGCTCATAAACATTTACAGCACAGAAGGAGGCCATTCGGCCCAACATCTCCGCGTTGGTCAATAAAGATCTGATTACACTAATCCCATTTCCCAGCGCTTGGCCCATTGTCCTGGAAGCTATGGCAACACAAGTGACTAACTAAATACTTCTTAAATGTTAGACAGCTATCCAAACAGCTTCATTGTCTAGTGACACATAAGGCAGATACAGCACAATTTCCGCTGGGTTTCCTAAAACAGGATGCTTTTTAAAATTCATTCATGGGATGTGGGCAAACTGGCTAGGCCAGCATTTATTGCCCATCCCTAATTACCCTTGAGAAGGTGTCCTTGCCTGGAGTTAGAGGTTATAGCTTGAGGGGCACCACTCTGCATCAAGCATTGCTGACCAGGAATCTCTCCTGTTCTTATCACCTGTCACAGGCATATTGGAAGGATTTGCAGGTTGATGATCAACCTGTTTGGCCATGTTGTGAATGCACCTTCTGTGGCCATCAGGTCCTGGAATAGGACTTGAACGCAGGGCTTCTGGCTCAGCGATAAGGATGCTACCCACTGCGCCAGAAGACCTCCTATTGATTCTGAAAAGTAAAAGGAAATTGATTTTGGACCTCCCACTTTACAGGAATGCTCAAGAACCTATTGACGATATTGAGCATTGAAAACCAATGCATTTCCTTGGTACTTGGTACTCACGTCTGGAGGACAGCCTGGAGTCTAACTTTCGATAATCAATTATTAGATGCTAATTCCTATTTGGTTTCTTAACAAGCCAAATGGGCGAATTGGTCATGAAAATTCCCTGCCATATAACACCCTGCTGTAACAGTGCTTCAAGTGCAGGGTAGCTCTCAGTTGGAATAGAGTACTGCTTAACTTCATCATGCATCAGCCTGTTAATTCCTTTCTCTTCTTTCAGCTGCTACACTCAACAGTTGTTCTCTGTACTGTGTTAACAGCGCCTGTATATCTTGGTAAGGGATGTCTTGGATTTCTTAATTGCGAACACTATGGGCAGAATTTTGTCGTCAGGAAGCAGAGTGCGAGGCCCACTCACCGACGTGTAAAATGGTGCGGGATGACGTTGGGCAGAACCCCCGATGTCATCCCACCCCATTTAAATTTTCAGGAAGGCAGGGGCTCAGCAGAATTAGCTGTGCGCCCGCCGACATGTCAATGGCCAATTGAGGCCATTGACAGGATCATTTAAACAATTAAAAGACCTGCCCGTCCAACCTTAAGGTTGGCGGGTCGGCCAGGAGCCCCGACAGGAAATAGAAAAAACATGAAACCTCATCCACTGGCGGGATGAGGTTTCATGCAGGGTTTTAAAAAATGTAATAAAGTTATAGTGTAAATTATGACCATGTCCTATCTCATGTGACATTGTCACATGAGGGGGATATGTTAAGGAATTTTTTTTTTCTATTTTTCAAAGTGTAAGCAATCTCCCTGAGGCTAAGTGCAGCCTCAGGGAGATGTGCGCTATTTTGTGCGCATGTGTGAAAGAGCACACTCTCACTTTTGGAGAATCCTCCCCGCCCGCACAAGAAGTGCATAGCGCTTCCCGCCGGGCATCACACTAGGTGGGCTTTAATTGGCCTGCCCACGTAAAATGGCGGTTCAGTCCGCTTTTCCGGTGGGGATCAGCTCCCTGCCTGCCGGAGATTGGGTCGGGCCCGTCCGCCCAACAGGCAGAAAATTCTGCCCCATGTGCGTGTCCAACACAATGTGATCGGATCCTTGGTGAAACCATAATACACTGTAGAATGAATAATCACACCACAACGTTTGAGAAAATTGTATCCTAAAGTATCTTCATCTTCACAGTTTATCATTCTTATCACTATGGGATGGTCAACAATGACTTTTATCTGGCCAAAGTCATAGTGCACCTCCTGGGTTCCATGCCACTGACCCATAGATCCCTTAAAAGCAGTTATATAATAAGCTTCCCTGTTTTTGCACAGTGGCACTCAGAGTATGAGGTATGAATGATAGTAACAGCTGTTTATTAATGTATTCTGTCTTTGGTCATCATTTTTAAAGACAGGCTCAACAGGACTGTTACTACAGTCATTGTATTGTACCTGTGTTTTCTGTCCAGACCCTTGCCATAAGTGGCAGCAGAGACCATAGTTCCCTGTCTATTTAACTTTCCCTGAAACTCACACATTGTTAATTCGCATTGCGTGTGATCCATCAATTTCAGTGGGTGGATGAGAAGTATCTGTAAGACTGCTCTAGCATCTTCTAACTTCTACTTTAATATGCTGTTCTCTGATTGTAAAATATCTCATTCTTGCGCCCTAACCCTTAGGGTTGTAGCTGCCAGTTGTAAATGAGGCAGCATAACTGAAAAATCCTCATATTGTCAACATATTGTTGCTGCACTGTCTCTTTTAAGATACTGGTTACACTGCCTTAATTTTGTGTGCAAAAGTAGGCCATGAATCTTAACAAATTTATAGCTGCTTTTAATTTATCTTTTTCTCACTCATCAGCCCCTCTATGTGGGTCATCACTGTCGCATATAGCTGCTTAGTCCTTACGGTGATCAACCCCTCACAGCCAGCTACATCAATAAACCTATTTTGAAGAACTTTTCTAAACCTCCATGGTTACTGTGGTAAAATGAGGAACCCTGTCCCCTTAAGGGAATGCAAGTATACTGATCATGTGACAGCACTGACGAATCACTGTACAGCAACTGGGAACTGTAAGTCTAGTTCTGGAGGTTTCTGAGTGAGCACATATGATCTGGTGCTCTGCCATATGTCTCAATAAATTATCACTGTTTATTCTTACATCAGTCTCTCCCCATTATTGATTGCAAGCAGCAATTGAGGAGAACATAGGAAAACATGCAGTTAGAGTTCAGTTGGCCCACAAACTCATTTACCCAAGACATAAAAGTGGTGACGAGATAAAGAACTAAAGAAAATAAATTTCAAGATGGGTGAGAAAAACATTGGAAAGAGCATCTGTATTTATCTTATAAAATAGGTGACAGTCAGCAATTGGAGCAGAAAGCAGTGCTGCAGTTTAAAATAAAAACACCCTGCAGAATCGTGATCACGGGGATCCTACCAAAACTTGAAAAGAGTGCGAAACTCAGCAGAAAAAAGCTGAGTGTGGCAGAGACAGAGCTAAAAAAAATGATGACTGCTCTTAAAGCAGCAATGCATTTAAACTGGTAAATACATGAAAAATGGCTATGGGCAGAAAATAATAAGAGACCCCAGAGAGAGGGCAACTCCGCGGTTACCCAAATACCTATATTCATCACTACCTGGAAAGCCTATCGGAAGTGCAATCCCCTTGCAGTCATTCATGATGCCACAGTTCGGGCGTGTTGATCCATTCGACCCCATTTCAGATGACAATTTTCAGTAGGTTGAATGCCTAGCGTTATTTTTTACTGCCAATGACATCGCGGGGGGAGGAGAAGGAGGGGGAAATTCTTTTGTCCTCATGCGGAAGAAAAATGTATGGGCTGATCCACAGCCTGACATCATCTAATGCCCCAGACTCGAAAACTTTTGACAAGCTGATAAAAATTTTACAGAGCCACCTGAGACCAAAGCCCTCAGTTACTATGCAGCACTTCAAGTTCAATTCAAGGAACAGGCTTCCAGGGGAGACAATAACTGACTATGTGGCTGTTTTAAAGGCATCAACTAAGCATTGCGAATTCTGAACATCCATTAGTTGAGAGATCGGCTGATATGTGGGATTGGAGATGATCCAATCCAAAGGTGTTTGCTAGCCGAACCTAGTCTAGACTTCAATAAGGCATTAGAATTAGCCACCATGATGGAGAGTGCTGTTAGAAATTCCAAAGTTATAAAAGAGACACAAAATGGCGCTGTCCATCTGGTTGAGCGGGACAATCCGGCAGCAAAAGGCGCGAAAACTTTGGATTCCACGGAAAGATGGGAAACACTCTTTAGCGAATAATGGGGAGGCTCCAATTCCCCAGGAACTGGTCTTAGTGCTAAATTTTTTGGATTCCCCCCCTGTTCAGACCAGACAAATCCGTGAGTGGACAAGCCGGGACCCACTATTGTCTAATCACCAGGAGCAGGTCTTGAATGGTTGGTCAGGTGGATCTAAATCTGAGGAGATGAAGCCCTATTCTGATCTTTTTTACTGCTAAGGACATCATGGGGGAGGAGAAGAAGGGGGGCGATTCTTTTGTCCTCATGCGAGAGCAAAATGTATAGGCTGATACGCAGCCTTACATCACCTAATGCTCCAGACTCAAAAACTATGAACTCTCCTGCCAGGATGGCATATTACTCTTGGAGCAAGTGTTATCGTACCCCTGAGGGTGTGAAGGCCATTATTAGCCGAGCTACATAGCGTTCATCCGGGCAGTAGAAGAATTAAGATGCTCACATGCAGGTATTTGTGGTGAGCAGGCTGTCATGAAGCTATTAATGTATACAATATTTTGGAAAATACTTTTCTTTTAAAATAGAGGTTTAGTCTGCGGGTGTGTGGTAATTGGATTAAAGCCAGCTAGTCTGGGTGCTTTGATGGGTACTACTTTTGTAAGAGAGATAATGTGCATTTGCATTTTTTGAATAGAGCATTCAAGAAGTGGGGTGAAAACTGACCCCTTTCTAGCAGCTACCAAGCAATAATATTACTAATAAAGTTGGTACTATGAAAGGGGTTTTATTATTAGAGAGATTTAGTTCAGAGGTTGTTGATACAATGAGAATTAACATTCAATGGGGCTGGTAGGTATGACATTAGTGGTTTTCGGGTGTGCAGAGCAGAAGTAATTTCAGATCAAAAGGCAGCTGCAAGCCTCCAACTGGCTCCACAGCAACCAAAATGAAAGAACCTCATTTTGAATTCATAACGTGAAAATGCTTTGCCTGGTGTTTGGTTAAGTTTATGGGTTGCTGTTGCCTTCATGGAGATTGGTTCGGGAATTTGTTATAAGTTATGATAGTAGTAATTTGAAGCCATGTATATATATATTTTAACCTGTATAGAATTAATAAAATGTTTCATTTAGTTTAATGTAAAGCCTCGAGAACTAATGGTCTGATTCTTAAACTTAGAGTCACATCTCAAACATAACACTTAAAATTATTGATTATGACAGTTGTTTAAAGTTTCTCTCTGCTTTACCAACTGCATCAGTCATAATACAGGCATGTCTTAGATATAGAAACATTGGTCAAAAGCTGTTCTCAATGCCAGCAGGTGCAAAAGCTCCCCCCTTTAGCCCCATTGCACCCATGGGAGTGGCTGGGGCGGCCTTGGGTGCACCTCCACATCAATTACATAAGATCCTTCTTGGGCACAATGTTCCTTTCACTGTTTGACTCCCACTCCATATGGATGGATGCCTATGAATTCCATTTGCCCATGTTGGCTGCCATCATAGACTGCCTGTGACAGAGTTTTGCAGTGC
This sequence comes from Carcharodon carcharias, assembly GCF_017639515.1. NCBI lineage: Eukaryota > Metazoa > Chordata > Chondrichthyes > Lamniformes > Lamnidae > Carcharodon > Carcharodon carcharias. The sequence continues at coordinate 50,643,148 of NC_054485.1, read as the reverse complement.
ATGGGTTGCTGGAGGTCCTCGTGTCCAACAATGAGACTGCTCTTACCATTGGGAAGTTCGACCCCTAATGTCATTACCCATATCAAAACCTCACCCTACCTTCCAGCATTGAACTGCATGGCTGAGAGGTCAATCCAAACCTTTAAATCCAGGATGAAAAGATGGAATCGGCACGAGCTTGTCTCAGTTGTTGTTCACATACTGGACCACGCCACATATGGCGACCGGCATTGCCCCTGCAGAACTACTAACAAAGAGATGTCTTTGCACCTGCCTGACCCTTAAACAGCCGAATTTAGAGGGGAGGGTGGAGAAAAGCCAAGAGGTGCAGAAGGCCAGGCATGATGGTCATGGTTGCGAAAGAATTTTCATGGTGGGAGATACAGTCCTTGTGAAGAACTTTGGAAATGGGCCCAATTGACTGTTAGGCAAGGTGAGTGCAGTAACTGGACCCCTCTTCTATAATGTATTGGTAAACAGCTGAATGATTAGACGATATGTAGCTCATCTCTGCAAAAGAAAACCAGTCCCACAAGAAGAAATGCAGTCTTCATCTACGCTTGAGTTTGTGCCACATGCAGAGGACAGGCCACATGGTTGGGAAGCACCGGTGAGGCCTATGGGACCCGAGGGGGTCGGGGAGACAAACCTGCCAATTTCCACTGAGGAACAAAGTGGACAACCGTCCCCGGAAAAGGAGGCCTTGGAAAAACCAGCCGAGGTTGTCAAACTGAGATGCTCAACATGTCCGAGAAAGCCTCCTGAGAGACTTGACCTGTAAATACTTATTGTGTAAATAGTTAATGTGTTTAAGCTTGTTATCTGCACTTTAAAGTAAAGGGGGAGGGATGTGGTAAAGTAAGGTACCCTGTCCCTTTAAGAGAATGCAAGTATACTGATCATGTGACAGCACTGAAGAATCACTGTAAGGTGCAGGCAACTGGGAACTGTAAGTCTAGTTCTGGAGGTTTCTGAGTGAGCGCATATGATCTGTTGCTCTGCCCTATGTCTCAATAAATAATCACTGTTTATTCTTATATCAGTCTCTCCCCATTATTGATTGCAAGCAGAAATTGAGGAGAACATTGGAAGGCGTGCAGTTGGAGTTCGGCTGGCCCACAAACTCATTTACCCAAGACATAAAAGTTACTCAAACTACTTGGGGGAATAAAGCCACATACTTGCCACCATAGCTTTCTACCCAAATGAAACTATGAAACTTGTCCTAGGCATTCATAGAGCAGAATTTTGCCCTTGGTTGGGGTGCTGGGTGGGGGTGGTCGGGAAGCCAACCGCGAGCGACACCGCACCATGATTTCATGCTGGTGGACCAATTACATGAGCGGCAGTGCTGAGCGCTGCCTGTGCATTGTGGGGTGGGGGAGCTGGTCATGCATGAGCTTTGAGCAAGTGCTGCATAATCTCCCTGAGGCAGCTCCGTGGCTCAGGGAGATGAAGAGATATTTAAAAAATTAATTAAAAAAATGTAATGAAACATGTCCCCTCATGTGACTCTGTCCTGTGAGCAGGGACATGTTAATGATTAAATTTTAAACTTTTATTTTATTATTATTTGCTTTTGGAAACTTCATCCCGCCCGGGGGTGAGGTTTCCAAAAAAAATGCAAATGCTGCTTGGCATTTTCACTTGCCCGCCAATCGTTAATTTGGATAGCCAGTGAAAATATTAATTTAATTGATTATTTACTGGCCTTTCAATTGTCAGCGGGCGCTGACTCCGGCACACGCCTACTGACCGAACTATCGCGCGACTGCACGTTGACGTTGGCATGCTCGGCCAATGTCAAAGTGTGTCATTTCGCACTCCAGCGGGTCGGGCGCACACCGGCCCGCCCAGCGAAAATTTCTGCCCATAGAGTTATAGGGCAGAATTTTCCGTTTGTTGGGTGGGCGGGTCCGACTGACTCAGCAGCAGGCGGGCGGCCGATTGCTGCTGGAGAAATGGGCCGCGCCGCCATTTTCCGCTGGTGGGCCGATTAAAGCCCACTCAGCGGGTAAGCGACTTCCGTGGAGAACGGGAAAATAGTCGTGGGAGCAGGCGGCCTCAGACTGCCGGTTCCAATGGGGAGCTGGCAGCCTGCATATAGAGTGGCCAAGTAGCCTGCTTGAGGCAGTGCGCCATGGCCACTCATGGAGTGAGGGAGTGAGGGAGGTCCGAGTGGACAGCAGCATAAGCAGGAGTGGGGCAAGCTGCAGGAGAGGCCACTGTGCCCCCCGGTTTTCAGATGCATGCCTTGCTGTCCTCCTCCAAGAGGTGTCTATCCATCGGCACCTTCTGTATCCTGAGGATGGGAGGGCCCCCCATGTCACCAGCCAGGCGTGGGAGGAGGTGTGTGACCCTGTAAGCGCCCATGATGATGTGCGGCACACTGGCACCCAGTGCAGGAAAAGATTCAATGATTTGCTGCGCTCTGGACGGGTGAGTACCATATCTGTCTTGGCCATTTGACCCAGAAGGCAGCCTTAGCCTTTGCCCCCCCACCCACCATGTCTTGCTGTCGTTACTGCATAGGGCATCTGGCGCATGCTGGGTGGGCAAATGGGTACTGACCATGCTTACACCAGCCTTAGTGGTTGAGGAGAAGAAGGGTTCTCCCCGCAGCATATGTTGGTCTTTGTGGCATTTGAATAGTCTGGGGGCAACCTGCAGGGGAGGCCGCTAGGCACATACTCAGAACTCCAACATATGTCATATTGATGGTAATGAGATGGTGGAAGGTGTGCCTCAAGGTGTTTTGGCCAAGTGGCATCTGCTGGTATCGACGCTGCACCTAGTTGCGCCTCCTTGCCATGGGCGCTAAGATCCAAGTGCTATTCAAAGTGATGGATGCCGAATGTGTCCAAGGTGTCTGTTGGGGGAGGGGGTTGGGACCAGCCGTACTATCTTCTGGGGACTGATCACCAGTAGTGTGGACAGGAGCTGCTGGAGGCCTCACATGGGCCACTGTGGTTGGGGTGCGACATGCGGGTGCAGAGTACATGAGCGAGCAGTCCCAATAAATCCTCTTCTCTGTTTTGCAGGCAAAAAGTCACCACAATGCCCGGGAGTGACAGAGGACTGGAGGTGAGCGCACCCTCCTGCAGTGCCTCATGCCTTTTGAAGAACAGGCCATGGAGCTGGACAGGAGTCAGAAAGCCAGGGTGGCCAAGGGCGGCCAGGCTGGGGTTCAGCGGGCAGGTATTTGAGGTCCAGAGTCCATCCACTCTGTCTGCCCACCATCCAAACCACTGATGGTTGCTGCAATCGTTAATACTGAAACATTGCTCATTCACAGACTGAGACATTCTGAAATGTGGATCATACAGAAGGGACCCTCGTTCCCTTGAGGAGTCGCATCTCCACCACCTTCCAAAGTCACCGTATCCCATTTGTGACCACTATCACCATGGTCTAACATGCCATTGGATCACTGCTGCACAGCCAAAGAGCTATTGCATCCTAGGGGGTTTGGGACCTCCAGCACCCTTTCAGCCAGTGCGCCCCACATTACTTTGTCCAAAAGGTCCTCAGCACCTCAGCTGTGAACATCATGGCACTCAACTTAGATAAATGCCACCACGTTACTCATCCCTGCGCCAAGGGGAAATGTTGCCTTCTGTCCACCGGTCTATGCCCCTCCTAAGGGAATGAAGGCCAATAATCTGACCTCTCAATCTCCTGTGATCCACGGCAAATGTCGCTACTGTTTGTGATGTTTCCTCAGCCCCGCAACTATCCAGGCCGGAATGCATCCAGGTCAGGAACCTCTGCATTCTCCCCACTCCTATGGCTCATAACATGTCATCTGGCATTCCTAAGGCCATCTGACCAGCCTGTCTGCATGTGCGTTTAATGTTTGGGGCTCATCTTGACTCTTTTTCACCTCACCAATGTTCATCTCCTTAGGGTTTTGAAGGGTGAGTGACTTATGAGGCTGGTGGGGGGGGAAGGGTTGAAAGGTTGAACTCAATGTACACGAACTGATGCAGTGTCCTTGTTGTTAATTTCAGTGTCACCACCAGAGCAACCCGCACCTCGACACCGCAGCCCCCTCTCCACACCTGAGGGCCAATATGTGTAACTTGCAGCATATCATTTCCGCCAGCCAGGCATCAGCGCAGACACACACACCTCGGTGGGGACTTTACCGTCGGAGAGGGCACATCACAATCGCTGGAGGAGATGGTAGGGGCAGAAAGTGCCGATGGCGCCAGCAGCCGGAGGACTGCAGGAGGCGAGGCACATACTGAGTCCAGCACTGATGACGTGCCTCTGGAGTTGTCCCCATTGCAGCAGCTGCAGGAAGGGCGGCAGGAAGTGTGTTTGCATCTGGCAAGGTTGCATGAGGGAATGGTTCAGTTGCTCTCTGCGACGGAGGAGTCCAGGCAGAGTGCATATGAAGAATCCGCCCTCAGGGCAGATCTTCAGACTTCCTCCAATGAGAGATTGGCGACTCTCATAGGGAGGGGCTTCAATCGAATGGAACATTTCATGATTGGGATACGCTCTGACCTGCAAGCCATCACAGCGGTACTGGCCACGGGTGGTCATTCCCAATGTGGGAGATGTTGCGGACACCAAGTGTCGGCACTCGTTGCCCATGCATCTGCTGTGAGCAGGGAGGTCGAAAGGGACCTCACGTTGGCGCAGCAGCAGCCTGCCATAGCTGCGAGCTCCTCTCAGGGTGCTCTGGATGAGGGCAGCAGCTCCTCCGCCCCTCTGCCAGTCAACATTTCTTCCATTGAGGCTGCGACAACTTGAAAGATGCCAGTTCTGGAACTGGCCACTCCCTCCCAGGCGGGGCCATCACAGGCTCCACGGGCCAGAGGACGCCTGCCAAGGTCATCGAGGCCGATAGGACAGCAGAGTTAGCAGGCTGCCTCACAAGCCACTCCGAGCGATGGGGCGGCACCTAGACGTAGCACCCGAAAACCCGTAAGCATAAGGCACCTAAGGCACTCCACGGGTATGTCACTTTTTGTGATTTTGTGTTGTCCTTGGAATAGGGACCTAATTTTTTCTTATTGCAATGGAATGTTGTTTGCTTTTCTTTTGGAAAGAATAAAGCCCACCTTTGTAACCATGGCTGAGGGTCTTCTGTTTGTGGTGCATTTTTCTTTTTCACATATTTATCATGAGTGTTTGAGTGGAAATTGATGTTTCTGTACTAAGCCCTTAGTTGCAGCTGATGAAATGGAAGATGTAGCACCTAAGTGCCACGTGTGGAAGTGCCAGGCAATGCTGGTCCTGCTGATCCATGTGTGTGGAGCTAGCTGAAGGTTCGTTGGATTAAATTGTCCCGGGTGACCCTGCCTCCTTGGTGTAGTAGCGGGTCAGCATGCTGCCCCTCATCATCGCCCTGCGCTTCCTCATCCTCTGAGCCAATGCTGGATTCTCAGGTGCAGCCTCATCCACTGCTTCAAGGTCTTCATCGTCAACTGCATCCCCCCTTTCCAGCGCAAGATTGTGCAGAGCGCAGCAGACTACCGCTATCAGAGAGGCGCGATCTGGGAGGGTACTGGAGTGCGCCCCCTGAGTGATCCAGGCAACGGAAGCGCATCTTGAGAAGACTGATGGCTCTCTCCACTGCAGCCCATGTGGTGCCGTGGCTCCTACTGTAGCACTGCTCAGCTGCTGTTCTTGGACAGCGTAGTGGCATCATGAGCCACCTTCGCAGGGGATAGCCCTTGTCACCCAGCAGCCAACCATCCAGCTGAGCCAGAGCACTGAAGAGCCCCGGCACCTGGGAGTGTCTGAGGATGTAGGCGTAGTGGGAGCTGCCTGGGTAGCTTGCACAGACTTGTAGAATCTGCATCCTGTGATCACACACTATCTGCACGTTCATGGAGTGGAAGCCCTTCCTGTTGACGAAGGCACCGGGCTCACCCGCTGGCGCCTTGGTGGCCACATGTGTGCAGTCCATAGCACCCTGCACGTGGGGGAAGCCAGCAAAGGCCGCGAAGCCTCTGGTTCGCTGCGCCTCACTTGCCTGGTCACAGCGGAAGTGGATGAAGGTCAATGCCCATCTGACCCAAAGTTCTCATGGGCCCCTCAAAATCCAGAACAATTGGCAAGTTAAGGGCCTTAATGGGGCCTTCAATTAATGGCAGGCGAACGCCCCGCTGCTGAGCATGCCCACCGACTGAAATATTGTGATGCCACACGCTGACGTCGGCGCGCTCGCACGACAGTTTAAACACTGATGTGTGGGCTCTGCCACCCCCACCTCAGCCGGAAAATTCTGGCCATAGAGTTATTTATTACATGGGGCTAAAAATTGGATTAGGCCTATTTGAGGACTTGGGAATTGCATTTTGAGATTACCCAGCGGCCGGTCAATTTGAGGCTGGTGATATACGAACTTTGTATTGCCTGATCATTGACATGGTTGTAGTGCAAAACCCACTGCTGACTGGCAAAAGCTCCTTCAGAATCCTGTACGTTTCAATGAGATTGCTTCTTCGAAACCCCAGAGAATATAAACCCAATTTACTCAGCCCCTCATCATAGGATAACCCCTCATCCCAGGGATCAATTTAGTGAACCTTCACTGAACCGTCTCCAACGCAAGTATATGCTTTCTTAAATTGGAGAACAGAACTGCACACAGTATTCCAGATGTGGCCTCACCAAACCCCTGTGCAATTGTAGCAAGACTTCTTCATTAAGATAAAAGTAAAATACTGCGGATGCTGGAAAGCTGAAATATAAACAGAAAATGCTGGAAAAATTCAGCAGGTCTGACAGCATCAGACATATGGACTCGAAACTTCAACTCTGTTTCTCTCTCCACAGATGCTGTCAGTCCTGCTGAGTTCTTCCAGCATTTTCTGTTTCATTTAAGACTCCTTTATTCCTGTACTTCAGTCCCCTTGGTGCTCAAGGTCAATAAGCCATTTGCCTTCCTAATTACTTGCTGTACCTGCATGCTGACTTTCTGTGTTCCCTATATGAGTACACCCAATATTTACATCAATATTTACAAGTTTCACGCCTTTGAAAAAATATTCTGCTTTTCTAGTCTTATGACCAAAGTGAATAATTTCACACTTCCCTCATTATACTTGACCTGCCATCTTGTTGCCCACTCACTTAAAAGCCTATGTGTCTTTGCAGTTTTTTTGTGTCCTCCCCACAGCCTACCTTCCCACCTGGCTTGGTATCATCAGCTATCAACAACTGGGAGTTACCATTGACCAGAAACTGAACTGGAGTAGCCATATAAATACTGTGGCTGCAAGAGCAGGTCAGAGGCTGGAAATTCTGCAACAAGTAACTCATCTCCTGCTCCCCAAAACCTGTCCACCATCGACAAGGCACAAGTCAGCAATGTAATGGAATATTCCCCACTTGCCTGGATGAGTGCAGCTCCCACAACACTCAAGAAGCTTGACACCATCCAGGACAAAGCAGCCCTCTTGATTGGCACCACATCCACAAACATTTACTCTCTCCACCACCAACGCACAGTAGCAGCAGTGTGTACCATCTATAAGGTGCACTGCAAGAATTCACCAAGGTTCTTTCGACAGCATCTTCCAAACCCATGACCACTACTGTCTAGAAGGACAAGGGCAGCAGATAGAGGGAACATGACCACCTGGAAGTTCTCCTCCAAGTCACTCACCATCCTGACTTGGAAATATATCGTTCCCTCACTGTTGCTGGGTCAAAATCCTGGAACTCCCTCCCTAACAGCACTGTGGGTATACCTACACCACATGGACTGCAGTGGTTCAAGAATGCAGCTCACCACCGCCTTGTGAAGGGTAACTAGGGATGGGCAATAAATGCTGGCCCAGCCAGCAAAGCCCACATTCAGTGAATGAATAAAAAAAACTTAGATACATTAATCTCTGTCTCTTCATCTAAGTCATGAATATAAGTGAAGTCTGAAGCCAGACCCTCAAGGCCCAGATCTGCCCCAGGGCATCCTGCAAGTCTATCTGCAGTCTTCCCTACTGAGGGTAGCAACTCTACAGCTGTCATCTGCAGTTACTGGATCACTTGCAGTCACTGGGGTAGCACTGCGTAGGAGCACTCAGTCATGCAAAGGTGCCTGGAAGACAGGCAATAAGAGAATGCATAAGCATGAATTATTCAATTTTGTATGCACCATTGACAGTGTTGCTAAATAAAGATGTTGAGGAATGGTTTTATTATGTGGTGCTCATTATTTTAGGATTGTGGTGAAAGGGATACTGTGTAGGTCCATGAGAGAGGAATGGAAAAGTAAGGAATTCTGGAACAGTGGTAATGTGGAGATGAGATTCTACAGGATCAGAGTCTGAATAGCTAGGCATGGAGAGCCTATCCAGAGCAAAAGGCACCAAGATATTTCCTCTCTTCCTTCTCTTCCACCTCTTTCTCCTACTCTTCTCCACCTCCCAAGGTTCCCATGGGGATCTCTTTAATAAGCACCCTTGGGGACTGGGGGGTCCCTCATGCAGCTGAATGTATGTTCAGCTAGGGGTAGATGAGAAAGGGTTTTAATGCAACCACCAAGGTCCAAAATAGCAGTTTGTGCTCCAAATCAGCATCAGGCATTGTTTGACATTATGATCTGCCCACTTGTTTCTGATGATTTAGATCTTGCCCTTGACAGTATCCTTATAATTGAATAAAAGTGGAAAATTGAAGCACACATGGCTTCCTTTGGGCTCTGGTGATGCAAGGAGCCTGTGTCTGTCAAAGAGCTGGGGCTGGGTTGAGCTGTCTAGCCGATTTTTTGGAGATCCCGGCTTCTGCTTTAGTTGTGTCAGCATCACAGACTAATGGCCGTATTCCATCAACATTTATATGGTTAGCATTAGCTAAACCAGGCATGTCCTGCTGAAACGGTAGTTCTGATATTGAAGACTTGTAAATAGAAATAATCCAAATGTTGGTCTTGAAGATTTCTAGTGATGGGGCTGTGACTATTGTCACAATGACAGGAAATGGTGACTGAGGAAGATCTACCTATAGCCTCACCAGCTAACCAAAGACATATTGAACTGTTTAAAGAAGACCTGTTTTCTTAAAAAAATACAAGACAGACCACAGACCAAAAATGGCTGCCATGAGTCACCTGATGTCTGGAGCTGTAAGTTATTGGAAAACTACTATACAGATTACACTGCTGACATGTTGGTCATGTAATTCCACACCTAGATGTGGTCAAGGTCCACTTTAAAAAGGGACTCTTGAAAGGAAGGCATTAAAAATGCAAAGTGCTGGTCTTTAATCAACTGTAATTCTGTAAAGACTATGGGAGCTGCTAACCAGTCAGACACACCCAAAGGACACACAAAATCCCCTGTGGAGGGTGGAAAAACCCCATCTCTGCTTTGTTTCTACTATCTTGAAATGTATCAAAAGTTTCTGAGATGAAAGATCAAAAATGTGATTACTTGTTCTACAATAATGACTGCAAGACATGTTAATCAAATTCCTTTTGGAACATACAGACAGAAGGTTTAAGAACTCTTTTTGCCAAGCCAGAAACAGAGAGAAAAGTCAAAGTCATCAGGAAGCACTGCTGAAAGGATCAGTAAGGATTTTTCTCTCTCTCTCTGAAGACAGGGTTGTCTCCAGAAAAGTGCAGTTACCTGAACTTCAATTCAACTCAAGGATTTTAAAGGAAACCAGCTAACTTCAAACAGCCGCAACATTCAACAATCTATGCCTTAAGGACAAGCAGAGGACTTGATTGTATGTTCTTTTAGCTTTCATTTGGACTCTAACTTTTCTTACTTCTGAGATCTGTGTGCCTGTGTCATTGCATCTTTTATTATTTTTTCTCAAGTTCCGTAACTAATAAACTTACTCTTTCTTTGACACGAGAAAATCTGGCATGAGTGGCCCTTTATTAAAAAGTAAATACATTTGCATTAGAGAAAGGAATTTACAGGGAAAATAAATTGTAAAAATCCTTTGTTGTGACCAATCGAGGAGGCTGAATAAAGGGGAGCCAATTCACTCCTCCTCACCCAGTTATAACACTATTTCCTTTGGCAGCTTCTTCCATTGTGGGATTGTCCTTGGAAAGGATGATTATTGAGACACTACCTTGGAAACAAATGGTCTTTGGAGTTTGTGTGGATGACTACCTTGTCCCATTACAAGTCTTTGATTAAGGATGTGATACTGATGTATTTCCCATACTGATTCATGCAGAATCATGCAGCATGTTTTTGGATTGCTTCAGTCTTATTTATATCTCTTTCCATATAAAGATCCCACACAAAATTTGCATGCTCCAGGATTAGATGAACAAATGTTTGGATAGCGATAACTCTGATATTTTTGTTACAATGCCAAAGATTGCACCTCAGAAATCCAAGAACCCTGTTTGCTTTAGATGCCATCTGCTGAAGGTGGAATCCCTATTGAAAGTTGTTTTTCAGCTGAACCCCCATGTACGGTTGTGTATCTACCTGTTGGAGAATTTGATTACAAAACTTAAAGCCGGCGGATCCTTTCTGCTGGTAATGCATGTAACATAGCATTTTGTGGCATTGAATGGTCCTGTCAGTTTTGCAATTCCAGAAGATAACCTTGCAGTGAATTGATATGATCTTGCATGTTTCTGACATGTAAACCACATAGTCATCAGCAAGTAGCCACATCCTTTTTTTTTAACTTGTTGGGCATGTTGTTTATCTATCTAAAGAAGGATAAAGGTCCCAACACAGTTCCCTGGGGCACTCCAGAGAGCATATCTCTAGGAGAAGATGATTCCCCATCACACACCGCTCTTTGGGTGAAATAATATGAGGGATGGATGGCATGTGCCCCACTCCTTCAGGAAGCCACATCGGTGTGAAACCAACACATTCCACACTGACCTGTCCCACAGCCATAAAGTGCTACGTGGCATACTAACGAGAGCTGAGTGGGACTTCCAGCTTTCATTGGGAGCAAGTCCCACTCTCTGGAGCTACTGGCCAACCTGCATCATTCCATCAGTCCTGCCAGCACCAATAAAGTGTCAGTGGCCACTGTTGGGACCGCAGAATAAGAAGAAGATCAAGGCCCATGGGTCCCTGGAGCAGTTAAGTCTAGCGTCTTGGGCCTGGGAGGTTGGGTTGGTCAGGGAGAAGGACAAAAGGGGGAGGGGTGGTTTTAAGGGAAGGAGTGGGGAGGAAGGCGTGGGTGGATTGACCTAAGTGGTCTTGCCCCATGATTGGCAAAGGACAGCCCCCATAGTGCGACCTCCCCATTCCTTCTCACCCTTGAAGCACTTGTCTTGAAAATATAATAATTCTCATAATATTATTGTGATTTTTTTTGTAAAGGTAGGTTAATAATGGGGTTTAGATAGTTTATTTGTTTTTGTGTGTGTGTGTGTGATTTAATTGAATTGGAGACACCTGATCTTGAGGCTTTAAGTCATCAAGAAGCTAGGTTTGAAATGCTAAATATGTAAATATGGCTGAAGATTTAGAATGTGAGTTATAAGGAAAATTTGCATTTTTAGATAAACCAGAGTAGTTTGAATTTCAAAGAGATGGTAAAATGTTATACTTAGCTAAAAGGAGCTAAGCCAAACAGTGTGGTTATTTTCCCAATGGTTACTGATGAAATTAGTACTATGAAAAGATTTACATTATGAGAAAATTGAAGTTGCAAAAACATACAAGAACAATGGAATTTACATTAAATAGGGAAAAAAAACGTACAAAGGAGATGAGGTTATGTGCCAGAGAGAAGGCATTCTAAAATCTAACACAAGTATGAAAAACCACCAGCCTCTGTGCATCAAGTTGCTATTTACAGGAACCGAAGCTGAGAAAACTCACTTTGAATATCACTGTCCAAGGTATTGTGTTGCTTTGCCTGGGTCTGTTTAAATCTATTTGTTTTTACTGCTGCCTTAATGGAGGTGTAACTGGGAGCCAGGTTAATTCGGGGTTTTAGGAGTTATTATAGTGGTAATTTGTTGACCTATGTATGTGCTTGAAATCTTTTCTTTTGTTAATAAATGTTTAATTTAGTTTTCTAAAAACCTCTGACGTCTTGGTAGTCTTACTACTTCTGCATTCGGGGCACGCATTTCGAAATAAAATACAAATTTCAAAACAGTTGTGACTGTGTGATCAAGGTTCCCTCATGGATTTGATCCATCTGGCACACATCATCTTCTACGGCATAACACGTGATTTAAAAATTGGGCTTCCTGCTCCTGCCCTGCTGCCCGTACCAAATATTTTATGGTATGGGCAGCATATTATTAAAGTCAATTAAATTCATAACAAGCCTAGTTGACCCTTGATTATTCATTTAAATATGGGGGGGGGGTGGGCTGCATGTTTTGGCACCCGGCCACCCTCCCACATAATGGGGGGGAGGTCGGAAACACACCTGCCAGGGGCACATAAAATTCAGCTCTTTGTCTTCTGCTGGGACAGAAGTGCCAGATCCAATTTCATGGTACCAGCACCAGTGCTACTACAAGGCTGAATCATGGCTATTTGTCTCACCCAATTAGGAGAGTTGCTAGTCATATTTCTGCCACTTCCATCAATTTATGTAACAAGTTCGATTCCTGCCTCCAGATTACGGTTTGAAACTAGTCATGAGGCCAAGATTAAATAGACACGATAGCTTTAAATGACAAACATAGAGAGAAATAAATAATATTACTGGGCATAACATCCATTGTTCCTTTTCAGTTCTGATCATCCGTACAAATTGTTAAAATAAAAGCTCAAGATCTTATAGTATCCTTCTCAGCAAACACTGTCATTGATAATTGATTACGGCATTATGACCAATACTCCCAGAAAAGTTGTGTTTCCAACAGAAACAACAGAAGTCACTTGTTTTTCATTCTGTTCTCCATTTTTCCACCTGTTATCTGAAAACCACCCTGGCTAACTGCTTCAGGGAACACTAATCTTACAGCCCGCATTTTCCAACAGATAATTAAAGATCAGTGCCTACTAAAACCATATTCAGACACATCAAAGCCAGGAGCGAAGAACTTTAATCTTTACCTTCAGTATTTCTAGCTGTACTACAAAGCCACAGGTTATCTACAAGCTAAAAAGAAACCAAAAACACTAATCAGATGAGATTAAATAAATTCCTGACCCTATATATATTTACATCTACATAACTAGGAAACATTGAAAATCAGACTGTAGTACTACAGTAGTTCCAGGACGTTGCTGCAGGAATTCCTTGGAGTAGTGTCCTAGCTCCAGCCATCTTCAGCAGTTTCATCAATGAACAATCCTTCAACATAATGTTGGAAGTGCGGATGTTCACTGGTGATTGCACAACATTCAGCACTATTTGTGACTCCCAAGTTACCATTGACCAGAAACAGAACTGGACCAGCCACATAAATACTATGGCTACAAGGGCAGGTCAGAGGCTGAAGTTTCTGTGGCAAGTAACACACTCCTGACTCCCAAAAGCCTGCCCATCCTTCACAAGGCACAAGTTAGGAATGTGATGGAATACTCTTCACTTGCCTGGATGAGTGCAGCTCCAACAACACTCTAGAAAGTTGACACAATTCAGGACAAAGCAGCCTGCTTGACTGGCTCCGTATCTGTCGCATTAAACATTCACTCTCTCCACCATTAGCACACAGAGGCAACAGTGTATACCAGTGTACCAGTGTGCACTGCAGAAACTCACCATGGCTCCTTCAACAACACCTTCCAAATGTGCAACCTCTATCGCCTAGAAGGACAAGGGCAGCAGATGCATGGGAGCACAACCACCTGCAAATTTCCCCTTCAAACTGCCCATCAACCTGACTTGGAAATATATCACTGTTCCTTCATTGTTGCTGGGTCAAGATCCTGGAACTCCCATCCTAACAGCACTGTGTAGGTACTTACACCCCATGGGTTGCAGCGGTTCAAAAAGGCAGCTCACCACCACCTTCACAAGGGCAGTTAGGGATAAGCAACAAATGTTGGCCTTGCCAGTGACCTCACATCCCATGAAAGAATAAAAAAAACCTAGAAGGAGTGAACTTTATCCTCCTTTGTAAAGGAGGGTTGAATTTGGGATGTTGTCTTTGATTATTCCATATCAAATTTGCTGTTCTATATAAATAACTCTTTAACTTTCAACTTTGCGATCTGCTGAGTTAATGGGGACACTGCTGCCGACCTGAAGATTCTGGCCATGTTTCCTTGTTGCTGAACCCACATGATTGCAATGGGGTGCTAATTGGTTTCTATAAGGGGCACTGACTCCCTCAGTCAGATTTCTGGTCAGTTGGGGACAGTGGAACTTGCCTCTAATGTGTGTAGTTCATAAAAAGGAACCGCTTTCCTCCCAGTTCTGCTGCTTCTTTTAAAAATAATAAGTTTGGTTGAATATATACACCTCAAATATTCCATTGGTACAATAAGGTTTACCTAAACAATCTGGTTAATTTATATCAAGTTAAATATGCTGGTACAATCTTCAGTCTTGCAAATACAAATTAGGACAATTCACTATAAATTCTCTTAATGTAATTACTTCGAGATTTGTGTGTTGGGGAATGGGATGTTTCTTTCCCACTTTGATACTCTTAGGCCAGGACCTTTGGGTCGGCTTGTGGGGCCGGGCCCTGCTCGCCGACACGTAAAATGCTGAGTGATGATGCCGGGCGTGTGGCCTGATGTCACCATGTGTCATTCCAATTTTCAGTTTGGCGGGTGCGCACCGGAGTCGGCTGCACACCTGCTGAACTGTCGAAGGCCTATTGAGGCCATTTAACAAATAATTAAAATACTTAATAGAGCTGCCAATCCAACCTTAAGGTTGGGGGGTAGGCGAAGAGCACAGGCGCCCTTTGCATTTATCATGAAACCTCATCCATGGGCGGCATGAGGTTTCATGAAGTGTTTATAAGTTGAATTAAAATTTTTATTAAAGTTCATTGATATGGCCCAGCTCGTGTGACACTGCCGCATGAGGGGACATGTCTGAATATTTTTTTCTTCTTTATTTCAATTTTTCATAATCAAAGTAATCTCCCTGAGGCAGCTCCGTGCCTCAGGGAGATTTCTGAGCTCTTTCGCGCATATACGCGAAACAGCGCAGGCCCCAACTCTCCCCTCTCCTCCCGCCTGCACAGGGAACGCTTAGCACTTCTGGTTGCACATCACGCTGGGCAGGCCTTAGTTTACCTGCCCACGTAAAATGGTGGTGCATAGCCGATTGCGGGCGTCGATTGGATTCATGCCCGCTCGCACCTGCTCCAGCTCAGCCCCCTAGATGGGGAGAAAATTCTCTCCTTAAGCTGCTTAGAGCAGAAAGAGGTATGATGGATGACAGAGAGTCAGATCATGTTTCTCAGTCTCAGTTCTCCAAGAATTACCCTCCTGCACCAATGTAGCAAGTTTATTCCTATTTTTGTGACCTCTCAAAGATAAATTGTTCGAATCAGCATTGATTTTAGCGTCAGATTTGGGATATAGTTAAGAATTGAATTAAGTCAGGGTCATCTCCCCAAGTATTTAATAATAATAATATTTAAGCTCCTTGCAGATTTACCCTGAGCAGATTTCCATGTCATACCCAGACCAACAACCTTGATATCATTGCAACCCCAGTGATGACCTTTGCCTTGAACGCTCTCTCTAATGCCATCACCTGACCCGAGACCAGGCAATCTGAAAGGGTCAGATCCCCAGACTTATATTGTCGCCATGTCAAGTATCTGATTGTCAAGTGACAGCTGATTGGATCCTGGATGTATATTTGCTGATTATTATTGTTTCTGAAGCGATGGGTCCTGCAAGCTTAAGGATAAGCCTAGAGCAGGATATCTTGAGCTTCTTCAGCCAGTATTTATGCAGCTCCAAGGTTTTCTACAGCAGAAAGTTTATCCCAAGATAAGTGATTGTCCCATACTTACTTATTGAGATGTCAATACACCAATATAAAAGTGATCAATAACACTCATCATAACTAGGATTAAGCAGGAGGGGACAGCTGACATTTGTCCTGCATGTTTCCTTTGAGCCTTCAAGGAATAGGGATGCTAATCGACTTCTACTTCGGCACAATTCCACTGTATGTACTAATCTATAGTATGTTAAAAACCTTACATTTGCTGCACATGCTGTCAACGTTTTTCATTATAAATTCATCTGTCCATGCTTGTTACTCTTTAATTACACCGAACCCAAACTCCGGCCCCTCCCCAGGGGCTACCAAAGTAAGCTGATTTAGCAATGGGAAGGCATGTGCTCAATTTGCGCAGGCAGTGATTTTACTGCAATATTCATGGAGACCAATCTTTAGTCGACAGCCTGGCTGCTTGGAAAAAAGTCTGGATAAATTTTTCACAGTGAGGCCAAGTATTCGCTGCTTATAACAATAGCGTTACTTTTAAGGGATAACATCAGGACCGTTGATTTAGGGAGACTGAATAAATCACATTTCGTTTTTAATACATGATATTCTGGGATTTTCCTGGAACGTTTGATCTCAATGTCACAACTTTGAGCATTGTTTTGTAAGAACTATGATTAATTAGCCTTTATATATATAGCTAGAATCATAGAATTAAACTACATAGAAAGAGGCCATTTGGCCAATCGAGTCACTGCCAACTTTATCAAAGATTGATTCAGCCTGTCCCATTTCCCTGTCCTTTCAACAAACCCCTGAAATGTTTTCCCCTTGAAGTATTTGTCCAGTTACCTTTTGAGCATTATTATTTAATCTGTATCCACCCTAACAGTCAGTGCATTCCAAATCCAAACTACTCATTCTTTCACAAAGATTTTCCTGGGCAGAATTTTCCCATTGGTGTGCCAGGGCAGGATCTGCACGCATGCGGGAAAAATGATGCGAGGTGACGTTGGGTGAGCTTCCTGATGTCACTGTGTGCCATTGTGATATTCCATTGGGCAGGCATGTGTTGATCTCTGATGTGCGCCCGCCATTAATTAACCGGCCACTTAAGGCCCTTGACTCACCAATCGACGGCGATTTTTCGGTGCCCGTGTAATCTTCGGGTTGGCGCATGGGCGTAATGGGCAGGTGGGTAGGACACATTTGTATAAACCTCATCCATGGGTGGGATAAGATTTACTTAAAGGGAT
The DNA here is from genome assembly GCF_017639515.1 of Carcharodon carcharias. Lineage (NCBI taxonomy): Eukaryota > Metazoa > Chordata > Chondrichthyes > Lamniformes > Lamnidae > Carcharodon > Carcharodon carcharias. Next base: position 50,626,097 of record NC_054485.1, on the reverse strand, counting down.
GACAATGGATAGGCAATGGCAGACGTTCAAAGAGTGCATGGGTGAACTGCAATAATCGTTTATTCCACTCTGGCGCAAAAGTAAAACAGGAAAGGTGGTCAAACCATGGCTTACAAGGGAAATTAGAGATGTTATTAGATTCACGGAAGAGGCATACAAATTGGCCAGAAAAAACAACAGACCTGAGGGTTGGGAGCAGTTTAGAATTCAACAAAGGAGGACCAAGGGATTGATTAAGAAGGGAAAAATAGAGTACGAGAGTAAGCTTGCCGGGAACATAAAATCTGACTGTAAAACTTTCTATAGGTATGTGAAGAGAAAAAGATTGGTGAAGACAAATGTCGGTCCCTTACAGTCTGAAACAGAGGAATTTATAATGGGGAACAGATAAATGGCTGACCAATTAAATACATACTTTGATTCTGTCTTCACAAAGGAGGACACAAATAACATACCAGATATGTTGGGGAACACAGGGTTTAGTGAGAGGGAGGAACTGAAAGAAATCAGTATTAATAGGGAAATGGTGTTGGAGAAATTGATGAGATTGAAGGCTGATAAATCCCCAGGGCCTGATAATCAACATCCCAGAGCACTTATGGAAGTGGCCCTAGAAATAGTGGATATATTGGCGGTCAACTTCCGAGATTCTATACACTCTGGAACAATTACTACAGATTGGAGGGTAGCTAATTTAACCCAACTATTTAAAAAGGGAGGTAGGGAAAACAGGGAATTATAGACCAGTCAACCTGGTGTTGGTAGCAGGGAAAATTCTAGAGTCCATTATAAAAGATTTAATAGCTGAGCACGTGGAAAACAGAGGCAGAATTGGACAGAGTCAGCATGGATTTATGAAAGAGAAATCCTGCTTGACAAATCTACTGGAATTTTTCGAGGATGTAACCAGAGGATGTAACTCATAGAGTTGATGAGGGGGAGCCAGTGGATGTGGTTTATTTGGACTTCCAGAAGGCTTTTGACAAAGTCCCACATAAGAGATGGGCATGTAAGGTTAAAGTGTATGGGATTGGGGGTAGTGTTTTGAGATGGATAGAAAACTGGTTGGCAGAGAGGAAACAAAGAGTAGGAATAAATGAGTCTTTTTCCGAATGGCAGGCAGTGACTAATGGGGTACCGCAGGGATCGGTGCTGGGACCCCAGTTATTCACAAATAAAAATTAATGATTTAGGTGAGGGAACTAAATGTAATATCTTCAAATTTGCAGATGACACAAAGCTGGGTGGGAGGGTGAGCTGTGAGGAGGATGCAGAGACACTTCAGTGTGTTTTGGACAAGCTGAGTGGGCAAATGCATAACAGATGCAGTATAATGTGGATAAATGTGAGGTTATCCACTTTGGTAGCAAAAACAGGAAGGCAAATTATTGTCTGAATAGTTATAAATTGAGAGAGAGGAATGTGCATCGAGACCTGGATGTCCTCGTATACCAGTCGCTGAAGGTGCAGGTGCAGCACGCGGTAAAGAAGGCAAATGGTATGTTGGCCTTCAAAGCCAGAGGATTCGAGTACAGGAACAGGGATGTCTTGCTGTAATTGTACAGGGCCTTAATGAGACCACAACTGGAGTATTGTGTGCAGTTTTGGTCTTCTTATCTGAGGAAGGATGTATTTGCTATAGAGTGCAGCGAAGGTTTACCTGACTGATTTCTGGGATGCGGGACTGACATATGAGGAGAGATTGAGTTGGTTAGGATTATATTTGCTGGAGTTCCGAAGAATGAGGGGAGAAATCATAGAAACCTATAAAATTCTAACAGGACTAGACAGGGTAGACGCAGGAAGGATGTTCCCAATGGTAGGGGAGTCCCTACCAGGGGTCACAGACTGAGGATATGGGGTAGACCATTTAGGAATGAGATGAGGAGAAATTTCTTCTCCCAGAGAGTGGTGAGCCTGTGGAATTCATTACCACAGAAAGTAGTTGAGGCCAAAACATTGTATATTTTCAAGAAGGAGTTAGATATAACTCGTGGGGCAAAAGGGATCAAAGGGTATGGGGAGAGGCTATTGAGTTGGATGATCAGCCATGATCATGATGAATGGTGGAGCAGGTTCGAAGGGCCAAATGGCCTACTTCTGCTCCTAGTTTCTATGGACAGAATTTTGCCCTTGATGGGCGGGTGGGCCCCACCAGCTCGGTGGTGGGTGGGTAGCCGATCGCTGCTGCCGAAACGGGCCCTGCCACCATTTTGAGTGGGCAGGTCAATTAAGGCCCATGCAGCAGGCCACCTGACGGGAAGCACTCTGCGTTTCCTATGCGAGGGGGGAGAGATCCTCCAAAAAGCGAGAGTGTTCTCTTTTGCGCATGTGCGCAAAAGAGTGCACATCTCCCTGAGACTAAGTGCTGCCTCAGGGAGATCGCTGACAGTGTTTGAAAGTTTAAAAATAGAAAAATAAAAAGATTATTAACATGTCCCCCTCATGTGACAATGTCACACAAGATGGGACATGTTAATAAATATCACAGGAACTTTATTAAAGTTTTTTAAAACCGAAATGAAACCTCATCCCGCCGGTGGATGAAGTTTCATGTTTTTTCAGAAGCCTGCTGGGGCTCCTGGCCTGCCCGCCAACCTTAAGGTTGGTTGGGCAGGGCCTTTAATTGTTTTAATTATCCTGTCAATGGTGTCAATTGGCCATTGACAGGTCAGCGGGCGGACAGCTGATCTCACTGTGCCCCCACCTTCCTAAAGATTTAAATGGGGTGTGATGACATTGGGGGTTCTGCCCCCAGCTCGCCGACGGAAAAATTCTGCCCTATGTTTCTATGTTAAGAGGGCTCAGTGGGGTCGTGAGTGTGCTTGTCAAATATTGATTTTTCAAAGTTACTGATACTTGCCTGTGTGATCTGCAATACTTCAAAACACATACCAGCTGCTTGGACTGCACTCACAACCTTCAGGTCAGCACTCTGCAGTGAGGAATCTTTTTTGGGTCTGCAGGTTTCAGGAAGCCTCCCCTTAGTCTGGGAATGGGAGCTGTATTCTCCATTGGAGGCACCTCCTCTGAGGAGGAAGGGAGGACTAGAGGGGGAGGAGGCCAGGAGTGCCCATTCAGTCTCCAGGGGAGTCACCTTTGAGAGGTCAGACACGGGCACAAGGGGCGCAGGACCAAGAGGTTGTCCAAGGTGGAAGGGGCCACAGAAGATGCCACTATCCTGCTGCCAGGGTATACAGGTGGTGAAGCAGCTACCTCAATATGTCAGAGGTGCAGTGCCAAAGGAGGCTCCATCTCTCAAGGGAGACAGTCAACTATATCTGTCAGATGATTGGGCCTGAGATCTCTGCAAACTGGACACCCCATGCCAGTGGCTCTAATGATCACACTGCCCTCAACTTCCAAGCCTTTGGATCCTTCCAGTGGTAGGTGGGTGATCTTTGCGGTGTCTCCCAATCAGCTGTCCACACTTGTTTCAAGCAGGTCACAGACGCTCTGTTCAGGCATGCATTGACCTTCATCCACTTCCGCTGCGACCAGGCAAGTCAGGCGCAGCGAACCAGAGGCTTCGCGGCCTTTGCTGGCTTCCCCCACGTCCAGGGTGCTATGGACTGCACACATGTGGCCATCAAGGCGCCAGCAGGTGAGCCCAGTACCTTCGTCAACAGGAAGAGCTTCCACTCCATGAACATGCAGATAGTGTGTGACCACAGGATGCTGATTCTACAAGCCTGTGCAAGGTACCCAGGCAGCTCCCACAATGCCTACATCCTCAGACACTCCCAGGTGCTGGGGCTTTTCAGTGCTCCAGCTTGGCTGGATGGATGGCTGCTGGGTGACAAGGGCTATCCCTCAGAAGGTGGCTCATGATGCCTCTCCGTCATCCAAGAACAGAAGCTGAGCAGCAGTACAATAGGAGCCAGGGCACCACAAGGGCTGTGGTGGAGAGAGCCATCGGTCTTCTCAAGATGCGCTTCTGATGCCTGGACCGCTCAGCGGGTGCACTCCAGTACCCCCCAGATCATGTGTCGCTGATAGTGGTTACATGGGCGGTTGCTGATAGTGGTTACATGCGGCGCTCTCCACAATCCTGGAAAAGGGGGACGCTGTGGATGATAAAGATGTAGACGCATTGGCTGTGGCTGCACACGATGAGTCCAGCAGTGAGTCCGAGGATGAGCACACACAGGGAAATGCTGAGGGGGTAGATGCTGACCCAGGCATACTCCAGGGAGGCAGGGACACATGGGAGGCTTTAATCCAATGAACCTTCAGCTAACACACCACAGATGGACCTCCAGGACAAGCCTGGGCTGTAGGCTCCATACTGCGTACCTAAATGCAAAATCTGCCTGGTTAGGAACATTAACTCAGGTCCTTGTTAATAAAGCTGAATGTCCCACAAAACACTCGTTACATTATTGGAAACCATCCACCTGCAGAAGAAAAGAGGCAGCCTCAGCAATGGTGACGTCTGAATTTAATACTACAATTAAAGAAACTTAATGAGACAAAGGTGTTAAAAATCACACTAACTCATAAAGACCTCATTGTGGGCCAACACAAAAACACCAGTGATAAACCCATGGTATGCCGAAGGTGCCTTCTGTTTATGTTTCCGGGTGCTACGTCTTGGTTTTTACACCTCGCTGGGAGTGGCATCTGAGACGCCTGCTGACTTTGCTGTCCTGTTGTCCTTGATGACCCTGGCAGTCGTCATCTGGCCCTTGGAGCCTGTGCTGGCCCCGTCTGGGAGGGAGCTGCCAATTCCACAGCTGGCATCTCCCCAGTCGTCACAGCCTCATCGGATGCAACGGTCACTGGCAGAGGGGCGGAGGAGGTGCCCCCACATCCGGAACGTCCTGAGAGGAGCCCACAGAGATGACAGGCAACTGATGCGCCAATGTAAGCTTGCTTCGGACCTCCCTGCTCACCATGGATGGGTGGGCACTGAGCATGAAACTTGGTGCCCAGACCATCTCCCACATTGTCAATGACCAGCTGAGGTCAATGCTGATGTGAGGGCTTGCTGGTCAGAGCACATCCACAGGAAGCCCTGATTGGTCTCCTGGAGGAGCCTCTCTATGAGAGTCGCCACTCTCTCCACGGAGGACGCATGGCGCTCAGCCATGAGGCTCATTGATTCGGTGATGGTCCACGTAGACTCTTCCACCACAGACACCAAGCCAAGAATAGTCTTATGTATCTCCACCAGATGTTCCCGCACACCCGGCCGCATTTCCTGCACCTGCTGTGTCGCAGACGACCCCAGAGGCACATCATCAGGCTCGGACTGAGCACGTGCCTGGTCCCATGCAGTCCTCTGACTGCTGGCACCATTGGCACTCTCTGTCTCTGCCAGTTCCTCCAGCGACTGTGGAGTGCCCTCATCACTGTGCCTTGGGAATCTAACCGATGTTCTGATTCCCACCAAGGTGCTAGTATCTGCACTGGTGCCTGCCTGGCAGAGATGATGTGATGCTGATGAGACTTCAGGGCCCTCAGGTATGAGAGGGAGCCTCTGCTGCTCCTCCTCCCGGCCCTGATCCCGGCGGGAAGGAAGAACAAGGACATTGGATCAGTTAACATGGAGACAATATCAATGTGCTTCCCTGTCCCCCACATCATTATGCGCACATCCTTTCATAAGCAATGGTCAAACCATGTTGCATCTTCAATCACTAAACATTCAGCACTGCCATGACTGTTGGGAGAACAATGGTGACCTCACTGCTGGGCAAACATACCTGCCTGTGGTACCCCAGCCTCACCGACAGTGGTGGACCTGGGCGCATGGTGCTTCTTCAAATCTAGGACCTCCTGCTTGAAGCAGTTGAGAATCACTAACAGTGCTGGCCCTCTGCCAGTCCTCACCCGCTCGGCAGCATTATGTGCATTCTTCTCCTGAAAAGGAGAGAAGAGCATTGATTAGTGCAACTTGTACCTGGACTCTCTTCATGCATGGCCCACCCCAACCAGAGTGGGATATATCAGGGCTCCAGTGCCTCCTCACCCTGCTGCTGCCGAACACTCACACAAAGATGCTAGGCCTGCTCCCCACCCCCCCTAGCCCCCCGCCCCCTTGGCCAAATGCTGCCTACATCATATTTGGCACCACAGGGTCTAACCTTCCATAGCAAGGAGGCCCAAGCACATGGAGTGCAGAGGGCAGCAGATTGATCGATGCCAATGCCAACTTGAAGCTCCCCTCCCAGCTGTCATCACCCTGACTTTGACATGTCCTGGAGTTTCAGCACAGCGCCTCGGTGCAGATCCTACCAGGTTGCCCCAAAAACAGTAACGTGGGTCTCAGTGTAATACATGCTGCGGGGGCAGAACCCATCTCTTTGTCACCCTCTCAGGGTGATCTCGGTATGGGCAATATCTGCTGGCTCATCCAGCAAAGGACACACGCCTTCAATGATTCAATGCAGCTACTACATTCAGAGTTGGAGGTGGGGCGGGGGGGGGCACCAGGGGTAATGCCTACCTGCTGGGTTAAGTGCCCAATGCCAACATTGTCCTCACCCTTCCTGAACGCAACAGGTCGTTGAAACGTTTGTGGCACTGGATCCAGGTGTGCCACACCACGTCGCTGGAACTCACCACCTCCTCCACCTCTTCCCTGGCACGTTTGGTCATGTGGGGGGGCCTTCCCCTCCCGTTCTGGGGTACGAGGACCTCCCGCCCGTGCTGCCACCTCCTTGTGGAGGGCATCAAAGCAATCATCAGAAAACAAGGGGCACACTGCCCCCCTGCCCTACCCTCCTGCCTGGTCTGCTCACCAGCAGCGCTCTGGGGAGCCCTTCAGCTGGACATGATTCACAGCCTTTGAAAGGCAGCAGCAACTTTTTAAAACAGGCCACTGGGTCGCCATTTGGTCCAGTGATCATTGCAGTCCCACCGCCTTAATTGGCCCACCCGGATGCGGGCAGCGATCGGGTCCATGCCCGCCCATGCCCGCCCCCGCTCCCGTTCTGCCTCCCCGCCAGCCAGAAAATTCTGCCCCCTCATGTTGCTTCTGATTCTTTTGCCAATTATCTTAAATTACCTCATAATCAGCCACTGTAAACAGTTTCACTTTATTTACTCTATCTAAAACCTTCATAATTTTATACACCTCTATCAAATCATCTCTGCTGTAAGGACCCCAGCTTCACCTGTCTATCCATGTAACTGTAATCCCTCATTCTTGAATAAATTCTAGTAAAAATATTTCCATAGAAGTGTCAGAATGTTACAATTGAATCTCCTGCTATTGCCCCTTCAGGCAGTTGTCAGAATCATATCTTTAAGACTGAAGTTTTCTGTTATAAAATGGAAAGACATAGGAAGAGCTGCATGTGGGTCTGACCTGGGATTTTTTTTTTTGAGAGGGTCATGATTTCACCTTAGAACGATAAACAAAAAGGCATTTTTCCAAGAAATTTGTTGCTGGACTTGTAATCTAGAGACCCAGGGTAATGCACTGGGGATCCAGGTTCAAATCCTGCCATGGCAAATGGTGGAATTTGAATTCAATAAAAATCTGGAATTAAAAGTCTAATGATGATCATGAAATCATTGTTGATTGTCGTAAAAACCCATCTGGTTCCCTAATGTCCTTTAGGGAAGGAAATCCATTATCCTAACCTGGTCTGGCCTATGTGTGACTCCAGACCCATGGTAATGTGATTGACTCTTAAATGGCCATGAACAAGGGCAACTAGGGATGGGCAATAAATGCTGGCCTGGCCAGCGATGCCCACACCTTGTGAATGAATTTTAAAAATAATCACCTGACCTATATGGTACTTGAAGAGTCATTTGTGTTAATTAATAAAAAGTATTCTAAATAATGAAAAGCACTTTTACAGCCAGGCAGTAACATGGGGGAGAGAAAAAATTGTACAGTTGCCTAGCCACCAGAAGACACAGGACTGAAACAGCAGTTTTGATTTGGAAGCTGTTTTGAGTTGAGTTGGTTGGAAGCAGCAGTGGGGACGGAGAGCAAGTCCCAATCTGAAGTTGAAGGTAGACAGATAGCAGACCAACCTGAAGTTGAAGGCTCTCTCTCTACCTTGTCTGAAAGCGTGTGTGGCTGTCAACTGTAGCCAGAACTCTGATCAGAGTGTAGCTGCACAGCTGAACCAAGCTGATGAGAACTCCTAGGCAGGACCACCGGGACATGAGGGAACTTCAGGTCAACAGTGTCGAGACCTTGCAGACTTTATCCTTTATTTTTGTAACACACCCTCCAAAAGCTCATCTCTGCAGACAGGCATTATCTGTTTGCCCTTTGTTTGTGTGTGTCTCAATGTGTGTTTGGGGGAATTCTTTGGAAAGACACAGATAGTTATACTCCCTGATTGCATTTGTGGGTTAACCAGTACTTGCAATCTATTAAAAAAAGTTTAAAAAAAAATAAATTACTCATTCTACATTTTTGAAAGAAGCCTGGTCATAGTCTCTTTTCTTCTGGCTACTACTAGTATTAGTGCCCAATTGGCCATTTCGGGGAAAAATTAAATATTTAAATTAATGGTACTGCCTGTAGAGTAGTGGGACTTGATAATTCGCACAATCTCCCATCCAGGTTGTAACATAAATTGGGGGCTGTTGAGGGATCTGCAAACACAGACAGCAGGTGGTTGGATGCAGAATAATAGTTGGGAAGGGATAAAAGGACAAAGACCGGGTTTCTTGGACATTGGTAAACTAAAATGGCGTTGGAAGTTCCTAAGGCTTTCCTACAGATGGAGGATATAACTTTGACTGGTTTATAGAAATTAACCAAGAGTAAGAATTGGCGGATAAGCTGGAGTTAGAATTACCCAAAGGGGTGAGGAAAGCAGAGATAGTTGACATTATTTGAAACTGGCAGGGATACTAGAGAAAAAATGTTCTCCATATACTTCATATATGTCTTCACCCAAGAGAATGAGGATGAAGGTATGGAACTCGGGGACAGAGGCTGCAAGGTTCTTGAGCAAATTGATATAGGGAGTGACAAGGTATTGGAGGTGTTGGCAGGCTTAAAAGTGGACAAGTCTCCAGGTCTGGATGAATTGTGTCTCAGACTGTTGAGGGAGGCAAGGGAAGAGATCGCAGGGTCTCTGACCCAAATTTTTAATTCCTCTCTGGCCATGAGAGAAGTCCCAGAGGACTGGAGAACAGCTAATGTGGTTCTGCTATTTAAGAAGGGTTGTAGAGATAAGCCAGGGAACTACAGGCCAGTGAGTCTCATGTCAGTGGCAGGAAATCTATTGGAGAAGATTCTGAAGGAGGGAATCTATCTCCACTTAGAGAGGCAAGGTTTGATCAAGGATAGTCAGCATGGCTTTGTCAGAGAGAGGTTGTGCCTAACAAATTTGATTGAATTTTTTTGAGGAGGTGACCAGGTGTGTAGATGAGGGTTGTGCAGTTTATGTAGTTCACATGGATTTCAGCAAAGCCTTTGACAAGGTCCCACATGGGAGACTTATAAAGAAGGCAAATGCACATGGGATACAGGGTAATTTGAAAAGGTGGATTCAAAATTGGCTTAGTTGTAGGAGACAGAGGGTGATGACAGGAGGCTGCTTTAGTGACTGGAAACCCGTGTCAAATGGCATACCACAGGGATCTGTGCTGGGCCCCCTATTATTTGTCATTTATATAAACTACATAGATGACTATGTTGGGGGTGGGATTAGTAAGTTTGCGGATGACACAAAGATTGGCCAGGTGGTTAACAGTGAGGTTGAGTGTCTTGGGCTACAGGAAGATATAGACGGGATGGTCAAATGGGCAGATAAGTGGCAGATGGAATTTAACCCTGAAAAGTGTGAGGTGGTACACTTTGGAAGGAGTAATTTGACAAGGAAGTATTCAATGAATGGCATGACATTAGGAAGCTCTGAGGAGCAAAGGGACCTTGGCATGTGTGTCCATAGATCTCTGAAGGCATGTTAGTGGGGTGGTAAAAAAGGCATATGGGACACTTGCCTTTATCAATCGAAGCATAGATTACAAAAGCAGGGAGGTCATGTTGGAATTGTGTAGAACCTTGGTGAGGCTACAGCTGGAGTACTGTGTGCAGTTCTGGTCACCACATTATAGGAAGGATGTGATTGCACTGGAGGCGGTGCAGAGGAGATTCACCAGGATGCTGCCTGGTTCTGAAACATTTAAGTTATGAAGGGAGGTTGGATAGACTTGGGTTGTTTTCGTTGGAGCAGAGAAGGCTGAGGGGCAACCTGATCGAGGTGTACAAGATTATGAGGGGCAAGGGCAGGGTGGATAGGGAGCAGCTGTTCCCCTTAGTTAAAGGGTCAGTCATGAGGGGACACAAGTTCAAGGTGAGGGGCAGGAGATTTAAGGGGGATGTGAGGAAAAGCTTTTTTGCCCAGAGGGTGGTGACAGTCTGGAATGTGCTGCCTAGGAGGGTGGTGGAGGCGGGTTGCCTCACATCCTTTAAAAAGTACCTGGATGAGCACTTGGCATGTCATAACATTCAAGGCTATGGGCCAAGTGCTTGTAAATGGGATTAGGTAGGTAGGTCAGGTGTTTCTCATGAGTCAGTGCAGACTCGATGGGCCGAAGGGCCTCTTCTGCACTGTGTGATTCTGTGATTCTGTGACTTATTGGGGTATGTAAGGGTGAATGAGGAAAAGGAGCCCTGAGTGAATGTACAACAGATCAAGTTGTGGCGTTAACTGCAGCTATGAAACCAAACGTGAACACTGCTGAGTTCAGGAAAGGTGAACAAGATACATGAGAGTTATAAAGAATTTTTGTTGAGGGGAAAAGTATCCCCTTATCCCTCAAATGAGACAGCTAAACCTATAATCATACTTAGAGATACAGGAGCCACTCAAACACTTTGGCTGGAGAGAGGCATAAGTTTTCCACCAGAGAGTGCACTAAAAGCTAAAGTTTTAGTCAATGGTATTGGTGGGGAGTATATACCTGTGCCTTTATACTGGATGCACTTGCAATGTGACCTATTGTCTGGAACAGTGATGGTAGGGATTGTTCAGCAGTTACCTGTAGATGGGAATTAATTTACTCCTGGGAAATGATTTAGCTGGAGCGAAGGTGGTAGCTTCTCCCATAATTACAGAAAGCCCAAAATGAATTAAAGAGGCAGAGCAGCTACAGGGAAAGGTTCCAGGAATTTTTCCTTCGTGTGTGATGACCCGAGCAATGGCTAAGCAAAGTCCATCATTAAAGGTCAAAGTGATACCACAGACAGATACTTGGCTGGCTGAAACCTTCTTTGATGACTTAGATGTTTAACAAATCTGCTCTGGTTGAGGCTCAACAAGCTGATCCAGAGTTAAGTAAGAAAGCACAATCAGCCCAAACTGAAGATGAGGCTAAGGCAGTTCCAGAATGTTACAATTCAACTATTGTTCCTGTGAGTAAAAATTTCTTGCTGGATTTTGGTCCAGTTAAGCAAAGAACCGACCCAAGTAATATTACTGATATATCAACCTCAGTAACGGGCAATATGAAAACAACCAACTTGCCTGCAGAATTGGAACTTAAAAAGTGTCAACAAAAAGGACTGAAAGTGCAAAATGACTTTTCCAGGTCAATGACCAGAGACACTGATTTACAAATGATTGTCGGTGTTAATATACAAAATACAGAAGTTGGAATCCAGGCAGTTGGACAGTTTGCTAAAGACCATTCAAAACCTATAAAGGAGTGGAATGATATAGTTCATGAATTATGTAAAAGAGTTGAAGGGTTGGAATGAACTATGAAACTCCACAGAGAGAAGATAATTGACATTGCTCAAAAAGAAGTGGAAAAGACCTGTTCGGAATGGGATTGTGCAAACATCAAGATCATAAAAAGATTAAAGATCAAACCAAGCAGGAATACAAAACCCTTTTGTGTGAAGGCATCTCAATAACGTCCTTGAAATGGCAAAAAGAGATTTTGACCAAAGAAAAAATGAAATGTTAACTCACAAAAATGCCAGTTTGACATTGCTAAATTGAAATGTGTATTTACCACATTTGAATTTGGAAAATGAGCTTGAAGATGCAATTATGCCAACAGCTAATGAGAAGGACGATTGGGCTGTAGACTTAAATGAAACATTCATTGCTGAGTTAAAGGCTAGGAATGAGGAAAAATAAACTTAAGACTTGAGTTATGATAATGCAATGATGTACAAATCTTACTAATCTTATTACCTTGATAGACTTTGTTTTGCTTAAATCTTTATAATTGTACGATATAATGTGTACTTGTGAAAGGAGATGGAAAATTTATTTCTATAGTATGTAATAAGCTATTGTTAGAGGTTTATAGTGTTAAGTGTGAGGTGGAGATAAGGCCATTGTAAAGAAACCTTCACTGTTGTGAAGCTTTCTTTCATTCAAAGAGAAAGGTGTTAGGAAATAGAGATAGTTTAAGTAAATTATATTCGTAGTTGGGTGTTAGGAATAAGGCAAATCTTTAAGTTCAAGTTTAATTTATATATTTTTCTATTTGTGGGTTAAATGGTGAAACCTGGGATCTAGTTTTACTTTTGACTGGTGTCAGCAGGTCCAAAGCTCTGTTTGTATACTTGCATTTCTAATGAGTTTTACAACTCCTGAAGAGAAGTTAAAGCAAATACAAGAGCAGAAAAAACTGTGCTGTTGCCTAGCAACAAGGGTCCAGAGAGGGAGTACGACCCCCACACACACATAGAGAGCAATTTGAGGGTTGTTGGAAGAAGGTGCCAGGACAGGCAGGGTATGAAAAAGGACAGATATCAGGTTCCAAACTAAAGAAGGAAGTCCCCAAAGTCCAGGGGAGTGGAACAGGAGAAAGTCTCAAGAAGATCTTCTAGTCAAAGGAAGGACAGGAAACTGGAAAAGGTCCTGTTAAGTGAAGTTAAGAGTGAGGAACAGAGGAAGGATCCAAGCTTCAAGCTTAAAGGAAGAAAAGCTGCAGGAAACAGCTTTAAAGCAAGAGGCCGGAAGGTCTAAAGAGACGGTTGAATGGACATGTGAAGCAGTGGTTTACTGCTGATGGCTGAGTTAGTGAGAGAGAGCGCATGGAAGAAAGCTTGAATGCATGTGGTGACCCAGGGAAGAGGAACATCGGAAGGAAAGTCCGAAACCCTGGAGGTGAACCCTTGTGGATGGCGTCTGAGAGAAAGCCTCAGTTTTGGAGAAAATTCCAAAGTGAGTTTTTGGAGAGTGGAGTTTGGAAACCCTCATGTGAAAGACAGAGTTCAGTGAGACTGGTTGGCTCATGGTGTGACAAGTGTCTGGGAGGAGCTGATGAAAGATTCATAGCATTTGTTAGGGGTGGCATCTGTCACTTGGTTTCAGAGTGTGGTGTGCCTGACCACAGATTGCCTGTTGGTTTACATGGACTGTATTTACTGTGAACATTAGAGTATAAGATAGCTTTTGTGACTTGTGTTATCCTTACAAACCTGTATATATCTGCAAAGGTGTAGTTGTGGGCGATGAAGTAATATAGTTCATCTTTTCTTGTTTAAAGCTCATCAGCTGACTCCTGTGGCTCTGGTTGGTAGCCATTCTCCACGTATCTAAACAAAAAATATAAGTTAGGATCTATCAAGCTGGGCTCCACCTTGGGACCCGGCTTGTCCAGTAGCTGGGATCATAACACAGTGCATTCCAGCATCCAACAATTTACTGTTTCCTCAGACCGCATTTGGTTCTTTTGCTTCAATCTGTCTCCTCTGGTTACAGATCCTTCTGCTATTGGAAACAGTTTCACCTTATTTGTTCTGTCAAAGCCAACCATGAATGTGAACACTTCTGTCAAACTTTCTCTTAATTTCCTTTCCTTGAAGGAGGAAAAGCTTAACCTTTCCAGTTCCACCACATGGTTGAAGTCCCTCATCCCTGTGACCATTCTAGTTAATCACTTCTGCACCTTCTCCTAGGCCTTGACATCCTTTTTAACATGTGGTGCCCAAAATTGAACACACTATGCCAGGTGAGGCCTAACCAGTATTTTATAAAGATTTAGCATGACTTCCTTGTTTTTATACTCTATTCCTATATTAATAAAGCTATATGCTTCTTTATCAGCCTTCTCAACTTGTCCTGTCACCTTCAAAGATTTATGCATGAATACCTCCAAGTTTCACTGTCCCTGCACCCCCTTTGAATTAGTTTTTATTGCCTCTTTTCATTCTTCCTTTTAAAATGCATAACTTCATATTTCTCTGTTCATCAAGTGTGTGTTTACCCATGTAACCAGCCTGTCTGTCCTCCTCTTGCCTATTATTGTCCACTTCATTATTTACCACATTTCTGAGTTTTGTATCATCCATAAGCTTTCAAAATATTCCTTGTATGCCCAACTTCAGATCATTAATACATTTTTAAAAATTCAGTGATCCTCTGAGGAATTGCTGAACTTCACCTGCATGTGTTTGGGCTCTGTGAGAGAAATAACACATGAATGAGTACTGTCAGAATTTTGGAAGTTATCATTACAAACATTATTATATTTTGCTCCCTGTTGACATCAAGTCAATATGCCTGAGTCCTGCATGATATGTGGTTGTCTGATAATTAATTCTGTTACAAGGTAGCTGGGATGTTTTAATCTCCTCGTTTCTGATGGCCAGGCACACTAAGAATCTGATCTTCAGCGGTTTCATTTTGCACTTGTGAGTTTTGAAATCTGTGAGGAGAAATCTCGGCTTGTGGGGAGGGGCATCTTCAGTTCTCTGCTTCTCCCTGGTGTTCTGTGCTCTCTTCTCCCACAAGGATGAAACAGCAGCCTATGAGGGAGTATCATGTCATGTGTCCAGCTAACAGGTAGAGTGCATTTGGTGAGGGTGAATATCAAGGACAGGTATTCAATTACATAAGGATGAGTGAGAGTGTGAATGGTGGATGGATAAATGGGGATATGTGGAAATGCATAGCTGGAGAATGATGGATAAGGTAAGTGGGTGTGAGGAGTTATTTGATGGAGTAGGTTTGAGAAGGCAGCGTGAGGGGACTGGGGTATTAAAATGCCAGCATGTGGGTGAATGTGTCACTGCTCTCACCTTTCCTGCCGTGCTGAGGTCATTAAGTGGCTTCCTTTATTGCATCCTGGACCAGAGCACTCACTCCTACTACTCACCTCTGTCCACACCTTCTTAATTTTTGCTGCAGGCTTTCTCCCCCCATTGCTGATCAATGGTACTTCCCTCTTTCTCCTCAACTGGGCCAAGGGGAGAAATCATGGGCCCCTGGTGCTTCTCCTGTTTCCAGGTCCCCTATTCCCCACCACTCTCCACCCCCAACTTTAACCATCCTCTTCAATCATACGTGATCATTTTTCCCCTTGCAAGATTCACCAATTAATTCACCAAACAATCACAGTAAGGTCCTAGTAAAATCATAATGGCCATTGTTGGCATCTGATTTCAAACACTGTCCAATATATACACAGCATGGGTCAATAATATCAAGAGCAGCAATGATATAATGCAGTGTTAGTTTGTGTACACTCTACAGGTGATCCCACGGCAACTATTAAACAAACCAGCGGGAAAACAAGAGTGCAATATTGTTAATCTAACAGGAAAATATCCCATTAGTTATTTATAACACTGTGCAGATGATAACACTGATTTTGGAAACTGCCTCAGGCCTTATTAACATGTTCTGCACATTGCACAATTAAAAAAAATTCTTTCGGGGACGTGTGTGTTAATGGCTGGGCCAGCATTTTTGTAGCCCCTGAGAATTTGGTGGTGAGCTGCTTTCTTGAACTGCTGCAGTCCATGTTGTGTAGGTACACCCACAGTGCTGTTAAGGAGGGAGTTACAGGATTTTGATCCAGCAACAGTTAAGGAACACAATGACAGTAAATTCATATTTGGGGGAAAGATTCAATACTTGCATCCCAGATAAACTGCACAGGATCTTTTCCATTCTGTAGAAGGGGTAGAAGACTTTCTCTTGAATGGGTGTATCATATTATTCAATATAATTATTTCATACAAGTTGTGCAATTGGATTCTATTTTATCAGTATTCTCATGGGGTAGAAAGGTAAAATGACTCCTTAGCAACAAAGTGGAATGATTGAACAACATAGGTCTTCATTGTCAGTGAGAAGCATTAGAGCCCAGAGGACAAAGACTCAGTGGTTCACAATTGTATCTGTGTTTTCTTGAACAGCAAATGGGAAAACCAATGAGCAAGCATTGTAGACTGGGGACTTCTGCACTACCTGCCTAGTTCTCTTAGGCGGCCTGGCAGTCACCCATTCCCTCTCTGCCTGCATGCTCCTAACCTGCAGTGTGACCACTTCCCTAAATGTGTTACCCAAGTAACTCTCAGCCTTACAGATGCACAGCAGTGACTCCAGCTGCCGCTCGAGTTCAAAATCCTGGAGTTCAAGCTTCTGCAGCCGGTGACACTTCCTGCAGATGTGTTCATCTCAGGCACATGGTGCATCCGTGACTTCCCACATGCTGCAGGATGTACATTCCACTGGGCCGAGCTGGTCTGCCATACTGTAACTCTGAAAACTATTTATTACAATTGGAATAAGTAGAATAATTTACTGGTTACTGACCAATCAGCTTCTTCCCCCATACCGAAGTAAGACTCAGCTACTGGCGGGAAGGAAGGAAGGAGGGAGAGAGGAAGGAAAGATTTTATTTTATATTGAGCCTCTCACAACCTCAGGACATCCCAAAGCACTTTACAACCAATTAAATATTTTGTGAAGTGTATTTGCGGAGGTAATGTGCGAAACATGGCAGTGAATTTGTGCACAGCAAGGTCCCACAAGCAACAATAATAGATGCGAGAGCTACCAACTGAGCCAAGCTGGCACATACTATATAACCTTATTAAAGGATTATGACACATGGATGAATTGAGGCAAAAAGGATGACAGACTAATGAAGTCTACAGACATCGCTGACTGCTTTCTGCCCTCTCCACATTCCAGGAGAGAAATAGTTTCATGATTTAGCCTATTGATATAACCACAAGCCAGTTGAAATAATTAAAACTGGTGACTCATTAGTGTAGAGCGACCTTTATTATTTGCATAATATGTCAAGCAAGGTAATACCCTTGAATGAGAAAAATGGTTTAAATTGCCACAGGAGCCTGATGTGACTATTAAGTGAAGCTTCCTGAGTAGTTTTTAAAGGATGATCTGACAGACTAAATGTATTGACTAGCTGTCCAAATTTAATGTTGGCAGAAAGCCGTTTAATATCTTGAAAAGTGCTTTATAAAAATATCCTGCAGTATCTGTGCACAGAAAGTTAGTTATCTGCATTCCTTTGACTGTTACATGTGACAGGTTTTGCTGAGGAATCAGTTTCTGACAGATACCAAAAGGATTCAGTAACATGGAAGATGTATCGACTAACAGTCTAAATATCCAGGTTAAGAAGAAAAAAGTGCTTTATTCTCAGGTTGAAACTATTTTTAAGAAGTCATTTATTTTTATTGATTAGTGTTTGGGTTACTGTTTCGAATGCTATCCTTTATTTTGCAGTGCTTTTTCATCAGTTTAATGTTGCCATTATGTTCCTGGGAGAAGATTTTAATGAAGGGTGATGGAAAATGATACATCTTAAGCAAGATCACGTCTTTGTGCGCATAAGTTCACATGTAATGAGAGTGCAGGTTGAAGATTCAATGGATGAATGGGTTTAACCTTGTTCTGGTGGACAAGGGCATGAGTGGGAGCTGAATGGACAAAGCTCTGAGGCAGAATCATTTTAATTATAAATATTGGCTTCAGAAAACAAGAAGAGGAATCCCGCAAAATGAATAATTTTTGCCAAAAAAAAGGATGTAGGAACTTAGAAACAGAGTGTCACTATTGGGAGCCCAATAAAACATTGTATTTATATCGAATTTGAATCAGCCATGGCGGCCTTTGATTCCATTTGTTGTTTTTGTTTCTTTTAACTCCTTACAACTTCACATAGGGCAGGACTTTACTGTCGGCAAGTGGGAGGGCGAGGCTCACTCGCCGACACATAAAATGATTTGGAACTCCCGACGTCACCGCACCCCATTTAAATTTTCAGGTAGGTGCACCCACCAACCTGTCAATGGCCAATTGAGGCTATTAACAGAGTCATTTAACTGATTAATAGACCTGCCGTCCAAACTTAAGGTTGGCGGGCAGGCCAGGAGCCCTGGCGAGAATTAGAAAAAGCATGAAACCTCATCCACGGGCGGGATGAGGTTTCATGTAGGTTTTAAAAAATTTAATTAAAGTTTTAAAAAAAATTACGGGCACGTCCCAACTCATGTGACAGTGCCACATGAGGGAATGTGTCAGGGAATTTTTTTTTCTATTTTTAATATCTCTGACAGTAGAGGCGATCTCCCCGAGGCAGCACTTAGCCTCAGGGAGTTGAGTGCGCTCTTTCGTGTGCATGTGAGAAAGAGTGCGCTCTCGGGATTCCCCCCCGCCAACTGCACAGGGAGCGCATAGTGCTTCTGTGCAGATGTCAAGCTGGGTGGGCCTTAATTGGCCTGCCCACGTAAAATGGCACCATGCCCCCAATTGGGGGCACCGATTGGAGGCACACCTGTGCGCGCCCGGCCATCAACTCCACCACCCCCCCCACCCCCGATGGAGGGAAAATACCGCCCATAAGTGTCTATTTTTGACAAGTTTAGACTGTTGATTCCATTGAAGGAGTAGGGCTGTGGGGATTAGATTAAGGAGGTGTAGGTGGGGTTAAGATTAGGGTGTGAGGGTGATGGGTGATGGCAGTAAGGTCAACGAGTGAGGTGTGTGGGTGGTTGTCTGTGGGAGGTCAGGGTCTGGGGCTGAGGGTGAATGGGGGTGTGGAGTTGAGGGTGCGGAGGTGAGGATTTGGGGCTGAGGAGAGTTAAGGGTGTGGGTCTGAGGTCAGAATGAGGGTGTGGAGGTGAGAAAAGAAGAGTATGGGGCTGAGGGTGTGGGGTTAACTAGGTGAGGGAAAGGGAGTGATTGCGTCGGTATGAGGCTTTGAGGGATAGCTTTGAATTTTCAAAGGGCTGTTGGGGTGTGGTGGTGGTGGGGGGTGTGCGGGTGGGCGAGAGAACAGGGCACCCACTTGCCACCAATTAACAGCCCCTTAAGCTCTGTAATACACAGCTAATGCACAACTGTCATGTCGGCTAGGGGATCATCAGAAACTTTCTCTCCATTCACTTAAAGCTGATCTGCTTGCACTGGCTCCACTTTAATAGCCATTCACACTGCTCTTCTTGGCAAGCCAGGGGCCACACCCAACATGGCTGCTGTTTGCCTTTGCCGCCGGTTCCCATTGGCTTTTGTCACCTGGAGACACTCTGCATCTCTAACTGGGTGCCAAACTCACCTCCTGCTGAATTAGGCTATTTGTATTTAAAAATAGGGGCACCGGGTCAGGACCCAAGATTCAACCGGATGTCGGGATCCCGATCCCACCTTGAAAGCCCAGCCCATGTTTACTGAGGGACGTTCAAGTTCCCTCCTAGGTTAACCCCAAGCACACTGAACTTTTAGAATATTCTGTGGGCCTCCTGGATTTACTCTTACCAGAAGAGAATGGATGCCGACATGAGCAGGGATCCAAAAGTAACAGTGGCCACCAGGGGAAAAGAGAAATATTAATAATATCACCTGAAAAGTAGAAGATTTCTATGACTTATTAAATCTTTGTTGGGGAGTAATTTCTTCTATCCTCTCCAGTCTATCTCAAATAACAGTCCTGAATTAGATAGGACATTCATAGTATAATTTCAAAAGGACCCTGTTGGGGTAATTTTATGTTGGGGCTGGAATTGGGAGTGTGGGGGTTCAAAGCTGGTGGCCAGCTGTCGGAGCACAGGAACAAGAGGCCTGGGGATTTTTAACTGCCACGTCTCAGCTGTAAGCCCTGATTCTGACTTCTGGCTGAAGGTGGTGGGAATGAGGTCACAGCTGGCAGAAGTATAATTAAAATTGTTGTGGGGAGTGCTGCGGGGGGATGTCAGGTCACCACCAGGGACCCAGGGACTCATAAAAATTCCAGCAAGGTAAGTATGGGTTTGGGTAAGGGGAAAACCTGCAAAGAGGGAGCCAAAGGTAGGGCTGGGAGGATCATCTCTGCTCACCCTGGCCCTCAGGAATCTTTAAAATGATGTAAAGCACCATTTACCTGCACCTTCAGTAACTTACATTTCCATTGCCGTCGGCTTTCATTGGCAGGTCGAATGTGTGAGTCAGAAGGTTGTGGGTTCAAGCCCCACTCCAGACATATGAGCACCTAATTTAGGCTGACACTCCAGTGCAGCACTGTGGGACTGTTGTATTGTCAGTTGTGCCATCTTTCAGATAAGAAGCTAAACTAAGGCTTGGTTTATCCTCTCAGGTGAATGTAAAAGATCCCAATGCATTATCTTGAAGAACAGAAGGGGGGTTCTTCCTGGTGTTCTGGCTATTATTTATCCCTCAGTTAACATCTAAAGCAGATTATCTGGTCATTATCTTACTGCTGTATGTGGGACCTTACTGTTGGCAAACAGTTGTCAGGTTTCCTATCTCACAGTTGTGACTACACTTCAAAAAGTGCTTCTTTGGCTGTTAAGCACTTAGGGCCATTCTGATTCAAGGCCTTCATTTCCCTTGAAAGCATGTTAAATGGAATTTGTTCAGGAGGTGTCAGCCCCAGTCAGCTAGGCCCACAGCACAAAACTGCTTCCTGGACTACACACAAATAATGTATGCTTCCGCTGCTCTGGGCACCCACCAGCTCCCACGAGCTCCCGGCCTACTTTCTTGTTGGCCAGGTCAGCCTCCAGTTCGCCCAATTTTGGATCAGTTCAGGGTTGGCTGTTTGCTGCAGGGCGTCCATTTGGCAGCTCACTGGTGGCATGACAATGAGGCATTGCACTTAAAAGAGACCGGGCAGCCACCAGCACAATCGGCTGCCCAGCATATTCTCGGTCATTGATAGTTAATAGTGTTCTCAGATTATGGTCAGTCAAAGCAACATGAATGGGAAGGCAACAACATTAGCACAGGTTCCTTTCAGCTCCAAGGTACATTGTCTCTACTCCTTTGTCCTCCAATTGGCAATCAACCAATTGACAAATTTATTTTATGTAAGAAGTATCCCTGCTCTCAGCACATGTTTTGATATAATGTACATAGAACAGTGTTCATTGGACCATAAATCCAGGCAAATGGAGTGAGTATCACATGTTAGGGGTGTAGGAAGCTGAAGGGGCTGAATGGCCAATTCATGTTCCTATAGTCCTATAATGTTCTGTGATGATTTTGAGGTCATCCCTGGTCAGGTTGGTGGTAAAGATCTGTGGAAAGGGGGATGAGATGATGCTCTAAGTTTCTGCAGCAATAGGTCCCTGCTGACATTCTGGGTCCTGCCTCTACGGTCGGCCACTTGGGGAGCGGGGAGGAGCCGATATCCTTGCATTTTCTGAAGAAAATGTACCTTCTACTTTCCATGCTCCAGCCTGTTTGATCGTCAATTCTATCGAGGGAGCTTCAATTGCAAACTTTAACGGCCCCACCCTGAACCCTAGAATGGACACATCCACTTGGCAAATGCACTTTCTTCAATGGCAGAATGAACACAGTGTGATATGAAATGTGTCATAGCAGGCAGACAAGGTATTATCTCACTGAGCTATCCAAGCTGAGACTTGCTATCACCAGTGCAAGAATGAAGCAAAAGTTTCTGTAATAATGGTATTCTATGAATTTAAATTACTAACTTGGCTTTATTTATTGATGTAGGGCGAAAACACATTAACAGGTCACGGCAGGTTAATGTGAAAGTTTTCAGCTGTAAGCTGGAACGTATGACAGCTGTCAGAAAGCAGGAGGGCCTGGGCTGTGAACTGATGCTCCTTTGGCAGAAACTGTCTACTGTAATTGATAAAGGCATATTTTCCCCACATTCACACACTAGTGTATTTTGGACTGCACAGGCTCATGTGATGTAGACGTATTATCTAAAGAAGGGTATTGGTAAATTTTGGAACATGGATAACTGTATGATTTCAGCATTAGCACTATGGTGAGTAACTTCAGTTTAAAGTAAAACAAATAACATTTACTAAACAAAGCTTTATTTTGTAGATGATACAGAGCAAAGGCTTCTTTGACAGCACTTCTCAATCCCACAACCTTCACCATTCTAGAAGGACAAGGACACCATCTGCTCCATGTTATGCTCAATACGTGTCGCCACTGTTCCTTCATCGTCACTGGGTCAAAACCTCAAAACTCCCTGTCTAACAACATTGTCGGGGTAGATTCCCTATACAGACTGCAACAGTTCAAGAAGAAGACGCACCCTCACCTTCTCAAAGGCAACTAGCACTGGGCAACCAATGTCAGCTTTGCTCACATCCCAAGAATGGATGCAAAAACACAAAATGGAGTAAAACTTGTAAAGACTTCAGCTAAATGCTCAATTTGGAGATGATCACATCATTAAGCATGTGAACAATTCCACCATTGAGGTGCTTTTTTTTTGTTCCTGGGCAACAAGATGAGCCTGTAAGCCCTGGTTATTTAATTTAAATAAATGCAGCATCCCTTTAAAATGCATTCCTGATTGCCTGCCTGCCTGTTCCCATGGTGTTCCCACACACCAATGAATCTCCAAGGGATGCAGGGAGTACTATGGCAACAGGGAGGCCCCAGGAAAGGGCAGTCTGACTAATGTCAAACATAGTTTCCAGGTGTGTGTGTGTGTGTGTGTGTGTGTGTGATCACTCCAGAGGAGAACAATTCACCAGCTTGAGTGGAAAGGGTATGACCTGCATGTATTGAACGCCTAGTGTCATTCTGTCATCTGCAGGCAGGACTCCGAGCTTAAATGGGCCATCCAGATGATCATGGTGTTTCCCTATAGGCAATGTAGCATCATGGTCCCTTGCATCCTTCATGGTCCATATGGAGAATCTTAATTACCTGCCAGGTGGACGAGAGAGGGGGTCTTGCCACTCCCTAACTTTGCAAACTCCCCCAACCCTATAGCCAGCCGAGAACTCTATGTACCTCTCTGGTCTTTTATGCAACCCAAGTTCTTTTGCCCAACCTCTGATGGCCATGCTTTCAGCTGTCTGTCTCGTTCCTGAGTTCTGGAATTTCTTCCCTAAGTCTCTTTCTCCTCCTCTAAGATGCTCCTTAAAGCTTACTTCTTTGACCAAGCATCTGGTCATTCATCCTAATATCTTCATGTGCAGCTTTGTGCCAGAATTTGTCTGATTGCTCTCCTGTGAAACCACTTGACACATTTACCGATGTTAAAGGCACTGTATATATGCAAGTTGTTGTTGACAGTCAGCTTTCAGACTCAACTCAGTGGTTTCCAATTCAGAAGGTAGCTATGTGACTGATTCCACTACTGTGAACTCAATGTGCTGCACAATTCAGATCCTCTGTCAAAGTCTTCACATTGCACTTTCACATAAAAATACTCAAACCAGAAAAGACTTGTTCAGAATGCTTCCATTCATCTAAAGTTCTAAAATTAGAGATTCAGTCTTTTTGAAGCAGTTGAATCTCATTAATCAGCTGGTTTCAGGATAATGCTGGAAAACCTTAGACAGAGATATAATAAACACTGCATTCCATTACCAAAATCATCCATCGTCAGGAAGGACTTAACTGATCACTGTGAGACTGCAAAACAGGTGAAAGTCCAAACAGCCCTTATGCCTGAGAACTGCACCTATCAAATTCCCGATATTAATAAGTGGCTTAATTTTACAGTTACTAATTCATGCCTTGCCAGGGAACAACGAACCATTGAACGGATGACAGTTTTAGCGATTGTGCCTTTAATGAATGTGGGCTTCTTTTAAATGAAAGCACAGAATTAGGATTAGAGCGGAAAAACATCAGATATAGAAACAGGGGTAGGCCGTACAGCTCCTCAAGCCTGCTTCAGCAATCAGTAAGATCATGACTGATCCTCAACTTTAGCTACACCTTGCTGCATTATCCACACATCCTTTCATTCCCTTAGCCACCGAGAATCTGTCCATCTCTAATTTGAATATACACAACGGAGCATTCACAGCTCTCTGGGGTAGAGAATTCCAAAGGTTTCCAATCCTTTTGGGGTGAAGAATATTCTCCTCATCTCAGTCCTAAGTGACCAGTTCCTTATTCTGGGCTGGTCCTGCCCACCGTGGAAATGGATAATCCTGCCTGAAGCCACTGGACCTTTGGCTGGTCTGTCAAATTTTCCGTCCCACCTGTGACGATTCCCGTGGCGAGTGGAGCTGGAAAATCCTGACCTGTGTTTCTAGAATCCCCAGACAGGGTAAGAATTGGCCCAGCTCCTACTATGAACCAGCCTAGTGAACTTTCCTTGCACTCCTTCTAGGGCAAGTGTGTCCTTTCTTAAGGTAAGGAGACCAAGACTGTACACAGTACTCCAGGTGTGGTCTCATCAAGCCTGTATTTAATTGCAGTAAGTCTTCTTTACTCTTATACTACAATCCCTTTGTAAAAAAGGTTATTTTATTAATCGTTCAGCTATAATCAAGCACTCGTATAATTAAACATGCATTGCTTCTGAAATAATTCATTTTCATGATGTGGGCATCATTGGCATTTTTTTTGCCCATCCAATGTGGCCTGAGAAGGTGATGGTCGTCTTCCGAAAACATTGGTCTGAAACAACTGAACAACCTGCAAGAGCACTTCAGGGATAACTATATTGATGAGGGATTGGAGTCATCTAAAAGCCAGGCCGGGTAAGGAGGGCAGGTTTCACATTTTTGAAGGAGTTGGGCTCTTATGACAAACCCACAGCTTCCTGCCCACTTTTACTGCGTGGCATGAGTTACATTACAGAACTGCTTTGTGAGGTGGTTCCGTGTTATAGCCTAAAGCTCTTGGTGCAGTGACATTTTTCCCCAGCGTGCATTGCAGAGTGTACTCTACAGCACAAAACAGCAAAATAACGACTGTGATTCTGGTCACTGGACCCTGGCAGCAGACAATTTGTGCACAGTAAGATCCCACAAGCAGCAAAACGTTAATTTTTTAATTCATTAATGGGATGTGAGCATTGCTGGCTAGGCCAGCATTTATAGCCCTCCCCTAATTTCCTTTGAGAAGGTGGTGGTGAGCTGCCTTCTATAATGGCTGTAGTCCATGTGATGTAGGTATACCCACAGTGCTGTTGGGGGGGAATTGCAGGATTTTGATCCAGCTACAGTGAAGGAATGGTGATATATTTTCATGTCAGGATGGTGAGTGGCTTGGAGGAGAAGCTTCACGTGGTGGTGTTCCCATATGTCTGCTGCCCTTGTCCTTCTAGACGATAGCGGTCGTGGGCTTGGAAAACCAGATAATCTGCATTTAGATATTGATTGAGGGATAAATATTGGCCAGGACAATGGGGATAAAGCCCCTGTTCCTTTTCATATAGTACCATGGGATCTTCTATGTACACCTGAGATGAGAAGCACAGGATCTCAGTTTAACACCTGATCTGAAAGACAGCACCTCTGACACTGTAGCACTCCCTTAGTGCTCCACTGGGCTGTAGGTTGAGAACCCACAACAATCTCACTCAGAGGCAAGAGTGCTGTCTCTGAGGCACAGCTGACACTTAATAGCCCGTTTATATTGTGGCTCTGCAGTATAACCTGCTTACTGTTGAGCTGAACTTTCTCCATTTAACTTCTGGGGAGCATTGACTACTGTTGCACAATGTTGAATCAAACCTGTGGGACTTCTTGGCTTTCTCAGTATTTCCTTCCCTCCTATGGATCTTCAGGCTTTCAAATTTTAACTTTGCCAGTGCTGTTATTTCATCATCACTCCAGGTTAATCTCAGCTTTTTTTAAACTCTGTTAACCCTTGGTTCCATAATACATTGGAGACCTACATTTCATTGTTCAGAGTGCTGTAATTTAGTGGTTAGAGTACTGGTCTAGTGCCTAAGAGATGGTGAATTTAAATCTCACCATGACAATTTGTGAAACTGAGTAACCCCCAAAAATCTTGTCATTTAAGGCTGACACCAGAAAACGACAACAGAACAGTTGTAAAATTGCTGTAAAAACCCAACTGGTTCACTAATGTTTTTGAGGAAAGGGATCTTGCTCCTTCTACTTGGTTTGCCCTATGTGTGACTCCAGTCACATAGCATGTAGCTGACTTTTCCTGATGCAGGGCAGCTAGGGATGGACAATAAGTTCTGCTTTACAGCCACATCTATACCTTCCAAAAACAAAACTGTCTCAAATTAACAATGACCCCAATATTCTTTGAATAACTTCACACTCTAAAAAGAACAATCTTCTGCTTTTCAAATTAATTTAATCGAGTGATGATTAATTGGGTTTATTTTACTGAAGAATGGAAGATTGGAAATGCATTACATACAGTACTGCCAAGACAGTCTAAAATAATCACAATGTACATGTGCTCATTATGGGACAGTGACACTTCACCAGCTTTGTGTTCTGTAACTAAGTGCTTCTCTGAAAGGGACTTGATACTTTAGGCAACATTTCTGAGTGTTTCTGGTACATTCCTCGGATGAGTTATTTAATGCTACTTTCGCACCCCCCCACCCCCCCACCCCCCCACCCCCGTGAATAGAAGACATCTTTTGTCTTTGGTCATACTGACCTGGATACATTCTGACCCTTGAGCCAAATGAACTTAATATAATTATCAAATACAATATTACCTAACGACCCATAACTTACAAGTGTTGTTTGTGAACAATAATTAGCTATGCCTGCCCATGTATTTCATGAGTGATTTAAAAAAAAACAATTTCTTGCAGTAAATTAGAATTTGTAATGTCACTGTGGTCATTTCACACAGGCAGTGAGAAACTTTACACACGCGGAATCCAGTTTTAATTTTGAGTTCAATTACGTGATGTGGCAGACGGACATTGATGGAAACCCAGGAGAGAAATTAAAAACCTCAATAATGCATCTTTGAGCAGCTGTGACCATTAATTTTGACAGAACTGATGGCTTGATGCAAACGTGAGGCACAAGCAGATAGTTGCCAACAGCAGGCCACACAAGCATCGCAATGCCTCAGTAGCTAAATGCATCACTAGAGTCATTTACATAAGATTTGGCTTCTTGTATGAAGAGGTTGGAGGGTGTCTGCTCCAAGGTATAAAGGTTTTATTAAGATGTTTCAATTAAAGTGGTAAAGATGTTAAAATACAAGAGTACAATTATAACATACCAAATAAGATACACCTGGCAAATCTTAACACCAACAAGCTTCCACGGTGATAACCCTCAAAGGGTCTTGTGATATCACTTGTTTAAGCAAGTGTTTAAGCATGTTCTCAACTTACGTACATTAGAATTACCCATTAGTTCTTGCAGGACATTGAACTCCCCAGCCCGGAGGGCTTTTTGGGCCAAGATATCCCTCATTTGGACATGTTAAGGGCTCACTATTATAATTTTAAGTAATCTTTAGCTGAAGATTGATAATATTCTGTAAACTGCGTTTCTTACATATCACATGGTATGCTAACAAACAGTGAAGTTGGTGGAAGCCACCAGGATGAGGCCCGGTGGTGAGTTAGCCAATTTCAGCTGGAGCAATAACGTTGGTTGCTATGATAACCTCAAAAGTCCATGGTCAAGACTGAGGCAAATGTCAGCCAGAGGTTACTGCTGGTCCCTGACTCTTGCTGGTCTTGTACCCATATGGACATTGGGTGACGGCAGAGTGAGGTTTGGTAGTGATAGGGAATAACCCATCAATGCTCACTGTCCAATGTCTCCATGAGGAGTGACATTTGGAAGAATCTCTGAAAGACCTTGGCTGGCCCAGGCTAAATGTGAAGACCCAAAGCCATCAACTGTGCAGTGGGCCATTAGCTCACTCTTTGATGATGTCAGCTGATTTGCTTCATTATTCGTAGTTACCTCACTGGCCTCACGAGAGGAGTTGGCCTAAATTGGAGGTGGCCTGCACATTTCCTTGAACCACTCTCTAGCCCCTTGAATATCCATAATTTTTGCAACCCTAATAAGGCTAATTTTCTAAGTCCTGTCCCAGAACCCGGCATTTCCCATTTTTGTGGGGGCAGGACTGGAGCTCACTGGAGTTGGCCATTTAAATCACCAGTTGCCTCCACAGACTTTTGATTTTTGAACCCTAGCTTGTGAATCCTGGAGTGCGCAGAGCAAACCAGGCAAGAGGAGGTTTAAGTTTGGTGAATTCTTTTGATAGCTAAGACCCTTTGGAGAGGTAAGGTATCCCTTTGGATAGGGTACTGGGCACCTTTGGGAGAGATAAGGAACCCTTTTGGATTGTTAGAATTAAACATGATTATGCACTTTTTATGCACAAAATCATTGGAACTGTCCAGCTGTCAACTGTCAAGGAGCTGTTCATCTGCCCAGGAAATGTCAAAGTTGTCAAAGCTGCCAAAGCAGTCCAGGAAGTGTAAAAGCTTTCAAAGCTGGCTAGGAAGTGTCCAAAGATACTGGATATGTAGACATGGAGGAGGTAAAGGTAAAGGGTGGTACGTGGGGGGTATGGGTTGGCATTAAGTTAGCATGGTGTTATGGTGGGGCAGTGGGTGTGGGTAGAGGGGAATGAGTTAGCATAGGGGGTAAGAGGGACCACTGGTGCTGAATGGGGGCATGGATTCATATAGATTGACATGGATGGGGCAGAGGGAGTGTGTGGGGGCTGGGGTAAGGGGTTAGAGCTGGAGGAAAGGTTTTGATTTTATTAGTTTGTATTTATTTAAACACAGTGCCAGAGCACAAAGGTAAGCCTTGGGCCCAGCCCGCCTCCACACCCAGCATCCTCCACATTCATTCTGGGGCTGCCTGCCCTGTCTCCTATTTCAACCTGCACCGCTGGCTGAAAATCCAAGTTGTGGGCAGACATTTTTAAAGGTTGAGTTGGTTGAGTTGGGAAACCTCCCAACTCTGAACTGGACTCGGGGAGAAAAATCTGGGCCAACATGTAAAGTTAGGAACTTGATGAGAGTGGGAAAGTGATGGTGCCTTTTGCCTCCAATACCTGTAGCAGTTTGTGTAAGCTTGAGGCAATAAGTATTTTTTAAAAATTTCCATTGTTTTAGTATTCAGTGCAAGTTAGTATGTAAAAAAAGCTCTCAACGAACTAATAAGTATATATCAATCATGTCTCTGAAGGTGGCAGGACAGGTGGATAAGGTGGTAAAGAAAACATGGAATGCTTTCCTTAATTGGACAAGGCGTTGAATACAAAAGCGGGGATGTAATGCTGGAACTGTATAAAACACTGGTTAGGCCACAGCTGGAATTTTGTGTACAGCTCTGGTCGCCACATTACAGGAATTGTCCTGGAGAGGAGATTTGCAAGAATGTTACCAGGGCTTGAAAATTGCAGCTATGAAGAAAGATTGGACAGGCTGGGATTGTTTCCCTTGGAACTGAGGAGACTGAGAGGTGACCTGATTGAGGTGTACAAAATTATGAGGAGCCTAGATAGAATAGACATGGATTCTCCCATAGCGGAGAAGTCAATTACCAGGGGGCACAGATTAAGGTGATTGGTAGAAGGATTAGAGGGGACATGAGGAAAAACTTCACCCAGAGGGTGGTTGTCGTTTGGAATTCACTGCCTGCTTTGGTGGTGGAGGCAGAAACCCTCAACTCCTTTAAAAGGCACCTGGACCTGCACCTAAAGATCTGTAACCTACAAGGCTATGGACCGGGTGCTGGAAGGTGGGATTAAAATGGACGGCTATTTTTTTTATGTTTTCTATTTCAGTTAGTGCAGACATGATGGGCCGTATGGCCTCCTTCTTTGCTGTAACTTTTCTATGGTCTTATGGCTCTATAAACTAAAATATGGTGCAGCAGGTTGTCTTTCTAAACTGTAGTATGTGGGAGTTTGTGGATGGTGAGATTGCCTGAGAGGATGTGTCCACAGTAGGCATCCCTGCCTTGAATCTCATCAGCTCAGATGATGTGTAGGGGGGAATGAGTACCTGAAAAGTTTGCTCCAGACCTTGGTCACACCTTGAAGAGAAGTGAAAGATGAGAATAGTGTTGGTGTGACTGATACAAAGGGAAACCAAGGTGAGATAGGGAGTGAGCATCTGCAGAAACTCATCTCATCCAACAAATACAATGTACTTGCTGACTGTGAGGAAAAGGATAAAGAATGTTAGAAGGATAGCCAGATCTGACCAAAGGAGGGAGGAGGAGGATAAGGAAGCGAGGTAGTGTTTATTATCAAGCCCCAATGATGCAATGTGATAGTTGTGAGGGGTTCAACAATCAGAGGGACAAATAGCATCCTTTGTGAGCAGGATCAATAGATCCACATGGTAAATTGCCTACTTGGTACCAGGGTGAGGGATATCTCAAGCCAGCTTGAAAGGATATTGCAAAAGGAGACGGTGGGTTCAATTGTTGTGGTCCATTTCAGCCATTGGGGTTTGGCAATAAATGCTGCCCCATGAACAAATTTAAAAAATGAAAGAGTGTGCAAAAGGTCACGTTTGGAGAGCAGCAGAAGCTAGCAGCTAAATTAAAGAACAGGACATGAAGGATCATAATCTCTAGATTATTACCAAAGCCATGTATTTTTTTAAATTATTTCATGAGTGCAGTGTTCATTGTATTGTGTCTGATTATGTGCGCCTGTTTACTATTGATGCTCACTGTACTTGATTAGTTAAGTATGGGCGTGGACTCAGAAACGTAAACAAACTGTAGAAGTTGCTGGAAGCTAGAACCATAAGCATAGAGACATTTTAAAGTACTGTGGATAAATGCATTTAACATACAGAGAAACATGTGCGTCATCTCTGCATAGCTCTGAGATATAAAATACACACTGGCATGTAGGTGTCACTGGCAAGGCCAGCATTTGTTGCCCTAATTACACATTGAACTGAATGGCTTGCTAGGACATTTTCAGAGGACAGTTAAGAGTTGACCATGTTGCTGAGTCCCATGTAGGCCAGACAAGGTAAGGATGGCATATTTTCTTCCCTAAAGGACATTAGTAAATCAGATGGTTTTTTATGACAATTGATGATAGTTTCACAGTCACTATTACAGAAAATAGTTTTCATTTCATTAATTAACAACACTTTATTAATTGAAGTTAAACCCCACAGGTTGCCATGGTCCAGTTTGAAGCCATGTCCCCAGGTCTTTAGCCTGGGCTTCTGGATTAATAGCCCAGTGAAATTATCACTATAGCCAGGATTTTCTGTGCTCGATCGTGTCGGGCATATTTAGTGGTGAGAATGGAGAATCTTGTGAGAAGGCCCTAGACGTGTTTCCCAACTATGTAAATATAGGATGCGATTGTCCATTCCCCCCATCAATGGCGGACCACGTTTCCCACCATCGAACATGGGAAAGTTAATTTTAATAAATTTCCATCTCATTCCCTCACGTCAAATTTAAATCCCACATTGGAGTGATTTTATGACAGCGTGATTTACAAGTGCCTTAAAAGGCGTGCACCTCAACTGGTGACCTCAACTTCGAGGGGAACTCGGAGGTGAGCGCACACAACTTTGTGCAGCGCTCACGATAATCCCAGTGGCTCTGCGGATTCAGGGAGGGCACAGGCAAGTCTCTGCGGTGGATTCCTCATGGCTGGCTTGTGGTGCCGGGACAAGGGCGACAGTGCAAAGAGGGATGGGGGAGAAGGCAACCTTGGGGCAAGGGTAACAGTGCCAGCGGGGTTGTCATGGCAGCACCAACTGAAGTTTGAGCACAAACAGATGCTGAGGAGGTGGGATGGGTAGGGGCGGGGTGTAAGAAAGCAGCCGGGCTAATGGCAAAACGTGTCAAAGGTGAGCACACCACTGCAGCTAGCTTGAGCTCAATTGACATGCTTGGTGTCAGTCTAGTTCAGCAACTGTGCCCACTCAAGCAGCACTAATTCCTCACAGTACCAATGATTGCTCCTCTATTGTTAACCCCTCACTCACATACTTCAAACTTGAATGAATGCTATGGTGGTGCAGCACCATTGTGTGACTGGGCAAGCCTGAGGATCCTGTTGGGAAAGGTGACCATCGAACACTGACGGAGGGGGTGCGCTCCAAGTCCCTTGCATTAAGTCTAAGTTGACATTGAAATGTCACCCTCATGATACAAGCAAACCATGATGTCTTGGAATGCAGGTTAGGAAAATGCCTGCACCTGAGATGAGAGTTCAAGATGCAGCCGAGTGACTGAAGCTGCCTCCACTCGGTCATGTGGTGTGGGGCGGTGCTGGGTGTGGGCATGGTGAGTCATCATGCACACTAAACACTGGACATCCATGTGGTGGCTTGGACTCTCTGACATGCGTTAAGGGGCCTCGAGAGGCAGCTGCAGGCAATGACTTGACCAAGAGTGGCTCTTAGGAGACAATTGTTGACACTTGCGTCTCCCTCTTTGATACTGCAGTGAGGAGACCATCAGGAACATGAAGTCTAGTGATCTTGCTGTCTGCCTCATTGCTTATGGGCAAGATATAAGATGGAGAAGAATGCGACGGAGTCACCTGGCTCACCAAAGGTAGGAGCAGAACCCTGAAGACCAAGGGGCATGGCTTCCTTGGAACATAGAGGATGAACCCCACAGAGCCGTTGTTCATACATGCAGCACTAGACCCAGGGTCTACAGATGGTGCATGTGCTACCTGCAGATGAGCAAGAACCAGTGTCGGTGATGCCTGTACATGTCAACAGAGCTGGTCACTCACCTATGCCACCTTCTGCAGAATTTGGCACCATGGCAACACGGAGAACATCCATTGCCATTGGCAGTTAAAGTTATTGCCATGCTCAATTTCTGTGGCTCTTTCCAGGGCTCTACTGGGTACCTTTGTGGGATCTCACAAGCCTCCACCCACAAATGTACCCAGGAGGTCATGGATGTCCTTTTTGCCAAGGCACACATCTTTGTCAATTTCGACAGGAATCAGGTGAGCCAGGAAGCAAGAGCATTGGGATTCACTGAGATTTCCAGATTCCCACAAGTGCAGGGTGCCATTGCCTGCGCCCATAAGGCTCTTAAATCTCCCTGGCAACAAACAGTCCAGTAAGTGAACCGCAAAGTTTTTCACTTTCTCAATGTTCAGCTAACCTGCAACCATAACAAACAGATCATCCAGGTGTGTGCAAGATACACCGGAAGCGTTCATGACTCGTACATTCTCAGCAGGTCTCAGATCCCTGAAATCTTCCAGGGACCACACAGGTTGCAGATTTGACTCTTCGGGGATAAGGGCTACCCACAAAGGATGTGGCTGATGATGCCTGTGCAGCGGCCTTAGACTCCTGGTGAGAGAAGGGATAACGAGGCTCATGCAGCAACTCAAAGTTTGGCTGACCACACTATTAGCATCCTGAAAATGAGGCTCCGGTGCCTGGACAGATCGGGTGGAACACTGCAGTACACTTCCCCAGAGGGTGTCATGCATCATCGTGGCTTGCTGCGCATGACACAAGCTGGCTATGCAAAGGGTGGAGGACCTGAATAATGAGGAACTGCAAGAGCTGCATGTCTACTCCAAAAAGGAGGAAGTCAAAGAGGATGAGGGTGATGAGGTCCTGGAAGCCAATGGTGCAGGTGATGAGGCCATTGTACTGGGT
This sequence comes from Carcharodon carcharias, assembly GCF_017639515.1. NCBI lineage: Eukaryota > Metazoa > Chordata > Chondrichthyes > Lamniformes > Lamnidae > Carcharodon > Carcharodon carcharias. The sequence continues at coordinate 50,592,590 of NC_054485.1, read as the reverse complement.
GTTGAGATTTGGGGGCAGCCCTGCCTCACAGGTGCTGAGAGCACACCACGGAAAGAACATCATGGAACCCTGTGATGCTTGGGTACAAGATTCTTGCAGCAAGCACAAGCCACTTGGAAGTGCACGCATCACTGATCTGGAGAGTGACTTTGACAATCACAATCATTGTGCTCAAAAGATTGCATTTTGCACAGGGAAGGAGCCTTGGGCTGCAACAGCAGCCTTTGTTTTGTGCAGGAAGCAAAGCTTCACATTTGATTGACACAAACACTGCTCAACATAACGTTAAGCCATAGACAAGAGACATTCTTGGGAATGTATTTACAGTGGATAACATTAAGTACAAGTGATTAACACCCTTGCCCACATTGTGCAACTGAATCTTCTTGACATTTCTAACCCTGCTGCTATGTCTTGGTAGTCCCCTGAGGTGCATGCAGCCTGCTGACTGCTATGCTCTGCCTGTGATGACCTTGGCGGGTGTCCTCTGGCGGGCCGAGACCTGGAGGGCCTGCTTTTAGGATCCCGCTGTGTGGCAGCGGCACCCTCCTCGGTCTGTGGAGCTTGAGCTACTGGGGTCACAGGAAGAGGGGATCCGGATGGGCCAGACATTCTCTGAGTCACCTAGGTGGATGGCCCTGGGGCGTGAACTTGCTGATCCTCCGCCCTGTGGGTGCCCGAGGGCCCCTGGTTGACTCCTGGAGAGGAAGGGGCAGCTGGAGTGAGCTCGAGATGCCCCGCCACCCTCTCGTGTTACCACCTATGGATGCCAGCAAGTGCCTCAGTGATGGTGTGAGCTCCTGCGGCAGTGCAGGACCAATGTCCTGAACCAAGGTCTCCGTGACGGCCGCCATCCTATTAGTGTTGACCTTGGTGCATTGGCATGTTGACGCTATCATCTCAGACTATAGGCAGACAGACTTCTCCATCGTGCCTTGCAATCTGAGGAGTGCAGTGAACATCCCTTCCTGATGTTCCTGAGCTTGCCTTTGCAGCTCCAGTAACTGAGGTATAACCAAACCTAGAAGCTCGTCATCTGACTTGGGCTCGGAAGATTTCTGGCTTCCAGCAGTGCTCTGAGTGCTGGACACCTGGGAGTCCCTGCCTCTGCCTGCTGTGGATCAGACAGTGCGATGTGCTCACCAGATTGTGGTCCCGAGGCTACTCTAGAACTAGGTCCCACCAAAGGGTTTGTCTTTGTGCTGGTGGAGGGTGTGAGTGAGCACTGTGATGGTCCTTCAATGTTATTATCTGTGGATTTCTCAGGGCTGGAGTCAAGGATTTGGCTTGTGGACCCCCTCGGCTGCTTCCCAAATGTGCCTGTGAAAGCAAGGAGAGATAATTAGTGCATGATAGGGGACTGTGGAACAGGGACCTCACTCACAGCATGGTTGTCTGATGCATGTTGTACTTCTAGATCCTCACTGTCAGTACAGGAATGTTCCAGATCTTTACTGGCCAGCTGGATAGCTCTATTTTCAAAGTCTGTGTGGACACTGATGTCGGGCATTCTCCACCAGTCTGCAACCTCTCCCTTTTGTTGTGTGCCATCTTGTCCTATATGAATACAGATGGGAAGCGTGTAAGCAGGACGCCTGCCAGGCCAGATGAATAGGATGCCTGGCGTGTGTGGGTGCTGAGTGGTGCCATGGACGCGCAGAGGACACGATCCACAGGGCAGATGAAGGTGCGTGTGAGAGAGTGAACGGTGATGTCCCTTGAACTGGCAATGAATGAGATCCCTGTGTATGTGCAATGGGTTTGTGAGTGTGCGAGTTGAGACTGATGAGAAGAGTGACTTACCCTGGCGGAACAGAGGAGATCATTCATCCTATTTTGACACTGGATGGCTGTCCTCTTTTGCAGGGTGTTGGCACTGACCACCTCTGCCACCACCTCCCATGCCGGATTCGTGACATTGCTTGCTGGTCTTTACCCAGAGCGGGGGCAGAGGACATCGCATCGGGCCTCCACTGCATGCAGGTGCTCGAGGGAGGCATCACTAAATTTTGGGGCAGCATGTTTCCTCCCTTTGGCAGCCATCAGTTCCCAGCAGCTCCCTTAGAGAGTGTTAGCTCTGCGCCCTTTAGATATGGCGCCCTTTAGATATGGCGCCCAGATTAATGAAGGCTGGAGGTGCCAGGATGGGGGGGTGAGGGGCAGTGAATCAGAGGTCATCCTGCCAGCGATCTGATGTGAAACCCATGCCTCTGCATTTTTTCAACTAAGTGCCGCACGATATGGTGGAAAAAGCCACTATTGCCGTCAACAGATTAAATATCGCTTTCTCCAACGTCAGACATCTGACTTTGCTGATTTCTGGAACGATTCTGCCTTATGCCACCATCTCCCTGAGCGCAGGTTGCCTTAGGGATAAGCAGCTTAGAGAGCTGAAAAATTGTGGAAGGAGTGGAATGAGGTCTTCCATTTCATGGCTCACTGGCACCACTATAGAGATAGGAAGAAACTGCACCATTGGGATGGGCTCCAATTGGACCAGGCTAGGATCAGGATCCTAGCGAAAGGGCTGAATATGCCAGGCACATGGACTTTAGACTAGTAAATGGCAGGGAGGGTCCAGATGGAGATGTTAAAATTGTTGTAATATGCCTTTAATGGATAGCAGCATGACTTCATTGGAAGGGAAGTGTATCATGTGATTTGTTTCACCTTTGCTTTAAAGCAGAACACATATACACAGCCCTGTTGCTGATGTCTTCAAGCTTTCTATCCATGTATAAATGTTCCTATGTGCCTTGTATAAATAAATGAACCCACAAGGTATTTACACAGCCCTTTATGAACAGTTGGTGCTTATACCATTATAACAATGCTACAAAAATAAATAATGAGATTTTGCAATCAGTAGGAAAGCAAGGCTCTTGCTATTGACCTCAAAGGAAGCTGTCTACAAAGATCTAGTGAACTTTGTGGTGAAAGTTGAAATCTGCCTCCAGGTCAAAGTGATCTCTTGGCATGCAGCAGCAGTGATGTCAGAAAGCAGGTGAGGAGCCAATCACATTGAAATATTCACATGCAACCAGGAAGTTACAAGCGCTCAAAATCCATCACTTCTAATTATAAATTTTCAGATAGTGGAGTAAGTTATAATGCTTGGATTGACATAGATGCTAAAATAAAGATAAACAAACTTGTAATAAAAATTTTTTAATAGAACCTGTGAATTTTTAAATTATCATTATAGGGAAATTTGATATTCCACCAGTCTAAAATTAGCTTTTCAGGGTCAATGATGGTTTTAAAAACCCGGTTATCCCTCACTCAACTAGCGGTAACTTCTCCAAGGGTTTTACAGTGACCCTAACAGCATATGAATTAATTCAATTGATTTCCATTGATTGCAGCCTGGGGGTGCCTGAACGTTGCTGGAGTACGCATATTAGCCTGGGATGCTGGCACAACTAAAGGAGATGCAGAATTGTGCCGCCTCCCCAACACCCCCCAGCTCCCACCCCACCCCCACATGTCCACGCCCCCTGCCCAAGAGAAGCATAGAATCACTGCAGCAACTTCTGGATTTTGGCGTTCTGCTGCGCATGTGCAGATGTTGGAAGCTGTTGTTAGTTTCAGTGGAATAATGGGCGGGATTTTCCAGCCCCGCCCACCACCGGGATTGTCCAGTCTCACCAAAAGCCAGTGGATTTTTGGCTGGCCTGTTGCATGCTCCGCAGTGGGTCTCACCATGGCGGGACTGGAAAATCCCAGCCAATGGAAACGTTCACTGGTGTTGTCACCTTTGCTAACACAACAAAACCTGGGCCAATAATTCTAAACAAATGAAAGGGAAGAGAGTAGAGTAACAGCCAGAGATAACAGGTAAAAGGCAAGCCAAAAGATGTAAAGTAATTAAACCAGGAGAGAAAATTAAGAAGAAACATGACTAAAATATTAGAGCAGAATAACCAGTTAGAGTGTATGGCCCAAATTTGCACTCTTTGTACAAATACATAGACTATAAGGATTCTGGGTCTAAATCCTAGATTTCTCTCTGTTAGAGCTTTGAGGTGATGGCAGGTGAGCGAATGAGAGCCCGCCCACCATGGAAGCGGTATGTTTTCCGGGAATGCATAAATAATGTGGTGGGACTGGGATGAATCGGCCTGTAAACCTGTCAACATGGCCAGGGAGTAAAACGTCGTTTTACCCGCCCGCTACCACACTGAGATGATTCCGCCCATTGTTGCAGAAAACTGTCAAGAAATTCACTAACTTTCTGGCATGAGTTAGACTGTTTATTCCAAGCTATATAGAAGTTAAAAGCGCCCCATAAAAACACTCTGCCTTTGCTGCATGCTTGTCCAATCTCATTTATCTAATCTACCACTTCACAGCTTCTACTAGGGGTCCTGTACAAAATTCCCAGTACAATCTGAAATCCTTTTCTATTCCTTAGTTCTGTCCATAAAGTCTCCACCCTGTGCTTAACTCTTGTTAGATGACATCTTATCATTGAAGTTATTTCACCTTTAATCACTAAGGCTGCTCCTCCCCCTCTAAGCTTATTCCGAACTTTCCTATAGGCTTTATAACATGGCATCGTTAGTTCCCAGTCCTGCCCATCTTGCCACCATGAGCATGTCATATCCTCCAAGTGGGGCAGATATAGATAACAGCCTAATGATGCACAAACATTTATCTAATAGTGATTGTAACATAATCAAATTCATCATAGAATTTGAAAAGAAAATAGTGCCACTAAGGGCTGCACTTTCATCAAGGAGATGCATACCGGGAGTCAGGAAAGTTCACGCTTCTATCAAATCCATCTCTATTAGGTGGCCTCCACTCATCATATTTTTGTCTCAGGTAGGCAGGGATGGGTTGGATCCAGGCTCGCTGCCTCCAGAGGCGGCTATGAGGTGGCAATGGAGATGGGCAGATGGGAAGGCCAACAGGCTAAAACGCCAATCTCTGTTTACCGGGACATCAATCCAGTCTTCATCATGAATGTCGGGCCATAAACCCTCATCTCCCCTTCATTCTACCCCATCCAACACCCCCATGCCCCCAGGTGGTCTAATTATGAATGCCTGGCTGAGCTCCAAGAATGACTAATGCACTCAGCTCAGCAGGCAACACTTGTATAACTTTCAAGGGATTGTGAGCTTTGTTTGATTGGCATCTCTAATACCTTGCAATAAGTTATTTTTATTTGATATGGTTTGTGTGTTTATTTACACATGATTAGGACAATATTAATTGTGAAATCAAGGAAAGCTTTTGACCATGAATGGCTGTGATTGATTGATAGGTCCACTGTATTTCAATAGGAATTTTGGCTTTTCTTTTTGGTTGATGACTCGGAACTGGGGCTCTTTCATGGTTCACAACTACTCTGGAGTGCCATGAACCAACTCTACTTACAGGAGGGGCCTGACTGCATCAGAATTGCAGCGGTGGGTGAAGGAATTTGAATTGCCTAACCCCGCAATGGAGCTGGCAGGGGCAGGAGTCCTGCATGTGGGCTGACTACCCGCAATCTTATCCTGCACTGGCAAAAATTGCCAGAAATGGGAATGGGGATCGGAATCACGGAATTGGTCCAGTCTGCCATTGTTCCCCCCCTGTCAGCTCGACTTGGTGAAAATCCAGGACTAGAATTCTTAATTGAGATAAGGATGGCTTCAACATAATGAGACAGAGAGTATGCACAGGAAAGAGGGTAACACTGTGAATAAGTAAAATGACAGCAGTTCAGTGGGAGGTGTTCAAAACAAAAATTAATGTGATTTAGCACTAGTTTATACCTGTAAGAGCACTTCTTGCCAACAAAAAAAGACAGCTGTGGGAAACTAAAGGTGTAAGATGCAAATTAATGGAGAGACGGTGGCAATATCACTAGACTAGTAATTCATAGAACCAGGCTAATGATCTGGGGCCATGGGTTCAAATCTCACCATGGCAGTAGGAGTTGACAGCTAGTCTCAGTAATGGTGACCACCAATTGTTGTAAAAATCCATCTGGTTCACTCATATCCTTTAGGGAAGGAAATCTGCCATCCCTATCTGGTCTGGCCTACATGTGACTCCATTAACACAGTAATGTGACTGATTCTTAACTGCCCTCTGAAATGACCCAGCAAACCGCTCAGTTCAAGGGCAATTAGGGATGAGCAACAAATGTTGGCCCAGCCAGCGATGCTGAAAGAATAAAGGGGAAAAAAAAAACTAAAAGGAGAAAGCATACACAGTTGCAAAAGTTAGCACAGATCCTGGAAGGAGAGAGATACAAAACAACAGAAGGTGACAATGCAGATACCAAGAGCTAAAAAAGGGAACGTGGAAAGAAACTTGTAAGGGTATCAAAATCAACACAAAAAATTACATTTATATTAGAAAAGTGGTTGGTCCGGGGCAATATGGGCACCTTGGAAACCAATAATGGTGATACTGACCACGGAAATAAGGAACTTGTGGATATGTTGAGAGGTGTGTTGGTGTAGTGGTATTGTCACTGGATTAATACCAGGGACCCTGAGTTTCAAACCCCACCACAGCAGATGGTGAAATTTTAATCCAATAAAAATTTGGAATTAAGAGCTAGATGATGATCATGAAACCATTGCCAAGTGTTATAAAAACCCATCTGGTTCACTAATGCCCTTTAAGGAAGGAAATCTGCTGTCCTTACCTGGTCTGGCCAACATGTGACTCCAGACCCACAGCAATGTGGTTGAATCTTAAAGGCCATCTAAACAAGGGTATTTAGGGATGGGCAATAAATACTGGCCTAGCCAGTGATGCCCACCCTGTGAACAAATATGAAAAAAAAATTGCTTTGCATCAGTAATTACAGTAGAGAATAGAGGATTGGACATCTCAAGGCTGGGTATCACCAAAATTAACATAAGCAAAATGAGCATAATGAAGAAAATAATGGCATTAAATGGTGACAAATCACGAGAACCAAATAGCTTCTATCCCAGGCTTTAAAGAAAATAGGTGACAATCTTCCAAAGTTCTCTTGATTCAAGATCTGTCCCTTAAGATTGGAAAATCACTCCACTATTTAAGAAAGATGAGTGAGGGGAACCAAGGAATTATAGACCATTTGGCCCAACACCTGTTTTTTAGGAAATTAAATTATTTGAGTCTATAAGGATAAAATGACAAAACATTGTGAAAAATTTCAGCTGACTAGGGAAGAGCATACATGAATTTGTAAAGGGTAGCTCATGCCTGGTGTAGCAGGTTACATTTTTTGAAGAAGTAACAAAAATAGTGGACGGGGAATATCTATGGATGATATTCCTATGGACTTCCAGAAGGCTTTTGATAAATTTCTTCATAACAGACTTAACAAAAGTTGAAGCTCGTGGAACTGAAGGCGAATTATTGATCTGTTTTGGGAATTGGCTGAGCAGCAGGACACAGAGAGTAATGGCAATTGCTTTAATTGGCAGGATTTGACTAGTGATATTCTTCAAGGATCTGTGTTAGGGCCTCAACTGTTCACTGTATTTATTAATAACTTAGCTGATGGGACAGAAAGCCACAAAACAAACTTGCCGATGACACAAATATAGGTGGCATTGTAAACAATGTAGTTGAAATATAAAATTACAGAGAGATATTAATAGATTAAACGGTTTAACAAAACTGTGACAAATAGATTTCACTGTAGGCAAATGTGTGGTCATCTACTTTGGACCTAAAATGGATAGAACTTTCTATTTGGTGGAATGGTAGAGGTGCAAAGAGACTTGGGGCTTCCATGAATGTAGATGACTAGAATGATCACAAAATAATCAATAACAACAACTTGTATTTATATAGAACCTTTAACATCATAAAATACCCCAACCCACTTCACAGAGGCAAACTTGAAAATGCTAATGCAATGCTGGCCTTTTTATTGAGAGTATTGGAATATAAGGGGGCTAAAGTTATGCTGCAGCTTTACAGCATTTGGTTAGGCCACACCTGGAGTGCTGTAAGCAGTTCTGTGCACCACACTTTAGAAAGGATTGTTTGCCTTAGAGTGCAACACAGATTTACTAGAGTGATACCCGGACTCCAAGGGTTAGGTTCCGAGGAGAAATTATGCAAACTAGGATTGTATTCCATGGAATTTAATGGGTTAAGAGGTAAGTTGATCAAAGTCTTCAAGATATTTAGGGGAAATGAAAGAATAGAAAGAAACTATTTTTGCTGGCTTGTGAATCTAGGAGGCGTAGTCTACACTTTAGAGCCAGGCCATTTGGGAATGAAGGTAGGAACCATTTCCAAAAGTAAAGGGTGATAGAAGTTTGTCACTCTCTTCTGCAGATGGTAAGCGATTCTAGGTCAAATGTTAATTTTAAAATTGAGACTGATACATTTTTGTTAACCAAAGGTATTAAGAGATATGGGGAAAAGGTGGGTATATAGAGTTAAGTCACAGATCTCATTTGAATGGTGAAACAGACTTGAAAACATAAATGCTCCTGTTCCTAGGTTCCTATACTTTCCACAGGCTATGTACAATTTGTCCAAAAAGAAGTTCAAATTATTCCCCGGGAGAGGTAAGAAATCTTGGATAAAAAAATCCAGGAAGAAAATGTCTTAAAATTTATCCCTGATCCTATGTAATGTGGAAAGTTCTAGAGTGAGTGTGAATCTAAAATGATAACCATTATATAAGCTTTAACATTCTATGACCACAGGCATCCCAGGAATTATTGTGTTCCATAAAATCAATTGTGCATCTAGTTTTTTTTTTCAATATCCTTCTCCAAGGAAAACAGAACTCTGTGCCAGGTGGAACTGCTCCACATATACTGAGGTGGCAATGCTTTAAATGTGCTCTTCAGGTACCATGCCCTAAGAGTATATTGGTGACCACAGACTTCCATGGGTTGCTCCATGGTTAAGTTTGGCAAGGCACAGCATTGGTTTGCAGTTGCCTTCTGCAGATGGCTGACCAGGGATCTCTCCTGCTCTTACCACCTGTCATAGGGCATATGCTGGAATGATTAGAACTTAATGTTCAACCTGTTTGGCCACATTGTGAATGCACCTTCCTTGGCCATGGCCATCAAGTCCTGCAGTGAAACTTGAATCCAGACCATCTGGCTCAGAGGCAGGGATACTACCCACTGCACTACAGGAGCTCCACTTAAATGTGCCACCCCAGGTTTAAACACTAGAGCTATCCTTTTTCATGCATTTACACACTGGCCACAGGTAAAGAAATAGATTAAGTGGTACCTTTCTGAAAATTAGCGATTCAGGGGCAATTTTCCCCTTCACTGCTTGGGTGCTATATTGATGGAGTGCCTGTCCCTTATAGATTCTGCATGGTATTCAATTCCTCGATTTGCTCTATCAGTTTACTGTGCAAGCAGTGAAGGAACATTACTTTGATAATCTGAATACTTTTGAATGGTTTTAAATAACCTAATTAATTTATCATTTAAATTTGAAGCATCTTAAATAAGGGTGTTGGCCTTTCAAATAAAGCAAATCCTGCTTTGTAAAATGTTTAATTCCTTTATGCACTCTCTCAAGTCTAACATGAGAACAATCATTGCCCTCCTGAAATCAAGTCAGTCTTGGGGTCACTAATTGATATGCCTCTTTCTCTGCATTTTATATTATGAATGAGAGGTAAAGGACCTTGCAGTAGTTTTTAAACTTGCCCTCGTTTTTGTTACTATTTCAGCAGGAATCTATCCTTTTGAAGGGGTGACATCACCTATCACTGACCTCCCCATAAAACACTGAGCCTCTGCTTGCAGGTCTCATAGGCTTCGAGTGGGTCATTAGCTCGGAGGTAGAATCTTTCATTGGCTGGCCCTATTGCTTTGATGACCAAAACCACAATATTATTAATTCATCTTATACACAGCATTTCAAAGTAGCTCATATACTTGTAGCATTTATTGCATGTATTTTACAGCTTAGAGTTTACAATACAGTGGGTTATAGTGTTTACATTCCACACAAGCCTCCTCCCATCCTACTTCATCCCACCCTATCCTTCTATTCCTTTCTCTCTCAGACTGGACACAGCGGACCCCGCCTCCCACTTACCTCCTAATCCGGCTTCATAGCTCCTCAGCATGGTGGTTTGCCTGCAGTCCTGGCAGAGGCCAGGTGGCGCAGCTGGGACTAGAGAGCTGCCGGCCATATGATTGGCTGGCAACTCTTGGAGGCAGAACTTCCTCCCAGATGAGGGTGGAAGTCTCGCCCTGAGCCAATTAATGCAACTGTCGTAACATAGGCTCGGGACTTCCTGATCAAGTGGACGTGGGGGTCACCACCTTAAACTGGGAGATGGAGCCACCATCTCCTGGTAAAATCCAGCTCTATGCGGCAGTAAATTGCACATTCTGATCATTTTCTGGGTAAAGAACTTTCTTTTGAGTTTCATTTGTTAGACATGACAAGGTGCTTTAAAAGTATAGCTGCTGACATGCACAGTTGTGACTCAAATATAAAAAAAATGTCCAAATGGGTAATGTAGTAGAAGTTGCCTCAGGGAAGGAGGGGAGAAAATTGAGGAGAGGGAAAATGAGCTTAAAAAATCAATTGAAATTCTGACACTTCCCTAAATTGAATTATTATCGCTTTTCAAAAAAGTGGACCAAGATATTTAAAACGAATTACATAAGAAAGGTAGTGATCCTTCACTTCTTGTAAAACAGTTTCTTCCTTCTTCAATCTCTCATTTGATTACAGATAAGGTTGGTGGACTGTTTTTCAACATAGGCTGGTGAAATTGGACAATATCAGGGCACTGCAGTACTGAACTACATCAAAATGTCAACAGCTCTGTGCCTCTGCCCCATATTATGTGTGATTGAATCTCTCCTCAGAGATGCTGAGGAGAGCAGCCACTTTCCTCAGGGGCAGGCAAAATTGGAAAAAAGAGTCAAGTTGAAAGAACAATATTGTTACAGGCCTTGTAGAAGGTTTCCTACCTGTTCTTTTGATTAAGGATGATGTGTCACAGGGAGACTGAGGAGAACAGAAAGTAATCATATTGGGTAATGTTCATGTCCCTAAAATTTAGTCAGAAAAAATGTATAACGCACAGGGTTCAAAAAGTCAGATGTCTCAAAATTGATGTCTCCTCCCTATTATGATATTGCATGTGGGGTGAGGATTGAAACTTCATAGAATCATACCGGATAGAAGGGAGCCATTCGGTCCATCATGCCTGTACCAGCTCTTTGAAAGAATTATCCAATGGTGGCTCTGTGGTAATGTCACTGGCCCAGTAATCCAGGCTAATTCTCTGGGGACATGGGCTCAAATCCCACCATGACAGCTGGTGAAATTTTAATTCAATTCATAAAATCTGGAATTGGAAACTAATCTTAGTAATGATGACTATTAAACTATAATCGATTGTCATAAAAACCCATCTCGTTCACTAATTTCCTTTAGGGAAGGAAATCTGCCATCTGTAACTGGTCTGACCTACATATGCCTCTGTGGTTGACTCTCAACTGCCCTCTGAAATGGCCTAGCACCAATTAGGGGTGGGTAACAAATGCCAGCACTGATACCCACATTCTTTGGCAGAATAAAAAAGAAGTCACATTTTCTCTGCGGGCCTGCATTTTATTCTTTTCAAGTATAAATCCAATTTGTTTTTAAAAATGACTTATTTTCACTACTCTTTTAGGTGGTGAATTCGAGGTCATCACAACTGGCTTTGTAAAAAGTATTCTCCACATCTCTCCTCTGGTTTTTTTGCCAATTATTTTAAATGTGTCCTTTGGTAACTGAAGCTCCTACCAGTCGAAACAATTTCTCCCTATTTATCCTATATCATAACATATAACTTTGAACAACTTTATCAAATCTCCCCTTAACCTTCTCTGCTCTAAGAACAAATCCAATTTCTCTAGCCTCTCCAGATAAGCGAAGACCCTCATCCCTGCTTTAATTCTGATAACTCTCCTCCCCACTTTCCCCAAGGTCTATTTGGATAACCCTTCCAATATTGGGTCCACTTGTTGCTCAAATTGTTTGACCCGAGTAATATTACCTGATCCATTTGCGCTAATTATCAGCAAAATGAGAAAGGGAAAAAGAAATGAAAAATTTCTTAGTGAAGCCTAGGATTGAGGATTTGGACTTGTCACGCTGATTTAGAATGGTGACTGTCAGTGACTTGAACCTTAAACTCATTCTGAAGGCCAAAGCAGAATTTTTTTCTCTTTCTGTTAGGAGTTTGATTAATATGAAGCACTGAATCTAATATGTAGCACAAATAGAAAGGCTTGGAGTCCAGTGCTTTAAACAAAGAACACATAAGCCCTTGCAGCAGAAACTAGCAATAAGAAGTTTGCAAATGATTTTGTATCAGCATGCATTTGGGGCTATGAACAGATGGGTTTTATTTCAAAATTCTTCAGTTCTCATGTGCGAATATTTGACATGATGACAATGGATCTTCTGGAGCCAAATTGATCAACAAATCAATTCTTTATTGTGTTAAAGGGCAGAAGGGTAGGAGTGCTTTCAATCTAAAATAAAAACAGAAAATACTGGAAATACTCAATTGGTCAGGCAGCATCTGAAGAGAGAGAAATAGAGTTAACGTTTCAGGTCAATAGCCTTTCATCAGAACTGGGAGAAGTTTAGAGATGTAATAGGTATGAACAAAAGGTGTGTGGGTCAAGAACAAAAGGAAGATCTGTGACAGGATGCAAGACAGGAGGGTTTGAATGACTGAAAAGTTCGTCTTCCAGGGCCAAGGGGAATGATGATGGGGCAAGAAAAGAAACAATGAAACAAAACATGTACCTAGAGCAGGTGTACTGCTGTCTGAAAGCAAAGATGAGAGAAAAAATGAAGCATGCAAAGAAAAGGAAACAAAGTGAGAGAGCAGAGATGGTGATCTGAAGTTATTGAACTCAATCTTGAGTCCGGAGGACTGTTAATTGCCTAAATGGAAAGATGAGATGCTGTTCCTCGAACTTAAATTGACCTTCACTGGAACAGTGCAGCAGACCGAGGACAGAGATATCAGCATGAGAGCAAGGTGGAGAATTAAAATGGCAGGCCTTGGAAGCTCGGGGTCAAGCTTGTTTTTATTGCATATTTCCAGCATCTGCCGTAATCTGCTTTTTGCTTACTGTTTTCAATGTAAGTTGGTTTCTTGTTAATTGTATCTCTAGATATCACCTGAAGACATCCGTTGGTGACCATAATCTTTCAATCTTCCCTGGACTCAGGGGAGGTGCCAGAGGACTGGAGAATTGTAAACACTATGCCCTTTTCAAAACAGGTTGTAAGGATAAACTCAGCAATTACAGACCAGTCAGTTTAACTTCAGTGGTGGGGAAGCTTCTAGAAACAATTATTTGGGATAGATTTAATAATCACATGGAAAAATGTTTGTTGATTAGGAATTAGCATGGATTTCTAAAGGGGAAATCATGTTTAACTAATTTTCTGGAGTTTTTGGAAGAGGTAACAGAGGAGATAGATGAGGGTAATGCTGTTGATGTGGTGTACAGACTTTCAAAAGGCATTCGAAACAATGCCACACAACAGACCTGTAGGAAAAGTTATAGCTCCTTGAATAAAAGGGACAGTAGCAACATAGATACAAAATTAGATGAGTAATAGGAAGCAGAGACTAATGGTCAATGGATATTTTTTGGGCTGATGGAAGGTTTGTAGTGGTATTTCCCAGGGGTTGGTATTGGGACCCTTGCATTTTTTGACACATATTAATGATCTAGATCTTGATGTGCAGAGGACAATTTCAAAGTTCGCGGATGATACGAAACTTGGAAGCATTGTAAACTGTGAGAAGGACAGTGTAGAACTTCAAAAGGACATAGACATGTTGGTGGAGTAGATAGATAGGTGGCATGAGAAGTTCAATATGGAGAAGTGTGAAGTGATGCATTTTGATAGGAAGAACATGGAGAGATAACACAAAATAAGAGGTACAATTCTTAAGGGGGTGCAGGAGCAGAGCTAGGGACCTGGGTGTATATGTGCATCGATCATTGAAGGTGACAGTATAGGTGGAGAGAGCAGTTAATAAAGCATATAGTATCCTGGGCTTTATCAATAGAGTTTAAGAGCAAGGAGGTTATGCTGAGCTCCTATAAGACACTAGTTAGACTTCATCTGGAATATTGTATATAGTTCTGGGCACCACATTATATGAACGCATTGGAGAGAGTGCAGAAGAGGTTTACAAGAATGGTTCTAGGGATGAGGAACTTCAGTTATGAAGATAGATTGGAGAAATTGGGACTGTTCTCCTTGGAGAGGAGAAGGCTAAGAGGAGATTTGATAGAAACGTTCAAAATCATGAGGGGGCTGGACAGAGTAGATAGGGAGAAACTGTTCCCACTCATTAAAGGATTAAGAATGAGAGTCCACAGATTTAAAGTGCAAAAGAAGCAAATGTGATGTGAGAAAACCATTTTTCACTCAGCCAGTGGTTCGGGTCTGCAATGCACTGTGTGGAAATGTGGTGGAGGGAGGTTCAATTGAGACATTCAAGAGGGCATTGGCTAATTATTTGAATAGAAACAATTGCAAGGGTATGGGGAAAAGGCAGGAAAATAGCACTTAGTCATAATACTCATTTGGAGAGCCGGTGCAGAAACGATGGGCCGAATGGCCTCTTGTGCTGTAACAATTCTGTGATTCTGTATATGATTGTACCAATGGAAATTGTGCAGGGGGGTGGGTGAATGTGCAGCAATTTTGCCTGTTCCTGAATTTGTGGCTTTTTGGCTTGTTGGGTGCAGTGCTGTAATTTCCCATACTGCCATCAGAATGTGCATTTACTTCATTACCTTTAAGCGCGACCTAAGATGGGTGCAATGTGGTAATGTCATCTATTTTGCATGGGTGTTAAAGGTCAACCCAATTCTCAGATTTTGGGAGGAGATCCCTTGAGGCTCCAATGTTATTTGCTTTTTAGTCATGAGCTTGAAGGCTATGGGGATCATTTTTGTTGCTCTGCCTCACTGTATTTATTAAAATAATACAATGAGGAACAAAGGACAATTGTCCAGGATATAAATAACACAAGCGGTCATGCCTACCATTACTCCATTTACCAGCTCAAGCATATCTACCTGGTAATGACAGGTGGAGTATTGCCTCCATAGGCTTAAGTTCAGCAGGGAAGCAGTTATTCAATGATGCCATATGCTTCAAGAAAGCCTACAGCCAATTCCGAGTATATGATGCCACCACTAGTGGCAGCCAAAGCGACTACGTTTTATGTATCGAACTCCTCTAGGTTTTCAAAAAATATCAGCATATCTACCGATTTGTTGTTGAGAAGTCTAACAAATAGGGTTAACTGGTGCATTGTTAAGCCAAGGCAACACTGCACTAAAACAGGGCTGTCGACCTTCTCTGTCTTGCTAGATTTCCCAAAATACTGGGGGCCATGTGTAGCCCCTTTGCAAATAGTTGACCCTTTTTAAACAATATGTTCTCAGGCTGTGGGCCATTATTTGTTGCCCATCCAGATATGTTTTTGAGAAAATGGTAATGGTCCTTCTTCTTGAACTGCTGAAGCCTGTGTAGTGAAAGTACTCCTACAGTGCTGTTAGATAGGGCATATTAGGAATAAAAATAAAAAATGCTGGAAAAATTTAGCAAGTCTGGCAGCATCTTTGGAGAGAGAAACAGAATTAAAGTTTCAAGTCTGTATGACTTTTTCAGAGCTAAAGAGAAGTAGAAATGTGATATCAAGAGAGGGTTTAAGAGGGGGCTTTCATCTTAGGGAATATTAGAATTTTGACCCAGCAACAATGAAAGAACAGCATTTTTGTCCAGGTCGGAATAATGCGTGAGTCAGAGGGGAACCCAGAAGTGATGCTGTTCCTATGCACCTCCTGTCCTTGTCTTTCTGGATGGCAGAAATTATGGGCTTGGGAGGCACTGTTGAAGAAACCTTGGTGATTTGCTGCAGTGTATTCTCTTGGCAGCACACATTACAGCCCGATGCATTGGCGGTAGATAAAGTGGATGTTTGAGGTTGTGGGTGGGCTGTTGATAAAGCAAACAGCTTTGTCCTAGGGTTGTGTTGAGCTTCTTGAGTTTTGTAGCTGCGTTCACTGGGGCAAGTGGAGAATATTCCATCACACTCTAGGCACATTGAAATAGTCTACAAGGGCAGAAAGGACTTACACTCCATCAGTGTTCAGTCATCAGTGGCCAACGCCATTGTTGGCAGTCAATGTTGGCTCTGTAAGCAGCAGCTATGCTAATTTCATTCTAAGACAACCATTCCTGTCAAGCTTATTAAAGATGAAGGGAGAATACAAGGACAACTCTTAAAGGCTGAAGTCCAAGACCATCCTCTTCTGCCCTGACTGTTAATACCCCTGCGGCTGGCACAGACAGAAGCAGAGTTAGATATATTGAGGTTCATGCAATGACCATTATGATTATAGAGCACACCACTGGTATCTTGAAATAGTCAAGATCAGCGAGTCTGTTAGAATACAATCGATATCATTAGCCCTGAATTTCTCTGATGTTGGTTGCAGTGTAGTTATGCTTTAGTCATAGCAGAAATATAAATTTTTTACCAACAGGTGCAGATGCATTGAAATTTCCTATGTGAGTTGATTTGCATCTGAAGTAAGTTGCATTGTTAAAGTGCCATAAGGTCCCAGGAAACTTCAGTACAAAAGTGACAAAGTGTCTATAGGCTTCAGTTTGTGTTAGAGTACTTGAAAACATCAAGAGATTCTTTTCTTTGAATCCTTGGCATTTTATCCACTTGATGCATCTTTCATACTAATCTGAAGTGCCTCTTGCCAAAACCATGAAAAGTTACAGGCTTCAGTGCCCATGGACACCATAACTGGGAAACATTTGGCTAAAGGACTATAAAGGTTTCATAGGAAGCTCAGAAAACAATGGTAGACGAAAGGGACTGGCTCCTGGGTAAAGCCACACAGATTCTATTGTGACACCTTGAAAAGATGCGATGCCATAAAAATCCGGGCAGTTGCCATTTTCAAAGTAACAGACAGATATTCTGGAAATGGGCGAGACTTAGAATCCTTGAGAAGAAGGTTGTCCAAATGCATAATGGTAGCCTTGGAAAATCATACCCTTACTTTATAAAGCTTCTCCAGGAGGCCCTTGGAGGACATTTGCTACTGTAGACAAGCTGCAGAAGGCCATAGGTGGTGGAACGGAATCCTTGGTCATGCTATCTTATTCTCTTCAGTACCACATGCTGCTGTTCTTTCTCCTCCTGCATAAGGATGGTATTGCTCATGGGAAATGACACACCTTCTCTAGCTTATTCCGAGCATCTGCAGGAGGGGAATCAGAGTATATTGTACTGTGGTCAGACTGTTGCGCAATGGAGGTTCAAATCCAATGACTTGAAGTCATAAGTTAGGTTGGCGCTCCAGTACAGTATTCAGGAAACGCTGCACCATTGGAGCTGCTGCCTTTCAGATGAGACATTAAACCAAGGTCACGTTTGTCCTCTAAGGTAAATGGGAAATATCCTATTGCAGTATTTTGAAGGAGAGTAAAAGAGCTTTCCTTGTTGTCATGGCCAATATTTATCCCTTAACTAACATCAGTAACTAAAATTTGTGGAAACTTGCCATGTGCAAATTGTTGCTTTTCCAATATTTACAACAGTGGCTACACTTAATTGGCTGTGAAGTGCTTAGGGGTCTCCTAAATATGGATATACGAATTAAAAGCAGGAGTAGGCCATTCGGCCCTTCGAGCCTGCAAGTCCTTTCTTCTTTCTGTCAGGACTAAAGCAGGAAACTCCAAGCTCCAACAACACTCAAGAAGCTCAACACCACCCAGGGCTAAGCAGCCCACTTGATTGGAACCCCATCCACAAATATAAACCACCGACGAACAGTGGCAGCAGTGTGTACCATCTACAAGATGCACTGCAGCAACTCACCAAAACTCCTTAGACAGCATTTTCTAAACCCATGACTGCTACAACCTAGAAGGACAAGGGCAGCAGACTCATGAGAACACTACCATTGGAAGTTCCCCTCCAAGCCACTCACCATCCTGACTTGGAAATATATTGCTATTCTTCACTGTCGCTGGGTCAAAATCCTGAAACTCCGTCCCTAACAGCACTGTGGGTGTATCTACACCACATTTACTGCAGCAGTTCAAGAAGGCAGCTCTTCACCCTCTCAAGGGCAATTAGGGATGGGCAATAAATGCTGACCTGAATGAATAAAAAAATACATTTAAGGCTTAGATAGGCAGATTTTTGGTTTCTCAGGGAATTAAGGGATATGGGAAGTGGGCAGGAAAATTGGTTGTAGCCCAAGGTCAACCATGATCGTATTGAATGACGGAGCAGGGTTCAGCAGGCCATGTGGTCCACTCCTCCTGCTCATGTTTCTTGTGTTCTTGGCCTAACAATGCAAATGAGCTTCATGGATTTGGGCAGATGGATCATCAAACTCCTGGCAAAGAAGTGGGCATATGGCATATTCATATTGCATGATGGGCAAAAAATGCTAAGCACTAAATTCTGCAACCTTTCTCAGTTGAATAATGTTAGAACTTCTGAAGGTGGCAAGGAAATTCAAGGCCATTGATTTCTCCTGCATGCTCCAAAATTTTGGAAATACAAAGGCAGGGAACTTCCTGGAATGGCGCATTTGATCTCGAGGGCCATAAGTATAGACTGCTGTGTTCCCCGATCCTCCAGTCGTTAATCTACACCAAAATTTGTTGGCGAACTGATTAGAACGTGCCACAGTGGGAAACATTTTGTGTCTATTTCTAACCATCAGCAACAAACTGTATATGTATTAGAAACAGTAGTAGCATCAAGCTGCAAGTTCATGCATTATACTGGTTCGAGGCAGAGTAAATATTTCTCTACTCTGCGGCCTCAACCTCAACACCTGAAGAGTACCTTCTACATCATCAGCGATACACTTTTATTCTCCACGCTTGCTGTCCTTAAGACTTCTCAAAGTGGGACCATCAATTATAAATACTTTTTTGTTTATCTCGTGGACTTGAGCACTAAGAACCAGGTTATGACTGTCCGAATATAATTTCACATATAAGCTTTACATGTGCCGGAGAGTGGAGAATTTTACCTTATCTCTCTGAGCTGTGTCAGAATGCAGGGACCAAGTTCAAGGAAAGAAAAATTTGCCTTTATATAGCAACTTCCATGATGCCCAGATATTTCAAAGTGGCTTATGGCCACTGAAGTACTTTTGAGGTGCAGCCACTGTTGTGATGTAGGAACTGCAGCAGCCAGTTTGCACACAGAAATGTTCCACACACAGCAATGAAATAAAGGACCAGGTCATCTACTTTAGGAGTTGGTTGAGGAATAAATATTGGTCAGGCCTATGGGACAACTCAACTGTTCTTCTTTGGAACTGTATCATGTCCGCAAGAGTGGGCAGCCAGGGCCCCCTGTTTAATGCCTCATCTGAAATACAGACCTCTGGCAGTGCAGCAGGATTAGTACCAGTCTAGGGTATGTGCTTGAGTCCCTCTAGTGAGGCTAAAACCACAACCTTTTGACTAGCTTATTCTTCCATGGGATGTAGCCATCACTGTGAAAGCCATCATTTGTTACCCATTCCTAATTGCCCTTGAACTGAGTGGCTTGCTAGACCATTTCAAAGTCAACCACATTGCTGTGGGTCCACATTCAAATGTAGGCCAGACCCAGGTAAAGATGGCAGATTTCCTTCCTTGAAGGGAATTAGAGAACCAGGTGGGTCTTTACAACAATCAACAACGGTTTCATGGTCACCATTACTGAATCTAGCTTTTAATTCCAGATTTTATTAATTGAATTTAAATTCTACTAGCTGCCATTGTGAGGTTTGAACTGTGGCCCCCAGAGCATTAGTCTGGGCCTGTGGATTAATAGTCCAATGAAATTACCACTGCACCACTACATCTCAGTGGTGAGTGTGCTAACACTGTCCAAGGCAGATACCTAGGGCAGAGTTTTGCCCTTGTCGGGCAGGCTTGGCGGGGGTGGGTAGGAACAGTCTGGAAGCTGAACGCTGCCCGTGATCAGGGCCAGACCGCAATTTCATACTGGCGGGCCAATTAAGGCATGAATGGCAGCCGGAGAACTGAGGTGGGCAGGGTTGGGGGCTTGTTGTCAGCCGGGTTCAATGGTGACCCGGCGGCTGGGACAAAGGAGGCACAGGGCTGCCCCAGGGAGGCTGCCCGCCTCGGCGTTGCAGCAGCGACACGGCTGCAAACAAGGATGCAGAGACCAGGCGGGAGGTGAGGTCGGCTGGTCACTCGGTGCCCCATATTTCCAGCGAGTGCTTCACCGCCCCCCTGGAGAAGGTGGCTGCCAGATGGGGCACCCTTGTCCCCAGAGGTGGGAGGAGGAGGCACCGGACCTCACAAAGAGGGCATAAGAGGAGGTGGTAACCCAGGTGAGCAGCCATGATGTGGTGCGGCGCACCTGGGACCAGTGCTGGAAGTGCTTCAATGATCTGCTGCACTCAGGAAGTGTGAGTACCATGTTGGCATGGGTCAGTGTGTTGAATTGTTTTGGTCTGGCCATCCCCCCTTGGAGCTCAGGGGTGTTAGAGTCTGAGTGCCAACTGTCAATCACAGCGGCGTTGGCCAAGGGGCTGAGCCCTGGCTGCTTGGATTGAGTGCCTCGTAGCTCGAGGGCCATGACTTGGATGTGCCTTGCGAGGTGTTCCTCAGCTGGAGTTGGCCAGGCTGCAATGGCGCTGCAGGTAGAGAGTGGACTAATCAATGCTTCTCTGTCCTTTCAGGAGGAGGTATCCCATAACAATATTGAGAGGTCCCGGACTGGTGGAGAAGGCCCCACATCTCCTCATCCTCTCCCACTATGAGCAGGAGGCCTTGGAGCTCGAGAGATGCCATGCACTTCGGTCAACCGCCTGCGGAGAGGCTGCGGTGTCAGACGAACGTAAGAGTGCAGTGCACTAAGGTGAGAGTTTCGGATGGTTCAAACAATCTTATGTAGTCTCATCATTGATGGATGCCTCTAGGCTGGATTCCTCATTGGTCATTGAAAGACAAGGGCACCATGATGCACATGTCCATTGTCTCACCAGGGCGCCTGGCATGCATAGTGACAGTGTCATGACTTAAACATGTTCTTCTTCTCCATTACATCTGCCACCAAGAAGCAAAGCGCATGACCTCTAGGAGCTACCCTTGACCTAGAGGGCCATCATGCTCCCCAAGCACCTGCCTCACACCCGCTTTCTGAACCAGGCACCAGCGCAGATACCAGCACCTCAGTGGGCATTAGTTCGGCGGTTAGTATCTTGGTGCACACTGGTGAGGGCACTTCACACTTGCTTAAGATGCAGGCAGAGGCAGAGATTGCCCAAGGTGCTGGCAGTCAGGGGACTAGTGAAGACCAGGACGATGCTCAGTCGAAGGCTGATGATGGGCCTCTGGAGTCGTCCATTAGGCAGCAGATGTTGGACATCGAGCTGGGTGTGCAGGAGGATCTGGTGGAGATCCAAGGGGGTATGTATGCCATGACCTCCGTTGTGGAGGAGTCCCTGCAGAGTGTGAGCACTGCGTTGACCCTCATGGCCGAGCGCAATGCCTCCTCCATGGAGAGAGTGGTGACTCTCATGGAGAGGCTGCTGCAGGAACAGAATCAGGGGTTCCTGGAGTTGCGCTCGGACTTGTAAGCCCTCATATAGCCAAAGACCTCAGCTGGTCAGTGTCCGTGTGTGAGATGGGTTGGGCACCCAGATTTCCAGCAAAGTGCCCATCCATCAATTGTGAGCAGGGAGGTTCAAAGCGACCTCACATTGATGCACGAGCTGCTCGTCGTCTCTGCGGGCTCCTCTCAGGGCGCTCTGGATGATGGCAGCAACTTCTCCACCCCTCTGCCAGTGACCATCGCATCCGGTGAGGCTGCGGCGACTGGGGTGATGCCAGGAGTGGCACTGGCCACTCCCTCCCAGGCGGGGCCAGCACAGGCTTCACTGGCCAGAGGACGACCGCCAAGGTCATCAAGGCCAACAGGACAGCAGATTCAGCATGCTGCCTCCAATGCCGGTGCCAGTGAGGGGGGAGCACCTAGACGTAGCACCCGTAAATGTAAGTTTAAAGCACCTTAAGCACAAGAGGACTGGTCATGGGTGATCTTTTGTTCCCCCATTTTGTTTTTCTTTTTTTAATGGTGTGACTACCAACACCAGATATTATTCCATTCAATAATCTGTGTGTTCCAACATTAAATTAATTTGCTTTTGTGTTAGTGGCCTGAGTATGCTTCATTTATTTTGTAGGTGTAGGGTACACTGGTATATAATGCTGGACACGGGGTGGGGGGGCTCGAAACTTTATTGCACAGGCCCTGAGTGTATCTTGGGGCAAAAGAAAGGGTCATTTCTGAGATCCAGGATGGTGGCAGCAGACCTGGCATGAGGTGGTAACTCTTATTTGGCAGCCTAACTGAAGGAGCGTTGGATCAAGGCATCCCTGGTGTACCTGCCTCCCTGGGGGTTACCGAGGTCTGCCTCCACACTCTCAGCATTCTCCTCACCGTGCTCCTCTTCTGTCTCACTACTGGACTCATCATCTGTGGCCTGTGCAGCTGCATCAAGATCTTTTTCCTACAGTGGGCCTCCCCTTGCCAGTGCCAGCTTGTGGAGAGTGCAGCACGCAACCACTATCAGTGACACCTGCTCTGGGGGCCCCTGAATGGTCCAGGTATCGGAATCACATCTTGAGAAGACCTATGGTTCTCTCTATCACTGCCATTGTGGAGGCGTGGCTCCTGTTGTATCGCTGCTCAGCCTCTGTTCTTAGGTGGCAGAGAGGCATCATGAGCCATCTTTTCAAGGAATAGCCCTTGTCACCCAGCAGCCATCCATCCAGTTGGGCTGGAGCACTGAACAGCCTAGGCACTTGGGAATGACTCAGGATGTAAGCATCATGGGAGCTGCCAGGGTACCTTGCACAGACTTGTAGAATCTGTATCTTGTGATACACAGCATCTGCACGTTCATGGAGTGGAATCACTTCATTTTGATGAAAGCACCCGGCTGACCCGCTGGTGCCTTGATGGCCACATGTGTGCAGTCAATGGCACCCTGGACGTGGGGAACCCAGCAATCGCTGCGAAGCCTCTGGCTCACTCAGCCTGGCTGGCCTCGTCCGTACGGAAATGAATGGAAGTCAATACCCATCTGAACAGAACGTCTGTCACCAGCTTGACGCAATTATGGACAGCTGATTGGGACAGTCCACAAAGATCACCCACCAACCCCTGGAAAGAGTCGGAGGCAAATGAGTTGATGTCATTCTCTGAAGGTCATTCAGAGCCACTAGCATGAGTGTCCATCGACACATTCGAAGCTGATCTCTGGCCCAATCATCTGACAAATGGAGGTCATGGTCTCGCTGGAGAGACAGAGCCTCCTTTGGCATTGCACGTCAAACATATTGAGGTAGCTGCATTGCCGCCGTATACCCTGGCAGCAGGATAGTGGCATCTTCTGCGGCCCTTCCTGTCTTGGGCTATCTGCTGGCCCTGTGCCACTTGTGCCTGCGCCTATCCTCCCACAGGTCACTCCCCTGGAAGCTGCACAGGGACATGCGGCCTCCTCCCCCTTCTGCCCCTCTCATCCTCCTCAGAGGAGGTGCCTCCAGCAAAGACCACATTCCCCTTATTATTCGGGTAGGGGAAGACTGTCTGATACCTGGAAGGGTCCACACGGTCCGAATCCTCAGGGAGCTTGGAAGACACCAATATTTCCTGAAATGGAGGCTGGAAATGCTAAGAATAAAGCCTCGATCAGAGGTTAAGCTGACAAGTACCAGTAAGCCACCAGTAATGAGTTATCTCCAAAACTCTGAACTGCTTATATTGACAAGGCTGCTGACCCTTCTTATCTCACCCATGGATGAGCTTTTGCAAATTATGAGCTGCCCACCCGCCCGTTTTGCCTGTCCGATAAGCGGAAAATCGCACGGGCAACGTTAAATCGCTGTCAGTTGGGTTGTCAAGGGCCTTATCTGGCCTCTTAATTAATGGCGGGCGTGGCTCCATCTCCCGCATCCACCCCTGACCGAAATATTGCACGAGTGCACGATGACATCAGGACGCTTGCGCGACATCATCACGCGTCATCTTACGCTCGTTCGGGTCGGGCGCTTGCCCGAACAGAAAATCCTGCCCTTCAGTTATATGTGACAGTGCATCTACTTCCCTTGAAATTTAAAGGTAGTTTAGAGTTTTGCACAAGCCTTCCATAGTCATTGCCTCCTTTGGATTTATGTGGAAGTGCAACTCATCTTCCAGTTGCTATTTTGACCCTAGAATTGCTAGAGGATGTTATCTGTGCTCATAAAAATATAACAGATGTGCAGGAATTGCAAACTTAAAATCATGCTTTATGCAGATGGCATTCTTTTAGTTACCAAATCTCCAATGCCATTTTTGCACTTCTGAGTCCAGTGGAAGCCTTTTTTGCTCCTTTGGGACACAAGTTAAATTGCTGTAGATCAGAATTAGTGCACTTTCCACCGATCGTGCTTTGCCTTTACTATTTAATTCCTTTCCAAGTTGCCTAGGAGGGTTTTAAATATTTGGATGTAATTTATCAACCTGGCCTATCAGACTCAGTTCATATCAATATGGGTAAAAAGTCATTGCTAAGGGTTATCCTGGCCATTATAAAGAACATGTTGAAATGAATGAATTTATTGCTCAGCTTTCCTTTCTTGTTTTTCTGGGCCCCTGTGATGTTCTACCTAAGTCAAGACTCATGGAGTGGAAATTTGTTGACACCTGATTCTGGGGTGTGAAGGGTACCAGCAATGTGATGTGTACCTCAACCAGAAGGCCCGAGACTGCCTGAAATTGGGCCTCAGGTCTTATCTAAATAATGTAGGTGAGCTTCTGGTGCTTATTGCATTTCCACAGGCAACTCGTGCCTCTGAAGCATGAATTTCAGTCTGCTCGGCTCACCAACAGCAAACCATGGTTAATCCTAGGAAGGCAGGAAAACAGAATGGAGACCTATTGTGGCTGATAGTGGCCATCAGGAGTGCTGTAGAGCTGGAAGAAACACTGTTGCTTCTCATGGATCCACAAGGGGCTTTTAAAGATTTATAATTAAACAGTTTTGGTTGGTCATCATTGCTTTGGCTGTAGTTGCTACTGAAGAATCCTGCGAAGGACAGACCCAATGCCTGCTCACCCATCACATCCCAATTTCTGAGCGGGATTAAGCCACCAGTTACATATGTAAGGGACCTAATGATTGTTTTAGGTCGCTGGTAGGGATGCTCAAAAAATTGCCCCAGTCCAATTTCAGATTGGATAATTTTCAAGCAGCCTTGGTCTCTCAATCTGTACCTTTAAAACAGGCTGAAGTTCTACCCTATTGTGTCACCTCCAATTGTAACTCATTCTTTTCCAAGATCTCAAAATAGCAAACCTCATCACTTCACCCCTCTATTTTAGTTTGTTCTTACAATCTGCAGGTTTTCCCAACCCAAGAACCACATCATTTAGACCCCTGATTTGAGTCATCTGCCCTTCCACTTGTTAGAACGCTGGTGGGGTCCTGCACTTTCACCTTGCCCTTCAACCAGGATCTCAATAATAAAATAAGCTCATGAGCTGACATGCTGTGAATTTGTAAGTTTGCAGCTTCCACAGATTGTCTGGAATCCCATATATTTGCGAGGCATTTTCCAGAATCCATTGAAATTTGAAATTCTTAACATTACATAAGGAGACATCCACAACAAAATCAGTATCTTGTAGTTTTATCTGATCATACCACAGCCAGACAGGAATCAATAATTATGTATCCTTCACTGATGTACAGGGTGACTGAATCAATGAAGTAGAAAGCATCATTCCCTGATCCTAATTAATTAAAAAAAATATATAACAGATCTTTCAATTTTGCTGATCACTCATATAGTTGCAATTTTAGTAATTCTTGCACCAACGATATATTACTTGTCTGTGTTGGTCTGATTTTAACCAGAAATGCTCATTTTACGTCATGATGAGTGGAAATGCCTTAAATGGGAGAGTTGTTGTTGAGTCGTTGAAGCACAAGTCATCTGACTTGTGGTGGTAACTATATGGGAGTCCGTTTTTTGCAGTATGGTAAAGGTTAAGTAATATTTGATGTTATCAGTTGGTGTTTAAGTAGGCCTTGCTTTATGGCAGTGAAACAAGTGTTTGCAATTTCTGAAATTGACAATTAATGTCAGTTTGTAAGATGGATTGGACTGTTCTAATGACTTAATGCTACCATTCACTTAGTCAACTTCAGCTTTGATTCGTATGTGTCAATTTCACATAAAATATGCACATAATGGGACAGGAAGATGATTGACGGCATCTATCAGACAGGCAGTGGTAAGGGGGGAAAGGAGACAGTTCAGGGGCTCCCTATCACAATTGCATTTCCAAGAGAAACATCTGATTAAACTTTAATGTTAATGAGGTAGAAATATACTGAACTGCAGAATTCCCTCATCTCCAGAAACTTAGATTATTTTGTATTTCTGGTGTAGATGCTCTCAATTTCCACCTGTGACCCAAACAGGTTATTATATCTATTGGATGAGGGGGAAATTAATCTTTGAGGAACTGTCAGGAATCTAATTTTATTATCAACAGTGACAGAATTATAAGCAGCCCGGAGAGTGCAGAACATAGCACATTTTTCTCTATGTTTGAAAACCCTTCAGTATACTTAGTCATTAACGATCGAGTACAAATTCGTCCGCATCCTCCCAGGCACACCCACCCCACCACACCCAAACCCAAACCTTGATCTTTGGAATTAACATTGTTAGCTCCTTAACCCTTTGCAAAGCACACACAGTTAACTGCTGATCATTTCCCACTCAGGAGTCTATATAGTCACTCTTATAAACACATTGCACACATATACTCACATATATATAGTCAAATTGCCACATATATTTATACAGTCACTTCCATAGTCAGGTTTTTCCACAAATATTCAAATATATATAGTCACATTGTCCACATATATTAATATAGTCACTTCTATAGTCACATTGCTCACATATATTCACATATATATATATAGTCACAATGTCCACATATATTTATATAGTCACTTCTATAGTCAGGTTGCTCACATATATATAGGGCAGAATTTTGCCCTTGTCGGGTGGGCTCAGCAGGGGCGGGCAAGGGCGGATGGGAAGCCGACCGCCGCCCGCGATTGGGGCTGGAAGACGATTTCATGCTGGTGGGACAATTAAGGCCTGCCCAGCGTGAAACACGAGCTTCAACGCTCAGCACTGCCTGTGCAGGCGATGGAGGAGAGCGAACGCGAACTTCGTGCATGCGCGCGAATGAGTGCTCCCTGAGGCATGAAACTGCCTCAGGGAGACGAACAGTTTTCAAAAGAAACAAAAGACTTAAAAATATTATAAAACATGTCCCCTCACGT
The DNA here is from genome assembly GCF_017639515.1 of Carcharodon carcharias. Classification (NCBI taxonomy): domain Eukaryota; kingdom Metazoa; phylum Chordata; class Chondrichthyes; order Lamniformes; family Lamnidae; genus Carcharodon; species Carcharodon carcharias. The sequence goes on along the minus strand of NC_054485.1, from coordinate 50,565,171 downwards.
GACTCTGTCACATGAGCAGGGACATGTTATAAATGAAATGCAAAATGTTTTATTTTATTTTTATTTGCTGTTGGAAACCTCATCCCACCTGTGGAGGAGATTTCCTAAAAGTGCTTGGCCTTTTCGCCTGCCTGATGACCATAAGGTTGGATGGGCAGCGAAAAATCTAAGTTAATTACCTTTTTAAAGGCCTTAATAGGCCTTTTAATAGTTGACAGGTGCGCTGCTGATTCCCACGTGCGGCTGCCACCAAAAATATCGCGCGACTGCGTGTTGATGTTGGGAGGCTCGTCCAACGTCAACACGTCACTTTTTGCTAGAAATGGATGGGTGCGCGCCTGCCCACTGAGGTAAAAGTTTTGCCCATAGTCACATTGTCCACATATATTTATATAGTCACTTCTATAGTCACATTGCTCACATATATTAGACCATAAGGCTATAAGATGTAGGAGCAGACGTAGGCCATTTGGCCCATCGATTCTGCTCCATCATTCCATGAGATCATGGCTGATTTGATAATCCTCAATTCCACTGTCCTGCCTTTCCCTAATGAGTACAGGCCCAACCTACTCAACCTCTCAAAACAAGGAAATCCCTCCACACCCAGGATCAACCAAGTGAACCTTATCTGGACTGCCTCCAATGCCAGTATATCTTTCCTTAGATAAGGGGACCAAAACCGTTCCTGGTATTCTAGGCGTGGTCTAACTAGTGCTTTGTATAGTCTTAGCAAGACTTCCCTACTGATTCCCTTACTGATTAAAAAGCTGTCTATTTCAGCCTTGAATATACTTAATGACCCAGCCTTTAGAGCCCTCTGCGGTAAAGAATTCCACAGATTCCCTACCCTCTGAGAGAAGAAATTCCTCCTCATCTCTGTCTTAAATGGGTGACCCCTTGCTCTGAGATTATGTCCTCTGGTCCTAGACTCTTCCACAAGAGGAAGCAACCTCTTAGCATCTACCTTGTTAAGCCTCCTAAGAATCTTATATGTTACAATACTGTTGCCTCTCATTCTTCTAAACTCCAATGAGCACAGGCCCAACCTACTCAACCTCTCCAAACAAAGAAACCCCTCCATACCCAAGATCAACCTAGTGAACCTTCTCTGGGCTGCCTCCAATACCAGTATATCTTTCCTTAGATAAGGGGACCAAAACTGTTCACAGTATTCTAGGTGTGGCCTAGTGCTTTGTATAGTTTTAACAAGACTTCCCTATTTTTATACTCCATTCCCTTTGAAATAAAGGCCAACATTCTATTTGCCCTACCTATTACCTGTTGCACTTGTATGCCAGATTTTTGTGATTCTTGCATGATCCTCTGTGCTGCAGCTTTCTGCAGTCTTTCTTCATTTAAATATACCCTCCTCTATTCCTGCCAAAGTACATAACCTCACATTTTCCCACATTATACTCCATTTGTCAAGTTTCTGCCTACCCGCTTAACCCATCTATATCCCTCTGTAGACTCTTGTGTCATCCTCACCATTTGCTTTCCCACCTATTTTTGTGGCATCAGCAAACTTGGTGGTAGTACATTCACTTCCTTCATTCAAGTCATTAATATATATTGTAAATAATTGAAGCCCAAGCACTGATCCCTCTGGCACTCAACTAGTTACAGGTTGCCATCTTGAAAATACCCCCTTATCCCAACTCTCCATCTTCTATTAGTTAGCTAATCCTCTATCCATCTAATATACTACCCCCAACACCATGGGCTCTTATCTTATTAAGTAGCCTTATGTGCGGTACCTTATCGAATGCCTTTTGGAAATCCACATATATTACATCTACTGGTTCCCCTTTGTCTACCCTGCTTGTTACCTCCTCAAAGAATTCTAATAAGTTTGTCAGGCATGATTTCCCCTTCATGAAGCCATTCTGAGTCTGCTTGATTATATTATATATTTCTAAATGCTCTGCTATTACATCCTTTATAATAGACTCTCATATTTTCCCAATGACAGAAGTTAAGCTTACTGGCCTATAGTTACTTGTTTTTTGTCTCCCTCCATTTTTGAATAAAGGTGTTATATTGGCAGTTTTCCAATTCTCTGGGAATTTTCCAGAATCTGAGAATTCTTGGAAGATTACTACCAGTGCATCCACTATCTCTGTATCTACTTCCTTTAATATCCGAGGATGCAACCCATCAGGTTCAGGGGACTTATCAGCCTTTAGACCCCATTAGTTTCCCTAGTACTTTTTCTTTAGTGATAGTTATTGTATTTAATCCCCCCTTTTGCCCCTTGATTATTTAGTCTTTTTGGAATGCTATTAGTGTCTTCTACTGTGAAGACTGATGCAAAATATTTATTCAACCCCTCTGCCATTTCCTGGTTCCCCATTGTTATTTCCCCAGCCTCATTATCTAAGGGGTCTGTGTCCATGCTGGCTTCTCTCTTCCTTTTTACATATTTAAAGAAACTCTTACCGTCCGTTTTTATATTACTTGCTAGTTTACCCCCAAAGTTTATTTTCTCCCTTTTTATTATTTTTGGTCATCTTTTGTTGGTTTTTAAAACTTTCCCAATCCTCTGGCTTACCAGTAATCTTTGCCACATTGTAAATTTTTTCTTTCAATTTGATACTATCCTTAATTACCTTGGTTAACCACAGGCAGTTTATCCCCTTCCTAGAATCCTTCTTCCTCACTGGGATATATCTTTGTTGTGAGTCATGAACTAATTTCTTAAACAGCTCAAATGTTCATCAACGTCCTTTCTGCTAATCTCCTTTCCCAGTTCACTCCAGCCAACTCTGCCCTCATTCCTTTGTAATTACCCTTATTTAAATTTAGCACAGTTGTTTGCAACTCAAGTTTCTCACTCTCAAACTGAATGCTAAATTCTACCATGTAATGATCAATGTTTCCTAGGGGATCTTTTGCTCTGAGATAATTTATTAAACTTGCCTCATTACATCTTACCAGATCCAAAATAGCCTGATCCCTGGTTGGATCCATAACATATTGTTCTAAGAAACTGTCCCAAATACACTCTATGAATTCTTGCTCATGGCTACCTCTGCCAATTTGATTTTCCCAATCTACATGAAAATTAAAGCCACCCATGATTAATGTACTGCCTTTTTTATATGCCCTCATTGTCTCCTGATTTATTCTCTGTCCTATAGTATTGGTACTGTTAGGGAGCCTATAGACTACTCCCATCAGTGTCTTCTTCCCCTTGTTATTTCTTACCTCACCCATATGGATTTTACATCTTCCGATCCAAGATCATTTCTTACTATCGTACTTATTCCATCTCGTACTAACAAAGTTACCCTACCATTCTTTCCTTCCTGCCTGTCCTTTTAAAAAGTACATACCCCTGAATATTTAGTTCCCAGCTTTGATCTCCTTGTAACCATGTCTCTGCGATGGCTATAAGATCATACCCATTAACCTCTACTTATGCCATTAATTCATTTATTTTGTGCATTTAAGTAAAGAGCTTTTAATTTTGCCTTTTTAATACTTTTTCCACCTTTGACCCTATTTGCTGTTTTTTTTATGTTTGTACATTCTGTCCCTTCCTGTCTCTCTCTGGGTATCATTACCTAAACAGCTGCCCTGCAATGTTGGCATATCCTTTGCTTTACAAGTCCACATACCCCCTCTCAAGAACCCTCCCCCCCTTATTTAGTTTAAAGTCCTCTCTACGGCCCTAGTTCTTTGATTCACCAGGCCACCGGACCCAGCATGGCTCAAGTGAAGCCCGTCCCACCGGAAAAGCCCCATTCTACCCCAAGCCCGTCCCACCGGAAAAGCCCCATTCTACCCCAGTATTGGTGCCAGTGACCCATAAATTGAAACCCATTCCTCCCACATCAATCTTTGAGTCACGCATTTAACTCCTTGACTTTATTTACCGTAGGCCAGTTTTCTCAGGGCTCAGGCAGTAATCCTGAGATTGTTACCTTGGAGGTTCTTTTTAATTTAGTTCCTAACTCTTCAAACTCTTTCAGCAAACCTCCATTCTAGTCCTATGTTCACCTATTTATATATAGTCACATTGCCCACATATATTTATATAGTCACTGCTATAGTCACATTGCTCACACACATTTACATATATATATTCACATTGTCCACATATATTTATATAGTCACTTCTATAGTCACATTGCACACATATATTCACATATATATGCTCACATTGCCCACACATATTCACATATATATAGTCACATTGTCCACATATATTTATATAGCCACTTATTGTCACGTTGCTCAGTTATTCACATATATAGTCACATCACCCATAAATATTCACATAGCTATACTCACATTGCCCACTTATATTTACATAGTCACTTCTTTAGTCACATCATTCACATGTATTCACATATATAGTCACATTGCCCACATATATTCTGACTTCAGAATAACAAATTTTATACCAAACATGCTTCAGTGTACGTCCGTTATTCTCTACATCAAATGTCTTCTCCATTCTCATAGTGTCATGTATTGAATGTCTTTTGAATATCTTGCTGAGCTTGCTGCACTTTGCAAGCTAGTGCATTGTGGGACCACAGAGCCCATGGCCTGAACTTTTAGGTTGGTGGGCAGGCGTGATCTGTGGGCCCGGGATTGCCTGACAAATGGACTGCCACCCGTGATTGGCCCCTGACCGTGATTTCACGCTGGCTGGCCAAATATTGGCCAGCCAGTTTGAAGCATGCCCTAAGAAGCTCAGCGTTCCCGGGGTAGAGGTGGGAAGAGGGCCCGCACTGAAGTCAACATGGGTGCAGGCCTGCGCTGAGAGAAAGTTCCCTGAAGGCAGAGAGCTGCCTCAGGGAGCTAAAGACCCGAAAAATCAAAAATAAAGGCTTCAGAAGCTGAAAGAAAGTATCCATGCATCATAATAAATCACCTGAAAATTTAGCTACTGAAAATACGGTCCACAGAAATTTATTTATATTTTATTTCATCACAGAAATCTCATCCGACCCGTGGATGAGGTTTCATGAAAAAATGTAAAGGCCGCCTGGCCGATTCACCCATCCGTCAAATTGGAGTCAATTGCTCCGTTCATGTGTTTTTTTGTTAGTTCAATTACTGCAGTCAATAAACAAAGCACCTTGTTCAACCACCTCAGTGCCTACATGAGTATTTATCAATCTCTAAAAGGTTATTGGCAGGACCAATAGTTAAACATAATAAATTGGCAATGAGGACGAAGGACCCGTGCAGGAATCCCACACGAACAACGAAACAGCCAGTAAAAGGAAATTACCACAAAAGATACTCCTGAAGTGCAAGGTTCAAAAACAACAAAGTCCCTGTAGATATAACTTAAAAAAAAATAATTGCTGCTGTTTTGAAGATTAAAGGCAAAAGGCAATCAGAGCAGGGAGCAATACGGCAGCTCTGGGTTGAAAGGATAAGCAGCCTCAATCCAGCCGCCTGAGAAGTCTCCCAGACTGCTCCTGAAGTTAAAAAAAAACAAAGGGGATCTGCAAGAGCAGAAGTGAAAAGTAAGAACTAGCCAATGGAGAAAGTGTTGCAATGATTTATTTTTTACTCAAGCGCTTAAGAACAAGAAGCATGGGGATCCTGAGAAAAGTGCGGGAAAACTACAATGGCAGGGCCAATGGCTGCAGACAACCCCAAAGTTCCAAAACAGGGATGATATGATGTGGCAGATGATGTGTGCCAGGTGGACCAAAACTACAAGGGAAACTTGGTCATGCTATCACAATGGTTTTGCAATTTGTATTTATTACAAGATGCGTGCACTGTGTTCAGATGTAATAAGTCCACCAAGGCCTTTAGAGGTTTTAAAACTTAAATGAAAATATTTATGCTTAAAATAAATGATTTCAAGCACATACATGGATTACAGTTACTACTATAATAACTCCTAAAATTCCTCATTAACATGATTCCCAGTTACACTCCCTTTAAGGCAATGGCCCAAAATAGATTTTAGATTTAAAACAGGCTCAGGAAGTTGACACAATGCTCTGGACAATACAATTCCAAATGGCTTTTCTCCAGCTTCAGTTTTGTAAAACAGCAGACTTATGCACACATGCTGAAGGTTTCAATAAGGCTTTTTCACACACTCCTGTTAGATCTTACATAGCCTTCCCTTGACACAAAGCCTTTCATTCTCCTTTTTATATGTTTCTCTCTTTTTAATATGTAAATTTTATTGTTCCATATGTCTTTGAAATGGTATCTCCCTCAAAATATAAAAACTTTCATCTTGTCACTATATATTGTCAGTAATCTTTGGGAAAAATAAACACATTCCTTAGCCTTGCTTATCTGGCTGTTGTAAACAGACTGAGATCCCTTTGAAATCCATCCCTTCATTTATCTAAAAATGCAAATTCCCTTCAAAACTTACATGCTAAGCCAGCATCCATGTTTACTCATTAGCATGTCGAGCACTGAGATTTTTTTGATGATTTAAACTTGCAGTCTACTTGAGTACAAATGTATTTAAATCATACACAGACAGACCCTACTGTACTTAATCCTGTAAACCTACTGCACAATAAGTCAGACAAATGTTATGAAAATTATTATACTTTCACAACAGGACAAAGGAGAAAAGAAAGAATCCCAGAGAAAAGTGCTCTTACCTTGAAAGTTTCAAAAAAGTTTAGAAAAGAAGGCCCATAATCACTGGGAGACCTCCAAAAGTCAAAACTGCGGGAAAACATCAGAGACTAACCTGCAGCTGCTGACAGCCTGAGTTAAAAAAAATGGTACTGCCTTAAAGCGGTAACCGTATTTAAAGTGGTAACTAGAAAAAAGGAAATGGCAGTAAGCAAAAAGTAACTGAAGAAGAAGAGATTAAAATGATTACATTCACTGGACCTATGGGGCATTTGGGTGAGACTGCTGAGCAGTGGAGCTCCTACACTGAAAGCCTTTATCTTTTTGTTCTTGAAAATGGAATTCAAAATGATAAAAAGGTGGCAACCTTAAGTGTCTTAAGTGTTATGGGAGCTAAAACCTTTAGCTTACTAAGAAGCTTGGTGCAACCTGACAAACCTGGCACAAAGTCGTATGAGGACATTGTAAAAGTCCTTGAGATGTATTTATCCCCTAAGCCACTTGTTACAGCAGAAAGATTTAGGTTCAAAAAAGAAACCAAGAGGGGGAAACAATTGCGCAGTATGTTGGAGTATTTAAAAAGTTCACTGAACATTGTGAATTCAATGAAATACTGAATGAAACCCTCCATGACAGGTTGGTCTGTGGGCTTCATACTGAAGCAATCTGGAAAGGCCTCCTGACAAAGGCTAACCTCAGTTTGCAGAAAATCATAGAGATTGCAGTTTCCATGGAACTGGCTGCCAAAGAAGCACAGCAGCTGAATGCATCGACTCAAGTGCAGAATGTGACAGTTGAGTGTGCACACAAGATAGCAAGCAGCTGAGAACGTTACCGTTGTGGAAAGCCTGGTCACCATCCATCCGAATGTTGGTGCAGAGACCTTGAACGCCATCAGTGTGGCATGAAGGGACACATTGAGCATGCCTGTAAAACAAACAAGTAGCAAGTGAATCAGAAAGACACAACAGAGGAAAAGGAATCTGCCGTCTGGAGTAACAAGAAGAAAAACCTGCACATCGTACAGCAGGAACAGAGTGACACCGAGTCCGAAGAAGAAGAGCCCCTCCACATCTTGTCAGTGGCAGGTGGTTCACGGGGCGACTGGGTAACACCGAAGCTGGAGGGCCGTCCAATACATATGGAACTGGATAGAGGGGTAGCAGTTTCTCTGGCCCCAGAAGCTGTGTATGAGGAGAAACTTAAACATCTTACCTTGATGTCTGCAAAAATCATTCTAAAAACATATACAGGGGAACCTGTACCTATGCTGGGCAGAATGTAAGTTAAAGTGGACCTAAATGGACAGACTGCTAAACTACCACTGTTTGTGGTGAAGCTTTAGTGGACAGTCGTGGCTTGAGAAGATCCTGTTAAACGGGGCAGAAGTACACAGCATTGCAAAAGAAGAAACTGGTCTGACAGCAGTTATAAAAAAAATGCTGTTGTTTCAAAGGAGATTTGGGAAGCATGAAGGGAGTCATTATAAAATTGAATATCAAAGCTGACTCTCAGCCAAAATTTCTGGAGGCTAGAACCGTGCCTTATGCCATACAACCAAAGTCAAAGCTGACCTGGAGCGTCTGGTCAAGATAGGAATCCTGGTACCTGTCTCCCAAAGTGAATGGGTAACACCCATCGTTCCAGTGCTCAAGAAAGACAGCTCCATATACACCATTTCAAGGTTACTGTTAACCCTGTGTTGTGTGCTGAAAATCCACTTCTCCATATTGAGGACTTTTTTGCTGGCCTGACTGGTGTACAGAAATTCAGCAAAACAGATCTATACCAGGCTTACTTACAAATGCAAGTTGATGAGAAGTCACAAGTATATCTTACCATCACAATACACAAGGGACTGTACTGATATTGCTGTTTACCTTTCAGAACAACATCAGTTCCAGCCTTGTTTCAGAGGGCAATGGACCAGATCCCGAGTGGCTTGCCTGGAGTTCAGTGCTACCATGGTGACATCTTGATAACAGGCAAGACTGATGAGGATCATCTCAAGAACTTGGATGCCACCCTACAAAGGCTAGAAGAGTATAGCCCACGGGTTCGCAAAGACAAATGCGAGTTTCTTCAGCCCTATGTGGAATATTTGGGGCATGTCATTGATGCTGCTGGGCTTCACAAAGCACCCTCCAAGGTCAAGGCTATTGTGGATGCCCCAGCTCCTCAGAATAACAGCCAGCTTCTCTCGTTCTTAGGGCTGCTGAATTATTACAGAAGATTTATTCCACAGCTGGCAACCCTGCTGAAATCCCTTCATGAGCTTCTATGTCAGAACAAAGCCTGGAAATGGATAGAAGCCTGTGATGCGGGGTTTAAGAAGGATAAAGCAGCACTGACAGATTCCAATGTACTGACGCATTTTGACCCCTCCTTACCTTTACGACTTGCATGTGATGCATTGCCTTATGGAGTCTGGGCTGTAGTCACACATAATGCCCTCAGGTGTGGAGTGGCCCTTAGCATTCTGCTTTAAGAAAAGCAGAAAGCCAATACGCTCAAATCGAACGCAAAGCACTGGGAATCATTTTCGGAACCCGGAAATTTCATCCATTTGGATGGAAATTCATGCTGCTGACTGATCATCGACCACTCACCTCAATATTTGGTCCACACACAGGGAATCCCTTCTTTAGCTGCAAGAAGAATGCAGCGTTGAGCATTGATGTTGGGTGTTCACACATATGACATCAAATAATGAAAATCTACCTTGCATGTCAATGTGGATGGCCTTTCGAGGCTGATCCTACCAGTTAGCCATGTAGACACTGCTCAGAAAGACATTTTCTACTTTGCACACATGGAGAACATGCCCATCACTTCAGTCCAAATCGAGAAGGCCACTTGAGCGGACCCAACATGGACCTTGTAATACACGGCAACTCTTCCCCGAACTTCCAATGCTCACCTGACCTTCATCCTTATGTTTCCAGGAGGATGGAGTCACTTCAGGATGTTTGTTTTGGGGCATGTGAGTTATTATTCCATCAATATTGAGGAAACCAGTGTTGGACCAGCTGCATTCTGGACAGTGTGAAAAAGTTTGCATGAAAGAGATTGCAAGAAGCTACTTTTGGTGGCCTGGTCTGGACCAAGACATTGAAGCCAGGGCAAGATCTTGTTCTTCATGTCAGAGTGTGAGAAACATGGCTGAATTGGTACCCCTCCATCCATGGCATTGGCCAGAAAACCCATGGCAGTGCATCCACGTTGATTGTGCTGGTCCATTTGAAGGAACAATGTTCATGGTGGTTGTGGATACTTATTCCAAATGGCCAGAAGTTTCAGTGATGTCCTCTACTACAGCTGAGAGTACAATTCAGAGGCTATGAGAAATGTTCAGGCATTACAGGTTATCAGAACAATTTTGAGAATGGACCTGAGTTTGTTTCACAGGAGTTTGAGAATTTTTTGAGAAGTAATAGAATTCAACACCAATGGATTAGCTGAGAGATTTGTTCAAACCATGAAACACACAGTAGGTTCGGCACAAGAATATTCTTCTATTCAAAAGCGTCTGGACACATTTCTGCTGACATACCATAACACGCTACATGTTATGAGTGAAGCATCTCCAGCATTCCTACCAATAGGACGGCAACTTCGCACTTGCTTTGGTCTGCTGAGACCAACAAAAACAAGACAAGTTGTGCAAGATCAACAGCAAGACCAAGTGAAGAGAAGAGCACAAAGATCAAAGCCAAGAATTTTCTGTTCTGGATAAGGAGTTCTAGCTCATAATTTTGCTGCTGGAGCTAAATGGGTTCCTGCTCCAGAGATTGCTCAGACAGGACCTGTTTCGTACACAGTCCAAACTGCGAATGATCTCACCTGGCAGAGACATGTTGACAAACTGTTGCCAAGCCAAGCACCATCTAAGGATACACATCTTATGGAACAGCCATCTCCAGGTCAAGGAATGCCATCTCCAGTCTCACCTCCTCAGTCTAGCTCGACTGAAGTTGAGGTAGTCTTATCTTCACCTGCATTTGACACAACTTCGGATTCTGCCACTGGTCCTGGGTTACCATTGGTCTCGATGAGCATTGCTCTTTCAAAATGCTGGAAGTCCACCATAACCCACACCAGGCGAGAAGACCTCCTGAGCGTCTGAATTTATAAAGTCAGAGACTTGAGATGGGCTCAGCGGACATAAAGGCAGTTTACCCTCTTTCCCCTAGTTCAGAAAGTGTTTTGTTAAACAGAAACTTTCAATAAGGGGGGAGGAATATGTTACGTATTGAATGTCTTTTGAGTATCTTGATGAGTTTGCCGTACTTTGCAAGTATCAGGAAGATATAATAGTTTTTATAATGTTATTGGAATTTGTTGTAAAGTTGAGTAATAGTGGCATGTGTGTGTGTGTGAGTATGTGTGTGTGTGACTTAATTGAATTAAAGGCAGCTGGCCTGGAGGCTTTGATGTATCAGAAGATAAGCTAAGTTTGAAATGTTAAGTAGGTAAACACGGTGAAGTTTTAGAATCTGAGGTGTAAAGGCAACATTTGTATTTTAAATAAACCAGACTAGCTTGAATTCAAAACAGGGGGTGAAATGTTTCACCTAGCCAGGAGAAGTTAGAAACAGTGTGTCTATTTTTCCCAAAGATTACTGGCATGGTGCCCATGCTGGAGGAGTCCATGCCGAGCATCACTGATATAGTGAGCCTCATGGCTGAGCACCATGCTTCCTCCATGGAGAGAGTGATGACTCTTGTGGAGAGGCTTCTCCGGGAGAACAATCAGGGCCTCCTGGGGTTGCGCTTGGACCTGAAAGCCCTCACTATGGTATTATGATAGATTTTTATTATTGGAGAGATAAAGTCCAAAGGCATAGAGGAACAATGGGAATTTGCATTCAAAGGGGAAATCTATACACAGGAGATGAGGTTGTGTGTAGGAAAGAAGGAATTCTAAGATCTGACAAGTGCAAAAAGCCTCCAGCATCTAATCCTCAAGCTGCTGTCTAAAGAAACTGAAGTTAAGAAAACTCACTTTTTGAATTCGACTGTTCAGGGTATCATGTTACTTTGCCTGGGTCTTTTAAAATATATATGTTTTTACTGTTGACTTAACAGAGGTGTAACTGGGAGTTAGTTTAATTAGGGGATTTAGAAGTGATCATAGTAGTAATTTGCAGATCTATGTATATACTTAAAATCATTTCTTCTTTTAGTAAAGGTTTAATTTAATTTCGTAAGAAACTTAAAGGAATTGGTGGCCTTGTTTTTAGTGAATTCAAAGCCTGCATATTGAAACAAGTACACATTGCAAGTAATTGTGGCAGCTGCTTCATTTTTCCCTTTGGGATTTGGGCAGCTTGGCATTTACCATCCCCCTGCCATAACAGCAAGCTAGTGCACTGTGGGACCACAGAGTCAAAGTGTATTTTTTGTTAGTTCAGTTGCTACAGTCAATAAATGAAGTACCTTGCTCAACCACCTCTGTGCCTTCATGAATATTTGTCAATCTCTAAAAGATTATCAGTAGTACCAATAATTAAACATAATACATAGCTTTGAAATCACCAGCACCATGAAGCAGCTTAATGTATGTAATGAAAGGTCCTGAATTGGGGGAAGGCCAATTTCAATATGTTAAGACAGGATCTGTCAAAGTGGTCTGGGAGCAGCTACTTGTAGGAAAGTCTACATCAGAACAGTGGGAGTTATTCAAAAAAGAAATAGTGAGAGTTCAGGGCCAACATGTTCCTGTAAAGGTGAAGGGTAGGACCAACAAGTCCAGGGAACCCTGGTTGTCAAGGGATAGAGAGGATTGGATAAGGAAAAAAAGGAGGCTTATGGCAGACACAGAGGGCTGAAAACAGCCGAAGCCCTGGAGGAGTATAGAAAGCATAGGGGGAGGTACTTAAAAAAGTAATTGGGAGAGCGAAGAGGGGGCATGATAAAACATTGGCTGGCAAGATAAAAGAAAATCCCAAGACATTTTATAAATATATTAAGGGCAAGAGGATAACCAGGGAAAGAGTAGGGCCCATTAGGGACCAAAGTGGCAATCTGTGTGTAGAGCCAGAGGACGTAAATGATTACTTTTCATCTGTGTTCACCATGGAGAAGCACGATGTAGATGTGGAAATCAGGGAGGGAGTTCTGTGATGTACTTCAACAAATTAGTGTTGAAAGGGAGGAGATATTAACGGTTTTAGTGGGCTTAAAAGTGGATAAATCCCCAGGCCCAGATGAGCTGTATCCCAGGCTGCTATGTGAGGCAAGGGAGGAGATTACAGGGGCTCTAAAATTAATTTTCACATTCTCTATGGCCACAGAGAGGTGCCAGAGGACTGGAGGACAGTGAATGTGCTAACATTATTCAAAAAGGGTAGTATGGATAAACCAGGTAATTACGGGCCAGTGAGTCTAACATCAGTGGTAGGGAAACTATTGGAAAAAAAATCTGAGGGACAGGAATAACCTCCACTTGGAGAGGCAGGGATTAATCAGGGATAGTTAGCATGCCTTTGTCAGGGGGAGATCATGTCTTAAATTTGATTGACTTTTTCAAGGAGGTGACTAGTTGTGTAGATGAGGGTAGTGCAGTTGATGTAGTCTACATGGACTTCAGTAAGTCTTTTGACAAGGTCCCGTATGGGAGAATGATGAAGAAGGTAAGAGCCCATGGGATCCAGAGCAATTTGGTAAACTGGATCCAAAATTGGCTTAGTGGCAGGAGGCAGAGGGTGATGATCGAAGATTGTTTTTGCGATTGGAAGCCTGTGATGAGTGGTGTACCGCAGGGATCGGTGCTAGGACCCTTGCTGTTTGTAGTGTAAATTAATGATTTAGACATGAATATAGGAGTTATGGTCAGTAAGTTCACAGCTGACACGAAAATTGATGGTGTTATAAATAGTGAGGAGGAAAACCTTAGATTACAGGATGATATAGATGGACTGATAAGATGGGCAGAGCAGTGGCAAATGGAATTTAATCCTGAGAAGTGTGAGGCAATGTATTTTGGGAGGACTAACACAGCAAGGGAATATGCAATGAATGGTAGGAGCCTAGGAAGTACAGAGGATCAGAGGGACCTTGGTGTACATGTCTATAGATCTCTGAAGGCAGCAGCACAGGTAGATAAGGTGGTTAAGAAATGCTATGGGATACTTGCCTTTATTAGCTGAGGCATAGTATATAAGAGCAGGGAGGTTATGTTGGAGCTGTATAAAACACTAGTTAGGCCACAGCTGGAGTACTGTGTGCAGCCCTGGTCGCCATGCTATAGGAATGATGTGACTGCATTGGAGAGACTGTATACGAGATTCACCAGGATATTGCCTGGGCTGGAGCATTTCAGCTATGAAGAGAGACTAGATAGGCTAGAGTTGTTTTCCTTAGAGCAGAGGAGGGTGAGGGCAGACCTGATAAAGATATATAAAATTATGAGGGGCATAGATAGGGCAGATAGGAAGAAACTCTACCCCTTAGCGGAGGTGTCAATAACCAGGGGGTGTAGATTTAAGGTAAGGGGCAGGAGGTTTAGAGGGAATTTGAGGAAAAAAATTTTCATGCAGAAGGTGGTTGGAATCTGGAACACACTGCCTGAGGGGCAGGAACCCTCACAACATTTCAGAAGTATTTAGATGAGCACTTGAAACGCCATAGGATACAGGGCTATGGGCCAAGTGCTGGAAAATGGGATTAGATTAGATAGGTGCTTAATGGCCGACACAGACATGATGGGCCAAAGGGCCTGTTTTTGTGCTGTATAACTCTATGACTCTGTGACTCCACCTTTTCGAGTAATTGAATATAATTACATAGTATCATTTTACTTGTGTCGTACACATTGTGATTGGAGTTGAAACAGTTGAATATGCATCTTTATAATGAAGACATTTATAACCACCTTAGTTCTTCGCCATTCATGGGTTACAGGGTCCACCTTTTCCATACTGTTTCCTGCTTCATGTTCTTTGTTTCGCTTCAACCAAGACTGGTGCTTCTTTGAAGTGTCAATGCAAGTCAGCAATGCATTGGAGAAATAAAGAACTCAGAAATAAAAACAAATGCCAGTAAAGGATCAATGAAAGAAGACAAACATCCACTGAAATTTGATTAGTGCAAATCTGACTGATTGCAATAATTACACAAAAACAGTGAGAACTTAAGGGAAAGGTGGCAATAAGAGTTAAATCCAGACTTTCTAAGAATGTGTGACTATTAACCGCATCACTAGGAGTGCAGTTATGATTCATCTGATAAGCAGATGCGTATTGGTAGCTGATACATATTTGGAAATACACATTCAATCTGTGGCTTACTATAATATAACATGTCATCATCATTGGCATCCTTCCATCTATAAGAGGTGATGGACATGCAGCAAATCCATTGGCAATGGGATAGATTCATATTGCGCACGTATGTTGATGGCTGAAAAGACTGATCCATGAGAGGCAGGTTCTGCCACAAGTGCCGCATATGAGGTTTTCAGATGTTGTTGCAGGGTGTTATTTTTGGTGTTGGTGGCTGTTGTCAAGCTGCAGTAGCCACTGATCGTCATGGTGGTAATGTCGCCATTTCCCCCTGTTGTTGGCCAGTGTTCCTACATATGAAAATTGATGTTTAGGGCCTTCATGTCACGCTTGCAAAACTTAAAGTGGAGCTTTGGGATCTAACTGATCTTCTGGCTCTGGCTACTTCGTCATACAGAAAATCCTTGAGAATGCGACCATTTTCCATCTTGTGAATGTGCCCACGAGAGCGAAGCTACCTCTGCTTAATAAGTGCTAACATAGGGAGATTTGTCTTTGAGACAACTGTCACATTCATGACATTGTCCTCCTATAAGATGCTGAGAATGCACTGCAGACATTGTAAATGAAAGTTGTTGAGCTTCTTGTCTGGATAGCTGTAATTCAACCATGTTTCACAGCTGTACAACAAGTTGCTGAGAACACAGGCCTCGTAAACCAACTTCTTGGTCTTAAGAATCAGCTTCTTGTTTTTCTACACATGCTTTGTTAGTTGGCCAAAGTTGGTAGCTGTTTTCCCTATGGGTGCATCAAATTCTGCATCAAGGAACAGATTGTCTGTCGCCATGGAGCCAAAATTGCAAAATTTGCTAACCACTTCCAGTAGAGTGTTGATTGGTGTGCTCGGTGGCAGAGAGTGACATTCTGTCCCACAACCAGTTTTCTTGACACTTATAAGAGAGAGCAAGTTACAGGCATGGGAGAGACAATTCATGAGTCTTGTAGCTGAGTTTCAATGTGAGCAACTGATGTGGCATCATTGGCTTACAGGAATTCTCTGATCATGATGTGCTGTATTTTTGTATTTGCTTTCAGTCTTGGACAGATTGTCGAGCTTGCTGTCTCTGACCTAGTATGGAAGTAAACTCCTTCCACGTCTGCAGGGAAAGCAAAGTTCAGGAACATGGAGAAGACAATAGCAAGCAAAGTGGGGCTAGGACACAGCCCTGTTTCATTCCATTCTTCACCCTGAAACTGTTGGAAGTGATGTCATCAAACTGTACATGTTGTCATGAAAGGAGTGGATGAGACTAGAGAGCTTTGGTGGATAGCCAACTTTCTCCAAAATCTTGTAGGGTCCTGCTCTGCTGATGGCAATGAATGCTTAAGATAGAGAAGTATGTCCTGTTCCCTACACTTCTCTTGTAGCTGGTGTATGAAGAAGATCATGTAGATCTGTCAGCACAGACACATTACTGGGCTTCTGGATGCACTTGGTCTGCAAGTTGATGGAGTCTTTTAAGGATGACCCTTGCAAAGACATGCCCAGCAATTCTGTGGAGTGAGATGCCCTGTCATTGTTGGAGTCTCATCATTTACGAGGTGTGGGCATCATTGGCTAGGCCAGCATTTATCGCCCATCCCTAACTGCCCTTGAAAAGGTGGTGGGGATCTGTCTTCTTGAACTGTCTTCTGCAGTCCCTGTGAGGTAGATACACTCACAGTGCTGGTCGGAAGGGAGTTCCAGGATTATGACTCAGCGACAGTAAAGGAACGGCGATATATTTCCATGTCAGGGTGGCGAGTGGCTTGGAGGTGAACTTCCAGGTGGTGGTGTTCCCACGTATCTGCTGCCCATGTCCTTCTAGATGGTAGCAATTGTGGGTAGGGAAGGTGCTGTCTAAGGAGCCTTGGTAAGTTCCTGTAGTGTTTCTTGTAGATGTTACACAATGCTGCCACTGTTCGTCGGTGGTGGAGGGAGTGAATGTGGAAGGGGAGCCAATCAAGCAGGTTGCTTTGTCCTGGATTGTGCCAAACTTGGGTGTTTTTGGAGCTGCACTCCTCCAGGCAAGTGGGGAGTATTCCATCACACTCCTGACTTGTGCCTTGTAGATGGTGGACAGGCTTTGGGGAATCAGGAGGTGAGTTATGCGCTGCAGGATTCCTAGCCTCTGACCTGCTCTTGTAGCCAAGGTATTCAAATGGCTAGTCCAGTTCAGTTTCTGGTCAATGGTAACCCCCAGGATGTTGATAGTGGGGGGATTCAGCGATGGTAATACCATTGAATGTCAAGGGCCGACAATTAGATTTCTGTTGTTGGAGATGGTTATTGCCTGGCACTTGTGTGGCATGAATGTTACTTGCCATTTGCCACCACAAGCCTGAATATTGTCCATGTCTTGCTGCATTTGGACATGGACTGCTTCAGTATCTGAGGAGTTGCGAATGGTGCTGAACATTGTGCAATTATTAGCGAATATCCCCACTTCAGACCTTATGATGGAATGAAGGTCATTGATGAAGCAGCTGAAGATGGATGGGCCTAGGACACTACCTTGAGGAAGTCCTATAGTGATGTCCTGGGACTGAGATGATTGACCTCCCACAACCACAACCATCTTCTTTAGTGCCAGATATGACTCCAACCAGTGGAGAGTTTTCTACCTGATTCCCATTGACTCTATTTTTGCTAGGGCTCCTTGATGCCATACTTGGTCAAATGCCGCCTTAATATAAAGGGCAATCACTCTCACCTCACCTCTGGAGTTTAGCTCTTTTGTCCATTTTTGAACCAAGACTGTAATGAGGTCAGGAGCTGAGTGATCCTGGCAGAACCCACAGTGAGCATCAGTGAGCAAGTTATTGCTAAGTAAGTGCCACTTGATAGCACAGTCGATGACCCCTTCCATTACTTTGCCAATGATTGAGAGTAGACTGATGGGGCAGTTATTGGCCCGGTTGAATTTGTCCTGTTTTGTATAATATGATTATTTTTGCATCGTGCATGTCCTGAAGAATGTATCCTACTCTTTCAACATAGAAGAAAGATGTCATGAAAGTGTAGCAATAGATGTCGCAGTCACGTCATATGCCCGTAAAGTATCTTGGTAGATGGACACTTTACTTGTATAAAAGCGACATGAAATATAGACACTGTTCCTTCACAAAATGGACTCCAGGAAGTCAGATGATTTCTTTTGTGATTTTGTACAGACGTGTCTGAACATATCTCTGGGAAATTACTTAAAATACAAATGGCCTTCCCAAGTTACGCCTCATCATTTCAATGGAAGATATTTAAAATGACAACTCCCAGATCCCCTGGCCCCATGGAGATGCAAATTCAAATGAATCATTCGGAGAGGATGTTCATAGCTGGAATATTGATGGGTATCAAACATTTGGCCATCGTGTGTCAATTACATCGGCTTCAACCCACTGTGTAGACAATGGAATACATTAAAACTGTCATCACATGACTGGAATTGTCTGGAAAGAGAAACACCTTGCTAATCCACAAGGGCAGCTCAGTGGCAGCCTGGTATCAGCACCTCAGAGGGAGAGATCTCACCCAGAAAAAGGAAAGAACCCTGCATTGAAAAGAAAATCATCTCAAGCAGTGAAGAGGGGTTAATTCAATTTACCTGCAAGATCATATTTCTTCACTACAGAAGCTTGGCCACAATTTTGACTGAGAAGCCAGAAACCTCCCACCTTTTGTCTTCTGTGAACTAAGAAAGGATCCTTCAGGCCTGCAATGTCTTCAACCACCACCTTAATGACTGTGTAAAAAACTGACCTGTTTCTGTTTTACCCTCTAGTAATCTAAGTGCATGTTACATCTTTAGAAAACACGGTGTCTTGTGTGTGTGTGTGTGTGTGCGTATGTGTATGCATTTATGTGTATTTGGGGAGTGGTATTTGTTGTATTTACATTTCAGCTGCTGTTGAAATAAACACTTATTGTTTCTTTTAATTTAAACCTACAAGAAAACCTGTTCACATCAGTTCTTTAAAATCCAAGCGCTCAAAGGGTTAAAACATTCCTCAAAAATACACATTGTTGCAGTCTGTCAGAGGTGGGAAAAGGGAGAAATTATCCCATATCTCTCCTCATGTGTAACACCATGCTTAAGCAGTTTAGCTAGAATTCTGTCGTTGCCAGTGCCTTTCTGCTTGCTAAGGAATCAACAGCCGTTCAAGCTCAAGAGATGCGGGTTCTGTCTCTGATTGAAACATGACAGAGAGCTTCAGGAGAGTGTTAAATGGAGACTGGGAGATGGCTGTCTCAGTGGAGTACAGTTCAACCAACGGGACTTATGTTGGTGAGCACTTGACCCCCTGTCGGCTTCAGGAGGGAAGCATTGGTGATGATAGGACCAATAGCCCTCTTGATCCCATCATACATAGCACATAGATTTCTATTGTGACAAGAAATTTGGATTTCTGAACATAGTTTAATCCAGTGTTCAGTTTTACTCCTTGTCTTTTGTATGTTTTTTGTTTTGCATTGATTATTTTCAAGTCATACAGTGTTCTGCGTTTGTGTTATACATCAGGTAGGCTTTGCTCTTTGCTTCAAAGGCAGATGTCATCTCTGCTGAGTAGGTCTCAAACCAGTCTTTGTCATGTGTTCCACTTTTATCAAATATTAGTGCTGCTATGTCATAAATGATTGAAATTAGTGACATCCAAGCTTCATCAATATCATCACTGGCATTTCCTTGTAAGCCATTAAGAGGTAGCAATTATTTGAGCATACATACAAGCTGGGGGGTATTTGGCACCATTTCTTGTACCAGTGTCACGCCTCTCTGGGGATAGTGTGCTGTAATATCAAGACCCACTGGGGGATTTTACAGGCAGCCCCCTTGGTCCAGGACTACTTTCAGGCACCATCCTGTCTTTCATGGCACACTCTATTCCTGGACTGCAACACTGTAACTATCTCTCATCCTGTTCTAGGGAATATGTTTTTCAAACTGCGGTCATTGTAATTTTAATCCACAGTCCACCAGAAAATAAAAAGATATGTTCTTTACAACAGCCCAACAGAAATAAGAAGATAGGTTCCTTATAGCAGGCAAATTTATGCGTGATGGAGTCTCGTGTTTGGAGCTGTGAATCTTGCACCTTCACGCTGCTGGTGACAAGAGAGCAGTCAGTTTTGTAAACTGTGCTGTCTTAGGTGCAGTTATGGAGAACTCTGAACAGATAGTGTCTTCTGGTGATAATCAGATCAAGTTGGTGCCAATGGTCAGATCTTGGATTACGCCATGACACCACATGGTGATGTTTGCCCTGAAAGCCTTGGTGATGCAGAGTTTATTCTGGGCACAAAACTCAAGAAGATATTGTATATTTCGTTGATCTTGCCCACCTCATGATGACCAAGGTGCATTTGCCATAAATTTCTGTCCAATCCAACATATGCATTAAAATAATTTAGGGTGAATAACCTCCCGCCATTTGGAATGTGCCTCAGAGCATCGTATGGAAAGTCATATATTTGATCTTTATCTAAGATGTTGGTATTCAAGGGTTGCTGCATAAGCACAAATGATATCAGTTGATAGACAGAGAGATGAGGTGTTCATAAGCTGCTACTGGTGGCACAATTGACTATGTCAATCTACTGCTGATGGCAAAGCCTAAGCCTTGTTCATGGTGGTTTTCAGCATTCTTGTTGTGCCAATAGAAGATGTGATTAGCCTTACAAATAGAGCCTTTTGTTGGTTAATCAGTTTTCCTGTAGGGTAGCAATGTCTGTTGGATACTCACTTTCTGTCTGTTTGTTGAGATAGAAATCCCTTATCCTCTTGTACTCAGACAAAAAGTCAGATATTGGCCGGTCAGTACCTTATTGGCTGGGAGCTGACCAGCTTGAGGTGAATGATGGCAGGCCAATAAGACTTGATGATCCATCCTGCGATGGAGGCAACTTGTGGTGACCTTGCTCTATGCCATTTGAGCCAAACTTATAATCCATAGGCTGCTACCTCCTGTGTTTGCTTCCTCACTGATGAGAGTAAGGATGAAGTGACCTCTCTATTAGTTTGCTGAACAGCCTAGGCACGATTTTAGGAGGTGCAGATTTGCCTAATATCTGAAGCCCCCCTCCTCCCGCGACCTCGTAGGTTGATATCCAGAGGAAAGATGAAAGCCTAGGTGCTTGGGGCCGAGTCGGTTGCAGAAATTGCTAGAAGGTGCTTACTTGAAGGAATACCCTGCCTAATGGGATTCCGCTCTAGATTTCTAGTCAGTTTTACTCCCTTAACCATTAACTCTTTTGATATTGTTGTTAAAAGCAGCATCCAGTGGGTCTGGGCCACCACCTCAATGCTCTAAAGCATGCATTTAGCACTAATAAAGGATATTTTTTATTATATAGATTCACGCACAATACAATGAGGAGGAGGCTATCAAATGCTCCCTTCCCCAAGACAGTTCTTATATGCTGAATGAATTTCTTTTTATGCTAATCACACTAAAAATCTGTGGTGTATAAGAATGTCCCCAGAGTGAGAGAGAGAAAAGTTGCTATAGGCTGCTTTTGCTCATTTTGTATGTCGATCACCGATCAATGTCTGGGATTAGATTGTCTATTCTCATGGTCACAGGCACAACATGGGCCAACCATGGTTCAAGTCAACAAAGAGGAAATAAGAGGTGAATATAAATGGAATCCTTTTTACACACAGGGTAACAGATTTCTGGATTAATTTCCAGAGTGGGACAATGGAGCAGACACAAACCATTACCTTTTCAATACCAAAAATGTTATGTCAAGAAGAACTGATTTACGTTTTACTTTGTGTACACTGCGTCCTATTTTCTACTAGAAATGTATAATTTTAAGTAGTAACGAAATTATGTTGAAGAGTGTCCCTTTTTTCCCACTCTGATTGTTTCATGTGCTTGTTTTTGATCCAATCAGCTGGAGCTTCATAGGTATAGCAAGTTATTTTCTTCTTTTTCATCATGTTAACTTTGCAAAATATATTATGACTGATATCTGTCCTACACCTGTCCGATGATAGACATGAAGCCGATGTCTGACCGACCATCAGCATCTAAACCCACATCTGTCTGCAACAAGTATCTATCTCTCAAAAAGCATCTATCCTATATTTGTCCTGCAATTAGCATTTCTCTTACCATAACATCTGCCTTAAATCAGTCTGATTTTAGGCATCTATCCTACAACTGTGCTGTAGCAAGTATCTGTTGAATCATAGACAAAAGTTCTATATAGATGCTTGTTCTGTCTTGCTAGGACATAGGCCTGACATGGTGCTGAATTTTTCTAGGCCTCAGGTGACTGGAATGGAGGTGGGGGTCCAATAAAAAAGTGGGCAGACATGACCAATGGTTGGCAGGAGACAGGTTGTGAGGCAAATTGACTTTCCACTCCAAGAATGTAGGCAGCCTATTTGCATAACTAAGCATCCAACTATGGACCATTTCACAGGGCTGCAAGCATTTTTCTGAGGGCAGAGGAGCCCAACGTAACATGGGGAGGCCACCAGCTTCATGGAGGCAGCCTCTCTGTGGCAGTCTGGGGGGGGCGGTGAGGGATAATAGTGGCCACCAGAGCCAGAGGCCCTGTGACCCCAACAATCCATCCAGCGGCATTTCCCCTTTGTCCCACAGGGCCTACTACCCTTGTCCCCCTAAATTTTAATCAGCAAAATGGCAATCTCCATTTTGAGGTTCCCCAAGGTCTCCAACTTGCCTCAGCAATGTCCACTTCTCCCAATGGGGTTACTGAGGTCCCAGAGCTACTGGCCCTCTGATTGGACCAACAACATCCAGGAGCCCATCCACCATTCTTAATTGGATGGTAGGCCCAAATCTGGCCAATTAGGGGGCCATCTGTAGTAAAATTTGTGTGTTGGTCCCCTGCTAGCAAGTGGGGCTATGGACTTGGGACCCACTTTTCATACTGAGATTGGGATCCTAAAGCCTATGGTAAAATTAAGCCCATATGTGCTACATATAGGTTGGCTCGAAATCTATTCCACATATGACCAGCCTAAGCCATTTATACAACTTCTCTTCCATCATGGACATTTATCTATTTGAGTCACAAAAGGCTAGTACTCAGGCACAGCAAGTAATTAGGATCACTAATAGAATGTTGTTGTTTATTGTGAGGGGAATTGAATACAAGAGTAGGGAGGTTATGCTTCAGCTGTGCAGGGCACTGGTGAGACCACATCTGGAGTACTGGAATGCTGGTCTCCTTACTTAAGGAAAGATGTAAATGCGTTCGAAGCAATTCAGAGGTTTACTGGGCTAATACCAGGAATGGATGGGTTGTCCTCAAGGAAAGGCTGGACAGGTTAAGCTTGTATCCACTGGAGTTTAGAAGAGTAAGAGGTGACTTGATCAAAACCTTTAAGATCCTGAGGGGTCTTGACAGAGTGGATATGGAGAGGATGTTTCCTCTTGTGGGAGAATTTAGAACTAGAGGCCACTGTTTTAAAATAAGGGGTTGTTTATTTAAGTTAGAGATAAGGAGAAGTCTTTTCTCTCAGAGGGTCATGAGTCTTTGAAACCCTCTTCTGCAAAAGACAATGGAAGCAGGGTCGTTGAATATTTTTAAGGCAGAGCTAGATAGATTCTTGATTAACAAGGGGGTGAAAAGTTATTGGGGGTAGGCGGGAGGTTACAATCAGATCAGCCATGATCTTAGTGAATGGCAGAGCAGGACTGAAGGGCCAAGTGGCCTATTCCTGCTCCTCATTCTTATGTTCGTACATACATACTATGGATATGTATCATACAGTGGACCTCCTGTAAGCAGCAATGTTACCAACTGCTAGGGCGAGAAGTAGTTTTGCCCTGTAAATGACAAACAATGGGACAACAAGAACATAAGAACATAAAAAATAGGAGCAGGAGTAGGCCATTTGGCCCCTCAAGCCTGATGAGGGTCAAGCATGACCTCACACTTTGCTACATTAAACTCCATCTGCCAAGTTTTTGCCCACTCACTCATCCTGTCTATATCTCCTTGCAGATTCCTCATGTCCTCAACACAATATGCCCTCCCACCTATTTTTGTATCATCAGCAAATTTGGATACATTACACTCTGCCTCCTCCTCCATGTCATTAATATAGATGGTAAATAATTGAGGCCTTAGGACTGAACCTTGTGGCACTCCACTAGTTACGTCTTTCCATCCTGAAAAAGACCCATTAATCCCGACTCTCTGTCTTCTGTTGTTAACCAATCCTCAGTCTGTGCTAATGCATTACCCCCAATATTGTGAGCTCCTATCTCGTGCAATAATCTTTTATATGGAACCTTATTGACTGCCTTCTGGAAATCCAAATGCACTACATCTACTGGTTCCCCTTTATAAACTCTGTTTGTTATATCCTCAAAGAACTCTAGCAAATTTGTTAAACATGATTTCCCTTTCACAAAACTTTGTTGACTGTTTGATTGTTTTAAGCTTTTCTAAATGTCCTGCTATTTCTTCCTTAATAATGGACTCTAGCATTTTCCCAACGACAGATGTTTGGTTGACTGTCCTATAGTTTCCTACTTTTTGTCTCCCTCCCTTCTTGAACAACTCCCAGCTTCTCTTGTGCTCTTTTTCAACAACAACAATTTGTATTTATATAGTGCCTTTAATGTAACAATAGGTGGCCTCAAGAGTGTTATCAGACAAAATTTGATGCTGAGCCACATAAAAAGCTGTCAGGACAAATGACCAAAAGCTTGATCAAAGAGGTAAATTTTAAGGAGTGTCTTAAATGAGTAAAGAAAGGAAGAGAGTTGGAGAGATATAGGGAGGGAGTTCCAATGCTTAGTGTCTAGTTTTTTTAAAAATTCATTCTTTGGATGTGGGCATCATTGGCTAGGCCAGCATTTATTGCCCATCCCTACCTGGTCTTGTTTAGAGGGCATTTAAGAATAAACCACATTGCTGTGGGTCTGAAGTCACATGTAGGCCAGACCAGGTAAGAATGGCAGATTTCCTTCCCTAAAGGACATTAGTGAACCAGATGGGTTTGTACAACAATCAGCAATGGTCATCATCAGACTTTTCATTCCAGAATTTTTTCATAGGTCCCCAGAGCTGGGTCTCTAGATTACCAACCCAGTGACAATACCACTATGCCACTACCTCCCCATAACTATTAACTGAAGCCATAATTACCAATAATGAAATGATTGAAATTAGGGACTCTCAAGAGTTCAGAATTAGAGAAACACAGAGATCTCAGAGGGTTGTGGGGCTGGAGGAGATGCTCACTTAATTATTAGGAATGAAAGGATTTCACTTATACTTAACAAAATGAACATTTATAGAAGTTCACTAGAAGTTTACTAGGATGTTGCCGGGTCTTAAGGAGTTGAGTTACAGGGAAAGATTAAACAGGTTAGGACTTTATTCCTTGGAGAGTAGAAGAATGAGGGGAGATTTGATAGAAGTTTACAAAATTATGAGGGGTATAGACAGAGTAAATGCGAGTAGGCTCTTTCCACTTAATTTAGGAGAGATAAACACGAGAGGACATGGCTTTAGGGTGAAAGGGGAAAGGTTTAGGGGGAACATTAGGGGGAACTTCTTCACTCAGAGAGTGGTGACAGTGTGGAATGAGCTACCATCTGACGTGGTAAATGCGGGCTCACTCTTAAGTTTTAAGAATAAATTGGATAGATACATGGATGGGAGAGGTCTGGAGGGTTACGGACTAGATGCAGGTCAATGAGACTAGCGGAATAATATTTCGGCACAGACTAGAAGGGTTGAATGGCCTATTTTCTGTGCTGTAGTGTTCTATGGTTCTTCTATGGTTCTACACGTGAAGTGTTCAATATAAGTAGATCATTAAGGCCTTGATATTAATCGCCTACTATAGTAGGGAGAGGTTAGTTGTGGGGAGAAAGCGGGGGATGGCGCCGTTCCAAATTAAAAATTGGGAAACACATCCCCAATCCACCATCAACATGCTTGCTGCCATTTTATGCTGCTGGGTTGCTTGGCGTGTCCGTGTGTATCGTATCTTGGAGAGATGAGACACTTCAGTGTATTATTTGAATCATCCTCCCACTGTGCAGTTGGCAACCTGATTTAAATTTAAATCTAACAGCTGCAGGCTGGGCTTCTCGAAATCAGGAAACTCGGCAGCAAGAGAGAGGCAGAAGTTGCTAACTTTATCGGGTTAGTGCTTATTAGAGCAGAAGTATTCCCCTAGCCCCACAAGGAATGATTCCATCTCTGCTGCTGATTGCATCATTTCCTTATGGCTTTGATGTTCTGCAGAATTGATTAATCCCAATCTATCATGGCCACAAGCATTAGGCTGTTACATATCATGTTACCTGCTTAACTGTTTAGAGGAATCAAGCGTCACAATGATCATGTGTTATCAGGCCCCTCCCCCCATCCCCCAATTAAGCCTCAATCCTAGGCCTGAACACCCCTGCCGCCCCATCAACATCAAGCTCTGAGTCCTGATTTCCTCCATCCTCCACCCTAATTGTGGGGCTCTGATCCCCACCAAGCCGGGATCTTCCACACTTGCTGGTGACCACCCCCAATTGTCCCCTTCTATTTGTTTTTCTGCCAAGCAGCTGGAAAACCTCCCAACCTGTCGGTGGTAAATGGAAGAGTGAAGAAAAAAAATCATAATGAGATCTTGCTGTTAATGTTGGCCAGGTCTCCGTGTCCACGGGCTTTCTAGGTTTTAGATGCACTATCATCCTCCCAAGCACTCCTCGCCTCCCCGTTCTTAGAGTCCCACAGGCAGCATAGAATGATTTGGGCAGGTCTGTATTTAACCTGGCCATGTTGCTGGCCCATTTATGTTCTGACAACAGCAGTTGTACTAAATGGCCAGTTGACCGATATTCCTGCAGCTATATAAATGTTAGTGCTGCTGTACCCATTACACGTAGATGTGCAGAACACGGGCCTGAATTTTCAGCCTGAGGAGCGGGTGCGATCAGCAGGAGCAGGAACGGATGCGATTGGCTCCCGATTTCGGGACCAATCGTTTTGTACATGAAGCTGACAGTCTCCCTGGAGAGGCAGAGCCTTCTTTGGCACTGAGCCTCAGATATGTCGAGGTAGCATGAGTGCTTCTTGTAAACTCTGCCTGCTAGGCAAGGCCGCTTTCTCCGGACCCTTCTGCCTTGCACTTGCTGTTGGTCCTGCACCCCCTCTGGATGTGCCTCTTGCACCATAAGTCCGACTCTGGGACACTGCCTATGGGCAACTGGCCTCCCCTCCATTCTGGCCCTCTCTTCCTCTTCTGGGGACGCCCCCCAGCAGAGTACACAATCCCCATTGTTCTGCGGATGGTCGCACAGGTTTCTGCACTGAAGGGTCCTCTCGGCAGAAAGCCTCGGCAAATGCTGAAAAATCAGAGAGCGCTCCAGAACACCAAAAAAATGCCAGAAACTACCTGTAAAGCTACTCCAACCAACTCACATCAAAACTCCTATCTACTCAGCTTGCCAAGGTCCTGTGGGCCTGTTATCCTGCCCAGGATATAAAATTTATGACAAACGTGAAGGAGGCCTGGCCAAGTGGCCCATGCACCATGTGTAAAAGTGTGCGGGCCACTCAAAATCGCAAACACTTGCTGTATAAATGGGCTTAATTGGCACTTTAACTGTCGGCTGGCGCGGTTCCGACTTCCATGCGGCCCGCCAACCGAAATATCTCGAGGCGACACGATATTGTCGGGACACCCTCCCAATGTCATAGTGCCCCATTTCACATTCGATTATGTCAGTTGTGCAGCGAGTGCAAAATTCAGGTCATTATCTCTTTCGTAGGTACTCTCAGAATCCCTCTTGAGCTTACTTTAGGCATTATCCATTGCCAGTCTTTAAGCCAATATCATCTAGTCACTGCATTTCATGTAGTCCAGGTGGGATATATGGGGTTAGATTAATCTCTCTTCCATCTATACATTGGGAGCAATAAGGTAAATATTTATAGAATTATAGGATGCTATTTAGTCCATCAAGCCGATGCAGAGGCTTGTTCTCCATCTGAAACAATCCATTCTACTCCCATTCCCCTGTCCCATCCCCAAATCATTTTCTACCTTTCTGGTATTTTTCCTTTAATGGAGTTCAGAAGTTGACACAATACTCCAGCTGAACTTACTAACATCTTGTAGAAATTAAACCTGCTTTTATATTTGTGGGTCTTGTGTGCAGAATTCAGAGGCCAATTGCCTTTATATGTTTTTTTCAACTTGCATTCTCTTCATTTAGAGTAGATATTTCTATTTGCAGTTTTTTCCCAAAATGTGCTATTTCACTGAATGGAAATGTATTTGTCACCTACCTGTCCACTCCATTTTGTTTGTCTTCAATCTCATGCATTCTTCCTCACTTTTATCATACTTTTTAATTAGATAGCATCAACAGACTACAGTGCCATTTGTCTTAGGTCTATGTCCACATCATTTATATAAATGGAAAACAAAAGAAGATACAGCATAGACTCCTCGAAGAACACCACTCCCACCATATACAAACATCCATTCTCAGTCTCCCTCTGCTTTAACCCCATCCATCTCCTCATCCGTGCGATTTGCAACAAAACGGAAGAAATCATGTAGTAATGGCTTTAGTGTTATGTTTCTTAATTTTTGTCAAAGATTCTTATTGGGCATCTCAACAAATCTTTTATGAAAATCCACATGCACGACATGTGCCTTATTCTCTTTAACTATTTTCAATAATTTCCTGAAAAAGTTGAATTAAATGAAGGCATGTACAAGGATATCTATAGTGGAAGGGCTGTGATAGGGATTCAGGCAGGCGATGTTGTGTAAGTAGAAGTATTTGTGATGAAGTAGAAGCTTTGTGATGAAGAGGGTATATGAGTCTGAAGCTCAGCTCTCGATTAGACAGAACACTGATAATGAAAACAGTCCAATTTAGCATGGAGGAGTGGCTCAGGAAAGAGATGAAATCATTGGCAAAAAAGTGAAGCTTGTGGTAGGGGCTGAAATCAAACATTCTGGTCTTCCCATATTGAACTGAAATGCATTAAAATTCAGCCAAGACTGGGTGTTGGTTGGACTGTCTGATAGTTGGATAGCTGTGACAAACTCATGCCAAGGAATTGGATCCTCAACACCCACGCAAGGGACCATTTGCAGTTTACTTCCTAAAGTAAGTAACGGAGTGACTGGTGCCTGAGTTTTCATGCCAAATTTTAGTAACTAATGAGCTGCAGAGTGAAAGAATTAGCTCTTGCTAAATCATCAAATAAAGAATCAGACATTTATTCATGATATTACCAAATCACAACTTAACATTGAGGTGGGGCACACACACACGCTTAATGAACGTGATTAGATGTAGGTAGAGTTATCTGGCAGGTTGAATGGAAAGTCATTAATGGAAAGAATAACTTAACAAAATGAAGATGCACAAGCATTTCAATGTACCACAAAAATCATCACTAACAGATGTTGAGTATTAATTATAATAGTGATCAGAGTATAAGTTTACAAATTGGGGAGATTATTTTAGGGACGAATCCTAAAATAGCTTACAAGTCATCAGCTTTGAATAGCATGTCTATTGAAAAAATTATCATCTAGATAAGACGATCAGCAATGTTTCAGAGATTACACACGATTATGTTTATGAGTGGTGAGACGTGTCCCTGTGATGCAAACGTTAGCTTCTGGAGCATTGAGAGTCAATGAGTCCCCTTTTGGCATTGGGCTTATCTGTCCACTTTGGCCTCCAGTTTTGGCTGCGGCAATGGGCTTATCTGTCATTTAGCTTATCTTCAATACTGGCTGAACCCACCTTATGCATGAGCATTGATATCTGAGCTGGATTCACTCTGATTTTCCTTGATCTTAGACACTTAAAAAGTTAAGAACCACCTTCCTCACACTGCAACTGACTGGTACAGCTAAATTGGTATTTTATTTAATTAGTTCTCATCTGTTCTTAACACTCTGTGCCTGAGGCAGCACCTCTCTACATCCTCTAACTAAAGGTTCTCAAAGAGAACCCAAGAGAACCAACATACAGAAAGTCTGTTACTTCTACTAGAACAAAGAGAGAGACAGCTTGCTCTCAGCTTGTAATAGTTTTTACAAAGATATAAGGAGGAATGGAGAAGCTCAGGTACACATTAGTACCTTCGAGGCAGAAACAAGAGAAATTATCATGGGGAATGCAGAGCTGTTGAAAAATATTTTGTGTCTGTCTTCACAGTAGATTAGGTACCAAAAATAGATGGTAGCCAAGGGGTTAATATGAGTGAGAAACTTCAGGCCATTAAAGGAGTAATTAAATAGAAATTTTCGCTGTCCGTCCAACCTTACGGTTGGTGTGCAGGTGAAAAGGCTAAGCGGCCTTTGCATTTTTTAGGAAACTTCATCCACGGGCCGGATGAAGTTTCCTAAAGCAAATAAAAATAAAATAAAAATTTTAAAATTTAATTAATAACATGTCCATGCTCATGTGACAGAGTCACATAAAGAGACATGTTTTATAGCATTTTAAATTTCTTTATTTAAAAAAAAAACTCTTCATCTCCCTGAGGCAGGCCTGTGCCTCAGGGAGATTTAGAAGCGCACACTTGCGTGCATGTGCGGAGTTTGCGCTCGCTCCGTTAGCCCTCCCCTCCCGCTCATGCAGGCAGCGCTGAGCGCTGTCGCTTGCGTTTCACGCTGGGCAGGCCTTAATTGGCCTGCCAACATGAAATCGCCTTCCGGCCCTGACCGTGGATGGTGGTCAGCTTCCTGACCGCTCCTGCCTGCTCCCGCCAAGCCCGCCCGACAAGGGCAAGAGTCTGCCCATATGCTGTATGGAGGACATAAGGATGCTGCAAGTGATACAGAAAGATAGGTGAATAGGCAACAAGGTGGCAAATGGATTATAATGTGAGAAATGTAAGGTTATTCAGTTTAATAATAAGAATAGAAAAACAGAATATTATCTGAAAGCATTAAAGCTTTACATGTTGATTTTCAGAGATACTTGGGGGTACTTGTACCAGGAACATAGAAAGTTGGCATGCAGGTACAGCTAGAAATTTGGAAGTCAAATGACAAAGTTGAAGCATTGGCAACTTCAGCCAGAAATGCCTTGTGAATGATTCAACTCCCTCCTTCTGAAGTCCCCAGCATCACAGATGTCAGTCTTCAGCCAATTCGATTCACTCCACGTGATACCAATAAACAGCCAAAGGCACTGGATACTGCAAAGGTTATGGGGCCTGACAACATTCTGGCAATAGGACTGAAGATTGTGCTCCAGAACTAGCCATGCCCCTGGCCACGCTGTTTCAGTACAGCTACAAAAAATGTCGACATATAGCAGAACAAATCAAACGTGGCCAATTACCGCCCCTTCAGTCCCTTCTTGTTTATCAGCAAAGTGGTGTAAGGTTTCATCGACAGTGCTGTCAAGTGAGTCTTACTCAGCACTAACCTGTTCACTAACGTTCAGTTTGGGTTCCGCCAGGACTACTCAGCTCCTAACCTCATTACAGCCATGACCCAAACATGGACAAAAGAGCTGAACTCAAGAGGTGAGGTCAGAGTAACTTGTCAACAAGGCAGCATTTGACAAAGTGTGGCATCAAGGAGCTCTGGCAGAACTGAAGTCAATGGGAATCAGGAGGAAAATTCTATGCTGGTTGGAGTCATATCTAGCACAAAGGGAGATGGTTGTCGTCGTTAGAGGTCAGTCATCTTAGTCCTGGGACATAATTGCAGGAGTTCCTCAGGGTAGTGTCTTCGGCTCAACCATCTGCATCTGCTTCATCAATGACCTTCCCTCCATGAAAAGGTCAGAAATGGGGATGTTCACGGATGACTGTACAATGTTTAGCACCATTCATGACTCCTCAGATCTGAAGCAGTCTGTGTCCATATGCAGCAAGACTTGGACAATATTCAAGTTTGGGTTCATAAGTGGCATGTGCCAGGCAATGACCATCTCCAACAAGACAGAATCTAACTATCTCCCCTTAACACTCAATGGCATTGCCATCACTGAATCTCACGCGATCAACGTCCTGGGGTTAGCCATTGACCAGAACCTGAACTGGACCAGCCATATAAATATTGTGGCTATAAGAGCAAGTCAGAGGCTGTGGAGAGTAACTCATCTCCTTACTTTCCAAAGCCTGTCCACCATTTGCAAGGCACAAGACAGGAGCATGATGGAATACTCTCCACTTGCCTGGAAGAGTGCAGCTCCATCAACACTCAAGAAGCTCAGCCCACTTGATGGGCATCCCATCCACCACCTTAAACATTCACTCCCTCCACCACTGACATATAGTGGCAGCAGCGTGTACCATCTAGAAGATGCGCTGCAGCAATTCACCCAGGCTCTTACAATAGCACCTTCCAAACTCACGACCTCTACACCTAGAAGGACAAGGACAGCAGATGCATGGGAATGTCACCACCAGCAAGTTCCTCACCAAGCCACTCATCAGCCTGGCTTGAAACTATATTGCTGCTCCTTCACTGACATGCTTGGAGACGGGCCTCTAGCTTATCTGCCCACTCAAGCAACATAGAAGCATGAAAGTGCCACCAAATTCTCCAGAGCTTTTCACTCCTCGGGCACAGACTGCAAACTAATGAGCATTTTAGTGGACTGCAGAACAGTTGGACTGGGCGCGTTGTACAATCTCCTCGCAAAAGATGGCTATGGAGCAGTCACTGGTGGAGCACTCACAGCCCCTTTGCAATGTCATTGTCCCGGTTTGGACCAGTCTCCCCCGTGGTTCAAGCTAACAGTGCAGCTTTGCAGTGTGGGTTAGGAGAATGCCTGTGCCTGAGCTGAGAATGCAGCATGCAGTCCTATGGGTGAAGCTGCTGCCAATCGGTCTGGTGGAGTGGGATGGAGGTGGGTGGGGTTTTGAGCAGCCATGCAGTGCATTAAACTCTGGTCATCTAAGTGGGTCTTCAGACTAGAAAGGTTCTGTGTATACCCAAGCTAACCCAAGGGTCTCTCTCTTTCATCCTGCAGGAGGAGTGCATCAGGAGCGTGGAGACTGGTGACCTAGCTGTATGCCTAATGGCTTACAGAGAGTGGAGATGAAGGAGAGAAGGGCGATAGAGGTGCCTGACAGGGCAAAGGGAGGAGCAGAACCCTCAGGAAGAAGGGATGGCTGGGGTTCCTGCGTATGCTGCTGAAGAGCCACATCAAGCTGTTGCTGGCCGGCACCTAGCTTGATCCAAGTTCTTGTCAAGGTGCTTGTCATTCCGGCAGATGACCGAGTGTTGCCAAAGACTACGTATGTTCAGGGAACTGGTTGGTCGCATCTGCCACCTGCTGCAGGATTTGGCACCATGGGCATATGAAGGGCATCCACTGCCAGTGGCTGTGAAAGTGACCACCGTGCTCAATTTTTACACCACTAACTCCTTTCAGGGCTCTGCAGGTGACCTCTGTGGGTTATCACAAACCTCCACTCACAAATGCATCTGTGAGGTCACGGAAGCTCTCTTCATGAAGGCACACAACTTTGTGCATTTCGCCCGGGATACGGAAAGCCAGGCTGCAAGAGTGGATTCCCTAGATCTCAGGTTTCCCACAGGTGCAGGTTGCCATCGACTGCATTTACGTGGCACTCAGATCTCCATGGCAACAAGCAGTCAACTATGGTCAATCGCAAGGGCTTCTACTTGCTGAATGTTCAGCTGGTGTACAACCACCACAAATATATCCTGCAAGTCTGCGCACGATTCCCAGGGAGTGTCCATGACTCCTACATTCTCAGTAGGTCTCAGAACCCTGACGTCTTCCAAGGCCCAGAGAGGCTGCAGGGTTGGCTCCTCAGAGACAAGGGCTTCCCGCAGAGGCTGTGGCTGATGACACCCATGCAGCAGCCTCAGTCTGCAGCAGAGAGAAGGTATAACAAGGCTTATGCTGCAACTCACAACTTGGTGCAAACCATCAGAATGTTGAAAATGAGGTTCTGGTGCCTGAACCGGTCTGGTGGAGCCCTGCAATACAGTCCACAGTGGATTTCATGCATCGTTGTCTCCTGCTATGCTCTTCACAACCTGGCGCTGCAACAGGGAGAGGAATTGGCTGAGAAGGGGATGGAGAAGCTGGAGGTCTCCTCCAATGAGGAGGACGTTGATTGGGATGAGGGTGAGGAGGTCCTTGAAGGCGAAGATGATGACGATGTGGCCATCGCACTAGCCAGATGCAGCAGGCACACTCGGGAGGCCCTCATAGCTGCTAGATTTGTGGAGGATGATGATGTCTTGCAGTGAGGAGACTCCATAGATCCTCATATTGCATCTATGAATGTTTGACTCCTGTCTGGGTGATGGCAGCGCACATTCCCTCTGTGACAAGGCTCCTGTCATGTAGATGCAGTGGATGCCCATAGTCCCTACATTTCAGGAAGATGATGATGACATGTGGTTGGGACACTCCATAGATCCTCACATAGCAGTTGGCATCTTGCTTGCGCTCTATGAACAGAGTCATATTATGGAGATGCAGCGGGGATAATTTAGCCTCCTAATTCTGTGGCATCCTTTGTGATTTGAATCCTTCAGGGCCACACTGTCACTGGACACAGATGCTGATGGAATGGGGGGGCCAGCCACATCTCAAAGGTGCTGGGAGCACAGAAAGAATGACGGAACTCTGTGCTCAGGACATTCCAGCAGCAATGATAAACCCCATTGAGGTGCAGGCATGACTGATGTGTCCAGTGACTGTGAAGGCCACACCATCAGTGTGCTGGGAAGGTTGTACAATGCACAGGGAGGAGCCCTGGACTAAGACACCTGCCTTTATTTTGTACAGGGACCAAGGTTTCAGAACACTGGTCATCAGAACCAGGAGCCATAGGTAGGGAGACATTCTTGGGAGTTTATTAACAAAGTGAACATTGTGTATGGTGATTAACACCATTCCCAGGCTGTGCAATTACATCTTCTTAACCTTCCTAACCCTGACACTACATCTTGGTGTTTCCCTGATATCTACAGCAGAGGTGGAGGCAGCTGCTGACTGCTACAGCCTTTCTGTGATGGCCTTGATGGGCGTCCTCTGAAAGGCTGGGACCTGGAGGGCCCTGGCCTGCCTTCAAGGTCATGCTGTGTGGCAGTGGCACCCTCCTCGGCCTGTGGAACTGGATTTGCTGGGGTCATAGGAGGAGGGGAGTCAGATGGGCCAGACACTCCCGGAGTCATCTGGGTGGATGACCCCAGGATGTGCATCTGCTGCTCCTCCTCCCTATGGGACTCTCAAGGTCCCCAGGCTGAATTCTTGAGAAGAGCAAGCTGGAGTGAGATCGACTGCCCCACACCCCTCTTGCGTTGACACTGTTGGACGCTAACTATGTGTCAGCGATGGAGTTCAGCTTGTGCATCAGTGCAGAACCGATGTCCTGGATCAAGGTCTCCATGGCGGCCGCCATTCTATAAGTGTTGACCTCAAACTGTTGGTATGCTGGCACTATCACCTTCAACTGAAGGCAGACAGACTCCTCCATCGTGCTTTGCAATCTGAGAACATCCCTTCCTAATGTTCACGAGCTTGCCTTTGCAGCTCTTGCAACTGAAGTATGACCTAGTCCAAGGCTTGTCACTTGCCTCAGACTCAGCA
This sequence comes from Carcharodon carcharias, assembly GCF_017639515.1. NCBI lineage: Eukaryota > Metazoa > Chordata > Chondrichthyes > Lamniformes > Lamnidae > Carcharodon > Carcharodon carcharias. Next base: position 50,529,751 of record NC_054485.1, on the reverse strand, counting down.
GATTTCTGGTTTCCAACCGTTCAGAGTGCTGGACACCCAGGAAAACCTGTAGCAGCCTGCTGTGGATTAGACAGTGTGAAGTGACCCCAAGGCTACTCTAAAGCTTGGTCCCACCGAGATGTATGTCTCTGCACTGGTGGAGGTTGTGTCGGGTCTTTAATGATGGCTTCAGCAGGTTCTTCTTCTGATCTTCAGGGCTTGAGTCGAGGACCTGGATCATGGACTCCCTCAGCTGTTCTCCAGATTTGCCTGCGAAAGCAAGGAGAGATAATCAGTGCATGGCAGTGGCCTGTGAAACAGGACACATCACTCACAGCATGGTTGTCTGATGGATGTTGCACTGCTGGATCCTCACTTGGTTGAGCACCGCCAACCTTAACGTCAGCACAGGAATGGTCCAGATCTTCCCCGGCCAGCTGGATAACTCTATTTTCAAAGTCCATGAGGACCTTGATTTTAGGCATTCCTCCACCAGCCTGTGACCTCTCCATCTTGTTGTGTGCCAGCTTGTCCTGCATGAATAGAAGTGGAGAGAGTGTATGCAGGATGCCTGCCAGGCCAGATGATAAGTATGTCTGGCATGTGTGGGTGGTGACTGGTGCCATGGACAGGATGAGGCAATGAAGGCGTGTGTGAGGGAACAAATGGTGATGTCCCTTGAACTGGCAGTGAGTGAGGGCCCTGTAGATGTGTGATGGAAGAATGGAGGAGATCATTCATCCTCTTTTGGCACTGGGTAGCTGTATTCTTTTACAGGGCATTAGCGCTGACCACCTCTGCCACCGCCTCCCATGCTGGATTTGTCATCTTGCTTGCTGGCATTTGCCCAGAGCTGGGGTAGAGGACATCATGGAGGGACTCCACTGCGTTCAATATGCGCTCAAGGGAGGCATAGATAAATCTGGAGGCAGCATGTTTCCTCCCTTTGGCTGCCATGACTTTGCAGCAGCTTCCAATCCCTTGTAGAGTGCTAGCTCTTTGAAATGGGGGCCTTCAGCTTTGGTATCTGGGTTACTGAAGGCCTGATGTGGCAGCAGGACAGGTGAACGAGAGGATGCCCTGCCAGTGACCCTGTGTGTTTCCTGGAAATGTATGATTAATGAGGTGGGATTTGGATGATACAGCATGAAAAGCCGCCATTGCGGCCAGTGGGTAAAACATCATTTTTCTCATCCAATGCTGCACTTGGTGCAAATCTAATGTCCTTTAGGGAAGGAAATCTGTTGTCCTTACCTGGTCTGGCCTACATGTGATTCCAGACCCACAGCAATGTGGTTGACTCATAAATGCCCTCTGAAATGGGCCTAGCAAATGACCTAGACACCAGAAATGACAACAGCAATCTCCACCCTGTCGACCCTGCAGAGTCCTCCTTACTAACATCTGGGGCTAGTGCCAAAATTGGGAGAGCTGTCTCACAGACTAGTCAAGCAACAGCCTGACATAGTTGTCTTCACAGAATCATACCTTCCAGATAATGTCCCAGACACCACCATCACCATCCCTGGGTATGTCCTGTCCCACCGGCAGGACAGACCCAGCAGAGGTGACGGCACAATGGTATACAGTCAAAAGGGAGTTGCCCTTGGAGTCCTCAACATCACCTCTGGACCCCATGAAGTCTCATGGCATCAGGTCAAACATGGACAAGGAAACCTTCTGCTGATTACCACGTACTGCCCTCCATCAACTGATGAATAAGTGCTCTTCAATGTTGAACACCACTTGGAGGAGGCATTGAGGGTGGCAAGGGCGCGGAATGTACTCTGGATGGTGGACTTCAATGTCTACCACCAAGAGCACCACCACTGACCAAGCTGGTCGAGTCCTAAAGGACATAGCTGCTAGACTGGGTCTGCAACAGGTGGTGAGGGAATGAACAAGAGGGAAAAACATACTTGACCTCATCCTCACCAACCTGCCTGCCGCAGATGCATCTGTCCATGACAGTATCGGAAGGAGTGACCACTGCACAGTTGTTGTGGAGACGAAGTCCCAGCTTCACATTGAGGATACCTTCCGTCGTGTTGTGTGGCACAATGGGATAGATTTTGAACAGATCTAGCAACTCAAACTGGGTATCCATGATGCGCTGTGGGCCATCAACAGCAGCAGATTGGAACTCAAACACAATCTGTAACTTCATGGCCCGGCATATCCCCTGCTCTACCTTTACCATCAAGCCAGGAGGTCAATGAAGAGTGCAGGAGGGCCTGCCAGGTGCAGCACCAGGCATACATAAAAATTAGGTATCAACCTGGTGAAGCTATATCACAGGACTACTTGTGTGCCAAACAGCATAAGCGGCAAGTAATAAACAAAGCTAAGCGATCCCACAACCAATGGATCAGATCTAAGCTCTGCAGTACTGCCACATCCAGTCTTAAATGGTGGTGGACAATTAAACAACTCACTGGAGGAGGAGGCTCCACAAATATCCCCATCCTCAATGATGGGGGAGCCCAGCACACCAGTGCAAAAGATAAGGCTGAAGCATTTGCTCCAATCTTCAGGCAGAAGTGTCGAGTGGATGATCCGTCTCAGCCTCCTCCAGAGGTCCCCAGCATCACAGATGCCAGTCTCCTGCCAATTCCATTCAATCCACGTAATATCAAGAAACGGCTGATGGCACTGGATACCGCAAAGGCTGTGGGCCCTGACAATATTCCAACAATAGTACTGAAGACTTGTGCTCCTGAACTTTCCGCGCCCCTAGTCAAGCTGTTCCAGTACAGCTACAACACCGGCATCTGCCCAGCTATGTGGAAAATTGCCCAGGTATGTCCTGTTCACAAAAAGCAGGACAAATCCAACCCGGCCAGTTACTGCCCCATTAGTCTACTCTCCATCATCAGTAAAGTAACGGAAGGGGTCATCAACAGTGCTATCAAGCAGCACTTGATAGATGGGAACGCGGCACTTGATCGATGGGAACACCACCACTTAGAAGTTCCCCTCCAAGCCACTCAGCATCCTGACTTGTAAATATATCGCCATTCCTTCTCTGTTGCTGGGTCAAAATCATGGAACTCCCTTCCTAACAGCACTGTGGGTGTACCCACATGAGGTGGACTGCAGCAGTTCAAGAAGGCAGCTCACCACCACCTTCTCAAGTGCAACTAGGGATGGGCAATAATTGCTGGCCCAGCCAGCGAAACCCACATCCCATGAATCAATAGAAATAAATTAAAACAAATTGGGACAATTCCGCCCTAGGTCTCCAAAAGCCACAGAAAAATGTTGTTGCTATCAGGTTGCATACAGTTGAGCTGTAAATGGTCTATTTACTTCTCAGATGAAAGAGAGCAGATCAAGCACAGATAATTATATTTCTACCTCGATACAATGTTAATGTGTTTCACGTTGCCATGGGGAAAAGGGAAGAGGATGCCATTTTTGAGATCAGGTTACAGGCTTTTCTACAAATCAATGAATATCAGAGACAAACAGCAGTTCTTTGTGGTCAATAGAGTGAAAAGGATGCTTGATTTTGTGATCTATCAGAGCAGGTTTTGGGAGGGAGATGCTCTGTAGTCAACGAGACACATACTGCAGATTTCTACGGATTCTAGGAGATTTGTCAGCACAGGCTTTATACTAGCAGTTGATTTAAGAAACTCTTTGAAAGCTGAGGAAAACACTTGGAGATGGTCACTCAAGGTTACTACTTGGTGAAACGGAAACACAGGAACCCACTGGAAGTTGGGAGTAACTGTGAACTGTTTGCTAAATAATTGAATTCTGTAGAGAGTGCAAAGAGCGATAAGTATACAAGAGGAATGTCACTTTCTGTTGTTTAAAGTGTAAGTTGCCTACAAAAAGAAAATAGTGTTTGGTCAACAGTGTTTTTTGTCATTTATTGCAATAATGTTTTAAAACATGAGATCTTTAAGTGTCATTCTTTCAGCTATCAGCTTGAAGCTTGAATCTCTTTTTAAAATTTATAGGTCTCCGTGGAGATCTTAACATTATGTAATAGAAAATACAGTCCTTTCTGAAGTACTTAATATAAACTTTATGGCTTTTATTACTTTATGGCTTTTCCATGGCTTGAACTAGTTCAGACAGTCTGCTTTTTAGGCACTTCCCAGGATAGGGTTCAACAGCTAAACTCCAGTTCAGTGGGCAGCTTGAAGTCAAAACTTTCACTAAAGGCATATTTCAAGGAGTTAACCCTTTGAATCTCAAAGGCACACTTTGGATAATTGATGGGGTACTGTTTTTACACAGTGTAGAGTTAGTTGAGAGAGCCAATGGAAAGTCAGAATTAGATACAACTGATGCATAGGTGGAAACTGATCCCATTTCTGCAGATGCTGTCATCAAAGGTTGGTGTAAAAATGAAGGAGTAGTGGGGCCCAAGGTTAGAGGGCAGGGTATGGCAATGGGAAGAGAAGTTACTGTTGGAGATACTCTGGCTACCTTTGGATACACAACAGTGGAACCAAGTCAGAGCAGTCCCACTGAGATGGAAGACAGAGGAAAGTTGTTGAAGAAGGATGGTATGCTTGATTGCGCTGAGTGCTCAAAAGTCAGTCAGGAAAGATAAAGTACCATGGTCCCTGGGGTGCATGAGTAAACAATAAATTACCTTGAAAGTAGGACTAGCTTAGCATGCATCCAGCCACAACAATTTCACTATCATATGGAGGCCAGGGTAGCTCCACTGCAAAACAAGTAAAATCATCTTGCAAATGTCACAGCCAGGTAGCCTGTGAAGAAATAATGGGAATAAAAAAAGGAAGAAAAATACCAGGAAAAGTGGATAACAGAAAGGACAAGAGGAGAGGAATTCATGCATTACTGACGATCCTCTGGGACCCATTTGATCCTTTTGGGTAGGTATGCAAGACTAAAAATCCTGCACCTGGAATTTGCTCACTGTTGCTACCTCCTTCCATCCTTAGCTCCCTGTATTGTATGAGGCCATTACCAGTGACAATGGGAGGTAAACCATGGGTAACAATGCAACTTCATTTGCAGCTAAATATTCAATTGAGTAAGAGCTCAGTGTTGTCAGCCATCAGGTTCTGATATCCCTGACAGTTTAAATGGTCCTTCACATCTGGTCTCCCTATAATTTTTCTGATGTGAAATATTGGGCTGTCACTTCTTCTGTGCCGATGTTTTAACATCGCAAGTTAGGAGAAAAAGAAAAATGCAAAATTGATGGATAAAATGACAACCGGAAGATGGATTGACCAATCCCCTGAAAAGAAAATGATTTTTTTTCCTATATGAATACGAGTAATGGTGTTAGAGAGGTTTCAAGCTTTTACCTGTAGGCTATCATGAATCCCAGCTGCAGCCTGAGGATTGATTTGACTAAAATCAATATCGTGTTGACAGGGACCAGAACTATCCATCATAGCAAACAGATAATGAATGGACTGAGGGGATCAGTGGTCAGGCAAGTCACAAAGACATAGTGGGGAATGGAACCAAATCTTTTCCTTAATTGTATTCCTAAATGAGAAGGCTCACACCAGGCCGGTTTGCACTCTGGCGCTGACAGTGATAGCTGATGGCATGCAAAAGCGTCTGAAAGATATTGTCCTTCCACCTCAGCATTGTTCCTCTTGTGTCTTTCCAGGCCCGTCTGTACAAAGCAGACCAAAGGTGACCTCACAACTCCAAATAGCGAGGTAATTTTAGAATGAGAAATGGTGTCCTAAAGGATCATTGCTTTTACTCTTTTCATTAATGATCTAGATGAAGATGTTGAGGCAATGATCTGCAAATTTGCAGATGAAATAAAGGCATGCCTGAGACTTGAGAGTATTTGGGATGTTTGACTGCTACAAGCAGATCTTGATATAGTTGAGGCATTCGGCCCCTTATTGCTAAATTATGTCTAAATTAGGAAAGTGTCATGTCATGCACATGGACAGGTCAAATGCTACGCATACGTATACCCTGGATGAATGATCCAGAGACATATGTTAAAATCCCACCACGGGAACTGCGGAATTTAAATTCAGTTAATTAACTAAATTTGTGATAAAAAGCTAGACTCAGCAATGGTGACTATGAAACCCTCTGATTGTTGCAAAATTTGGGACACTAATGTACTGTATGGAAGAGAATCTGCTGTCCTCAGCTGGACTGGCCAACATATGATATGAGACCCACAGCAATCTGGTTGCCTCTTAACTGCCCTCTGAAATGGCCTAGTAAGCCATTCAGTTGTATCAAATCACTTTGAAAATCTACATTAAGAAGAAATTCAGATGGACCACCTGGGATTGACCAGGGCACTGGATTTGGACCCAACAATGAGAGATCCAGCCCAGTAAACCCTGCAAAGTTCCCCTCAATAACACCTTGGAACTTGTGCGAAAATTGGGAGAGCTATCTCATAGACTAGTCAAGCAACAGCTTGACATCCATACCTATCAAATCATAATTTTCAGTGGACATCCCAGACTTCTCCATCACCATCTCTGGGTATGCTCTGCCCTACCAACAGGACAAGCCCACCAGAGGTGGTAGTGGATTGGCATATAGTCAGGATGGCATGGCCTTAGGAGTCTCCAATATTCAATATTGACACAATGAAGTCTCAAGGCATCAGGTCAAAGATGAGCAAGGAAACTTCCTGCTGATTATTACCTACCCCCCCTCCCCCCCACCCCCCTCAGCTGAGGAATCAGTGCTCCTCCATGTTGTACACCAGCTGGAAGAAGAATTGAAGGTAGCAATGGTAGGGAGTTTCATGGGAACAGAGGAACATAGGAACAGGGGTAAGTCAATCAGCCAGTTTAGCCAGCTCTGCCATTCAATTTGACCATGGCTGATCATCTACCTCAACACCACTTTCCCGTGCTATCTCCATATCCCTTGAAGTCATTAGTATCCAGAAATGTAATGATTTTTGTTTTGAGCATGGTCAATGATTGAGCCTCCACAGCCCTCTGGAGTAGAGAATCCCAAAGATTCACCTGTAAACAATGAAATTCCTCCTCATCTCACTCTTAAATGGCCTACCCCTTATCCTGAGATTTTGCTTTCATCCTGAGATCATGTCCCCTGGTTTTAGACTCACCAGACAGGGGAAACATCTTGTCTACAGCAACCCTGTCACACCCTGCAAGAATTTTATAAGTTTCAATAAGATCACCCCTCATTCTTCGAAACTCTAGGGAATACAAAGTTAGTTTACTCAATCTCTCCTCATAAGACAATCCCATCTTCCCAGGAATTAATCTGGTGAACCTCTGTTGCACTCTCTCTATGGTAGGTATATGCTTCCTTAGATAAAGGAACTAAAACCATACACAATACTCCAGGTATATTCTCACTAAGGCTCTATACAATTACAGCAAGACATCTTTACTTACTCCTGTACTCAAATCCCCTTGCAATGAAGGCCAACATACTATTCGCCTTCCTAATTGTTTGCTGCACCTGTACGCTAGCTTTTCATGACTTATGAACAAGGACACCCAGGTTCCTTTGGACACCCGCATTTCCCAACCTCTGACCAATTTAAGAAATATTTTGCCTTTCTGTTTTTTCCCACCAAAGTAAATAACTTCACATTCTGGAATTCAATGTCTGATGATGACCACAAAACCATTGCTGATTGTTGTAAAAACCAATCTGGTTTACTAATGTCCTTTAGGGAAGGAAATCTGCTGTCCTTACCTGGTCTGGCCTACATGTGACTCCAGACCCACAGCAATGTGGTTGACTCTTAAATGCCCTCTGAACAAGGGCAATTAGGGATGAGCAATGAATGCTGGCCTAGCTAGTGACACCCACATCCCAGGAACGAATTAAAAAAAACTTATTCACATTATATTCTACCTACCTTGTTCTAGCCCATATACTTCGCCTGGCCAATTCCTCTTGAAGCTTCCTTTTATCGTCCTCACAATTTAAGTTCCCACCCAGTTTGGTGTCACCAGCAAACTTGGAAATATTACAATTGGTCCTCTTACCCAAATCATTTACATAGCTTGTGATCAGCACTGATCCTTGCGGTACCCCACTAGTAACATCCTGCCATCCTGAGAATGATATGTTTATTCCTGTTCTCTGCTTTCTTTCTGTTAACCAATTCTCAATCCATGCTAGTATATTAACCCCAATCCCATGTGCTCTAATGTTATTTAATAATCTCCTGCCTGAAACCTTATCAAAAGACTTCTGAAAATCCAAATATGCTACATCTACTGGTTCTCCCTTATTAATGCTACAAGTAATATCCTCAAACATGATTTCCCTTTTATAAACCCATATTGACTCTGCCCAATTTTGCCATTCTTTTCTAAATGTCTCAATGTCCATCATCAAAAGCAGTTCAGTAGCTTCACTACTGACCAAGCTGGAAGAGTCTTGAGGGATGTACCTATCAGATTGGGCCTGCGGCAGATGTAAGTCAACACGAGGGAAAAACCTGCTTGATCTCATCTTCACTAATCCACCTGTAGCAGATACATCTATCCATTATAGTATTGGTAGCAATGACCACAGCACAGTCCTTGTGGAGAAGAAGTCCGATCTTCATACTGAGGAAACCCTCCATTGTGTTGTGTGTCATTATGACAGGGCTGAGTGGGTCCGATTCAGAACAGATCAAGCAACTCAAAACTGGATGTCCGTAAGATGCTGTGAGCCATCTGCACCAACAGAATTGTATTCCACTATTCCACTGCTTGATCTGTCTTGACCTGTCCCCACAATCACGGGTTGGATCAAAGGTCTGCAGACCTGTCACATCCAGTTGTGAATGGTGGTGGACAATCAAGTAGTAGGAGGAAGGGGGTCTGGAAATATCCCCATCTTCAATGATGGAGGAGCCCAACATGTCAGTGCAAAAGACAAGGCTGAAGCCAGGAATGCAGAATGGAAGGTCCTTCTCGGCCTCCTCCCGAGTTCCCATGTTCACAGATGCCAGCCTTCAGCCAATTTGATTCACTACACATGACATCAAGAAAACGGCAGATTGTACTGGATATACCAAAGATTATGGGCCCTGACAACATCCTGGCAATGGTACTGAAGATTTGTGCTCCAGAACTAAATGCACATCTAGCCAAGTTGTTCCAGTATAGCTACAACATTAGCATCTACTTAACAAAGTATTAGCATCTACTTAACGCCACCCCCACCTTCAAGTTCCCCTGGGTTTTTATCTGTCTGGTGGGTGGCAAGTATTCACAAAGCATCATAACTCTATGGGACAGACTGGATTGTCCAGTGGGTCTTTTCCTGTCTGTCGTTTTTGTGTGTTTGTATGTGGGTCCCAAAGTTCATTGAAATAAATGGATTGAAAAGGATTGCAGAAGATTGAAACATAGATAGCGACCCGTTCCCTAAATATCCAATCTACATCCCAAGTTGTGTGCCAACATATTGCATGCGCTTACCTTTCTTTGGTAACATTAACCACCGTGGTTGGATATTTCAGCATCACATATGCACTTCCGGAATGAGCTATGTCTGTGCAAATGTCAAAAAGCTGAACAGTTTCCTGAGTCCATGATACCTCAGTGAGTATCCTCCTCCTTAGGATTCCTATTGCCCTGCATCCTTTGGCCATATCTATCGTTCAGGTAAATGCTGAGTACTCATCCCTGGCAATTTTCCTAAATCTCTGAAGAATTTATGCCTCCTACCTATGGGCATGGGAGATGGTGTTTGTTCTATTTCCCACCTCTTCATGTCCAGTGCAGCCTGAAGTAAAAAAGGACAGTGTCTCTCGTGGCCCCTTTGTTGAACACAGACTGGCAGCATCTCAAGCATCTCTTGAAAAGATACTTACCTCTTGCAGCCCTTTAAAAAGCAGCAGCCCTTTAAATAGCAGCAGCCCTTTAAATAGCAGCAGCCATTGCTGCTGTGAATGTCCTGCCCCACAATGAGTAAACACTGCATCAGGCCCAACTGTGCAAGGTAATGACAGCTCAAATGGTAGTTAGCTTGCCTGGTAATATTGTGCAATGCCAACATGATGGGAAATTGACAGCCATCCCACTCACAAAGAACAATAACTTGTATTTATACTGAACCTTTAGCATCACAGAGCTCCCAAGATGCTTCACAAGAGCATTATCAGACAATATCTGATACTGAGCCACATAAGGACATGTTAGGATAGCTGACCTAAATGCTTGATCATAGAGGCAGGTTTTAAAGAGTGCCTTAATGGAGAAGAAGGAAGTAGGGAGAAATTTAGGGAAGAAATTTCAGAGCTTAGGGATTAGGCAACTGAAGAGACAGCCATCATTAGTGGAGTGAAAAAAAAAAGGGGATAAGCAAGAGACCAGACTTGGAGTAGTGCAGCAGCGTCGGAGGATTGTGGGGCTGGAGGATGGTAGAGAAATAGGGAGGTCAAAGAAGGATTTGAACACAAGAATAAACCACAAAGTCTGCACTATAGTGTCATTCAATCTGAGGTCTGTCACCCTGAACGCTTTGCATTGATATAAACTAAATCCTGACATGATTGTTAAGCATGTGCTTTACATACACATTGAGAAAGGACTATGGATTTCTTTGAGGGTGATCTGTCAGTAGCAGCAATTACTCTGTATCACACGATTTGCTTGTCATGTAACTCCTCTATGTTGCCTGCTTACAGCTCATTATTTTCTATTCTTTCTGCACTTGAAATTCAATAAAATGAAAATCATCAAAAAAGACAAGTTGAACGAAACACTTGAAAGGTGCAACAAAGCAAATAAGAGCTGTTTGTTGGTCATTATTGAAACAAATTTTATTTCTCGTAATTGTTTATTGAATTAACCTAAGTGTTTGTGAAATAATATGACATGGATATAGATTAGAGGCAGCCAGATGTAAATATTTAACTTTGCATAAAAGAAGAGAACAAGGTACTAGTATTCTCAAGGGAGTTTAGACCAGGAAATTGTGCTGTTAATAAAATACTTGCTCAAATGAAGCAATGATTTTCTTCCTATGTGTGAAACATAAATGGACTCCACCAATGCAAGCAGACAGAGAATCCTTTAATGCCAACAGAGAGAAGAATTCTTCCACCCTGCATTTACCACTAAACGCAAAATTGGCCCCAATTTTAACTCCCCAGACTTGGTGGGAAGCATGACTGGGAGGTTTACTTACTCCTTTTCTGCCTTGATCTGAGTAACTGCAATTTTAAGTTACAGATGGCTGGGACACACATCTTAAGGTACTAGGGCCCTTCTTAAATGTGCAATGGAACCATCAGGACCTGACCTGAGACTTCCACAAGGGGGCCAGAGTAGAGGAGTACAATTGTGCCCCCTCCAGGCCATATATGCCAGGATCTGGATCGAGAGTCAGAGGAGATCCAGTGCTGTGAGTTTAAAACATTTTCTTGTAGGACAGGGGGAGCAAGAGCAGCCTTGAGCCTCCCTTGGCCTGAGCTTTTCCCCTCACCTTCCCGATCAGCTCACCTCTGGGCTACCATCGCTCACCTGACTGACAAGATAATTCCCGTGGAAACCTGCCTGCTGCTAACTAAATTCCCGTTCCTTCCCACTGGCCAGAGATTTGTGCTGGGCTCGAGTTGAAGATGGGATGTAAAAATTTAAATGAGGCATAGGAATCATAGTCTCTGCTCACAAATCAATTCCGTCCCAACTTAAAATTGAGGCTATTGTAATATTACGACTTGAGATATTAAAGCACTAATTTTTTGATTTCTCTCGATTGTTATGATGCACTATTCCTTCAATCCCTGGACCGTACACATTAAAACATAATGAGAAATTAATAAATCATGAATCAAACTGTGAGCATTAGCACTATGGTGCATGTTCTTTTCCAAAGGGGGTTGATGCCTGAGGAATTAGATCATCTCATCACTGTTTCAAATACGTATTTGTAATAAGCTTTTTCCATCCTTTCATGGGATGTGGACATTGCTGGCTAGGCCAGCATTTATTGACCAACCCTAGTTGCCCTTGAGAAAGTGGTGATGAGCTGCCTTCCTGAACTGCTGCAGTCCATGAGGTGTAGGTACACCCACTGGGTGTTAGGAAGGGAGTTCCAGGATTTTGACCCAGCGACAGTGAAGGAACGGCGATATATTTCCAAGTCAGGATGGTGTGCGGCTTGGAGGGAAAAATGCAGATGGCAATGTTCCCCTGTATCTGCAGCTCTTGTCCTTCTAGATGGTAGAGGTTTCAGATTTGGAAGGTGCTGTCTAAGGAGCCTTGGTGAGTTGCTGCATGCATCTTGTAGATGGTACACACAGCTGCCACTATGTGTCAATAGTAGAGGGAGTGAATGTTTAAATTGATTGATGGCTTGCTTGTCAAGTGGACTGCTTTGCCCTGGATGGTGTTGAGCTTCTTGAGTGTTGTTGGAGTTGTACTTATCCAGGCAAGTGGGGAGTACTCCATCACATTCTTGACTTGTGCCTTGTAGAGGTGGACAGGCTTTGGATAGTGGGGCATTCAGCAACAGTAATGCTATGTAATGTCAAGAGAAGATGGTTGGATTTTGTCTTGTTGGAAATGGTCATTGCCTGGCACCTGTATGGCGCAAGCATTACTTGCCACTAATCAGCCCAACATTGAATGTTGTCCAGGTTTTGCTGTATATCGACAAGGGCTGTTTCAGTATCTGAGGAGTTGCGAGTAGAACTGAGCTTTGTGCAATCATCAGCATGTTATGACATGGCAGACGATGTGTGCCAGGTGGATTAAATCCACGAGGAAAACTTGATCATGCAGTCACAATGATTTTGAAATTTGTATTTTATTTCGAGATGCATGCCCTGAATTCAGTAGTAATAAGACGACCAAGAATCTAGGGAATTTTTACAAACTAAATTAAACATTTATTAACAAAAGAAAAGATTTCAAGTACATACATAGGTCTACAAATTACTACTATAATAACTCTTAAAACCCCTAATTAATCTGGCTTCCAGTTACACGCCCATTAAGGCAATGGTAACAAAAAATTGATTTAAGCAGATCCAAGCAAGTCAACACAATATCCTGGACAGTAGAATTCAAAGTGGTTTTTTCCCAGCTTTGGTTTCTGTAGATAGCAGCCTTAATGCACAAATACTGGAAGCATTTCACACTTCTGGTAGATCTTACAATGCCTTCTTTAACACATAGCTTCTATCTCCTTTATACATGTTTCTCACTTTTAATTCGAATTCCATATGTCTTTGGAACTTCACCTTTCTCATAATATAAATCTTTTCATGGTGCTAATACTATCAGTAACTTTTGGGAAAAATAAACACTCTGCTTAGCCTAGCTTCTCTGGCCAGGTGTAATATCCTACCATCTCTTTGAAAATCAGACAACCCTGATTTATCTACAAATGCAAATTCTCCCCATCTCACATTCTAAAACTTCAGCCATGTTTACGTATTTAGCATTTCAAACCTAGCTTCTTTTGATGAGCCAAAGCCTCCAGACCAGCTGTCTCCAATTCAATTAGATCCTACACACACACACACACGCACACATACACACACACACACACACACACACACACACACACCCAGAGAAACTATCCAAACCCCAGTATTAACCTACTTTTACAATAAATCACAACAATATTATGAGAATTATTATGCTTTTGTGACAAGGAAACATTCCCACTCCTGACCTTATGATGGAGGGAAGGTGAAGGTGAATAATGAAGCAGCTGAAGATGGTTGGGTTGGGACTGCCCTGATGAAATCCTGCAGTAATGTCCTGGGGCTGAGACGATTGACCCCCAGCAGCCACAACCATTTTCTATTGTGCTAGGTATGACTCCAGCTATTGGGGTGTTTTCCCTTGATTTCCATTAACTCTAATTTTGCGTAGTCTTCTTGAATTCACACTTGCTCAAGTGCTGTCTTGATGTCAAGGGTAGTCATTCTCACCTCACTTCTTGAGTTCAGCTCTTTCATCCATATTTGGCCCAAGGATGTAATGATGTCAGGAGCTGAGTGGCTCTGGCAGAATCAGAACTGAGCATTAGTGAGCAGGTTATTGCTGTGTAAGTTATGTTTGATAGCATTGTTGACAACACCTTCCATCACTTTGCTGATGATTGAGGGGAGGCTGATGGGGTGCTCTCTGGCTAAATTTGTCTGGAATTTTGTAGACAGGACATAACTGGACATTTCCCAGATTGTTGAGTAGTTGCCGGTGTTGTAGCTCTACTGGAACAGCTTGGTTAGTGGCACGGCTGATTCTGGAGCACAAGTCTTCTGTATTATTGCTGGAATGTTGTCAGGGCCCATTGCCTTTTCAGTCCCTTAAGCCATTTCTTCATATCATGTGGAGTGAATCAAATTGGCTGAAGATTAGTATCTGTGATGCTGGGAACTTCAGGGGGAGGCTGAGTTGGATCATCCACTTGGTACTTCGTGCTGAAGATGGTTGCATATTCTTTAGTCTTGTCATCTGTAAAGATCTGCTGGGCTCACCCATCATTGAGACTGAGGATATTTATGAAGCCTCCTACTCTTGTTAGTCATTTAATTATCCACTCATTCATGAGTGGATGTGGCAGGACTGCAGAGCTTTGATCAGATTGGTTTGTTGTGGGATTGCTTAGTTTTGCCTATTGCACGCTGCTTCTGCTGTTTAGCACGCAAGTAGTCCTGTGTCATAGCCTCACCAGGTTGACACCTCATTTTTAGGTATGCTTGCTATTGCTGCTGACATGCCCTCATAAGAACATAAGAACTAGGAGCAGGAGTAGGCAATTCAGCCCCTCGAGCCTGCCCCGCCATTCAATACAATCATGGCTGATCTCATTTCGGCCTCAGCTCCAATTTCCCGACCTCTCCCCGTAGCCTTTCAACCCATTACTAATTAAAAACCTGTCTATCTTCTTTTTAAATTTATTCAGCTTCCCGGCATCCACTGCACTCTGAGCTAGTGAATTCCACAGATTCACGACCCTTTGAGAAAAGTAATTCCTCCTCTTCTCTGATTTAAATCTACCACCCCTTAGGCTAAAACTATGGCCTCTCATTCTAGAATTCCCCACAAGGGGAAACATCTGCTCCAAATCTACTTTGTCTATCCCCTTTAGCATCTTATATACCTCAATTAGATCTCCTCTCATCCTTCTAAACTCTAGCAAGTATAGGCCTAAACTGCTCAATCTCTCCTCATAAGACAAGCCCCACATCTCTGGAATCAATCTAGTGAACCTCCTCTAAACCACCTCCAATGCAATTACATCCTTCCTCAAATAAGGGGACCAAAACTGTGTATGATACTCCAGGTGCGTCTCACCTTGTACAGTTGCAACAACACTTCCCTATTTTTATACTCTATTCCTTTAGCAATAAATACCAAAATTCCATTTGCCTCCCTTATTACCTGCTCTACCTGCATACTAACTTTCAGCAATTCATGCACAAGGTTACCCAGATCCCTCTGCATTGAAGCATTCTGAAGTTTCTCTCCATTTAAATAATAAGTCGCTTTTTTATTCCTCCAACCAAAATGGATAACCTCAAACTTATCCATTTTAAACTCCATCTGCCAAATTTTGGCCCATTCACCTAACTTGCCCATATCCATTTGTAAATTTCTTATTTCTTCATTGCAACTTACTTTCCCACCTATTTTGTTGTCATCTGCAAATTTAGCTACAGTATCTTCTATCCCTGAATCCAAGTCATTAATATAGATTGTAAATAGTTGGGGCCCAAGGACCGAACCCTGTGGCACCCCACTAGTCACAGCTTGCCATCCAGGAAAAAAACCATTTATCCCGACTCTCTGCTTTCTGTTGGTTAGCCAATCCTCTATCCATGCTAATATACTATCCCTAACTCCATGTGATCTTATTCTGTGTATTAATCTTTTCTGCAGCACCTTGTCAAATGCCTTCTGGAAGTCCAGATATACTATATCTACAGGATCCCCATTATCCACTTTGCTTGTCACAAGCACTCTTCTTTGAACCAAGCTTGATTCCTTGGCTTGATGGTGAGAATGGGGGAAAAGCCGGGCCATGAAGTTACAGATTGTGGTTGAATACAATTCTGCAGCTGCTGTTAATGCCCACAGCGCTTTATGGATGCCCAGTTTTGAGCTTCTAGATTTGTTCTGAATTTATCCCATTTGACATGGCAGTAGTGCCACACAATGCAATGGAGGGTATGCTCATTGTGAAGATGGGACTTTGTCTTCAGGTTGACAGGTGGATTGGTGAGGATGAAGTCAAGTAGGTTTTTCCCTTTTGTTGGCTCCCTCACCACCTGCCGCAGACCCAGTCTAGCAACTATGTCCTTTAGGACTTGCCAACTTGGTCAGTAGTGGTGCTACCGAGCCACTCTTGATGATGGACATTGAAGTCCCTGACCCAGAATGCTTTCTGTGCCCTTCCCATCCTCACTGCTTCCTTCTAGTGGTGTTCAACATGGAGGAGTGCTGATTATCAGCTGAGGTGGTTAGTGGTAATCAGCAGGAGGTGGTTTCCTTGCCCATATTTGACCAGATACCTTGAGACTTCATGGAGTTCAAAGTCAATGTTGAGGACTCCGAGGCCAACTCTCCCTCAACTGTATACCACTGTGCTGTCACCTCTCCTGGATCTGTCCTGCTGGTGGACCAGGATATACCCAGGAATGGTGATGGTGGTGTCTAGGACATTGGGTGTAAGATGTGATTCTGTCAGCATGACTATGTCTGGCTGTTGCTTGACTAGCCTGTGGGTCAGCTCTCCCAATTTAGCACAAACCCCCAGAAGTTAGTAAGGAGGACTTTGCAGGGACGATAGGGCTGGCTGTGCCATTGTCATTTCCAGTGCCTAAGTCGATGCCAGCTGGCCTGTCTGTTTTTATACAATTTTGACTTTTCCGTTGTGGTTTTGTACAACTGAGTGGCTTGCTGGGCCTTTTCAGAGGGCAGTAAAGAGTTAACCACTTTGCTATTGGACTGGAGTCACATGTAGGTCAGACCAGAGAAGGATAGCAGGTTTCCTTCCCTAAAGGACATTCGTGAACTAGATGGGTTTTTATGGCAATCAACGATAGTTTCATGGTCATCATTATTGAGATTTGCTTTCAATTACCGATTTTTATTAATCATTTGAATTTATTAATTAATTGAATTTAAATTCTACCAGCTGCCATGGTGGGTTTTGAACTTGTGTTCCCAGGAAATAAGCCTCGGCCTCTGGATTACTTCCTCCCTTCCTAGATAGTCCCTCGGGACCAAGGATGAATCACTTCCACTCCAGTTCAATGGATTCTGAGCTAAGTCCATTGTGCAATTTGTAAACTATGTGGGTGAGGTGGTGCTTGAATGATTGGGTAATTGGGTTATTTGGAGGTTTGTCTGCTCCCCTGCACATTCCAGATGAATTCTTTCAATGTATTCAGTGCCGTCCTGGATGAACCTTCTCCATTTTTGTCGGTAACAAGCCAGGGACTCCCATGAGTTGGGAGCGATGTTTGACCTCTTCAGGGATGCTTTGAGGACATCCCTAAGGCATTTCTGCTGTCTACATGAGAGTCTGCTTCCATGCTGCTGGATTGTCTTCCCATGTCGGCAGGAAAACATGGTGACGTGTTTCACGACAACATATATAAGCTGTGCACTTGGGGGCCTGCACTTTGAGGAGAACTTGGAGGTGAGTGCACAGTCATGCTGCGCAGTGCTCGCAAGAGTTGCCTGTTGGACTTCAAGCTTCAGGTGACTTTTGGGGCAGGGAGGTTGAAGGTGGTGCACAAACACATGCAGGATGGAGGGGAGGGAAGAGGCCATGCATTAGGGAAACCTTGTATAAAGTGACCATTCCTCTGCAGCTGAGACAGTTCAGATGCAGCCACATTGACCTCTGGCATATCTGCCCACTCAAGCACACAGAGGCATGTAAGTGCCACCAAGTGCTCCAGAGCTTTACACCCCTCAGGCACAGACTACAAACTAGTGAGTATCTTAGTGAACCACAGAACAGTTGGCCGACTGGGCATGTTGTACAATCTTCTTGCTAAAGCTGGCCATGGAGCAGTCACTGTTGGAGGCACTCACAGCCCCTTGCAATGTCATCATCCTGGTTTGGACCAGTCTCCCCCATGGTTCAAGCTAACAGTGCAGCCTTGCAGTGTGGGTTAGGAGAATGCTTGTACCTGAGCTGAGAGCACAGCATGCAGTCCAATGGGCAAAGCTGCCACCAATCGGTTAGGTGTAGTGGGGTGGAGGAGGATGAGATTTCGGGCAGCTAGCGTAATAAACTCTGGCCATGCAAGTGGTGGCCAGCACTCTCTAGGATGCATTAAGAGACCCCCAGACTTAACCAAGAGAGGTTCTTAGAACATCCAAGCTAACCCACGCATTTCTCTCTTTCGTCCCACAGGAGGAGTACATCAGGAGCATGGAGCCTGGTGAACTATCTGAATGCTGTATTGTGGCTTGCAGAGAGTAGAAACGATGGAGAAGAGAGTGACTGAGGCTGCTAACATGCTCAGATGGAGGAGCAGCACCCTCAGGAAGAAGGGGCAGCTGAGGCTCCCACATGCACAGCCAAAAAGCCACAGCGAGCCATTGGTGGTCGGCACCTAGCTAGACCGAGGGTCGAGAGATGCTGCCTTTCATTCCTGCAGATGACCGAGAACCAGTGTCACTGAAGATTGGTCAATCACATCTGCCAGTTGCTGTAGGATTTGGCGTCACAGGCTCATGGAGGGCATCCACTGCCCATGAGCATGAAAGTGACCATGGCACTCAGTTTTTATGCTAGTGGCTCCTTTCAGGGCTCTCTATGGGTGACCCCTGTGGGGTATCACAAGCCTCCAACCAAAAATGCAGCTGTAAGGTCACGGATGCCTTCTTCACCAGGGCACACAACTTTATGCATTTCGCCCGGGACCAGGAAAGTCAGGGTGAAAAAGCCTTTGGATTTGCCTAGATGTCAGATTTCCCACAGGTGCAGGGTGCCATCGACTCCATTCACGTGGTGCTTAGATCTCCATCATGATGAGGGGTCAACTACATCAACCACAAGGGCTTCCATTTGCTGAACATGCAGCTGATATGCGATGACCACAAACACATCCTGCATGTCTGCATATGGTTTCCAGGGTGTGTTCACGACTTCTACATTCTCAGTCAGTCACAGATCCCTGACAACTTCCAGTGTCTACAGAAGCTGCAGGGATGGCTCCTCAGCGACAAGGGCTACCCACAGAGGCCGAGGCTGATGACACCCATGCGGTGGCCTCAGACAGCAGCAGAGTGACGGTATAAAGAGGCTCATGCTGCAACTTGCAATTTGGTGGAGCAGACCAGTGCTTGGACCAGTTTGGTGGAGCACTGCAATATAGTCCGCAGAGGGTGTCATGAATCATCGTTGTTGTCTGCTGCGCCCTTTACAACCTGGTGCTACAACGGGGAGAGGAGCTGGCTGAGGAGCAGGTGGAGGAGCTGGAGGTCTCCTCCAATGAGGAGGACGTTGATGGGGATGAGGGTGAGGGGGCCCTCAAAGATGATGGTGATGGTGATGAGGCCATCGCACTGACCAGATGAGACAGGCTTGCTCTGGAGGCCCTCAAAGCTGCTAGATTTATGGAGAATGGTAATGACATGCAGTGAGGAAAAACCATAGATCCTCATTTCATCTATGAAAGAGCGCAGCAATCTCCCTGAGGCAGCTCCGTGAATGGATATTAAAATAATTAAAGAACTGATTTGAAAATGTATTTAAACATGTCCCCTCATGTCACCGTGTTACATGAGTGGGGACATGTTTTTATATTTATGAAAAATTATTTACTTATTCAATAAAAGCTTCAGGAAACCTCATCCCTCTGGTGGATGAGGTTTCCTGAAAGCCTGGGCTTTCTGCCTGCCCGCCAACCTTAAGGTTGGACAGGTAGCGTTCTCAAGTGGCTCAATTGATTTCTCAATGGTCTTAATAGGCCGTTTACACTCCAGTGGGCAGGCAGCTGACTCCAGCGCACGCCCGCCGAACAAAATGTCGCAATGGCGCACTATGAAATTGGGACATGCGCCCCATGTCATCGTGCGTCATTTTACATGTTGGCGTGTTGGGCCCGCCCCCGCATGCCAACCATAAAATTCTGCCCATAGCTTCTGAGAATGCCTGACTCTTGTCTGGCCGAAGGCTGCTCACTTGCACTCTGGGATCAGGGTCATATCATGGAGATGTAGCCATGAAACCTTGAAAGCATATGTTCCTTTACCTGCCTTCAGCACCTGAGCCTTTCAGGAGCACAACATCACTGGTCACAGATGCTGAAGAGATTGGGGCCAGCCCCACCTTAAAAGTGCTGAGAGCACACAGAGAGATTGACAGAACTCTGTGACGCCTGCCCACTACATTCTGGCAGCAATGGCCAGCACCACCGAGTTGCAGGCATCTGTAATGTTTCCAGAGAGTGGGGGGCCAGACCATCACTGTGGTCTGAAGGCTGCACAGAGCACAGGGAAGAGGCCCTGGACTGAGTCACCTGCCTTTATCTTGTGCAGAAAGGTTTCACATCTGAGTGACATGAACACTGCTCATCAGAACAAGGAGCCATAGGCAGGGAGACATACTTGGAAGTTCATTGACAATAATGAACAGTATGTACAAGTGATTAACACCCATGCCTAGGCTGTGCAACTACAGGCCTAAATAGCTTGGCCTAAATAGCCAAGTGGTTATGGTACTGGGTTTGTAACTCCAAGATCAAGAGTTCAAATCTCACAATGGCAAACTATGAAACAATGTAACTTCATCTGAAACAGATGGAAATGGGCTTGTACTTAAAAGAGTTACAGGCCTAAATAGCTTAGCCTAAATAGCCAAGTGGTTATGGTACTGGGTTTGTAACCCCAAGATCAAGAGATCAAATCTCACAATGACAAACTATGAAACAACGTAACTGCATCTGAATAGGAACAGATGGAAAAATGTGTTGTGCTCGCTTCAGCAGCACATATACTAAAAAGTGGAACGATACAGAGAAGATTAGCATGGCCCCTGCGCAAGGATGACACGCAAATTCGTGAGCGCTGTGATGGATCTTCAAGGAGGGTGCCTCCAGAGTCCTTTTCTGTGGTTTCTTCGGGGGCTTGATTGGAGGCCCTGGGTCATGAACTCTGTCAGCTTATACTCAAATGTTCCTGTGGAAGCAAGGAGAGATAATTAGTTCATGGCAGTGCCCTGTGAAACAGATTGGCATGGTTGCCTGATGGATGTTGTACCGCTGGATCCTCACTTGGTAGAGCACCACTGACCTCACTGTCAGCACAGGAATGGTCCAGATCCTTACCAGCCAGCTGGCTGGCTCTGTTTTCCAAGTCCTTGAGGACTTTGATTTCACGCATTCCTCCACCAGCCTGCTACCCCTCCCTCTTGTTGCATGCCAGCTTGTTCTGCATGAATAGAGATACAGAGAGTGTAACCAGGATACCTGCCAGGTCAGATGATAAGTTTGCCTGGCATGTGTGGGTGAAGAGTGGTCCCATAGATGGGATGAGGACAATGAAAGTGTGGGTGAGAGAGCAAATGGTCTTGCACTGGCAGTGAGCGAGGGCCCTGTGAATGTGTGATGGGTTTGTGAGTGTGTGAGTTGAGAGTGATGAGAAGAGTGACTTACCCTGGCAGAACGGAGTAGATCATTCATCCTCTTTCGGCCCTTGGTGGCTGTCCTCTTTTGCCTGGGCATTGGCACTGACCACCACTGACACCGCCTCCCATGCTGGATTAGTGATGTTGCTGCCCCTCCTGCAGCCAGAGTGGAGGTGGAGGACATCATGGTGAGCCTTCACGGTGTCCAAAAGGCACTCGAGGGAAGAGCACTAAACCTGGGGGCTGCAGTCTTTTTTCCTTTCTGGGCCATCCTGTCTTCTGTGCAGCGATCCTGGGCTGGAAGCACTGAGAGGTAAATATGGCGCCCGATGTGATGATGCGGTGACTTGATGCTGCGACAGGCGAATGACAGCCCACCTGCCATCGAAACACCGTATTTCCCAGGAATGCGTAATTAATATGGTGGGTTTGGGATGATACGGTGTGAGAAGCCGCCATTGTTTAACCTGCCTGTTTTTGCACTTAATGCAAATCTGGGACAATTTCACCCTTAATTTTCCATGTAACCTGACTTCCTTATATTTCTTATCAAAATAAAATGCTCACACTTACCTGTGTTGAAATTCATTTGCCAATTATTTGTCCATTCTGCAAGTTTATTAGTGTCTTCTTCCTGCGAAATTGGGCCTTTGATTCCAAAGTACACATGGTTAATATAAATTATGAACAACAGTGGTCCCAGCACTGATCCTTGTGGAACCCTACTTTCCACCTCCAGCCACTATGTATAGTTAATCTTTACCCCTATTCTCAGCTAACTGTCTTGTAGCCAGCTAGGTATCCATTATGTTACCTGTCCCTGATTCTGTATGCTCTGCCCTTGTTCAGTGGTATGTTTTGTGGCACCTTATCAAACACCTTTTGGGGAATCTAGATACATCATGTGGCACTTTATCACATTCTTTCTGGAAGTCCATATACAAATCAAATCTGCTGCCTTCATCAATCCTCTCCTTTGTTTCACTGAAGAATCTATATATCACTACACATACACACATACTAACACATGTGCACACACACACACACATTTATGCTTATTTTATTCATTCATGGGATGTTGCTATCACTGCCACATGTTGCTTGTCCCTAATTGCCCTTGAGAGCAGTTAGGAGTCAACTGCATTGCTGTGGGTTTGGAGTTACATGTAGGCCAGGTGAGGATGGCAGATTTCCTTCCCCTTTAGTGAACCAAATGGTTTTGAAACAACAATCAATGGTAGTTTCATGGTCACCATTACAGAGACTAGCTTTCATTTCCAGGTTTATTAATTGAACTCAAATTCCACCAGCAGCCATGGTGGGATTTGAACCCATGTTCCCAAAGGATTAGCCTGGACCTCTGGGTCACTAGCCCCATGACATTGCCAGTGCACCACCATCTCCCTTTAAATATGACGCAATCCGTGTTTCAAAGCTTTTATTTTCTGAGACAGACCCTAATTGAAAAGGGAAACCGAAAGGGGAAACTGAGAAAGGAAATTGACTACTCCAGTTTCTAAGGAAACTAAGACTGAAACTGAGTTGGGAAACAAAAACTTCTGGGGAGACAGAAACTGACTGAAGTCATATAAAAAGGACACAGAACCATCAGAGCTCAAATGATGAAACCAGTGGTGCAGTACAGACAGGCAGAAGAAGATGGAGGCTAGATCCAGAAGCTGAGAATAGGTAAATATACAGATTCTGCAGCTCTCTCTGTAACTTGAAGATAACATCGTTGGATCCAGACTGAGTTGTCGGGGTTCTGCAGATGTATGCCATCTTTGGTGAAGACTGTGCCCGTGAAACTCCTATCGGTTGTGCATTGCTGTTGGCTGCGGATAAGGCTCAATCCTAGAAGAGGAGCTGAAATTTTTTGTGAGGAAGACAGAGTTTTGAAGGGCTTTGTGACTGAGATTGATGACATGTATGCCGAGTGGAATTCCAAGTCAATTCATAAGATTTGTCTTAGTTGTATCTGTCATTTAATATGCAATTCATAGTTTATAATTGATTGCAATTTGCCTGTCAATTAATGTTTAATGTCTGGGCTATACTCTGAGTATGGGAGGTTACCTAAGGTAATATTTAGTGTTTTCTTTATTTGATTCTTGCATAGTAAAAATTCTTTTGTTTAAACCATGGAATCTTGTGGCTTCATTCTTTCAGTCAATAGCTTGGATTTCAGATTTCCTTTTTTAAAAAAAATTACTGGTATGGACCGAGATCATAACAAAAATATAATTTATATCATAGTTACTCCATTTAGATGCTAATTAATATAGAGAATAGAAAAGATCTGAAACAAAAACTAAAATACCTGGGAAAATCTCAGCAGGTCTAACAGCATCTGCGGAGAGGAATACAGTTGACCTTTCGAGTTCGTTTTGGACTCGAAACGTCAACTGTATTCCTCTCTGCAGATGCTGTCAGACCTGCTGAGTCTTTCCAGGTAATTTTGTTTTTGTTTCAGATTTCCAGCATCCGCAGTGTTTTGCTTTTATCATAGAAAAGATCTGGTTGGCTAATTGGAATCTTTCATTGGGTTTGCAGTTTGCTCACGTCTGTCATGATAATAGCTGATTGTGGTTGTGGACTCCAGTATTAGATACTATACGACACTCTGTACTAGATACGGGGTCACATGACCTGGGGTTGAAGGTCAGTTAGCACTTGTTGGAGTCTGCCTTGATAGAGTTCAGACATTGCAGATATATGTGTTCATGTTAGGAAAATGTGTTATCAATAAAGTTAGCTCAGTTACAATGTCGACGGCCTGTGAGCATCATTAAAAAAAGAAACAAGGAACAAGACAACGTCAGGAATATGGCAGCAGTTCTGATATTTATTAATGGGTAGCAATGTGTATTGTTTTAGAATTTATCTAAGTTGCACTTTAAGATTCTACACAAATGTGCTGGTTCATAGCACAAAGAGAAAGCCCATGAATGTGATTTCTGGATAACCTGTCATTTCCATGACAGCTTTTGGCAGATCACTGATGCTTGTGGTACTCAGGAATTCTGTCTCTTTCACACCTGTTTAAAAAAATTACTACATTTCATTACCCTCTTTGTCCCTATAATAAGCAAAATGCTATGATATTCATTTGAACAAAGAAAGTTACATTGCAGTCATCGACCTAACAGATTTTTGTGTCCGTTAGTGAATTTAAAGAATATCAGTCTAAGGAGTATGCTGCCAGGATTACTGAGTATCTGAGGGTGTTCAATTTGTTTTCATTGAAGTTGAGATTAAGCAAAAAATTAATTTCTTGAAATTATGAAGGGGTTTTAATGATAAATCTTTTATTTTATCAACAGTTTCCTCCTCTTTTCTACCTCTCAATATTGTTGACTCCTATGGATGAATGAATGTAGGCCTCCTCTTCCTCCTCCATGGATACAGAAAAGAGCAGGAACTTAGGTTTGAACAGCTCTAGTAGAAAGAGGTAGCAATGGCACAGGGCTGAATAGCCTCTTCCAGTGTTAATTTATATCATTCTATTACTGTCAATTTGTGTAAATTAACTTTTTTTTCCTTTACTCATTCATGGGATGCAGGTGTTGCTGGCAAGGCCAGCATTTGTTGCCATTCCCTAATTGCCCTTTGTGGCTTCTTAGACTATTTCAGAGGGCAGTTAAGAGTCAACCATTTTGATGTGAGTCTGGAGTCACATGTAGGCCAGAACAGGTAATAATGATAGATTTCCTTCCCTAAAGGACATTAGTGAACTAGATGGGTTTGTAACAACAATCAATGATAGTTTCATGGTCATCATTACTGAGACTACTAGCTTTATATTCCAGATTTATTAATCAAATTCTATTAGCTGCTGTGATGGGATTGGAACCCATGCCCCCAGATCGTTAGTCTGGGTCTCAGAATTATTAATCCAACGACATTACCACTATGTCACCTTCCCCCCTTACTTGTAGCAGTGTGTGCTGAGCAGTCATTTCTTATTCTTACATCATGTGTTCCACAGAGGAGATTGAAGCTGAAATACCTGAGGAACTTCCTGCAATTTTACTGGATTTTTTCTGTGACAAAAACGTCCAACACTTATCTTTGACAAGAATTCACTGTTTGTTGAAACATTTGGACAGGAAAAGGTTACATCTCTGGAACCTTCAATAGTTACCTTCAACAAGAATTAACAACAACAGCAGCAACTGGCAGTTATGTAGCTACTTTAGTATGTGCTTCTCAAAGGTGTAATTACACCAAATTTGACACTGAGCTAAAGGAGGAAGTATTAGCAGGACGACTAAAAGCTTGGTTAAACAGCTGGTTTTAAGGAGAGTCTGAAAAGAGAGGGAGTTAGTGAGGTTTAGGGGGTAATTCTCAGGGCCTAGGGCCTTTACAGTTGAAATCCTGAATCTCAATAGCTGGTCAAAAGGAGTGGGATGCATAAGAGGCCTGAGTTGAGAAAATGTAGGGCAGCATTTAAAGGAGGTTACGGTGTCTCCTCAGCCAGCTGGCGAGCCAGCGAGAGCCTCATGTTGCCATCTTTCAGGAAGGCCCACCAAATTAAGTAGCATTCAGGCAATTAACTGGGCAGTGGCGGGCCTTCCCTGGGATCAAGGACCTTGGGTCTAAAGTCCCACCCACCCCCTGCCGGAGAGCTGCCGGCCAATCGGAGGCCATTTATTGCCCATTTAAGGATGTCAATAGGTGGCCGGGCAGAAAAGCCATCCATGAGCCCTCTCACCCGATTAAGTGACCTCCACTACCAAATTCTCCTGAGGGAAAAACACTAAATTCCGCCCATAGAGTTCTTGTAAAGATGTAGAGCTGAAGCATAAGAACATAAGAAATAGGAGCAGGAGTAGATCATACGGTCTTTTGAGCCTGCTCCGCTGTTCAATACGATCATAGCTGATATTCTGCCTTAACTCCACTTTCCTGCCTGCTCCCTATGGGCTGAGTAATACTGTGGCATACCGACGGTAGATTACACACCCAGAAACCGGTAACGTTCTGACTTCTGGGCGCGCTGTCGGAGCGCAGCTAATAATATGTTAATTTCTGCCAATTAATGGTAAGGGCAAGTGATAGGCTTTCATCCCATCCAATGAGTGTTGGAGGGTGGGATGTCCAGTCTCAGAGGTCGCAGGCTGTGATCCAGAACAGGGTCATGGCCAGCATCTTAAAGAGCCCCCAGGCATGGAGCAGTGTCAGGGTATGCAGCAGATGAGCAATCTCGTGGATTCATTGTCCTGACAGAAGACTTGCAGTTCACAGCCTTGTAAGGTAAGTGCATTTAAGATTTGGTTAATTGCTGCAAACCTTGGCACTCTTTATTGGTGACATAATATTTAAACTTCACCAAATTTCCCACATTTTGGTGTTGAGGAGTTGTATCAGTCCTGATCTGGGAGCGTATTATTCAGCCTCATATTTCTTTATTTACTGACAGACCAAATAACTGTCTATCTCAGCCATACTCAGCACCATTGGAGCGAGGGGAGAGGCGTAAAAGAAGGGCCAAACCAGCCTCCAGATTCTGTGAGGCTGCCCTTGCATGCAGTTCATGATTGTTGTGACCAGTTCCTGCCAACTGCTGGCAAGATGAGGAAGTCCAGCCAGACTCGTTTTGCATGGGACGAGGTGGCTGAGATGGCCAGCAGTGTGGGTGTGGTGAGAAGGACTTGGTCCCAGTGCCTCAAAAGGTTCAATGACCTCAAGAGGTTGGCCAGGGTGAGTATAGCACCAGTATGAGCAATGAGCAACCTTGGTCCAGTGCACTACAGGTCTCACGAGCGAATGCAGCCGTCTGAATCAGAAGAGGATCCTCCTGATGAAACAGTCTCCAAAAGGTTCCTCTGCTCATTCACCTGACCAGTCCCCGCTGCCACTGAAGTGTTAACTGAGAAGCTGAGACTTTGGTTTCAGCTAAAGTTTTAAAACCCACCCAAACAAGCTTACCCATCAAAAAATGGATTTCCATACCTGTCGTGATTTCTCACCCTGAAGGCGTATAATTTGTTACCTTCAGAGTGTACTATTGCTGTGAGTTGGCTTGTTAATTACTTTAATTGCCCTCTCAATTGCAATTTGAATAACACGGGTGGGTTTCTAACTTCTTGACCACTCAGCCTACCATATTATCGCAAACCAGCGTAACGATGTCGGAAACTGTGCCCGACGTCATCACACTCCGTTATGTTCCGCGAAGCGAGGAACGCTCCTGAACTGGTAGTGTATTATTCAGTCCCTTATCTCTTTATTCACTGACAGACCAAATAACTATCTATCTCAGCCATATTCAGCAATGGAGAATTACAGCTCACTTTGGTAGAGAATGCTAAAGAGTCACAATCCTCTGAGTGAAGAAATCTCTCCTCATCTCCATCCTAAGCGATTGACCCTTTATCCTGAAACTGTGTCCCTGTGTTCTGGACTCCACAGCCAGGGGAAGTAACTTTTCAGTGTCTACCCTTCAGGATCTTGTTTGTTTTACTAAGATCACTTCTCATTCTTCTAACGTCTAAAAAGTAAAGGCCCATTTACTCAGCCTCTCATCATAGGGCAATATTCTCATTCCAGGAACCAATATAGTAAACCTTTGCTGTACTGCCTCCAAGGCAAATATATGCTTCTTGGATTCGGAGACCAAAATTGCACACTAATCCAGGTGTGGTCTCACCAAAACTCTGTACATTTGTAGCAAGATTTTCTTACGCTTGCATGCTTCTATTTATTGCAATAAAGGCCAAAATACTAACTGTCTTTCTAATTGCTTGTTGTACCTGCATGCCAATGTTCTGTGTTCCATTAATGTACACACTTAAGTCTGTTTAAACATCAACATTTGAGAGTTTTAAGCCTTTTAAAAAAAAATCTCCTTTTCTATTCTTACTATCAAAGTGAATAACCTCACATTATACTCCATCTGCTGCCTTGTCGCTCACTTGCATGACTTGTCTATATTTCTTTGCAATCTCTTTGTGTCCTCACAGCTTACATTCCTACCTAGTTTATCAGCAAGCTTGGGTACATTGTCTAAGGTCTTGGTCTCTGTCTAAGTCATTAACATAGATTGTAAATAGCTGAGGCTCCAGCACTGATCCTTGCAGCACTCCACAAGTTATCTGGCAAGTTGAAAATGACCTGTTTATCCCTAATATGTTTCCTGTCTGTTCACCAATATTCTTTTCATGCTAATACATTCTGCCTAAATCCATGAGCCTTTCATGCATATTAGCTTTTTATGTGGTGCCTTATCAAATGTCATTTGGAAATCCAAATATACTAAACTACTGATTGCCCTTTATCTAACTTGCTGTTTATATCCTCAAAACTCAAATAAATTTGTCAAACATGATTTCCCCTTGAGAAAGTTAGAGACAGGGGGGGATAGTGACCATGGATGGAATTAAACACAAGGATGAGAAATATAAATCTGAGGTGTTGGAGAACTGGCAAAATATAGCTCACTCAGCACTAGAATGATCCATAAGCGGCACTTGTTGCATCTTTGGTATCCCCCACCAAAATTTTGGAGGAACTGAAATTTATGGAAGGTAGAGAATGAAAGATTGATGAAGACAGCATTAAGTATAGTTGAATTTGGAGTTAACAATGATAGGGATGAGGATTTCATAATAGTGAGGCAGGGGCAGAGGTGGAGCTGAACGTCAGTGATGTCAGTGACAAAGATAACAAGGGGTTTGGAAGTCCAGTTCAGGGCCAAATAGAATGGTCAGAGTTGTGAGTGGTTTGGCTCAACCTAAGAAATTGTCCAGGAAGGGGATGGAATTGATGGCGAGAACACTGAGTTTGTGGCAGTGCCAAGCTGACAGCACTGGCTTCAGTCGTCCAAATTTTCAGTTAGTTTGGGAGAGGAATAGGTTAAAGTCTTAGGGGTGCAAGCAGATATTTGTTTGCTCATTATTTATTGCGAGCAGCATAGGCATAAAATTGCATTAATTGCACAAAACGAAAGTGGCAGAGCAAACAGAACTAAAGGTTAATGCTGTCCTGGAGGAATCTTGTTCATTTTGATACGATGTGCAGCTTCACGCCAGAAGAAAATTTCAAGCTGTAATTGCCCATCTGTAGCTTCTCATGTTGAAGATGATTACAAAAAACATGTCCTTTGCCAAACATCCGCTTCGTTTATGATCTTTGCAGGTGAATTCAGGTGGCCCAGATGAATTTTGATTAGAAGTTGTTGTGCTCCCCATTCCCTGGGCCTGGTTCTTTCATAAGAACAATTGGTGCGGAGCTTGGAAGTAGCGTAAGTGCCATTTATCAACAAAGCATGTAGTCAAGGAGGCTAATTACATATCAAATATTTTGGCAAGACACATCGCTGAATTCAAAATATATTCTGAAGTCTTTGAACCATATTTATTTCCCTCAAAGGGTTCAAAGGAAGGCTTTAATAGAGTATAGTAAGTAAATCATTGTGCTTCTAGAGCAAACACAAGACCCCGCCACTGTGTACAGAATTACCATATCATGTTCTTTATATCAACAAATGTAGAGGCACCGTGGGGAAAATGAACAGAAGATTCTTTTCTTGAGCAGCACTTCCAAACCCATGACCTCCACCATCTGGAAAGACAAGTACAGCAGTTGCATGAAAACACGATAATTTTCAAGATTTCTGCCAAGTTACACAACATCCTGACTTTGACATTGATCGCTGTTTCTTCATTGCTGCTGGATCAAAATACTGGAACTTTCTGTTTAACCTGAGGGAGGACTTTCACCTCATGGGCTGCAGCAGTTCAAGAGGGAGGTTTTTCAGTGACAATTAGGGCAGCGGGGGGAGGGTGGGAGGCAATAAACACTGACTGGCCTTACTAGAGACATGTTAGCAATATTAAAGCCCTTGAGATGGAAGGGTCAGTGACAGCATGGATGCAAAATTGGCCAAGGGAAATAAAGCAGAGAGTAGTGGTGAGTGGTTGCTCTTCAGGCTGGAGAGAAATAAACAGTGGTGCTCCGCAGGGGTCGATATTTGGACCACTGCTCTTTTTGGGATATATATTAATGACCTGAACTTGGATAGAGCATATTTGCAAAGTTTTGAAATGATACAAACCCCAGAAATGTAGTAAACAATGAGGAGGACAGTAATGAACTTTGGGAAGACATATATTAAGGTGAAATGCATATACACGGCAGATGAAGTTTAACACAAAGAAATATGAAGTGATACATTTTGGAAGGAAGAATAATGAGAAGCAAAATAAAATAAAGGATGTCGTTTTAAAGGGGATGCAGAGACAGGGACACCTGTGGGTGTAGGCGCACAAATCTTTGAAGATGCCCATCTTTCTCAGAATTCCGTATTTGAATCCCTTTAATCAGATTTCCACCCTGCCAGGGTATGGAAATGGCTCTTTAAAAAATCACAAATGACATCCTATGTGACTATGACAAAGGTAATTCCTTTGTCATTTTCGACCTGCCTGCAGCCTTTGACATGGCTGACCACACCATCTCCCTCGAACACCTCTCCACTCTCATCCAGCTGGGTGGGGGGCACTCACCTGCTTTCATTCTTGTTTGTCTAATTGTAGCCAGAAAATTACCTTTCCTGATTTCTCTTCCCGTGCACAAAGCCTTGGCTCCTTCCTGGCTTTCGTCTACATGCTGCCTCTTGGCGGCATCAACTGAAGACACAACGGGCGGAATTTTCCGTGCTCGTTGGCATCAGGCGTGTTTGGCGGTGTGACCGGACAATATGGCGAGAAGGCCAAAACTCAGTTTCACGACTGAGACCAGTTTTCAGTCGCCCGTTCTGCCCTTCAATGGCAGGCCGCCTTTCCTGCCATCGGACGTCGGGAACTTAATTGTCATATATCTGCATAGCATTACAAGCCCAGCTCACCGGAACCATCTCTCCTCACGCTGGATCATCTGAGCACATCGATGTGTTTGCACAACCACACTGTCCATAAGCAACGAGCATCTAGCGAGCTGCACTCCACTCGGGACTTCAAGGCTTGTTTGCCGATTGTGTTTTGGGCAGCACTCAAGGTCATCAGCGCCAGGTTTTGCAGGCAGCACCACATCAGTTTTAGGAGGGCTCACAGGTAGGCCTCTATCTACCAGACCAGCCGTAAGGCAGGGGTAGCTTTTCAATGGCTGCGGGGCTAGGGATGCTTGGGAAAGAGGTATAAGTGGCCTCAGGCAAGGCAAGAGGATGCAGGGCGAGGGCTGTACAAAGCAAAGGGAATATCCCAGGGTGTGAGTGGGGGCACATTGACTTCTGCAAGTGGCCTCAAGATGGTGAGGGCTGAGGAGGCAGTCTCCAGGGGAGATGAGGCCAAATGGAGGTGTGACGATGTGTGTGAGAGAGTGAGTGATGATGTCCCTTGAGCTGGCAGTGAGTGAGATGCTAGTGAATGTGTGATGAGCTTGAGTGTGTGAGTTTAGAGTGATGAGATGGTTGCCTTAGCCTGGTAGCACGGATGAGATCATTCATCCTCTATCTGCATTGGATGGCCAACCTCTTCTGTGATCACTACTGCCATCACCTACCAAGATGGATTGGTGAGATTGCTGGGCCTCATGCAACCAAAGCGGGAGTCAAGGACATCACGGCGGGCCTCCGCAGTGTCCAAAAGGCATCCCAGGGATACGTAACTAAACTGGAGCCTGCAGTCTTCTTGCTTTTCATGGCCATGTCTTCTGTGCTGCAGTCCTGGGCTGGAAGCACTGAGAGGTGTGCACGCGGCTGCACTTTAAATATGGCGCCTGGCATGAGAAAGCAGTGAGGTGATGGCATGGTGGGCAAGTGTGAGCCTGTCCGCCATTGAAATGGTCTGTTTCCCGGGAATGTACGATTAGTGAGGTGGGATTGGGACGATGCGACGTGAAAAGCCACCATTGCAGCAGATGGGAAAATCATTCTTTTTCCCACCTGCTACTGCACTTAGTGCAAATCTGGAACAATTCCATCCAGTATCAAGGCTGATGGTGCGCAGCTTTACCTCACCACCACCTCCATTGTCTCTAAACTGTCAGGCTGCTTGCCCAAGATCCGGTACTGGATGAACAGAAATTTCTTCCAGCTGAATACTGGGAAGACAGAAACTATTATCTTCAGCACCCATCACAAACGAACATAGATTTCACTGATTTCATCTCTCCCCCTGCCAACTGTCTGAGACTCAACCAGGTGTTGTATTTGGCCCAAGGTGAGCTTCCAATCACATATCCACACAATCTCTAAGACTGCCTTTATTGACCTCCAGATTTCACCCGACTCCACACTTGCTTCAACTTATCTGCAGCCAAAACCCTCATCAATGGCTTTGGTACATTCAGACTTGATTGCGCTAATGCCCTCCAGGCTAGACTTCCTGCTTTTCACCTTCGGCAAGCTGGAGATCATTCAGAACTCTGCTGCCTGTTTCCTTACTCACTCCTGCTCACCCAGCTCCCCTATGTTCGTTGCCCTATAAGGGATAAGCAAGATCTTGACTTTAAAATCCTCATCCTTGCTTTCAACTCTCTCCATGGTCTCGCCCCTCTCTATCTTTGTAACCTCTTCCAATCCCACAACCCTCCAAGATATTTATTATCCATCAATTCTGGCCCCTTGAACATTCCCTCTTTTAATCACTCCCCTATTGGTGGCCATACCTTCAGTTGTCTTGGCCCTAAGCTCTGGAATTTCCTCCCTAAATCTCTTTGCATTTCCACCCCTCTCTCTTCTTTTAAGACATTTCTTAAAAACTACCTCTTTGACCAAGCTTTTTGTCATCTGGCCTAATGTTCTTATGTGATTTGGTGTCAAATCTTGTTCGATAAAATTCCTGTAAAAGCATTGTGACTTTTTATTATGCTAAAGGTGCAACATAATTGCCAACCGTTGTGGTGATCTGGAATGCACCACCTGAGTGCGGCATAAAGAAACCCTGGCAAAACCACAGTCAATGGCAATCGGGGGAAAACTCTCCACTGGTTGGAGTCATACCTAACACAAAAGAAGATGGTTGTGGTTGTTGGAGGACAATCATCTCAGCCCAGGAATATTGCTACAGGAGTTCCTCAGGTTAGTGTCCCAGGTCCAACCATCTTCAGCTGTTTCTTCAATGACCTTCCCTTTATCCTAAAGTCAGACATGAGGATGTTGCTGGTGATTGCACAACGTTCAGCACCATTTGCAACTCCTCAGGTACTGAAGCAATTCATGTCTATAAGCAGCAAGACCTGGACAAGATTTAGGCTTTGGATGATAGTGGCAAGTAACATTCGCACCACACAGTGCCAAGCAATGGAGATCTCCAACAAGTGAGAATCTAACCACCTCCCCTTGACATTCAACGGCATTACCATCGCTGAATCCCCCTCTATCAGCATCCTGGGGATTACCATTGACCAGAAACTGAACTGGACTGGCCATTTAAATACTGTGGCTACAAGTGCAGGTCAGAGGCTGGGAATTCTGTGGTGAGTAACTCAATTCCTGACTCTCCAAAGCCTGTCCACCACCACCTACAAGGCACAAGTCAGGAGTGTGATGGAATACTCCCCAAATGCCTGAATGAGTGCAGCTCCAACAACACTCAAGAAGCTCAACACCATCCAGGACAAAGAAGCCTGCTTTATTGGCATTCTATCTCTCACCTTAAACATTCACTCCCTCCACCACCGCCGCACAGTTGTAGCAGTGTGTACCATCTACAAGATGCACTGCAGCAACTCAACAAGGCTCTTTCAACAGCACCTTCCAAAGCCATAACCACTACCACCTAGAAGGACAAAGGCAGCAGACACATGGGATCACCACCACTTGGAAGTTTCCCTCCAAGCCACACACCATCCTGGCTTGGAATTCTATCGCCGTTCCTTCACTGTCGCTGGAATATAAACCTGGAACTCTCTCCCAAACAGC
Organism: Carcharodon carcharias; assembly: GCF_017639515.1. Classification (NCBI taxonomy): domain Eukaryota; kingdom Metazoa; phylum Chordata; class Chondrichthyes; order Lamniformes; family Lamnidae; genus Carcharodon; species Carcharodon carcharias. The sequence goes on along the minus strand of NC_054485.1, from coordinate 50,495,376 downwards.
ACCATGGGTGTACCTTCAGCACAGGGACTGCAGCGGTTCAAGAAGGCAGCTCAATGCCACCTTCTCACGGGCAATTAGGGATGGGCAATAAATGCTGACCTAGCCAGCGATGTCCACATTCCACGCACGAATAAAAAAAGCCTAAGGACTTCTGCTGATGCATCATAAGAGTCACCTTAGCCTCGCAACAATCAACCAGAAAGAGAGAGAGATCTACCCTAGCAACGCTGCTTGTTCAAGCAAGACCTTCAGGATGAATCTTGAAGAACTGTTAATAAAATATTCCTAGCAATAATCAAGGCCAAACAATAACAAGGCAAGGACAACTAGACATACATGATTTGTTGACAATGCATAAAGACTATTTGGCAAAAATGTAGATGTGTATTAAGATAAGCAGTATTTTCCTCAGAATGAAGCATGTGACTACCATTTAATGAAATACCAGTTTCAGTTTGATAAGAATAGGATATATAAAAGCATTTTTCTTAGCTCAACTGACACAAGAAATGTGTGCTTACATGCAAGTGTGCTTTAACTGTTAACTCTTTGCTTAAATTGGTTTCTTTGCTGAAGGAAGAAATTGACTAATTTCATTGCTATTCAAGTGAACAAGAGGTTGTTTATAATTAAACACTGCCTTCCCAGAGGGCAGTAAATTCTCTCTGCCAACTGTAAGGCTGCTATAAAAATAGGTTTGGATAATCTCAATCCAATTCCCGGAAGCTGCAGGTTCACAAAGCACCTACTGACAATTCAGCACCAACAAACCTCAATCATGGACTAATGTAGTTCATGGGTTATTTACAGCAAATCACTGATTGGTGATTGTTTTGTTGGAGCAGTGTGCATAAAAATTTACACTTGGGGGCGGTGAAAGGTGGTTGGAATGTTTAGTAACCATGGGAAGTGGACAATAACTGATTAACCTGTTAAGCTTGCCTTTCAACTGCCTTCAACATAAAGGAAAATCGGGTGGAGTGAATAATGGGTCACCACTTCACTGATGAAAGTTACAATCAGCCCCATTGTACCCTGCAGAACCAAAAAGTCACCAAGCGATTTTACACTTTAATTTGTGGAAATTTTGTCTAATTTTATATTAAATGCAATGAGCTCTTTATCATAGAGTTACAAACCATGGTTTTACAAAGAAAATAATCATTACCTAGACATTTGAAAAATCTACATCAGACTTAAATAACATTTAGGTTAAGACACAGGTTTGTTGAGAAGATTCTCTGAATATCTTGATGGACCAAGTTGTAGTGTGGCATGGCTTTCCCTTGTACTGTGGGCAGCCATTTCAGAAGCAGACCTACAAGTCTGCATCAAGCCCTGAAGCCAGGCCATGCCGCCAGGAAATGAAAGGCAAGGTGCAGCAGTGAAGCGTTGGAGCAAAGGCTCTCACATTCCAACTTCTGCTATTGATAGCTGTGGCTCAGTTGGTCGGACTCTTGCCTCTGAGTCATGAAGGTTCTGAGTTCAAATCTCACTTCAGAGAATTGAGTACAGAAATCAAAGTAGATGTGCCCATGGCAGTACTGAGAGAGTGCTGGAGGTGCCATTGCTCAGATGAGTCATTAACTCTGAGGCCCTGTCTGCTCTGTCTGGTGCATGTACAAGGTCCCATGGTGCTATTTTGAAGAACAGCAGGGGACTTCTCCCTGGTGTACTTTTAAAAAAAATGTTAAGTTATCTGGTCACTATCATGTTGCTGTTTGTGCACAAATTAGCTGCTGCATTTTTCACATTACAACAGTGCTATACTTCAAAAGCATTGATAGACATTAAAGTGCTTAGGGATGTTGTCAAAGGTGTTATGTGATGCAGGTCTTTCTTTTCTTTAAAACTTTCCTTAAGCTTAAGCTTCTGGGGTGGTGGCTTGTTAACAATAATATACCCTTTGTAACCTGAGATTGATTGACAGGACATTTTTCTTCTTTAAGTGTCTCTAATATAGTCAAGTAGGCAAGTGTTTAGCTGATCTTCAGCTAACCCAAAGTTGAATTCTTGTTGCTACAGTCACATTGTTAAGGTGATCTCTCCTTCACTGCGTGGTCTTTACATGCAATTTAAGAATATTGCTGAAAAGAGAGACATGTTGCCAAAGCTTTTCATTTTGCATTCATCAGGGCAAATTTCAAAAGATCACAACAATTTATACTACAGGAGAAAAGAGTGCCGATTAGATGGCAAGTTGACTCTGATTGGTCGAGGCAATGTCATGGAGAAAACAATGGGGAAGTATAGGCTCCCCAAGCTCCTGAGTAATTCAGAAAAGGCTCAAGGCTTGAACATATTCCTTTTGTTTTCAGGGAACAAGTCCCTGCATAAGAGTGTATGTCACTTTTAGCAAGTGTAAATGAACCATGTTACGAGCTCGACTGATTTTCTTAAATTGGTTGTTAGTGTAGCTATTAGCACATTCAGGATTGTTCAGTGGTTTCTGCCCAATCACAGAATCACATCTAACAGATATTTTGTTTTATGTTTTGCAAGCCCGGGTTGGTTGAGTACAATCTCCATTCTGTCTATTGTGAGCAAGCAAAGGAATATGCTGTTTGAATCAATCAGTCAATCACTGGGGCATATAACCTAGGTATCTGGCATTACACCAGCAATGAAACCTATACACGTCATTGTTCAATTCTGTGGTAGGCAGAACATCTGTTTGGATTGATGGCAACATCCTGAGTGGAAACTACTACACGCATAGACACTGCATAGTTGCAGCGTGAAACAGCTTCCTTAATCTGTTCAAATTTTTGAGATACTTTGCCTTTCCAGAGTAAATTGAAGTAAACCGGGCATGCTTCAACCAATCAGAGTCAACTTACCAACTAATCGGCAGGCTTTTCTCCTATAGTATAAATTGTTGTGGTCATATGAAATTTGGAATTCTTGTATTTGTCCTGATGAGCGCAAGACAAAAAACTTCAGCAACATGTCTCTCTTTTCAGTAATATACTGTACTACCAAGAGACAATTTAAGAATCCCTTTAATAGTGTTCCCTGCATCCTTCTGGAGATGATTTTACATCAAACGTTTATTTCCCAGAACTATTTTTACTACAACCTAACCTGTGATTGATTAGCAACAGAGAGAGAGAGAGAGTTTTACCTTGAATGTATTCTATGATGTATCAAACCTGGCAGCATGGGAAGCTGATCCTGGTGTAAAGCCTTTTTATCACGGGAACTGTCATTTCACACAACGAACAGAAAAAGCACATGGGCAGAAAATTAAGTGACTTTGCGAAATTGGGGAAAGCAGAGCTCCAACACAAGAATCCAATCTCCTATCCATAATCTGTTTCATTTAGTATCTGAGTTTGTTTTTCCACTGCTGATTTTTAATAGGGGTAAAATAATGGTTCAGATGGATGGAGGACTGAAGTTGAAATTTTGAGAAAACTGCTTCAAAAATCTTCCAAGACATTAGGTGCATCCTAGAGTCATCCTGGGCTTGAAAGCTAGGGAGAGAAAATAAATCTTGTGCATTGTGTTTTGGAGAAAATTCAATACAATGCCATTAGTGCCAGTTCAGGTCTCTGTCTGACATCCTGTGGCTGCAAGGTGGAGAGTTAAACTGAGTCACTTGACGGTGTGCTGAAATCCATTAGTTTCAGTTCCATTTAGACATGTATCACCTCCCAAATCATTTTGCCTTTTTGATTTTTTTAAACCAGGAAGATATTTCCATATGAATAGAAGGGCAGAGAGGCATCTCTTTGTCAGAGAAATTAGATGGCTGCTTGGGAGGATGATGGAACTAATAGACAGGACTTTATTGTGTGAAATGATTTGCGCGAAATGTATTGCTCATGAGCATTTTTTTGTTTTGTTGCATATGTATGTGAGTATCTATCTCATTGCATTAGAATAAAAGGGCAAAGGTGAGCTTTGTACTGAAATTGTCCTGGGGCTTAAGAAATTGATTTGCCCCACGGCCACTTGAAGCTTAGCCACATTTTCAAGACCTTGACCAGACTGCATCACTCAGCATCATTGGCGCTTCTTGCTGCAGAAGTAAATGTCCGTGCTAAAGGCAAGCCAAGCGATTCGAGGTATTACTTATTTTCAGCACATGGTGGAAGGTCTTCTGAAACTTATGACCCTGTCATCTTGTGGATGTTTGGATCAAATGAAACAACAGTTACTGAATGTTTTGAGAAAATATTCACCATTCAGGACGTGTAGAGTTTGTGTTCAGTGTGAAGCACCTTAGTAATGGAGTAGAGCAATCTTTCCCACATCGTTGAACTCGGGAATGGGACAGGTTAGAGGTCAAGGAACACTTCCTGTCAACTTCCTGCAAAATGTATTGACTCTGCCTTAGAAGACCACCTCCTATTCGCTGATGATTCTATTTCCCATGCCAAGTGTCCTCATTGTCAGGGTGGAGTTGTCAGTCACCACAAAACATGGGCAGTTTTTTGCTGTGAATGCAACGTGGCAGCAGGTGGAATTTGAATTCAGTTAATAAATCAGGAATATTAAGCTAGTCTCAGTAATAGTGATCATAAAACTATCATCGAGTGTCATATAAAAATACCCATCTCTTTCACTAATGTCCTTTAGGGAAGGAAATCTGCCCTTCTTACCTGGTCTGGCCTACATATGATCCCAGACCCACAGTGGTTGACTCTTAACAGCCCTCTGAAATGGCCTTGCAAGCCACTCAGTTCAAAGGTAATTAGTGATCGGCAATAAATGCTGGCCTTGCCAATAATGCCCACATCCCATGAAAGAATTAAAAAAGTCCCTTATAATTTTATACACATCATCCAAAGAAAAAAAACCCGTTATCCAATGTTTCCTTATAGCTAACATGTTTCCTTATACCTAACAGTCCTGACAACAGGCTTGTAAACCTCCTCTACTCCCTCTCTAGCCCAATCATATCTTTTCTGTAATACTCAAAATGTAAGCAGTACTCTAAATGTGGCCTCAATAGTATATTATACAGTTACGGCATAACCTCCCTGCTCTTAAATTTGATGTCTCAGCTAATAAAGGAAATCATCCCATATGCCTTCTGAACCACCTTCATTGATATGTGGACATGCCCAGATATCCTCTACACTTCTCAGTATCCTACCATTTATTGTGCATTCCCTTGCCTTGTGTGTCCTCCACAAATGCATTAACGTACACTTCTCTAGACTGAATTCCATTTGCCATTTTGCTGTCCACCTTACCCGTCGGTTGATATGTTGATATCTTCCTGCAGTCTACAGATTTCTTTCTCACTATCAAACACACAACAAACTTTTGTGTCATTGGCAGACTTCCTAATCATGCCTGCCACATTTAAGTCTAAATCTTTGATATATACCATGAAAAACATGGAAACTAATGCCAAAACCTGTGGAACCCCATTGTAAACTACATCCCAGTCACAAAAACACCTGACAACAATTACCCTTTGCTTCCTGTCAATGAACCAATTTTGGATCCAACTTTTCCTTAGATCTCACGAGCTTTTACTTTACTGACCAGCCTGCCATGTGAGACCGTGTCAAAATCCATGTAAAGAACATCAAATGGGTTACCCCCTTCAACCTTCCTTACCTCCTCAAAACAGCCAATCACGTTGGTCAGTAACAGCCCTCTCTGAACAAATCCATGTTGACCGCCCTTGCTTAATTTGTGTCTTTCTAAATTATGCCTTAAGCCATCCCTCAGAACTTTTTTCCAATAATTTGCCCGTCTCTGAGGTTTGGATAACCGGCCTGTAGTTAATTAGTTTATCTCGTCTCCATTTTTGAACAACTATACAACAGCAGCAGTCCTCCAATCCTCCAGCACCACGTCTGTAGCCAGAGAGGATTGGAAAATTATAGTCAGAGCCTCTGCTATACCCTCCCTAGTGTTATAATATGCCTTTAAGGGATAGCAGCATGTCTTCGTTTTAAGGCAAATGTGTTATATGATCCAACCTCAGTTTCTTTGAGCAGGACACAGCACACACAGACCTGGTCCTGATGTATTCATGCTTTATATCCATGTACTTCTGTGCACATGTGCCTAGGCTTAATAAGTGAGCCCACAACATGTTTGCACAATCCTTTATGAGTGATTGGTGCCTATATATCATTATAACACAGACATCTTGATTTTTTTTATTAGCCTGGATGCATTTCATTCTGGCCCAACGATTTATTCACTTGCAAAAATGTCAAACCGTTTAATATTTCCTCTCAGTGTTTTTATCCATCCAATATTTCACACACCTCCTCATTAACTACAATGTCTGCATTGTCCCCCTTTTTTCTGAAGACTGGAACAAAGCATTCATAAAGAATTAAGCTCACATTCTCTGCTACTTTACAAATGTCACCTTTTCGCTCTCCAATCAGCTCAACTCTTTCTCTGGTTATCCTCTTGCTCTTTATGCACTTATAAAATACCTTAGTGTTTTCCTTGGTTTTACTTTCCAATATTTTTTTCATGCCTTCTCTTTGCTTTCCTAATTTCTTTTTTAATTTCACTCTTGGTCACAGGTGAAAGAATGTTAATACTCAGCTCTTGCCAAGTCCCCCCATGTAATCTTCACACAGTCAGTGAATGACCTGTTAGATATGGAATGATAAAAAGTCATTTTCATTCTGGCATAGAATTATGGTTATGAATGGATTGAAGAAATGGAGCTATATTCACCAGAGCAAAGAATATCAAGGGAAATTTGTTTGAACAGAGTTTTGAAAGCATAAGATTAGAATGTAAACTAAATTGTAAGATTATTTCAAGATGTTTTTCTGATGACAAGAGTTATAAAAATATGGAACATAGTGACATAAATGGCTGTTGAAGCCAAATCTATTGCTGTTTTTGAGATGGCATTAGATAAACCTTAAAGGGGACAAGATCTGATGTGAATCTAACACTGGGGCAGACACAAGGACCGAATCGCCATCCATGCTGAAATTCCATGTTTTTATGAGACAGGAGATTTCACGTAACAGCTTCTCCCTCCACACATGCATAGGGAAGATGGTGGTGCAGTGGTCATGTCACTGGACTAGTAATCCAGAGGCCCAGGCTAATACTCTAGAAACATCAGTGGCAGGAGCGAGAACAGCCCTGGTTGAAAACAGCATGGAGAGAGAGTGAATAAAGAATGAGGGAGAGAAACAGAGGCCCCACTATCAGTGGCAGGAGTGAGAGTGGCCCTGGGTGAAAGGAGCACAGAGAGAGAGTGAATAAAGAGCGAGGGAGAGAAGCAAAGGCCCTGATTCAAACCAACATTGAAAAAACAAAGTGAGGTCACAGGAGAGCAGGCAGGTGATTGGCTGATGAGTATTTCAGCTTTTAGCATTGTTTTAGATTTAAATTAGCAGCTGAGTAACTATCACTTGTTGATTATTATTAAATTAGTAACTTAAGGATAGGGGGGAATTAAATAAATAATAAAGGTGAAACAACTAAAAAGAGTTAGAGCGGAGCTGCTGTATAAAGAGTGGGAGCAGAGCGGCTGTATGAAGAGCGGAAGTTTACCTGTGAGGGAGCAGAGTGGCTGTATAAAGAGCGGGGGCAGAGTTTACCTGTGAGGGAGCGGGGCAGCTGTATAAAGAGCGGGGGGCAGAGTTTACCTGTGAGGGAGCCGGTTCTCACCCAGACACTTGGCGGCACTGGAATTCGAAAGGAGTGACGTCAGGATAAGGGAGAGAACTGATTGGTAGGTGGTGGGTAAGTTATTTTTTTCCACTTTAAAGCGACATTACAGAAGAGTTTCAGCATTTTTTTTAAAGAAAAACTAAATAGTTTTCTACTTGGCTTAAATTTGAGGAAATGGTCTTTTAATTAAAAACAAACAACAAGTATGGCAAGGGAGCTCAGTTGCATGTGTTGTACGTCCTGCAGCACGTGAGAATTCTTAGGCTCTCCTTACAGTCTGGATGACCACATGTGCAGGAAGTGCCATCCGCTTGGCCAGCTTGAGCAACAGGTTTTGGAACTGGAGACACAGCGGTTCATCCATGAGGCTGAGGATTATGTGGATAGCACGTTTTTAGATGTGGTCACTCCACAGCTTAAGGAAGTGCAGTCAGAGAGGGACTGGGTGAACCAACAGTCAGAAGAAGGGAGACAGGCAGGTAGTCAGGAAAGCCCCAGAGTGTATCTCACTCAAGAACCATTTTTCTGTGTTGGAAAATGGTGAGGGTGAAGGTTCCTCTGGAGAGTGCAGCCAGAGCCAAGTTCACAGCACTGCAGGTGGCTCAGCTGCACAAGGGCGGGGGGAGGAGTTAGAGTGCAAGAGCAAAATGGTAGGAGGAGGCTCAATAGTGAGGCGAGTAGACGGGCACTAATGCGGCTATAGACGTGACTCCAGGATGATGTGTTGCTTCCCTGGTGCCAAGGTCAAGGATGTCACAGAATGGCTGAAGCGCATTCTGAAGAGGGAAGGTGAACAGTCAGAGGACATGGTTCACATTGGTACCAATGACATAGGTAGAAAGAGGGATGAGGTCCTGAAAGAAGAATTTAAGGAGCTAGGTAGCACATTAAAAAGCAGGACCTCAAAGGTTGTAATCTTTGGACTATTCCCTGTGGCATGTGCTAGTGAGTATAGGAATAGGAGGATAGAGAGAACGAATGCGTGGCTGAACAGATGGCACAGGTGGGCGGGCTTTAGTTTCCTGGATCACTGGGTCTGTTTCTGGCGAAGGTGGGGCCTGTATAAGACAAGATGCACCTGAACCGGAACAGGACCAACAGTCTTGCAGGGAGGTTTGCTAGTGCTGTTAGGGCCGGGTGGGGGGGGGGGAAATGGGAGTGGGGTTCGGGGGGTGCAGTTTAAACTAATTTGGAAGGGGAATGGGATACAGTGTGGAGGTACAGTAAGGGTTGATGCACAGCCAAAAAGAAAAGAAACTAAGTAAGTGTGGAAGGCAGAGCAAATATAGATCTGTTAAGGCACAAGGGAATAATACAAGGCTGGATTGCATTTGCTTTAAGGCAAAGAGTCTTACAAGTAAGGCAGATGGATTGAGGGCATTGATTAACACGTGGGAATATGATATTGTTGCTATCATAGAGACATGGTTGAGGGAATGGAAGGACTGGCAGCTCAATCTTCCAGGGTATAGAATCTTCAGGCGTGACAGTGGGACAGGGATGGGGGGTGTGGGAGGTGTGGTGTAAAAGAGGAAGTGGCATCGCACTATTGACCAAGGAGTCAATTACTGCAGTAAGAAGGGATGGTATCTTAGAATAATACCTCAAATAAGGCCATATGCTTAGAACTTTTAAACAAAAAGGGGGCAATAAATTTGCTGGGAGTGTACTATAGGCCTCCAAACAGTCAAGGGGAGATAGAGGAGCAGACATGTAGGCAAATCTCAGAGGAGTAGGGTAAATAGTAGGGTAATAATAGCAGGGGATTTCAACTTCCCCAATATTAACTGGGATAGTCTTAATGTGAAAGGCTTAGAGAGGTCAGAATTCTTAAAGTGCATCCAGGAGAGCTTTTTGAGCCAGCACGTAGAAAGTCCTACAAGAAAAGGTGCAGTACTGGACCTATCCTTAGGGAATGAAGCTGGGCAGGCAGTAGAATTGTCAGTGGGAGAGCAATTTGATGATAGTGGCCATAACTCTGTAAGATTTAAGGTGGTTACGGAAAAGGACGAAGATGGGACAGGAAATATAGGCCCTGAATTGGGATTTCAATAGGATAAGACAGGAGCTGGCCAAAGTGGGGACTGGGAGCAGCTACTTGTAGGAAAGTCTACATCAGACCAGCGGGAGTCATTCAAAAAGGAAAAAGTGAGAGTTCAGGGCCAACATGTTCCCGTAAAGGTGAAGGGTAGGACCAACAAGTCCAGGGAACCCTGGATGTCAAGGGATATAGAGGATTGGATAAGGAAAAAAAGGAGGCTTATGGAAGATACAGAGGGCTGAAAACAGCCAAAGCCCTGGAGGCGTATAGAAAGCATAGTGGGGTACTTAAAAAAGTAATTGGTAGAGCGAAGAGGGGGCATGGAAAAACACTGGTGGGCAAGATAAAGAAAAATCTCAAGACATTTTATAAATATATTAAGGGCAAGAGGATAACCAGGGAAAGAGTAGGGCCCATTAGGGATCAAAGTGGCAATCTGTGCGTGGAGCCGGAGGACAGAGGGAAGGTTTTAAATGATAACTTTTCATCTGTGTTCACTATAGAGAAGAAGGATGTAGGTGTAGAAATCAGGGAGGGGGACTTCAAATTAGCGTTGAAATGGAGGAGATCTTAACGGTTTTAGCAGGCTTAAAAGTGGATAATTCTCCAGGCCCAGTTGAGATGAATCCCAGGCTGCTGTGGGAGACAAGGGAGAACATTGCAGGGGCTCTGACACTAATTTTCAAATCCTCTCTCGCCACAGGAGAGGTGCCAGAGGACTGAAGGACAGTGAATGTGGTACCATTATTCAAGAAGGGTAGTCAGGTTAACCAGGTAATTATAGGCCAGTAAGTCTTACATCAGTGGTAGGGAAACTATTGGAAAAAATTCTGAGGGACAGGATTAATCTCCATTTGGAGAGGCAGGGATTAATCAGGGATAGTCAGCATGACTTTGTCAGGGGGAGAACATGTCTAACAAATTTGATTGAATTTTTCGAGGAAGTGACTAGTTGTGTACTTGAGGGTAGTGCAGTTGATGTGGTCAACATGAACTTCAGTAAGGCTTTTAACAAAGTCCTGCATGGAAGAATGATGAAGAAGATAAGAGCCCATGGGATCCAAGGCAATTTGGCAAATTGGCTTAGTGGCAGGAGGCAGAGGGTGATGGTCGAAGGTTGCTTTTGTGACTGGAAGCCTGTGATGAGTGGTGTACCAAAGGGATTGATGCCGGGACCCTTGCTGTTTGTAGAATATATTAATGATTTTGATGTGAATATAGGAGGCATGATCAGTAAGTTCGCAGATGGCACAAAAATTGATGGTGTCGTAAATACTGAAGAGGAAAGCCTCAGATTACAGGACGATATAGGTGGGCTGGTAAGATGGGCAGAGCAGTGGCAAATGGAATTTAATCTTAATAAGTGTGAGGTGATGCATTTTGGGAGGACTAACACAGCAAGGGAATACGCAATGAAAAGTGGGAGCCTAGGAAGTACGGAGGATCAGAGGGACCTTGGTGTATATGTCTATAGATCCCTGAAGGCAGCAGCACAGTTGTTAAGGTGATTAGGAAGTGCTATGGAATACTTGCCTTTATTAGCCAAGGCATAGAATACAAGAGAAGGGAGGTTATAATGGAGTTGTATAAAACTCTAGTTAGGCCACAGCTGCAGTACTGTGTGCAGTTCTGGTTGCCACACTGTAGGAATGATGTGATTGCACTGGAGAGGGTACGGAGGAGATTCACCAGGTTGTTGCCTGGACTGGAGCATTTCAGCTATGAAGAGAGATTGGATAGGCTAGGGTTGTTTTCCTTAGAGCAGAGAAGGCTGAGGGCAGATCTGATAGAGTATGTAAAATTATGAGGGGCATAGATAGGGTAGATAGGAAGAAACTTTTCCCCTTAGCGGAGGTGTCAATAACTAGGGGGCATGGATTTAAGGTAAGGGGCAGGAAGTTTAGAGGGGATTTGAAGAAAAATGTTATCATCCAGGGGGTGATTGGAATCTGAAACACACTGCATGAGGGGGCGGTAGAGGCAGGAATCCTCACATTTCAGAAGTATTTAGATGAGCACTTGAAACACCACAGCATACAAGGCTACGGGCCAAGTGCTGGAAAATGGGACTAGAATAGATAGGTACTTGATGGCCGGCACACAGAAGATGGGGCTGAAGGGCCTGTTTCTGTGCTGTATAACTCTATGACTCAATATGGGGGTTCAAATCCCACCATGGCAGCTGGTGGAATTTAAATTCAATTAATAAAAATCTGGAATTGAAAGCTAGTCTCAGTAATTGTGACCATGAATCTACCATTGATTGTTGTAAAAACCCATCTAATTTGCTCATGCCCTTTAGGGAAGAAAATCTGCTGTCCTCTGTGGCTCCAGATCCATAGTCATGTGGTTGACTCCTAACAGCACTCTGAAATGGCCTAACAAGCCCTCAGTTCAAGGACAGTTAGGGGTGAGTGACAAATGCTGGCCCTGCCAGTGACGCCCACAGCCCATGAAAGAATGAGTTTTTAAAAATTCAATTATCTCAGGATTCTGTCCCTGGTACCACTCTTTTCCTCAACCACACATTACTCCTCAGTGATATCATTCAAAGGTGTGGGGCCAGGTACTGTATCAGATAGGATGATGATAATAGTCAGATCCATCATTCTGTCACCACCTTTCTTACTTATCATTGATAAAGAGCCTGACTGTTAATATTGAGCCCTGCCAGAACATACTCCAGCTTAATATCAGCAAAATCAAAAGCACCCTGATCATCTCCCACCAAGAACTCCACACCTCAACCCCTGATTTTATCCATTTCCGTGCAGCTTCTCCGAGCTGTTCCTGGCGGTTAGCAAGCTTAGCGTCCTGTTTGAACCCGAGCTGAGTTTGAAATGAAGCTCAGCCACCATCAAGACTGTATATATCCATCATTGAAATATTGCCTATTCCTGCTCATACATGGGGCATTGAAAAGATTCACAGCCTGTTTTGTCACTCCAGTCTAATGATGATCATGAAACCATTGCCGTTTGTCGTAAAAACCCACCTGGCTCGCTAATGTCCTTTAGGGAAGGAAATCTGCTCTCCTTACCTGGTCTGACCTACATGTGACTCCAGACCACAGCAATCTTAAGATGCCCTCTGAAATGGCCTAGCAAGCCACTCAGTTTAAGGGCAATTAATGATGAGCAATAAATGCTGGCCTAGCCAGTGATATAACCACACCCCCACCAACCCATCCCATGAATGAATGAAAAAAAAATCAAATCCTCTTTTAACCTCTGATGTTTCCCTGCCCCTTATTTTGGTGATTTACTCATCTCCTGACCATCCTGAACTCTGTTACATGCTCCAGCTCTGTTCATATGCACACCAGCTGTTCTCCCAGCATGGTCCTCCTTTGCATCCCTTTTTCCTCTAATCCACCTTGGACTGCAGAGCTTGAGCTCTGGACACCAAACTCCAAGTTTGGGACCATTGCCCCCAAATTCCTCCAACTTACTGCCTCTCTGACCTTCTTCAAAAGCATCCTGAAAACCTACCTCCTTCATCTTGCCTTAATTCCTTGCCCAACGTTGTTCAGTGTTTCATTATTTCTGTCTTCGTGATATATGGCGGGATGTTCTGTTACATTGGAGGTGCTATACAAGTGCAAACTATCATTGTTACAGTCTGTGAACTCAGTGCATAATTTGATGCTTGATTTCCTGTTTATTCTCTTTGTGAATATTTTCCTCTGAACAAGAGAAAATAGAAAGGACTTGCATTTATAAGCACCTTTCACACTCTCAGGACATTCCAAAGTCAAGAGGCTGGATTTTATGTGCCGCTGGCGGTTTGGGGGGGGTGGGGGGGTGGGGGTGGGCGCACGTAAAATAGGGTGGGTGCCTAAAACACCACCTTCCTGCCCACCCCTGAGCTCACCCCCATAATATGGAGGGGCGGCTGGCACTGAAATTTCTGCCTGCCATATTTAATCAAGAATCAATTGGGCTTGTTATCAAGCTGATTCACCTTGATAATACACTGCCAGTGCCATAAAACATTTAGCATGGGCAGCAGGATGGGAGCAAGAAGTCTGATTTTTTCCACTCAAATGCTTAAAGGGCGGGAAGGAACGGGCAGGGGGTTGTTCTTCCGGGGCTGAACTTTTGATGCCCCCCCCCACCCCTTAGGTTGAACACCCCCCTCCCTTCCTTCCTACCCGCTCCCTCCCTTCACGGTTTGATGCATTCCTGCCTCTGAGGAATCTTCCCGGAGGCAGGTGAACAGTTGCCAAGGCTACCTGCCCTATAGTGAGTAGCCAATCTACATAGTGAATTACCCATTTCTGGGCTGGTTGGGCACACGGCTGTGTTCTTCTCAGCAGCTGTCAGGACCTCCACCGAGCACAAAGCCTGGCAGGTCCCTGGCAGCGACTTGTTGGTGATTGGCCTCTAGGGCTCTCGAGGCCTCCCCTTTCCCTGCACCGAAGCTCCAGTTATCAGCATCCCCTCTGCAGGGGTGGCCTTGGATGTGTGGTCAGAGATTATTTATTTATATCCGACACCTTCAGAGGGCAATTCAAAATGGAGGCGTCCTTGTGTCACCTCTCCTCCCACCCTCACCACCTGACAGTGGCAGTGCCCATCCTTCTAAGGCTGCAGCCCTCTTGTTGGGTCTGCTGGCTCAGGGACCTGGCCATTGCCCTTAATTGGATGGCAGGTCTGAAGACAGCCTCTTAATTGGCCACCTCTGGGATGATGCCCTGGCAGACAGGGAATTCCATCCAACTAAATCCGGCACAGAATCTAACGCTTGTTAGATGTAGTTTTCAAGATATATGAGGAAGAAAGAAAAAACTTGTCTTTTCATAGCACCCTCTGCGATCTTAGGATATCTCAAAGCTCTTTACATCCAGTGTAATACTTTTGATGTGTAGCCATTGTTGTAATGTGAGAGAAACACTTTATTCAGTGGGGCTTGGTGATAAACATATAGACAGTAAAGTGAGTCAGGTAGAATAACTTATGCATTTGTTTGTTCTCATGATGTGAAAATAGAAAATTTTGTGCATGTCCACCAGTGACTGAAGATGTTTTGTGCAGAGCCTTTTCCTGGAAGTCCAGTTCCTCACCTCATTCACTTACTATTGGATCTCCTGTGTGTTTCATTTAATTCCTGCTGTTGTTTCAGATCTTTCATGCTTTTATCTCTCTCTTTCCTTTAAAGTGCTTGTGTGGTCTTTGGCCTGGCATCACTTAGTAATTTGTTTTCCTGGGCGACAGATCCTCTTTACATATAAACAGGATTATCTTTAATGCTCATATTTCAGTTCCATTTATACAACCTCCTGAAAATGTTCCCTCTACAAATGCACTGCTGTTGGTATAAGTCAGCCTAATACCCAAATAGATCTAAATGATCCAATTTAAAGAGATCCAAATCTTCACCAATTTGTTGAAGATTCAGACTCAAGGAAGTTGTTTTTTTAAGAACATCCTACTGTCTGTTTTTATATCCTTTCATTAGTGTGAATGCTTGAGTGCTTGGGTGTATGCATAAGAATGTACATGCATATGTACTTAGATTAATGTTCTCTATTCCACACATGTACAATGAAAAATAGCCAACTAAATCATTGCAGCTCCATATTTTGTGGGCTTTTCTGTGACTAGGCCTGCAATGGAAGGACAAATCATTGATGTTGGGATTTGTTTACTGTTCCTACAGTTGTATTTAAGAACATAAGAACATAAGAAATAGGAGCAGGAGTAGGCCATTCAGCCCACTCCACCATTCAATGAGGTCATGGCTGATCTTCTACTTCAAAACCATTTTCCTGCACCACCCCCAGTATCCCTTGATGATATTATTATGTAGAAATGTATCTATTTCAGTCTTGAACATACTCAACAAATGAGCATTCACAGCCCTCTGAGGCAGAGAATTCCAAAGATTCATTGCCATCTGAGTGAAGAAATTCCTCCTCATCTCAATCTTAAATGGCTTATCCCTTATTCTGAGACTGTGTCCCCTGGTTCTAGACCCCCACCCCCCAGCCAGGGGAAACATCCTTCCTGCATCTACCCTGTCGAGCCCTGTAAGAATTTTGTATGTCTGAATGAGATCACTTCTCATTCTTCAAAACGCCAGAGAATAAAATATATTTGGTGGATAGCTACATGCCACAGATTTTCTGTTCTTGTAACTCAATGATGCCTGACACTACAAAACCTCATTGGTAACTGAAGGTTTGAACTAAAACCAACTCATCACCTTCCAAACACATTTGTAACTTCCTTCTTCAGTGCTTCAAGGCTCATTTCTCCAGTTCTTTGCTGTAACTCACCCTTATACCACAGACAAGCTACTCACTTACATCAAAACTACATCTTTTTTCCTTAAGGTTTATGTGCTCCAATTAAAGTCACAGTTTTTTTTTTAGAAAATACATTTGGACAAACTTTCGAAAGATTTTAACTGACTTTTGACAAGTGCTCGTGGAACGGATTTCACTATAAGGTGTGCTTTTATTCTGTGATATATAGTCCGATAAAACCAGACACTTCAATCTAGTTCAAACAATAACAGAAAATGCTGGTAAAACTCAACAGGTCCAACAGCATCTGTGGAGAGAAAGACAGGGCCAACGTTTCGAGGCTGTATGACTCTTCATCGGACTTCAGTCCAGCTCATCTTTTCACGTCAGGTGCCTGTTGTCGCTCACTTGTCATTGGCTAAAGATTAACCAAACTTGCAGGAAATTAAGTTAAACTGCCCCTCCCTCACCCTCCATAAGCTTCACCTCAATATGCTATTTAGAAATTTAGAACATCACGAGCTGGGGGGTTGGGGAACGGGGGAGGTGGTGGTGGTGTGGATTTTCCCTGTTTAGCTGCTTCCCTCTTGCTTTCTCTCTGGCGGAAGCGGTCTTTGAATATTTTTAAGACAGAGGTAGATAGATTCTTGATAAGCAAGGGGATGAAAAGTTATCAAGGGCAGGTGGAAGTGTGGAGTTGAAGTTAAATCAGATCAGCCATGATCTTATTGAATGGCGGAGCAGGTTCAAGGGGTTGAGTGCCCTGCTCCTAATTTGTATATTCATATGTAAGATACTTGGGTTTGAGAATGATAAGATTAGTAATTGTACAGCTAGGTCACCTTTTTAACAGTAATTTCTTGGCCCCAATTTAAGAAATCATTTTCTCCGTGTCACATTTTTGGAATCACTTCATGTGCAGTGGGAAGTTCTCAGTTGGATCACTTGAGTGGCCAGGGTACTACTAAAGACTGTATTCAGTTTCATCTCATATGTCTTCCTCTCCCTCCATCCTCAGACGGAGTCTTACTCCATTTGGTACCTCCTATCAGAGATGTGGCTTATAACATGATCCCACCAGAATATGAGACCCAACCTGTGCTTCACCTTGATAAAAACAAAAAACTGTGGATGCTGGAAATCCAAAACAAAAACAGAATTATCTGGAAAAACTCAGCAGGTCTGGCAGCATCGGCGGAGAAGAAAAGAGTTGACATTTCGAGTCCTCATGACCCTTCAACTGTGTTGAAGGGTCATGAGGACTCGAAACGTCAACAGTTGAAGGGTTATGAGGACTCGAAACGTCAACTCTTTTCTTCTCCGCCAATGCTGCCAGACCTGCTGAGTTTTTCCAAGTAATTCTGTTTTTGTTCTGTGCTTCACCTTTCCTTGTACAGGTGTCAGTTGTGGTTCAGTCATAGCACACTCACTTCTCTATTGGAAGACTGTGGGTTCATGAAAAAGTTGAGTACATAATCTAGCTACTGAGGGAGTGCTGCGCTGTTGAAGGTGCCATCTTTTGGATGAGGTACTAAACCAAGTCCCTGTCTACCTTCTCAAGTGGACAGAAAAGATAAGAACATAGGACTTAGGAGCAGGAGGAGGCCATTTGGCCCTTAGAGCCTGCTCCATCATTCAATGAGATCATGGCTGATCTGGTTGTGGCCTCAACTCCACTTTCCTGTCTTCCCCCAATAACCCACATCATCTAACTCAGCGCTGAATGTATTCAATGATCCACTGCTTTATGGGGAAGAGAATTCCACAGACTAATGATCCTTTGAGAGAAAAAAAATTCTCCTTGTCTCTATTTTAAAAGGGAGATCCCATAACACTATTTCATGGAAGAGCAGGTAGTTCTCTATGGTATCCTGGCTAATAGATAGATATCCATCAACCAACATTACTAAAATGGATTATTTGGCCACTAGCACATTGCTGTTTGTGGGGGCTACTGTCTGAAAATTGGTTGCTGCATAGCAGCGACTATGCTTTAAAATAGCTTCATTGGTTGCAAAGTACTTTGAGACATCCTCAAGTCCTTAAAGGCATTACATAAACACAAGTCTTTCTCTTGGCGTTGTGATCATTGATACTACAGTGTTGAAAACTTGTTGGAACTCCTTTTAATCCTGATATTACAACTTTGCCAGTGTAGCTAATTAATATGATAATGAGAAACCATCACTGCAATAAAACTAAATTGTATTAAAAGTTACTGGCTGGAATCTTGTTTAAAATGCTGAGAAACTGGCTGCAAAGTCACTAAAAGAACGACGATGGCCATTCCCTATATAGAAAGCCTCAAAGCCAATGCTCAATTAGACTTCATTGTGCTAACTCCTGAGATCCAGCGGAGTTCCAAGTAGCTTTTTTCTTATTAAGAATGAATCCTGGTGAGACCAGAGACTCTCTGGAGATGCATTGATTGCTTGATCGGTAATTACTGAGCCACCGCTGTTGTAGAGAATCATTAAAATTCTAAAACCATGTTTAATAGAAGCTAGCATGAAATGACTTTTCTTCTCCTCTCACTTTTCTTAAACGTAGTACTAATGTCAAAGGAACACTTAAACTTAGAAATCTAGCTTAGAACTCAAATATGAAACAATTGGGACCATATAAATCCACACAGGATGGATTTTAATGCTGTGCAATTTTTTCATGGAATAGTCAGAAACTATAACATTAGATTTCTGAATCTCAATTTTCATATCTGGACGAATTTTTTTGGTGGTGCGTTTGAGGAATCTTAGTTTGAACCAGGTCACATTTTGCACTTGAGCATGATTTGAATTATCTGCTTTTTATCTGATGTTTAGTTGCAAATGATCTGGGCTATCAAAAATATAAATGCAAGTAAAGTCCAATTTCCAAAAGATTAGAAAGGACATATCAATGTCTGTGGAAATCTCCATGTGTACACAATAACAACAATGCGCATTTAGATAGCACCATTAATGTAGAAAAAAACATCCCTAGGTGTTTCAAAGAGGTATGATCAGATAAAAATGGATGCTGATGCGAAGGAGGAGATATTAGGAAGGGTGATCAAAAACTTAGTCAAAGAGGTGGGTTTTGAAGAGAAAAAGAGGATGGAGAGTTAGAAGGTTTTGGTCGGAATTTCAGAGAATCTAGACAACTGATGGCATGGCTGCCAAAGATGGGGACAGTGAAGGGGGAATGCATTAGAGGCCAGAATTAATGTGAGGCAGAGTTCTGGAAGGAGTGGAAATGTGGGTTGTAGGCCTGGAGGAGGTTACTGAGATAGGGAAGGGGGTGAAACCATAATGGCATTTAGAAATCCCTCATACACATATCATTGTCTATATATGTGGAGTTCTCCATAGGAGAGCAAATTTCTTTACATGTGCAAACCTCAATATCTGCAAACATTCACATGATGAGCAAAGTTCTATAAATTTCTTAAACGTTTGGGCAGTCTCACAATGAGATGTGAAAGGCATGATCAAAATGCAAGCCCTTTCTTCAAGGTTGAACAGCAAATCAAATGGCATAGCCCACCACATGGACTAAAAGTTCATCTTGATATCGCATGAGGTCTTCCTGTGAATCCTCCAGCTGAGAGATTGGAATAGGTCACAGGACATTAAATGTTTCATTTACATATTAGTAAAGCTACTGAAATAAGTCCTTACACTGGGTGCATGAATTCTCAGTCATTTGCCATACAGTCTTTAGGCTCTCCTTTCTGTAACCTTTAATGCAGGAGGAAGAGGAGATTTGGCATCTGGGCATTGTATCATTTCTCTTTGAAGCATCTTAGGATGTTTTATAATGATAAATGAACAATATAAATGCAAGGTGTTACTGTTGTACATTAGGGAAGGATTAGATACGTAAGTTACTGTACAGGCATTGAATAGTCTTAATGCTGTGTTGGTGCTTCTGATCTGACGAATGGATCTTTACTAATATTACACAGAGAGTTGCAGAGATAGTGGGCAACAAAGAAAGTTCTCTCTACTTTTATTCCGGATCATTTGGCATTACTAATATTTTTCTACTGACATTATAACCTTGCCCACAGATGGATATCTCATTTTTAAATATAACCTTCTGATTTGAATGCTGTTGGCAGCACATGAATGAATATGATCCATGTAGAAATTTTTTTCTGCTTGTCTTTCTCAATTTCTGCTAACAATGGGTTTCACTTCCTCTGTGTTTTGCCGTCTGCACTGATTTAAGGTGACCCTGCATCCTTCGATATTAATAGCCTTTTCACAAAAGGGACGACTAAGCATGCATCTTATTACCTATTGGTCCAAACTGCTGGGTTCAGCATTTTCGTGGTGGTGCCTATCGGAAGCAGCATGCTTTGTTGTGTGAATGAGCGAGGGTAACCTCTGGTTTTCAATGTCATCAGTTACCGAGGCCGTCAGATGGTCCTGTTGTTGTTGTAGGGTCAGACTCAGAATTGGTTGCCACCATAGAACTAATTTTAGTTTAGGCTTTGAGTGGGCTGCTCAGAAATTTAAACAAGGGCACCAAAGGTCTATGGCCATAAAGCTTGGTTAGAAAGTGCCAGCATGTGGCCATCAGAAATGGCAGCCGCACCACTTCTGCATGGCCCGTGAGAAGCATCATGCTTGTAAAGGTGCCAATGCTGGGCATGTCTTGCGCTTGTGGAAGCATGAAGAATGAAGTGATCATGTTGTCAAACAGTCTTTAACGCAGATTTGAGGCCCAATCTGTCATTTTGAACCTTGCAGGCCATGATGACACCCTCTCTTAAACATTCTCAGCTGAACATGTGTTGAGCCGCATGAGGGACCTCCCATTAATACTACTTGAGGGGGATTAGCATTGGACTTCCAGGTGATGTGCGTTTGACTTTCCCTTGCTGCGTTCTGTGTTGTTCAAGGACTTCTGAAAAGATTTTGGGGTCAGAAGGCAGGGGTTCTGGACTTTTCCAAGGAGTTCACTAGAGTTTGAAGGCCTTTCAGGTGAAAGCCTGTCAGCAGAAAGCTAATGGGGGCTATAATTACATCACAGGGAGGGAGTTGGAGCACAGTCAGCAGAGAGGGGAATCTGTGCACTGAGGGAGGAGGAGAAGGGAACTCAACAGAAGGGCGTGGCCACCTAGGGTCTTCAACTGTGGCACTCAGACATTGTGTGACTTTTTTCTGTGCTGCAATGAAAGCTGAATCATAGCTGAATCTGCAAGTGGTCTCGCGAATTTGGCCATCACTTCCATGCTGGAAAGGAGGGGCTTTAAGCTGTGCAAAACCCTGTGTCAAGTTCCAACTGGGATCCTCCAAGCTCTTTGGCAGTGACAACAGGCTCTGAACCAATTATCTCTGTGTGAATCAAAAACAGAATTACCTGGAAAAACTCAGCAGGTCTGGCAGCATCGGCGGAGAAGAAAAGAGTTGATGTTTCGAGTCCTCATGACCCTTCGACAGAACTCCCAAGTTCTGTCGAAGGGTCATGAGGACTCGAAACGTCAACTCTTTTCTTCTCCACTGATGCTGCCAGACCTGCTGAGTTTTTTCAGGTAATTCTGTTTTTGTTTTGGATTTCCAGCATCCGCAGTTTTTTTGTTTTTATATCTCTGTGTGAATGTCCCATCAACATTCATCTGCACGCTGCCCCATTGAATTCCTCATCTGAGCTCTCTGCAGCAGATCTCGTCTGTAATTCACCCTCTGGTGAACTGGCACATGAGCTATACCCGCCCTGAACTGACTGCAATCAACTCATGCCTGGTGATCCTGCCTCTATACCACCCACTAAAGTATGTGTAATGCCAATATTTGAGCTGGTGACTTTGACTGTCAGATCAAGTGATGGTGCTCCTTCATTGAATGTCTAGTTATGCTCATGCCAGAGAGCAGGATGAGGGTGAAGGTGCATAAGGAAGGAACATACCGTTGTCCTGAATGTTCCCATTGATGTCGAGTGCAATGGTCTCAGTGACCATCAGCCCTGCAAAGCAACCCCTCTTCTAAGGGGCTCAGGAGATGCAGCAGTGCCTGTCCTCTGTAGGTTCTCTGGTGCTCCCTGACCTTGTCCTGCAAGAGAGAGGGAAAAATGTAAGTGAATGTATTGAAATACATTTGGGTGATGTACCTCTCATAGCTGAATATCTGAAGGTATCTGGAAGCTGCAAGAAGTGGATATGATGCTCGCAACATTAGTAGCAGAAGTGGAGGATTGAAATGTTGGGATGAATCCTGATTGCGGCTGAGTAAGTGATGGAGGTGTGGTGCATTGAGTAGTGTAAGAGGCTGGTGATGCAGATGGTGTGAAATGTCACTTGAACATGCATTCAATGACTTTGACCACTCGTGTGAGATCATTAAGCATTTTCAGGCTTATCACCCAGGTCCTCAGGGCCTGACTCCTGGAATTCACATCCCTGACTGCCGGTACCCATTCCGTTCGCAAGGTATGCCTTGAGGGACTCCTATGAAAACAAGATCACTCGCTCTTTCAACCTCCTTGAGTATGGTCCCTGAAACCACACCAGAGAACCAGGGAGCCTTCCCTCTGTCTATTTGGTTCATTTGAATTCTTCTTCCTTCCTCCCAAGCCTTTCAGCAACAGTTCCTGCAGCTGTTGCAGTCTGAATGCACTTCCCCTTTAAGTGGGACAGGCTGCCTAGCTGTAAGCCTTGTTATCCATGTATGCTCTGGACCTCTGTTGACCACGCAGCAAGTCAGCAGAATGGGGGTTGCACACCATAATGATTGAGATGATCAGGCATCACAAAGTATGCATGCTGCCTGCCATACCTCAGCCTGGCACGGAGTAATCATGTATGCCCGCTAACAGGTCTTATCCAATTTTTAGCCCTGTTTTCTTAACACAATGAATATCTCTGCATCATAAGATAGACAGGGAGCAGAGGGATGTTATCAGGAGCAATGCAAACAACAGAACCCAAGCCTGGATCCCAATCCTACCCACCCTGTCTTTATTCTGCACACAGTTCTAAAATGAAAAAAAAGGAAATAATCAGTTTGTGCATATCGAGACCTCGCAAACATTACTTAGATAACCTATTCAAGTGGTATTGTTTGAGGGATAAATATCAGACAGGGCACTTGGAGAACTTCTCTGCTCTTATTTAATAGTACCATTGGGTGTTTTATTTCCACCTGACCAGGCAGTCAGGACCTTGATTTAATGTATCATCAGAAAGATGTCACCTCTGAACTATCTGCACAAGGTCCTAGTATGAGTCCTGACCTCACAATCTTCTAATTTAGAGGGACGAGGTTTACCACCAAATCACAGTTGTCACTTCAGTCTGTTGGGACCGTGGCTTAGAAAGTAAAGTTCAAGAAACTATCAAGGTCTTCTGATTAAAAGATGACTTCTGTAAAGAGCACAATTGAACAGTACTTGCTGGACCATTTAGAAAATGAGATGTGTAGACTAGCTAACTGTAATTACAGTGCATTTAGACACCATGCATTCTGTATAATTTGTCAATTTCACAGCTAAGTGTAATGCATAAAAACAGCTTGCAAAGTCGCTTACACAAGCACTATACCACACAATGTTATATCAGGTAGATTACAAAGTCAATTTAACTTTTAAAGCTTTTAAATCTTCCACAGCATTCCATATCATGATCCTTGTCCTCCTTGCTCCTCCTGAGTTTTTCTCTCTTTACATCAATAGAAGTGAAAAATATGAAAACATGGAATCAATGAAGTTGCTCGGATATTCTGGGTAAGCATCAGGAAACACAATCGTTTCACTTGCTTGAGACCTGTATAACTCATGACCCAAAAGTTCTATTCAACAACAGAGTCTTTGGATTGGACATTATTGGTTTGGTGCTGCTGGTTAAATAACCATGCCCGGTCTGCATTATGCCATCTTTATACACTCCATCCCATGCAAAGTCAATTGAATCTGTAACTCAATCATGATTGTGATCCAAGCATATCTTCCCTCTAAACCTCGTGCTCTCTTTTTCCTCACCCTGTATCAGTTTCATTGTCATTAGCTACTTAGTTTTCACTCACTATAAATTTCATAGATTTTCTGGGTCTTTCTTCCATCTATCCCTTTCCTTCCCTGTAAATAAAAGATAGAAACAGATTATATACTGTCTCCTTGGTACTAAAATGGAATACCCATCAGTAACTAACTGCTTCAAATATCTATCCAATTGTAGTAAGTAATCTGATATGTAATATACCTTTAAGACGAGTGTAGTAAGGTAAGATTGCATGATCTTAATAACCAATAGCAGAGTAGCACGGGATATCACTGTGAAAGAGTCTTGAGTTAGACACTGAAGAGTGAAGTCAGTGTTTTGAGTTGTAAGCACACAACTGTAGCTGCTGAGTTTAGTTTGTAAATAAACAGCTTTTGTTTATTCTAACAATGATCTACCAATGTTCTCTGCCCTTGTACTGATTCGGTCACCCCGAATTAAGCGTGCAGCTCGGATCTTTAAGCCCCAACAAACCAAGGGCACTGGATCCAACAAACTGGCGATGAGAATAAAAGCATGAAAAAAACAAGGAAAAAACAAAGCAAAAAGCGAGGAAGTACGAAGGAAATCAGAGAAACTGAAATTGGGCCATATTCGCTCGGTGGTTGTAAGGAAAAGAAAATTTCCTTCTCGATCATCAAAGTATTCCCCTAGGAGTGCGCTGCAATTTGGAAGAGTGGAGCCGTTCAGCCCAACCTCGGACAACTGGACTCACTATGTTGAACGCCTAGTGTTCTTCTTTCAGGCAAACGACATTGCAGGAAGGAGAAGAGGTGTGCGATCCTTCTGTCCACGTGTGGGAGTAAGACATACAGAATAATTCAAAATCTATTGGCTGAGACAAATTTAGGCTTTCAGAAGGCATTGGAAATCGCTCTGGCAATGGAAGGTGCAGTGCGAGAGACTCAGATGCCATTCAAAGAATGAAAAATGGTGCCATCCTCCATGTTGGGTGGGAAGCCTCAACCAAAAAGAGTACAAAAATGCAGAGTTTTACTCAGAAGAGGGAAGCAGCCACCACTAGCAGACAAATTAAAAGGGAAAACTTAGCAGCAAAAATGTGGCATAAAAGAAATAGAGATGGAAGTAGACAACCTTGTAATGAACTACTGTTTAAAAAGATCGAATATTTCGCATCGATATGGACACCTCATGAGGCATTATAAAAATAGAATCAGGTTAACTTTCAGACAAAAGCAAAAACCCAATGAGATAAACAGCTTTGTAAAGCCTGATGTAATAGACCCTGATATCCATTCGTTATAATTTAAAGGTAGGAAGGACAGAGCTTATCTATGTAACTATGAGAGTGAATGAGAAGCCTATCAGAATGGAGGTGGATACTGGTGCAGCTACTATGGTGATCAGTGAGCATACTTTTCAATACCTGAATCATGGAGAACGTAAGCTGAATTTAGAAGAAACTTATGATAAATTAAGAACATATACGGGAGAAAACATATAAGTCAAAGGCATATGTAAAGTCACAGTATGCTACGGAGCTCACACAGTGAGATTACCCCTGATGGTAGAAGCAGGCAAGGAATCTAGCCTCCTTGGATGAAACTGGCTGACAGAAATTAAATTGGAATGGATGGAAATCTTACAACTGAGAACTAATGGACTTTCAGAGCTACTACAAAAACATGCCCTAGTTTTCAAGGAAGAACTTGGAAAAATTGAAGGGCTACAAGCAAAAGTTCTTTTGGATCCAGAGGCAATACCAAGATTCATGAAGGCAAGACCAGTACCTTATGTAATGCGGAAAAAGGTAGACACCAAACTGGACAGATTAGAAAAACTGGGAGTGATATAACCAGTACAATTTTCAGAATGGGCAGCTCCAATTGTACCTGTTCTCAAACCTGACCAAAGTATTCGAATATGCGGGGACTACAAATTAACAGTCAATCGAGTGGCAAAATTGGACAGACACCCCATACGTAAAATTGAAGATTTATACGCTAAATTTGCAGGCAGAACACTTTACAGCACAAAGTCAGATTTAAGTCATGCCTACCAACAATTGGAGCTAGAACAGGAAGTTTGTCACCATAAATACACATAAGGGATTGTATCAATACACACATTCACCTTTTGGCGTATCTTCTGCTTGCGCCATATTCCAAAGAGCCATGGAAAGTTTATTACAGAGATTGTCCTATGTTGTAGTTGATCTGGATGACATTCTTGTGACTGGATTCACTGAAAAGGACCTTTTGATGAACCTGGAGGAAGTTCTGAAACACTTTGCGCAGGTGGGAGTGAGATTGAGAAAGGAAAAGTGCACATTCCTGGCAAAAGAGGTAACTTACCCCAGCCACAAAGTCGATTCACAAGGCTTACATCCAGTTGGAGAAAAGGTGAAAGCCATTAAAGAAGCCCCAGAACCAAAGAATACATCCAAACTGAAGTCATTCTTGGGGATGATTAATTTCTATGGATGCTTCTAGCCTAATTTGTCGACAGAATAGGCAGCACTGTGTTGTTTGCTCAAGAAAAACCAAAGATGGTCATGGTAAATACCACAAGAAGAAGGTTTCACAAAAGTGAAACAGCTGTTACAATCACCCATACTTCTAGTACATTTTGACTCCCAAAAAAGATGATATTAACGTGTGATGCATCACCCCATAGAATAGAAGCAGTGCTTTCCAATCAAATGCATGATTGATCAGAATGACCTATAGGATATGCGTCGAGAACACTCAGTACTAAGGAGAAAAAGTTCTCACAAATTGAAAAAGAAGGCCTAGCAATCATATTCGGTGTTAAGAAGCTTCATCAATATGTACAGGGTCATCACTTTACTACCAAAATGGACCACAAGCCATTCTTAGGACTATTTACGGAAGACAAGGCTATACCCTCTGTGGAATCAGCAAAAGTACAAAGATGGGCGCTGATCTTGCCAGCATATGAGTATACTTTTATTCATAGACCCGGAAGTCAAGTTGCAAATGCAGATGCACTCAGTCGTTTACCCTCACAAGTAAAAGATGAGGATGCTCCAATTCCTCAGGAATTCATTTTGTTATTGAACTTCCTGGACTCAGCATCGATACGTGCAAGACAAATTAAAGATTGGACAAATCGAGACCCAATCTTCTCCAAAGTGCGAAATCAAGTTCTTCATGGTTGGTCACAAAAACAAGAATCTGATGAAATGAAACCGTATTTCCAGAGAAGATACGAGATAACCAGCCAAGAAGGTATTTTGTTGTGGGGAGCTGGAGTGATTGTTCCTCCAAAAGCACAAAAGCCATTGTTATCCGAGTTCCACAGTGCACATCCTGGAATTTCCAAAATGAAGATGATAGCACATTGCTTTTTGTGGTGGCCGGAAATGGATGGGGAAATAGAAAACTTAGTGAGAAGTTGTATGCAGTGTCAACAAATACAAAGATTACCTGCAACAGCCCCATTACATCCTGGGAGTGTCCAGGAAGGCCATGGGTACAAGTACACATTGATTATGTGGGACTTTTTATGGGAACAATGTTTCTACTTAACGTAGATGCTCAGTCAAAAGGGATGGACATATAAGAATTGAGGTCACCAACATCTTCAGTGACTGTAGACAAGCTACGGCAAAGTTTCTCAATCAATGGATTTCCTGAAGTGCTAATATCAGACATTGGAACAGGATTCACAAGTGCTGAATTTAAATGATTTACAAGTTTCATTGGTGTTGTTCATGTGAAAACATCTCCATACCACCCTTCTTCAAATGGACTTGCCAAGAGAGCAGTTCAGATGTTCAAATCTGGTATGAAGAAATTGTCTGGAGACGCAACAGCGACTAAATTAGCACAGTTTCTATTCCATTATGGAACCACCCCTTATTCAAGAACAGGTATCACACCAGCAGAATTATTGATGAAGCTCAGTCTCCGATCGAGACTGAGCCTAATTATGCCAAACTTTGGGGGGAAGGTAGAAGGAAGGCGGCAAAGTCAGAAAATTGGACATGACTGTCACAGTTGGGATAGAACATTTAATGTAGGAGAGAAAGTATTTGTGAAAAATTTTAGAGAAGGACCAGCATGGTTGTTCGGTGAAATAAGTGCAGGAATGGGGACCTCTTTCCCACAACGTGTAAGTTGAAGATCAAATAATTAGGAGACGTGTGGATGACATAAGCAGAGGAGAAACCAAATACCTAGAGATGATTCCACAAGTTTTCAAGACTGAATCGACATCTCCAGTTGAAAGAACTCGACTGAGAACAAATGTGTTTGAAGGGCTGACTGTAGCAGAAAGAGTTGAAGAAACAGTTTTACAGGTACCTACTGAAGAACCAAATGCTCAGCCGAATCTAGTAAAGGAGGTTCCAAATCAAACTTCAGAACCTGTAGAGCTGAGACTTTCTACCCGTATAAGGAAACTCCCTGAGAGACTGACATGTAAATAATTTGATATATTGAAAAATTGTAAGATGTATTTTTCAGTAAAGGGGGAGGAATGTAATAATCTGATATGTCATACACCATTAAGACAAGTGTAAGGTAAGACCACATGGTCTTAATACCGACTAGCAGAGTAGTGCGGGCTACCACTGAGAGAGTCTTGAGTTAATAACTGATGAGTAAAGACAGAGTTTTATGTTGTGAGCATACAAATGTAGCTGCTGAGTTTAGTTTGTAAATAAACAGCATGTGTTTATTCTAACAACAATCTCCTGATATTCTCTGTCTCTGTACTCCGAATTAAGCATGCAGCCCTGATCCTTAAGCCCCAACAAACCAAAGGGCACTGAATGCAACAAACCAACTCTTACTTAAATTTTTCCATGCTATCTGTCATGACCTCCCCACCATACCACCCCTCCCCAACCCCAACTCCTGGGTACCCAGCTCCACAGCTTAGAGGGACGGGCCGTTCCCTTTAATGACTTTGTAAAGGGAACAGATAATGATGTGGCCTCTCAACAGGTTATTGTGCACAACACATAGGATTCGTCTCAATCCTGCAGAACAACCTGCAAACCAGGGTCTTTCAAACACTCACATTCACAGAATACCACCCCCTCCAAGGTGTGGTCCAGTATTTGAAGTTGTGTCCTTTTCTCACTGAGGTTCTGCAGCTGCAGTAAAATTCTGTGATGCACCACCTACACCACCATCCAAAATTGCATCCTCACAAAAGGAGTCAAATTGCATTTTGAGAAAGAATGCAAGGAATGAAACAGGAATAATGTTTAGTAATGTCCTCATGGTGATCTCATTCAATTTATAACAACTTCACTTTAACTGAAAATGATATTTCACATATATGCAAGGGAAACTTGACATCCTCAATTGACAGATGGTGACATGTTACCCCTCGGGAAGATTGTCGAAAATACAATGTCAGGTTTCACATGGACGGTCATAAAGCCCAGCTCTACCTCATCACTTCCTCTCTTGATCTCTCCACTGTCTCTGAATTGTCAGGCTCCTTGTCTAGCATCCAGAACTCAATGACAGAAGTTTCCTCCAGCTAAGGCTGGAATTTTCCATCCTCATTGGCATCGGGTGTCAAGGCAGGCGCGAGTAAACAATATGGTGGGAAGGCCAAAAATTGATTTCACGACATCATGAAACAAGTTTATAATCATCTGCTCAGCCCATCAATGGCAGGTCGCGTTTCCCGTCACCAGATGTCAGTGGGAACGTCGGGATCATCATGAGACTGCTTTCCAGAATCATCCGCCCATGCTGGATCATCCACGTCACACCGACGTGTTACACAACTGTACATAAGTGACGTGCGCCTGGTGAGCTGCACTTTGAACGGGACTTCGAGGTTTGTTTGCCTACCTTGCTTCGAGCAGCACTCATGTCATCAGCACCAGGCTTCGCAGGCAGCACCACATCACCTTTAAGGGGGCTCACATGCAAATCTCTACCTACCAGGCCAGCTGTATGGCAAGGGGTGACTTTTCAACAGCTGAAGGGTTAGGGCTTGTTTGGGAAAGGGAAGAGGCTGCAGGGCTAGGGCATTACTGGGGAAGGGGGTATCCTAGGGTGTGTGAGAGGGCACATGTTGATCTGTGCAAGTGGCCTCAAGATGATGAGGGCTGAGGAGGCAGTCTCTGGAGGAGATGAGGACAAATGGAGATGTGAGGGTGTGTGTGAGAGAGTGAGTGGTGATGTCCCTTGAGCTGGCAGTGAGTGAGATGCCAATGAATATGTGATGGTCTTGAGAGTGTGTGAGTTTAAAGTGATAGATAGTTGCCTTAATCTGGTGGCACGGATGAGATCATTCATCTGTTTTCTGCACTGGATGTCCGACCTCTTCTGTGCCGCATTGGCACTGACCACCTCTGCCACTGCCTCCCAAGCCGGAGTGGTGAGACAGATGATCCTCCTGCGGCAAAAGCGGGGGTAGAGGACATCATGGCGGGCCTCCACGGTGTCCAGAAGTAGTCCCAGGGATACATCACTGAATCGGGGGGCGCTGCACTCTTATTGGCTTTTGGGCCCATGTCTTCACCAGTGCCCTCTTGGGATGCAAGCATTGAAAAGTGTGCGCGAAGTTGCAGTTTAACTATGGCACCCTGCATGAGGAAGCGGCGAGGTAACGTGTGGTGGGCAAATCGGAGGCTGCCCGCCAGCGAGACAGCGTGTTTCCTGTGTCTGTACAACTAATGATGTAGGAATGGGACGAGACGGCGTGAAAAGCCGCCATTGCAGCTTGTGGGTAAAACATCCTCTCTCCCACCCGCTACCACGTTTAGTGCAAATCTGGGATGATTCTGCCCTAAATATTAAGACTGAACCAATTGTCTTCAGTCCCTGCCACAAACTCTGTTCCCTTGCCACTGACTCCATTCTCCCCTTGGCAATTGTCTGAGGCTGAACTAGTGTTGGTACTGTATTTGACCAAGATGTGTTTCAAACCACATAACTGCACCTCCTCAAGCTTCCACCTCCACAACATTGCCTGACTCCGTCCTTGTCTCTGTTCATCTGCTGCTGAAGCCCTGGTCCTGTGTTACCTCTGGACACGCCTATTGTAATGCTCTCCTCCCTAGCCTTCCCTCTTCTGCCCTCCTTAAGCTTGAGCACATCCAAAACACTGCTGCCTGTATCCTAACTCACACTGAGTCCCAATGAACCATCATTCCTGTGTCATAGGCCTGGATTTTCTGGTCCTGCCTGTGGCCAGAAATATTGTGGACGGGATGGAAAATCTAGAGAAGCAACCAAAAGTCTGTTGACTTCAGGAAGAAATTTCTGGTCCCAACATCCCGGCCATAGAATTATTTATAGAATAGCAGGAGGCCAATTGGCCCATTGAGTCCATACCAGCTCCACGCACAGCAGCCCCCTCCCCGCTCGATCCCCAAAGGCCTGTAAGTCAATTTCTTCCAACAGCCCATCCAATTACCTTTCGAAATCATTGATTGCTCTGTTCCCATGACCCTCGTTTACAGAAAATTCCAGATCACTGCCACTCATTAAATTAATAAGTTCTTCCTTAGATTCTGCCTGCATCCCCTGCCCAAAAGCTTAAATCTGTATCCCCAAGTCCTTCTGCCATTTGCTAATGGGAAGAGTTTTTCCCTGTCTACCTTATCTAAGCCTGTCACAATCTTGTACACCCCTATCAAATCTCCCCTCAAAATCCTTCGATCCAAGGAGAACAACCACAGCCTTTCCCACCTAACCTTGTAACTAAAGCCCTCATCCCTGGAACCTTTCTGGTGAACCTCCCCTGCACCTCCTTCATATCCTTCCTAAATTGTGGTGGCCTAAATTCAATGCAAAACTTTAGTTGGGGGCCTAAGCAGAGCTTTATAAAGGTTCAGCATAGCTTCCCTGCTTTTGTACTCAATTTATGAAGCCGAGAATCCCAGATTATTTGCTAAATACTCTCTCAATGTGCCCTGCCATCTTCAAAGATTGAAGCACATGCATCCTCAGATCGCCCTGTTCCTGAACACTCTTTAGAACAATGCCATTAAATCTATATTGCCTCTCCCTATCCCTTCTGCCACAATGCATCAACTTACACTTCTCTCTATTGAACTCTACCTGCCACTTACCTGCTTATCCAGGTGCTGTTGCAGGGGATTCACATCTTCCTCACTGTTTGCCACTCCAGACTTGGTATCATTGGCAAATTTTGAAATTCTATTTTGTATTCCAAGATCAAAGTCATTTATATTTAGCAAAACACAACCAGTGGCCCTAGCACTGACCCTTGGGAACACTAATATTTGGAGAATGCGTTAGGCACAAAGGGAAATTAAGCACCATGAACCTGGAATACTTTCTGCCTCAAAATCTATTAAAAGCAAAAAATATTTTTAACCCCTCAACTCCCATTTAAAATAACTTTGTAAAGGATATTCTAGCCCTGACCAATGTTATCTTATGGGAATGGTGTAGAAGATCCAACCGTACTTGATGATCTGCAATGATCTCCAATGACTGCTTGTCCAGCAACACCCCGGTTTAAAAATTCTCATCCCTTTTTTTAAATTCCTCCATGACCTTGTCCCTCGCTGTCTCAGTAACTATCTCCAGCCCTACAATCTTCTGAGGTCACTGTGTTTCTCCAATTCTAGCCTCTTGAGCTTTCCCAATTTTTATTGCTGAGCCATTATTGGCTGTGCCCTCAGCTACCTAGGCCCTCTACTCTGGAATTCCCTCCCTAACCCTCTCTGCCTCTCTACCTCTCTCTTCTTCTTTAAGACACTCCTTAAAACCAACCTCTTTAACTCGGATTTTGGTCATCTCTCCTAATATTTCCTGACTTGGCTCGATGTCAAATTTTGCTCGACTATATTCCTGTGTAGTACCTTTGGATCATTCGTCGCATTAAAGGCACTATATAAATGCAAGTTGCTGTTCTTGTTAAAGTGGTGAGTAGATGAAACACCCTGGTCTATGGTGAGCTACCTCTCTCCGTGGGAGTGGTGCTGGGTATCACAGATGGATCGCCTGATAACAATCACCCTCAAGGCCAACAAATGAAAATAACCATCTTCACTGAGATAGGAGGGGATGAGAAGCACATGGTGAACCCACAATACCTTCAGGAGAAAAGGCATTGGGGAGCTAATTGGCAATAAAACAAGGAAGGGAAAGAGAGGGAAGTCTTTATTGGAGAGCTTTTTCTTTCTAAACCCCTCACCTACTATTTTCCAAGGCCACCCACCAGCAATCGTCATCCCAAATGATGCGGTAAGCAGATTGATACTTTGGAGGCAGATCTCTGTTGTTTGGAGGGCTCAAGAGGCTCTGATTTATTGATGCGAGAAGAGAAGGTTGAGAGGAGATTTGATAGAAGTGTTCAAAGTCATGAGGGGTCTGGACAGAGTAGATAGGAAGAAACTGCTCCCATTGGCCAAAGGGCCAAGAACCAATCTAAGGCAATTGGCAAAAGAAGCAATGGTGACATTCGGAAATTTTTTTTACACAGTGAGTGGTTAGGATCTGGAATGCACTGCCTGAGAGTGTGGTGGAGGCAGGTTCAATCATGGGAATTGGATCATTATCTTAAAGAGCAATATTTGCAGGGCGGTGGGGAATGGACAGCGGAGTTGCCCTTGCAGAGAGTTGGCACTGGCTTGACAGCCAAATAGCCTCCTTCTGTGCTATAATCATTCTATGATTCTATTTGCTAAATAGTTGCTAAAGCTGCAAAATCTCACCAGGCAGGTCATTCAGGTTAGCTATCCTTCAACTTAGTTTTCTGTACTTCTAAATCATTATTGTACGCATGTTATAATCTATGCCTGGAGAGCACCCATAATTACCAATCCCTCTTTACATTCCATGGATGTCTGGGATAGGTTGCGTGTGAAATGGAAAAACAGCACAAGCCTCTGTAATGTTGTGGAATGGATGGACAACTGACAATGGAACGATGGTGCAGTGTGGCTATAGATAACATAGCTAACCCCCTGGTTAAAGTTAGGGTTTAAGGTTAAGCTTCTGTATTAGGATGAAGCTAATGGTTCAGTATAGAAACCATGAACTGGATTTTATGCTCCTCTGCTGGCACGTTTAAAGTTTAAAATGTTTAAAATGCAACTCTTGGCCTACCCGCCTGCCCCTAATCTGACTCCTATTTACGAGGTGGAGGGGGAGGTGTTAGTGTGGTGGAGATTTCAGGCGACTGGCCCTCTCTTGGTCCAATTGAGGCCCCCAAGTGGTCAATTGATGGTTGCTTAAGTACCTCAATTCACCCCCACCATTATTTTACCCATGACACAGGGCAGCCCAGCAGCTTTCACTGCGCAGGCTGGTGTTGGGGAGGGGAAGTTGTGGGGGGGGGAATTCTCTTTTGGGGGTCCTCTTTTCCCATCAGAGGCAACCCCTCTAAGGTCATACCTCACCTTCAACCCTCACCCCTGGCCTCTCAAATCCAGCCCCCCCCACAGCCCTCACACCCCACACTCAAGCCTTCCAGCCTGGCCTCAGTGATTCTCTGGACTTACACGAAGTTTGACCTCCATGTTCCTCTTCTTTGACGACTGCCTGCAGTTCCTGCAGTGGTCACCACTTGAACCTGGTGCTGCTGGGACTACAGAGCTACCAGCCAATCAGATTGACTGAGGCAGGACTTCCTCCCTAGATGGGGGCAGAGGTCTCACCCTGAGCCAATTAACACCCCCGTGAGCATTTAATGGCTGTGGGGCAGCCAGCTTTCTCGTGGGCAGTCTCCCAACCAACTCAGCCGGGAGGATGCCCTGTAAAATCCAGCCCCATATCTTTTTTTAATTATAATTCACAGTGATTGACCAGTCCCTCCTTTACATAACATTTTCAACATCTAAATGCAGAGTTATTAGCAGCAAAAATATGCTTGTTTACCTCACTATATCCAACTAGGAGAAATTGTTCATCATCCTACCATTTGTCTTAGAATAAAGGATCAGCCATTTATAACTGAGTTGAGGAAAAATCTCTTCGTTCAAAGGTGTGTGAATTTTTGGAATTCTCTTCCCTCACGAGCTGTAAAGTTCAATGGTAGAATATATTCAAGACACAGGTCAATAGGTGGTTGGGTACCAAGGAAATTAAGGAATATGGGTAAGGTGCAACTAGGTAGAGTTGTGGCAGAAGATCAGCCATGATCTTATTGAATGGCAGAGCAATTCTGAAGGGCTGAATGGTCCACTCCTACTCCTATTTCTTAAGTTGTTATGTACCCGTGTTTTAATGCAGCAATCTTTTCTCAACAGTGTGGTAAAAAATCGATCTCTTTAATTTACCTCAGGAATAAAGTCTATTCAAAGGAGGAGTATCAGGTCCATCTCTGTTCTTAAGGGCCAAGCCAATGCTGCTCATTTAGTTTCAATGGCAGTAGTCTAGTTCTGGCTTTTTTGATCAAAGTTAGTTAGTTCCTGATCTTAGCTCTGAGTTTTTCTCCAGTGCCTGACAAGGCGACAGCGTTCAAGGTCACCTTGTGAGAGATGGAGACAAGAAGCCCAACTGATTCTACATCTTCCTTGTGAAAATCTGGTCTTCCCTCACTAAACCTTCCTTAAACCTATTGTAAGAATTGAATTAGGTGGTAAAACAACCTGACAAAACTGTTTTGTTTTTGTTTTGAAACATGCCGAGAAACTGTCCCTCGAGTCTCATTGAAATATATCTTCTAACATCTCACTCAGCATGCAGTTTTCCTTCTAATTGCATCTTCTGGCCTGGAGCGTTTATATAATTGGGTCCATTTGACTGATGGAGGTCAAGCAGTAGCTAGGCTTAAATAGCTCTTCCAAAAGACCTCAACAGATTTATTAGCTGCTTGGTTGGGAACTTGTCAAATTGCCAGAAAGCTGCAGTTAGTGCCAGTTTGACACAGTCGGCAGTTCTCTCACCTCTGAATGATGAAGGTTGTACTTTTGTGCTCCCAACCCCAATACATGATCCAGCAAGGTTAATGGCTCAGTACAGCATGGAGGTTGGTGCTACTCTGTCAGAAGTGGAAACTTCTGAGGGTGTGTTAAACCGGAGCCCTGCCTAACTGTTCAGGGGAAAAGGAGGTTGAGAGGGTATTTGATAAAGGTATTCAAAATCACGAGGCGTCTGGATGGAGTGGATAGGGATTGGTGGAAGGACTGAGAGCTGGGCGGCACAGATTTAAGGTAATTCGCAAAAGGACAATGGCAACATGAGGAAAAGCATTTTTATGCCGTGAGCTAGGATCTGGAATGCATTGCCTGAAAGTGTGGTGGAGGTAGGTTCAATTAAGGCATTCAAGGGGAATTGGATTATTATTTGAAAAGGAAATGTTCAGTGCTTTGGGATGAATGCAGGGGAGTGGCACGAGGTGAATTGCTCCTTCAGAGAACCAGCACAGATACAATGGGCCAAATGGCCTCCATCAGTGCTGTAACCTTCTATGATTCTATAAATATTAAAGATGCCATGGCATTATGGGATTTTCTCATACATGGTTGGAGAGCAGGGGGAGGAGTCAGTGGGATAGGTAATTTTGACTTAACTTCTTTTGGGAAACTGATATGGGGTGAAGTTATTGGATTGGGTGGGGTAAAAAAGGTCAGCATTACGCCCGACCCTGTGTGTTTCCTGCTCAATTGGTGAAATTCTCCCACTAGATGCCGTAGTGGGTAGGTAAAATGACATTTTACCCATTGGTTGTGATGGCGGGTTTTCAGGCCGTATCATCCCGAACCCGCTTCATTATTTATGCACTCCTGGGAAACATGCCTTTTCCATGGTGAGCAGGCTCTCATTCGCCTGCCTGCCATGACCCCGCCACTGCATCACGCCAAGCGCCATATTTAAAGTCCAGCTGCAAGCACACATCTCAGTGTTTCCAGACCACCACTTCTGCACGGAAGACATGGCCCTGAAACTGAAGAAGATTGCAGCCCCCAGGTTCAGAATAAGTCTCTGGAGCGACTTTTGGATGTTGTGGAGGCCTGTCGGGATGTCCTCTTCCTCCGCTCCGGCCACAGGGTGGGCAGCAACATGACCAATCCAGCTTGGAAGGTGGTGGCAGTGGTGGTCAGCGCCAATGCCCTTCAGAAGGGGACAGCCATCCAGTGCCCCAACAGGATGAATGATCTCCTCTGTTCCATCAGGGTAAGTGTCTCTTTACGTCACTCACAACTTACACATTCACAAACCCAGCACATATCCACAGGGCCATCACTCACTGCCAGTTCAAGGGACATCACCATTCACTCTCTCACACTCACTGTCATTATCCTCATCCCATCCATGGGACTAACGAACATCCACACAGGCCAGGCATGCTTGTCATCTGGCCTGGCAGGCATCCTGCTTAGACTTTCTCCATCTCTATCCATGCAGGACAAGCAGGCACACAACAAGAGAGAGGGGTCGCAGACCAGTGGTGGAATGCTCGAAATTAAGGTCCTCACAGACTTTGAAAACAGAGTGATCCAGCTGGCCAGCCAGGATCTCAAAAGGTACTGTGTTGATGGTGAGGTCAGCGGTGTGGATCCAGTGAGGATCCAGCAATGCAACGTCCATCAGAAAACCATGCCATGAGTGCTGTGTCCTCTTTCACAGGCCACTGCCATGCACTAATTATCTCTCCTTGCATCTGCAGGCACATCTGCCCAAACAGCCGACAGAGTCCATGACCCAGGGCCTCCAATCAAGCCCCAAAGATACCTCAGAAGAGGAACCTGGAGGCACCCTCCCTGAAGTCCCATCACAGTGCTCACCCACACCCTCCACCAGCGCAAAGACACAGACCTTGATGGGACCTAGTTTCAGAGTAGCCTGGGGATCACAATCTGGTGAGCACATCGCACTTTCTGATCTACAGCAGGTGGAAGCAGGGACTTCCCATGTCCTCGGCACTCGGAGGACTGCTGGAGGCCAGAACATGGCTGAGCCCGAGTCAGATGACGAGCCTCTGGACTCGGTCATATCACAGTAGCTGGGGCTGCAAAGGCTAGCTCAGGAACAACAGGAAGAGATGTCCACTGACGGAAGATTCCATCGGCCTTCACTCTGAGGTGATAGTGCCGGCATGCCGATGCACAGAGATTAGGACTGGTAGGATGGTGGCCCCTATGGAGATCTTGGTCCAGGACTTTGCTCCTGCACTGCTGCGTGGGCTCAACTCCATCGTTGATGCCATGGTTGGCTTCCAACAGTGAGTACGCGAAAGAGATGCCGGGCAACTCAATCCCTGCTTCTCAAGGAGTCAGCATGGGGCCCCCAGGCACCATAGGGTGGATGATCCACAGGTGCAAACTCCAGGCCCATCCTTCCAGGTGACTCTGAGAGTGTCCAGCCCATCTGACTCCCCTCTTTCTGTGACCTCAGCAGCTCTAGCTCCACAGGCTGAGGAGGGTGTCACTGCCACACAGCAAGACCCTGAAAGCAGGCTGGGGCCCTCCAAGTCTCGGCCCTCCAGATGACATCTGCCAAAGTCAGATCATCACAAATAGGGCATCACAGCCAGCAGGCTGCCTCCACCTCTGCTGTGGATGTCCAGGGAGCACCAAGACGTAGCGGCAGGGTTAGGACAGTCAAGGAGAATTAGTTGTAAAGCCTGGGCAAGGGTGTTAATCACTTGTACATACTGTTCACTATTGTCAATAAACTCCTAAGAATGTCCTCCCTGCCTATGGCTCCTTATTCTGATGAGCAGTGTTCTTGTCACTCAGAAGTGAAACCTTTCTGCACAACATAAAGGCAGGTGTCTCAGCCCAGGGCCTCTTCCCTGTGCTTTGTGCAACCTTCAGGCCAAAGTGATGATCCAGCCTCACACTCCCTGGACACATTACCTCGACGGTGCTTGTCATTGCTGCCAGAATGTAGTGGGCAGGCGTCACAGAGTTCTCTCATTCTCTCAGAGTGCTCTCAGCACCTTTATGGAGGGCTGGGCCCCATCTCTCCAGCATCTATGACCACTGATGCTGTGCTCCAGCTCCTGAAGGGCTGAGGTGCTGAAGGTGGACAAAGCACCAGATGATTCTAAAATTTCATGGCTGCATCTCTATGATATGACCCTGGTCATGGAATGCAAGTGAGCTGCCCTCGGCCAGACAGGAGTCAGACATTCTCAGAGGCTGGTATTGAGAGACTATTAGAGCCTCCACCTTGTCTCCATGACAAGAGCATTCTCATAGAGGATATTTGCGCTGCCATAGCCAGACTGGAGACCAACGTTCACAAATGCAGTGTGACGAACTATGGGGTCTCTTCGCTGCATGTCGTCATCATCCTCCACAAATCTGGCAAGTGCACCTGCTTCATCTAGCCAGTGCGAGGGCCTCATCCCCATTATCGATGCCTCCGAGGGCCTCCTCAGCCTCATTCCTGTCTGCGTCCTCCTTATCGAAGGAGATGTGCTGCTCCTCCATCTCCTCCTCAGCCAGCTCCTCTCCCTGTTGCGGCACCAGGTTGTAAAGGATGCAGCAGATGACGACAATGCATGACACCCTGTGCAGACTGTATTGCAGGGCTCCACCAGACTGGCCCAGGCACCATAGCCTCACCTTCAGCATCCCAATGGTCTGCTCCACCAAGATGCGATGTGCAGTACGAGCCTCGTTATACCATTGCTCTGCTGCAGTCTAAGGCCGCCACACAGGTGTCATCAGGCATGACCTCTGCAGGTAGCCCTTGTCCCCGAGAAGCTATCCCTGCAGCCTCTGTGGACCTTGGATGGCTGCAGGGAACTGTGACCAATTGAGAACGTAGGAGTTGTGCACACTCCCTGGAAACCGTGCGCACACCTGCAGGATGCATTTCTGGTGTTTGCACACCAGCTGCACATTTACTAAATGGAAGCACTTGCAGTTGATGTAGTCCATCGTGTGTTGCGATGGAGATCTGAGCAACACATGAGTGCAGTCAATAGCACCCTGCACCTGTGGGAAACCTGAGATCTGGGTGAATGCAGTCGCTTTTGCATCCTGGCTGTCCTTGTCTTGGGCGAAATGCACAAAGTTGTGTGCCCTCTCAAAATGGCATCCATGAATGCATTTGTGGGTGGAGGCTTGTGAGATCCCACAGAGGTCACTGTGGAGGCCTGAAGAAAGCCACTGGTGTAGAAATTGAGTGCCATGGTCACTTTCACAGCCACTGACAGCAGATGCCCTCCATGTCCATGTGGCACTAAATCCTGCAGTAGCTGGCAGATGTGAGGGATCAGTTCCCTAGACAAGTGCAGCCTTTGGTGACACTGGTTCTCGGTCATCTGCAGGAATGAAAGGTGGCATCTATAGACCCTGGGTGTCACTAGGCGCTGGCCTGCAATGGCTTTCTGTGGTTCTTGGGCGACGTGTGCAGGAGCCCCAGCTGTCCCATCTTTCTGAGGCTGCTGCTCCTGCCTCTGCACAGCCAGAAGCCTCAGTCTCTCTCTCCTCCATTGTCTTCGCTCTCTGTAGGCCATCAGGCATACAGCTAGTTCATCAGGCTCCGTGATCCTGATGTACTCCTTCTGCAAGATGAAAGAGAGAGACACATGGTTAGCATGGGTGCACTAAGAACCTGTTCTGGTTAAGTGTGATGGCCCCTTAAAGCTTCCTGGAGAGTTCTGGCTACCACTTGGATGGCCAGAGATTAATGCACTGCAAGGCTGTCCTGTTAGTTTGAACCATGGGGGAGACTGGTCCAAACCGGGATGCTGACATTACAAGGGGCTTTGAGTGCCTCCAGCAGTGACTGCTACATGGCCAGCTTTAGCAAGGAGGTTGCACAACATGTGCAGTCCAACTGCTTTGCAGTCCAGTAAAGTGCTCATGAATTTGCAGTCTGTATGGGGAGTGGTGCAAAGCTCTGGAAGACTTAGTGGCACTTTGATGCCTCTGTGTTGCTAAAATAGGCAGATAAGCTAAGAGCCTGACCCCAAAGCAACAGGTGATCCTGGCGAGCTCTGGCGAATGCTACTGTGCACAGTTCACCCAAAGTGCAGACCGCCAAGTGCAGATTGCCTCTCTGCTGTTGTGAAACATGTTGGCGTGCTTTCCTGCAGACAGGGATGGATAATCCAGCAGGGCTGCAAGACCCTGGTGGGACGACCTGATAATGATATGCTGATGTATCACAATGAGGCTCCTGATGACCGATGGTGGGAAACGTGGCTACTGTTGGCAGGCTGAGTGGACAATCCCGAGCTCCCTTCCCACCGTTGTGAAACCAATCGCTCCATATTGTCTGCTCACACCACCGAACATGCCTGCCACCAGCGGGCACAGAAAATTCTGCCCAATGATTCAAGTTAAGATTACCCTCCGTAAACTTGAGCCCATCCAAATCTCTACTGTCCTGGCTTACACCTAGTCCTGTTCACTCATAACCTCTGAATTTGCTGATCTGCTTTGGGCTCCAGCCCACCAATACCTTGATTTTTAAAATTGTCATCCATGTTTTTAAATCCCTCCATAGCCTCATCCCTCTCTACCTTTGTAACCTCCTCTGACTCTGGACCCTCCAAGATCTCTGTGTTCCTTCAAGCTTGGCCTCTTGAGCATTCCTGAATTTAATTGCTTCACCAGTGCTGGCTGTATCTTTAGCTGCTGAGACCCTAAGGTCTGAAACTTCCTAAATCTCTCCACATCTCTTTCCACCTTTCAGATGCTTTGAAAAATATTCCTTTGACCAAACTTTTGGTCACCTGTCTGAATATATTCTTATGCGTTTGATGTTAAATATTTTTGTTAATGCTCTTGTGAATATCATGGGATGCTTTTACTATATATAAGGCACTATATAAATGCAAGTTGTTGTTGTCGTTTACCAAATTAACAGGTGAGGTACTTCACTGTGGACAAGGATCCGCAAAATCTACCCTATCATACCATATTGCACACCTGCCCCACCCTATAAAGTGAATATATTCAATATACTGCAAAGTTACATACATAAAGCTACAAACAATCCTAATAAAAAACATCAAGGGCATGAACAGGCTAGTCACTCTACTTGAAGTTCATCACCCAAGGTACCTGAGAAATCCTAACTCTGGTGTCTACTTTTTCTCCCTGCCAAGTTATTCTAGACATTCACCATTGTTTATGTGATGGCGTTCCTCCACCTGTTTGACATCCTGCCTTATCATAACATTCAGGGTTTGCCAAACTGCAGCCATTTAAACAAGTTCTTCTTAATCATCATTTCTCGAGGCTGTGAAATTGAACCTGTTTTTAAACCATTTCTTATTGGTGTGCGGGGACTGACAGTGGCCAATCTTGGGCACCAATAAGGGGAAACACATTGGATGATATTTTCCTGTCATTTGTCATTCCAAAAGAACAGGCATGCCTATGTTTGGAAGAATGCATTGTACATTCAAATTAGCCATAACATATATCAAATGACTAACTTAATTTACATTTGGTGATGATGTGCTACAGTTCACTCAGAGAGTCCAAGTTGCTGTGGCAACATGCACTTTCCACATGCATGTTGCAGTCTGGAGCTATGGATAGTGATGGTAAAGGCTCCAGTGTTCTTTCCATCACATGGCTGACCAGGAATCACACCTGCACTTACCACTGGCCTAGGTTGGAAGGACTTGCAGGTTGATACTCAAGCTGTCTGGCCATGTTATAAATGCACCTTCCTTATGTATCAAGTCCTGGGGTGAGACGTGAACCCAGAGCTTCTAGCCCAGAGGCAAGGACACTTTCCACTGCACCACAAGACCTATATTCACATTTGCCATATCTATATTGAAAGACCAACTACTTTCAGATTAATATTTTATATCGGCTGACCATCTATATTCAGATGACTATCTTGTACTTTTAATTAGTTTCTGTAAATATTTTGTAGATAAACAGACATATCCATACATCACTGGAACAATCGTGTTGATGCTTTTCTGGTCCTCTAGAGTCTGAGGACTGAATCGCCCCAGATTTGCACTAAGAGCGGTAGTTGGCAGGAAAAAAGATGTCTTACCTGCCGGCAGAATTGTCGGCTTTTCACACCATATTGTCCTACTCCCCCCTCATTAATTATGCATTCCTGGGAAACACTCTGGGTTGCTGGCTGGGCAGCCGATGATTCGCCTGCACCCCCATCAGCTTAGGTACTCAGTAAATCGGGCATCATGTTTAAAGGCCGTCCCTGCACAGAGCTAGCACTCTTCAAGAGGTAGGAAGCTGCTAGGAACTGATAGCTGCCAAAGGGAAAAAACATGCTGCCCTCAGATTTAGCGAAACCACACTCATGTGCCTACTGGAGACAGTGAAGGCTTGCCACAAAATCATCTGCTCTGCTCTGGGTGAAGACCAGCAAGCAAGGTCACCAATCCAGCATGAGAGGCGGGGGCAGTGTTGCTCAGCACCAACGTCCTGTAAAAGAGGACAGCCACCCAGTGCAGGAAGAGGATGAATGATCTCCTCCGTTCCGCCAAGGTAAGTCACACTCACAAACCCATCACACATCCATAGGGATCTCACACCTCAATGGACAACACCACTAACTCTCACACACACCCTCTCATCTCCATCAGGCTCATATCCTTTGAAACTCGTGTCCTCATCCCATCCATGGTTCCGCTAACTACACAAACATTCTACACAGTGCCATGTATCCTGCTCACAGTCCCTCCATCTGTTTTCAAACAGGGGAAGCTAGCTGACAATGGAAGAGAGAGGTCCCAGACCAAGGCGGGGGGGGGGGGGGGGGGTGGGGGGGGGGGGGGGGTTAGGTGGAGTGGGCCACATTAGAACCCCTCATTCACTTTGAGGAACATGCCATTCTGCTGACTGGTGAGGATGTGGATCGTGCCAACAGCAATGCTGAGGTCTGTATAGAACACTCTTGTGAGGATCCTGCACCACATCATCCCTCTCAACACAAATGTGAGCGCTCTCTCTCCTGCTTTTGACTCTGCTGCCATGCCCTCATTATCTCTACTTTGGTTCACAGGGAGCTCTGCCAAGTGACCGACACCCTCAGTCAGCCAATCCCTCAGCTCCGTCCACATCCGCACCTCCAGCCAAGAGGACACCTCTTCCATTGAAGAGCTGGAAATAACAGCCTGGAAGACCTGTCACAGCATTTACCCACAATCTCCAACAGCGCAGAGACACACACCTCGCTAAGGCCTAGATCTAGAGCAGGCTCAGGTTTACAATCCAGTGGTCATTGCACGGACATGTGTCCGCAGCAGGAGGATGCAAGTTCAGCCAAGCTCCCCAGCACTCAGAGGACTGCTGGGGATCAGGCATCTGTGAGGTCCGAGTCAGATGATGAGCCTCTGGATTCGGCTTTCCAACTCATCCTGGAGAGCTGGCAGAAGGCGGGGGAACATCAAACAGAGCTGTGGAAGCCCTCAACAGAGTGGCACACGAGTTGGAGGAGTACGTCCACCTGGTCTCTGAGGAATTGGTGCTTACATGTACATGCATGGAGGTCTCCATGGAAAGGATGGCAGACACCATGGAGATCCTGGTTCAGCAGAACGCAGAGATGCGTGCAGACCTACACTCCATCGCAGTAGCCATGGGTGAGTTCCTGCAGTGGCAGCACGAGAGGGAAATGGAGCATCTCGACATCCCCCCAGGTGCTCCTTCCCCTCAAGGAATCAGGCTGGGATTCCCAGGCATCCAAAGGGAGGAAGAGTGGCAGATGGACACCTCAGGGTCATCAACTCAGGAATCTCAGAAGCTGTCCTCTCCTTCTGAGTCCTTTTTGCCTGTGACCACCTCAACCTCATCCTCTGTCACCGCAGAGGAAGCAGCTGGCCCACAGGAGGGCAGCCAAAGCAGGCCGGGGCCTCA
Source organism: Carcharodon carcharias (assembly GCF_017639515.1). Lineage (NCBI taxonomy): Eukaryota > Metazoa > Chordata > Chondrichthyes > Lamniformes > Lamnidae > Carcharodon > Carcharodon carcharias. The sequence goes on along the minus strand of NC_054485.1, from coordinate 50,450,789 downwards.
AGGCTTCTGCTCTCCAAAGGACACATGCCGAAGTCATCAGAGGCAACAGGGCCAACCATTGACAGGCAGTTTCCATCCCTGCTGCAGATGTCAGGGCAGCACCTAGAAGAAGTGGTAGGCCTAGAAAAGTTAAGAATTTCTGAGCACAAGTCGTTGCATGGGTGAACACATTTTGTCACTTTATAATCTGAAAATATATTCACTTTCACTGAATAATGTGTAATGCTGTCTTTCAGTGTTATTCACAGGCTTTGTGAGTCCTCCCCCTGCATTTCTCCCCCACTAGCAGTGCAGCCACATGTAGCTGGACCAGGAGTGATTCTGGATGGAGAAGTGTGTGTGGGGCTGGGCCTTTCAGAGCCTCGTACGAACATTCTTGCATGCACAGGAAGCCTTCAGCTATCACACTCATCTCACTGCCCCAAGCATTTTCAACGCTGCCTGATGGGTTCTCCTTCAGTTGCCTATTTAAGTTGACTTGCGTCGCTGCCCTCCCACTGATCACACTCCCATGCAGCACTTCCAAGTTTAGAAGCATGGTGGCTGTAAAGTACGTTTTCAGCTCCTTTGTTCTTTCCCCTCCCCCAGTCACCCATGTCCTTTCCCCCATCACTGTTGACCACCTCCTCGGTATCACCTTCCACTTCTCCATCCTCACCTACCAGCCTGAACCCTTTTCTTTCCTGGATGACCAGGTGAAAGTGCACGCTCCCTATCTTCCCGAGAATCTCACCCCAATCCGCAGTGACCTCCCCCAACCTCCTCCTTCCCACCCCAGGGTCTATGTCTGCCTCCGAGTCCCCATCAACCACCCTCGCCATCTCTTCCACTGCTACTGTTGTACCCTCACCCCCAATTGGATCACTCTGCCCCCTTTCATACTCACCATTCCCTCCCACCACGCCCACCTTCAGTTCACTCCATAGGAGGCTGTCATCGACTCCAAAGACCCCTCCCTTGCACATTCACCTGGACATATCCCATCCTTACTCCTTCCTCTACCCTTACTCCTTCCTGCCCCCTGGACTCCTTCCTCCCCCAGACTCCTTTCCCCCTCTGATCTCACTCTTCCCCCGACTCCTTCCCACCTCTGAACTCCTTCCTCCCTCTAGACTCCTTCCTCCCCCAGAAACTCTTTCTTCCCTCTGAAATCCCTCCTCCCCCCAGATTCCTTCCTCCACCCGGACTCCTTCTACCCCCTGAAGCCCTTCCCCCTTCCGAACTCCTTCCCTTCCAGCTTCCTCCCCACTTACAGCTACATCCCCAGTTGCTGCACTCTCCCCATTACACCCTCCTCACCCTGTACTCCCTCCTCCCCCTCCCAACCTCACCCATCGTTCCCCACCCCCAACCTCACCCCCCCAACAGCAGTTTTCCCCCCTCCCAACCTTACCCCCTCCTCCCCCCCATTCACCTTCCTCTCCCAGTCAAACCTAGACCTTCCTCTCCACCCCCTCATCAATCACCTGTAGCAGCCCATGGCCAAGACCCTGGTATCCAGAAGCATGCCCCAAGCATCAATGGTGACCTCCGACCTTCCGTGAGCTGCTTCGTAGCAGAACCATATCCATGAGAGCCCACACAGCGTTGTGATGCACGTGTTACTCCAGGGTCCGGTAGCTGTAGGGCTGCACCGTCTTCCGTTCCTCGGATGTCCGCGATGTGAGCAAGGTCCTAATGGCAAATCCCAACCTCTGCATGTCACGCTTGTCCAGATGTGTTCTGGGTCGGCTTGTTTTCCCGCCGATGTCTTTGGATGATCTTGCTTGGGGAGGGCAGATGTATTAAAATGACATTCCCGACGTGCAGCAGTGGGGAAGGCAGCCCGCCATCGACAGCTGCAGCGGGCAATCGCAAACATGATACAAAACCGATTTTTGGCCTTCTTGCAGACTGTCCAGTCATGCCAGCCATGACGCCCGACACCATCAGGGACGGAAAATTCCAGCCTGAGTTTTGAAATAGGGGTCCGCAAAGGAATTCCAATGAGCCCGTGAAGTCATCCAGTTTCTGAGCTTTTCTGCATCTGCTGACTTCATACAAAAAATATTTCTGTTGCTGTACGATAATGAAAATGCATTTTTTTGGAATGATAAGAGCATTTTCCTTTAGATTGCTGGAATGAGGAAGTTAGGTCACGGGGTTGTCAGGACTTTATTAAAATTAGCATAAGGGTTCACTCAGGATATATCAATATTTTCAGGCTGTCTTCAGCAGTGATGTCAATATATTCTGGAAAGGACCCCAACACTAGCAGTGCTTCCTGAGGAATGTCCTTTCTTTTCTCAGTGGTTGCCCAGTAATGCATCAATATTTTTTTCTTCTATGTCCTTTCATGGGATGTGGGCATCACTGGCTAGGCTAACACTTATTGCCCAACCCTATTTGCCCTTGAATTGAGTGGCTTGCTAGGCCATTTCAGAGGGCAGTTCAGAGTTAACCACATTGCTGTGGACCTGGAGTCGTAAGTAGGCCAGACCCAGATGAGGATGGCAGATTTCCTTCCCTAAAGGACGCTAGTGAACCAGACAGGTTTTTACAACAATATTTATCCAATATTTTCAGGAAGTCGCCCACATGGAAAAGTTTGGATCTAGTGAGTTAAACACAAGGTGAGCTAATGGGGCATTGAGTGATGTTAACATGCATGGAACTGAGGCTGTAAGTGCTACAGTGTGTGATAATAGAATGCATCCAACTGTTGAATTGTGATAAAGAATGCAGAATATTGACAGCTATGTGTTCAACTTCTAACAGGCTGCCACCCAACAGTGTCAATCCATAATGACAGCCATCAGATTGCTCTGTAAACTTTGGCTGGAAGATGGCTATTGCCAAGCCTTAAAATTCACAGCTGGTACAAGTGGACAAGTAAAGTGAATAAAATTTACCTACGGCTCACTTGCTATTAAAAAAAATTATTTTCGATAGACTTATAAATGCTTGGAGTAATCAACCGTGAAGAGCTGAATATGGAAGGAATAGCAAATCTGAGTTGCAAATAATGAAACAACCTTGCTGGAGATTTTTGTTTGGCGGTCAGTTAATATTCTCCAATCAGTTGCATCACTTTTCCTGCAACAAACTGACTAATGGAGAGTTTGGCCTTGGATTGTACAAACTGTTGAATGTTCAAATATAATAGATGGCCTTGTAGCAGAAGAGTGATGGATTAGGCAATTAAAGGGCTAGCGTAACAGGATCATTCTTTATAATGCTGCTGCCTTATGACTATCAGTAAGATTTCTTTAAATTCCATTCCTGATCATTATTGTTCTTCAACCACCACTACTAAAACAGATTGCCTGGTCATTATGTCTTCACTGTTGTGAGAGCTTCCTGTGCATAAATTGGCTGTTGCATTTTGCACATTATAAAAGTAAATTACATTTTCAAAAGTAGTTAATAATATGTTGAGAAATCCCGAGGCTGCAAAAGACACAGTATAAATTTAAGTCATTCTCTCTCTCTTTCTTTTCTGAAAGAAAATGTATCCGTGCGCTTACTTTGTAACTGCATCGCCCATTGTGGAATGGAGCCATGCAAGAAGACTCCGGGTTCACTCTCTAGTTTGTACTGATGCTATTGACCTCGGCTTCCTTGGATTCGGGAAGGGAGAGAATCAGGCAGCTTCCCCAGCCCTGATCACTATCTAGCATTTCCTGCTCAAAGGTTTGTGTGTACTATCAGACAAGTACGGAATTTGGATTTGGTTTGCGAGCCTCACCATCTGCCTACCCGATCCCCTACTGCTCCGAGACTCCCCCTCACCATCTGGGCTTACATGAGGAGAATGTCCAGTGAGGTTTACTAGATGGTGACCAGCAGTCATGGAACCAAAGCTTTGCTTTTGGGAGGTGAATAAAATAGAACGTACAGGGAGAGATAAAAAGAGACATCCCGCAATTATTGGCTATTTCCATTGTAATCTTTAGATTTTTCCCACATGACTTACTATGATATTGAATGCCTGAGATTACAGATAAGGGTAATTTTGTGAAATTGCTCTTGTGGTATGGAATCTTATCCACCAGTGCGCAACAGAAAGCTGGACACTGTCCCTCCCTCTGTGAATTTCCATGCTCAAATTCCTGATGTTCATCCCCAGCAGGTAAGCCTTCACATTAAAAGCATTATTTTGTAAAGATACTGTTCTAATTTATTTGTGATAGTGTTTTCAAAATAACTAATAAACATCATGGCCCAGAATATGCTGACAAAATAACGGCCAGTTTAATGAGCTTCTCATTATTACTGTGTAAATCATCCAGTAAATTATGGTGAGGAAGAGATGTCTCATGATTTGCAAATCACCATAAATTGCTGGACAATTTATGCTGCTCAATGGTTAGCCTCAGGAAATGGCCAGTCACCCATCAGCCTCCTCAGTTATTTTTAAGAACTTCCTGGATTTACGCATTAAATTCACTGGAGAATGTTAAGGCTTGTACTTTAACAATGATAATTGTTAATGCAATGCTGATCATTCTCTCTGGGCCAGAAAGGGAACAACTTTAACAGTCAAGTCTTATTCCTGTTTGGAGTAAATTCTGTTTAGAGATTGTTAAAGTTTCATATTTTATATTTTTTCTAACTTATCCATTCTCTCTTTTTTACTCATCCTCTTCACCCAAGCTTTTTTTTCCTCTCATTTCTCAGCCTGTAGCTGCCTTGAATCTAATTTACCCTCCTGCTCTGTCAATCCTCTGCTTCATTATCAATCTTGAAATCTCATTGGATAAGGGGATATATTGTTGATCCTGCCAGTTGCTGGATTTTACATTTTTTGGTGGGAAGAGCAAGGAAGCTTCAGTGGTCGCCTCGCTTCCCCCCTCCCTCCACCCCTCCCCCGACATCTCAGCTTGTCGAATCAAGTGCTGAATAGCCAATTAGTGGGCATCTGGTGGCTCAGAGGTCAATTAGAGGTGCAAAGTGGGGCTTCTGCGTCCAATCAGGATGTGTACCTTGCAGCAGCGGGGTAATGCTGCAAACAGGAAGTTGGATACTGCCACAAGTTTAAAGACCCCCTGTTCTCTAAATCTCTATTTTTATTGAGGGCTCAAAAAAGCTAAAAAAAAAATGAGGTGAAAATAAATGTAGATTTTGCCACCTTGCCCAGCAGAACCTGCTGCTACTTTCAGCCATGGTCCCGGTGGGAGGCCTTTTCTTCCACCCTTGTGCAGCCCGAACTTTTTCACGTCCGACACTCTTAAAAACGCAGCAGGCAATGAAAAATTGCAGTGTTGTCAAAAAGCTCAATGACTTGTTAATTAGTTATTTCAAAATGGTGGGTGAGCAACTGACTTCCGCACCCACTCGCTTTCTGAAATTTGGGAGACTGGTGTGATGACATCATATGGCCGACTCGATGTCATCACACCCTATTTTACATTTGCAAGGTGGAGGTGGGCAACAAACAGGAGCCTGATTTGTAACTGTAAAATCCAGCTCCAAGTTAATCCCAGACGCCCTGTTGCCATGCCATTACCAGCTCGCCCTTCTAAAAACTCACAGTATAAACTGTTTCAATTTGAAGGGGGTGGCACACAGCAAGATACTACACTCCAGTTAAATCTGGGCCGTTTTAACAAATGGTAGGAGGTTTTATGAGGGTTTGTTCTATTGGCATGTTCCCTGGGCAATCAAAAAAGAAATTGTAATGAACACTGGAGCATTTCAAATTAATTGGAAATTAGACTAAAATATTTATGCATTATTGTGGAAGTGTTCTGATGTTTCCCACCATTGTCTCCCGTCATATTTCTGAGCCACTTTCTGATTGTTAAGCGGCAGACGAGAATTCCTTGGCAATTTTCCTTTGCTTGGTTTCAGCCCCTGTTGGCACCCAGTCTGTGTTGTGTAGCCGTGTCTCTCATATGATTTCAATTGTATTCTCTGAAACACTTTATAACTCTTCGCACAACATATTAGAAGACTTTCAAATAATACCATCCTCCCTCCTTCACAAACGGTTATGAGGAGACAATGCTTCGCCATCCAAGGGGAGAATTCATTACCTTGAGGTTACTCCCAGCAGATTTTTAACAGTGCAACTATTCTTGGTGTCTGTCACTTGTCAGATGTACGCTTCGATTCTCATTTACATGTGCATTGTAAGTGCAAGTGAGTTCAAGTACTTTTCAGAAACATAGGTTGGTTTGGACCTGGTTTTAGCCTCTTATTAATAATACGTTCATTTTACTTGATTTTGTTGGTTATCTATAAAGGGTTCTTGTTATGGATACTTTTGGGATTGTCACCAAATATTATAAATGTACTCATGTTCGGCATTAACTGTTCATTTAATGTGGAATGAACAGTACTTAGTATAAACCGATATCTTACAGTAATTACACACTTTACTGTTCCTTATATTTCAAAAGCAGAAAAAATGCCTCGCCAAGATCTTTCTCAAAGTACATTGATTTTTGAAGACTTCTTACATGACACAATATTACCAGAGAACCCGAAGAGCTGATAGCCTTGGGAAAAGCGCTAAGACCAAGTAACCCAAGACATCATTGTGTCAAAGACACAAGGAGGATTCATTGGGTCTATTCCTGCATACAGCTCTGAACGTGATCATCACTCGTACAGAGCTGTCAATGGAAACCATTACAAGTGAAGGCTTGACACATTGATCTTAGTAACTTGAATGACCTGTGATGACAGTTCACCACACTGTAGCTCTGAAAACCATTCAAGAAGCATTCAAAGTACAAAGGCTATTTGTCCTTAAGCTGAATTGCTTCTGGGATAACCGAATTATCAACTGTTTGAGCTAAGGGGCGGAATTTTCCAGTCAACCCTTCACCCCGCTCCCCCCTTCGTGGCGGGTTTAATGGCCGGTGGGGGGAAGGGGACAATGAGGCGGGAGCTCAGAAATCAGTTTCCTGTCGGTGTATTAGGACAGCGGGATCTTCCGCTCCTGGCCGCCATTGGCAGTTTGAAATTGATTTGCATCCCGCTGATGGGATGCAGATAAAGGCCCAACTGGAACCACACACCCCGATGCCCGGCCGCCTGTGAGGCCAGCGGGAAATCACGCTGGTCCAGAACACCAACATGGCGTGTAAATGTCGGCACTTACCTTAAGAAGGCCTGGGGCAGCACATGGCGATGAGGACCAGATGGAGGCTTTCAGCGACCGGACCCTGGAACACCACGTGCAACAATGGGCGGGTAGAGCATCAAGCACGTGGATGTTGTCGATGCAGCAGCATCCAGGAGGTGGTTATTCCCGGTTCAGCAACCTCTCCCAGGGTACAGAACATCTATCAGCAGGTAGAAGGCTGCAGGAGGAACTGCTGAGTGGTGAGGGTCCGTGCTGGGGCAGGTGGGGGTGCAAAAGACGGGGAGCAGAGGAAGGAAGAGGTGGGATTAGTGTGGAGGCCTAGAGGGGGCGGGGGAGGTTGTGCGTGTCAGGCGAAGGAGAGAGATTCAGCAGAGGTCTTGCAATGAGTCAGCTGGTACAGAGTGGGAGGGTGGGAAGGGCCATGTTTGGTTGAGGGCGGCAGGTGGGGGCCTTGTGCAGGTGTGAAGGGGCTTGGAGGCTTGTGCAAAGATGTGGATGGGCAAGAGGAGGGCCTACCGAGGGGAAATGGGTTCAGACGGAGGGGTCAATGGAGTCAATGAGGAATCCTGGACGGCAAACTGAGGGTAGCAATGGTAGGAAGGGGTGGTGATGATTAAAGGGTGCAGAGAGAGCCAGTAGTGTGGGAGGGGGAGGGTGCAATAATATCATGTGAGGGGCCACCGAGGGTTGTTGGTGGGAAAGTGGAAAGTGACTCAGATTCGGGGAGGTAGGAAGGATGAGGCAGGCATGTCTATCGTTACAGGTGTGGGATTTTTCAGGAAGGAAGGGAGCTTCTACATTTTCTGTGGACTGGATTGAAGGTGAAGGGGGAGAGTTGAAGGGTGACGGTGGGGAAGTTGAAAGTGATTCCTTGGGATGCGTGGGTTGATGGTTATGGCGGAAAGGGGGGTGATGGGGAGTTGGGAAAAGGTGTTAGACTGCACTTCAAATGTTACTACCAGCATGGTTGGTTGCAACTATGCATAGGGTCATGGTGGAGATCTCAAGATGCTGCGTGGGTGCTGGCTCATCGGGGGAGGGCGGAGATGCAGACCACCTCAACTGGACAACTGAAGAGGAACCCCAGCACATCGTTCCAATCCCTAGCATTGTAAGTACTGATGAGAGTGTGAAGAGCAAAGGCTCAGCGTGTGTGGGAGACTTCTTGCACATGGCTCACAGGGACCCTGGCAAAGACCTTTGCCTCCTTGCATTTGCCTGGTTCTGTGGGGGGTCATGGGTGTCCCTCGGAGGATGATGCGATGGGGGTACCTGCACAGGCTTAAGGACTATCAGAAATAAACCACATCAGGCATAATTAAAGTACAACTTATATTTATAAAGGTTTGATATGTGTGACAATCATTGTACACTCGTGCAACCACTAGTGAATTCAGAACTTCTTAACTTTTCCCTCCCTATGGCTTCTTCTTCATGTTCCCCTGACATCCACAGCAGGGATGGGGGCAGCCTGCTGACCATTTGGCCCTTTTGCCTTGGATGACCTTGGCGGCTGTCCTCTGGAGACCTGATGCCTGGAGGGCCTCGGCTCACTTTGGCTGTCCTGCTGTGGGGCAGCTGCATCCTCTGCGGTGACAGAGGACAAGGCTGAAGAGGCCACAGGCAAAGGGGATTCAGATGAATTAGGGTTATGGTTCCCCTCCAAGCCACTCACCATCTTGTCCTGGAAATTTATTGCCGTTCCTTCACTGTCGCTGGATCAAATTCCTGGAACTCCGGCCCTAACAGCACTCTGGGTGTACTTATACCACATGGACTGCACCAGTTCACAAAGGCTGCTCACCACCACCTTCTCAAGGGCAATTAAGGATGGGCAATAAATGCTGGCCTAGCCAGTGATGCCCATATCCATTAATGATTAGATAGAAAGACCTAGTCAGGCCGAGGAGCAACTTCAAGAAGAGAGTGATGATGGAGAGACAGCACTGTCACTGACTTCACACTCACAGTGACGATATTGGGGGAGGCGTTACGGTAATGCCACTGGATGAGCAATCCAGAGGCCCAGGCTAATGCTCTGATGATATGGTTCAAATCTCCCCATGACAGCAGGTGGAATTTAAACTCAATTAATAAACCTGGAATTAAAAGCTAATCTCACTAATGATGACCATGAAACCATTGTGGATTGTCACAAAAACCCTGCTTTACTAATGTCTTTAGGCAAGGAAATCTGCTGCGCTTACCTGGTCTGGACTACATGTGACTCCAGACCCACAGCAATGTGGTTGCTCTCTGAAACAGCCTAGCAAGCTACTCAGATGCAAGTACCTGCTATAAAGTCGAAAAGGACTGTAAAATTATGGACCACCCGGCATCAACCTAGGCATCGGAAATGACTACTGCTCACCCAGCCCTGTCAACCTTGCTAATTCCTCCCTACTATTATCTGGGGAATTGTGCCAAAATTGCGAGAGCTGTCCCACAGGCTAGTCAAGCAATAGCCTGACATTTTCATACTCACCAAATGATACCTTATAGACAATGTCCCAGACACCACCATCACCATCCCTGGGTATGTCCTGTCCCACCGACAAGACAGACCCATCAGAGATGGTGGCACAGTGGTGTTCTGTTGGGAGGGAGTTGCCCTGGGAGTCCTCAACATTGACTCCCAATTTCATGAGGTATCATGGCATCAGGTCAAACATGGGCAAGGAAATCGCCTGCTGATTACCATCTACTGCCCACCCTCGGCTGATGAATCAGTACTCCTTTATGTTGAACAGCATTTAGATGAAGCACTGAGGGTGGCAGGGGCACAGAATGTACTCTGGGTGAAGGACTTCAATGTCCATCACTAAGAGTGGCTCGTTAGCGCCACTACTGATTGAGTTGGTTGAGTCCTAAAGGACAAAGCTGCTAGACTGGGTCTGCGGCAGGTGGTGAGGGAACCAACAAGAGGGAAAAACATACTTGATCTCGTCCTTATCAACCTGCCTGTCACAGATGCATCAGTACATGACAGTATTGGTAGGCATTACCACCACACAGTTCTTGTGGTGACTAAGCCCTGTCTTCACTTTGAGGATACCCTCCATCATGTTGTGCGGCACTATTACCGTGCTAAATGATGTAGATTTTGAACAGATCCAGCAGCTCAAAACTGGGCATCCATGAGGTGCTGTGGGCCACAATCAGCAGCAGAATACAATCTGTAACCTGACATATCGCCCACTCTACCATAACCACCAAGCTAGGGGATCAACCCTGGTTCATGAAGAGTACAGGAGGGCATACCAGGAGCAGCACCAGGCATGTCTAAAAATGAGATCATATGAACATATGAAAATACAAATTAGGAGCATGAGTAGGCCACACTGCCCATTGAGCCTGCTCCACCATTCAATAAGATCATGGCTGTTTTGAACGTAACCTCAACTCCACCTTCCTGCCTACCCCTAATAACCTTTCACCCCCTTGTTAATCAGGAATCTATCTAGCTCTGCCTTAAAAATATTCAAAGACTCTGCTTCCACTGCCTTTTGAGGAACAGAATTCCAAAGACTCACAACCCTCTGGGAGAAAACAATTCTCCTCATCTCTGTTTTAAATGAGTGACCCCCTTATTCTTAAACAGTGACCCTTAGTTCTAGATTCTTCCACAAGAGGAAACGTCCTCTTCACGTCGACCCTGTCAAGACCCCTCAGGATCTTAAAGATTTCAATTAAGTCGTTTTAAATTCCAGTGGATACAAGCCTAGCCTATCCAGCTTTTCCTCATTGGACAACCTGCCCATTCCTTGAATTAGTCTAGTAAACCTTCTCTGGATGGCTTCTAACACATTTACATCTTTCTTTAAATAAGGAGACCAGTACTGTACACAATGCTCCTGATGTGATCTCACCAATGCCCTGTATAACTAAAGCATAAACTCCCTACTTTTGTAATCAATTCCCCTCACAACAAGTGATAATATTCTATTAGCTTTCCTAATTACCTGCTTTACTTGCATATTAACCTTTTGTGATTCATGTACTAGGACACCCAGATCCCTCTGATTCTCCAAGCTCTGCAATCTCTCACCATTTAGATAATAAGCTTCTTTTTTATTCTTCCTGCCAAAATGAACAATTTAGTGTTTGCCCCCAATATGCCCCATTTGCCCAGATCTTTGCCCACTCACTTAACCTATCTGTGTCACTTTGTAGCCTCCTTACACCCTCTTCACAATTTACTTTCCGATCTATCTTTGTGTCATCAGCAAATTTAGCAACCATTCCTTTGGTCCCTTCACCCAAGTCATTTATATAAATTGTAAAAAGTTGAGGCTCCAGCACTGAACCCTGTGGCACACCACTCGTCATATCCTGCCAACCAGAAAAATAACCATTTATGCCAACTCTCTGCTTCCTGTTGGCTAGCCAATCTTCTATCCATGCCAACATGTTACCCCCTCCACCATGAGCTTTTATTTTCTGCAATAACATTTGATGTGGCACTTGTGGAAATTCCTTGTGGAAATCTAAGTACAGTACATCCAGTGGTTCCCCTTTATCCACAGCATGTGTGACACCCAACAAGCTCACTGTGTTAACTCTTTTCTTATTTACATATCTATAGAAACTCTTACTATATGTTACTAGCTGGCTTTTTCTCATGCTTTCATTTTTCCCTCCTTATTAATCTTTTTGTCATTCTTTGCTGTTCTTTATATTCTTTCCAAACTTCTGACCTGCCACCTGTCTTTGCGTAATTATATGATTTTTCTTTAAGTTTGATACTGTCTTTAATTTTTTTAGTTAACCACAGATGGTGGGCCCTCCCCTTGGAATTTTTCTTTCTCATTGGAATGTATCTATTCTGTGTATTCTGAAATATCCCTTTAAATATCTGCCACCGAACTTCTTTTGACATATCCCTTAAACTCATTTGCCAGTTCACTTTAGCTCGCTCTGCTTTCATACCCTCATAAGAGTCCTTCATCCTGGTGAAGATACAACACAGGACTACTTGTGTGCCAAATTGCGGAAACAGCATGTGATAGAAAGAGCTATACGATCCTACAAACAATGGATCATCTAAGTTCTGCAGTCCTGCCACATCCACTCATGAATGGTGATGGACAATGAAACAATTAAGTGGAGGAGGAGGCTCCAAAAACATTCCTATCCTCACTGATGGTGGAGCCAGCACATTACTGCAAAAGCCAAGGCTAAAGCTTTTGCCACTATCTTCAGGCAGAAGTGCCGAGTGGATGATCCATCTCAGCCTCCTCCTGAGGTCCCCAGCATCACAGATGCCAGTCTTCAACCAATTCAATTCATTCCACATGATATCAAGAAATGGCTGAAGGCAGCGGAAACTGAAAAGTCTGTGGGCCCTGACAACAGTTCAGCAATAATACTGAAGACTTGTGCTCCAGAACTTGCTAAGCCCCTAGCCAAGCTGTTCCAGTACAGCCACAATACTGGCATCTACCTGGCTATGTGGAAAATTGTCCACAAAAAGCAGGACAAATTCAACCTGGGCAATTACCACCCCATCAGTCTACTCTTGATCCTCAGCAAAATGATTGGATCTCATTGACAGTGCTATCAAGCTACACTTACTCAGCAGTAACCTGCTCACTAACAGTTTGGGTTCCACTAAGGCCACTCAGTTCCTGGTCTTACTACAGCCTAGGTCCAAACGTGGACAAAAGAGCTGAACTCCCAATTTGACATCCCAAGATGCTCTTGACATCAAAGGCAGCATTTGACCAAGTGTGGCATCAAGATGCCCTGCAAAACTGAAGACAATGGGAATCAGGGGGGAAATTCTACTAGTTGGAGTCATACCTAGCATAAAGGAAGACGGTTGTGGCTTTTGGAGGTCAATCACCTCAGTCCTAGGACATCATTACAGGAGTTCCTCAAAGTAGTGGCCTAGGCCCAACCATCTTCAGATGGTTCATCAATGGCCTTCCTTCCATCATAAGGTCAGAAATGGGGATGTTCACTGATGATTGAACAGTGTTCAGCACCATTCATGACTCCTCAGATACTGAAACAGTCTGTGTCCATATGCAGCAAGACCAGGACAATATGCAGGTTTGGGCTGATAAGTGGCAAGTAACATTGGCATCACACAGGTGCCAGGCAATGACCATCTCAACAAGAGAGAACCTAATCATCATCTCTTGACATTCAATAGCATTACCATCACTGATTCCCTCACTATCAACATCCTGGGGACAGGTCATTGACCAGAAATTGAACAGGACCAGCCATATAAATATTGTGGCTACAAGACCAGGTCAGAGACTGGGAATTCTGTGGAGAATAACTCACCTCCTGACTCCCCATATCCAAGGCACAAGTCAGGAGTATGGTAGTATACTGTACTGGATGAGTGCAGCTCCAACAACACTCAAGAAGCTCGACATCATTCAGGACAAAGAAGCCCGCTTGGATGGCACTCCATCCACCCCATCCACATTAAACATCCACTCCCCCCACCACCGACGCACAGTAGCAGCATTGTGTACCATCTACAAGATGCACTGCAGCAGCTCACCAAGCCTCCTTCAATAGCAGGTTCCAAACCATGACATCTACCACCTAGAAGGACAAGGACAGCAGATGAATGGGAACACTGCCATCTGGAAGTTCCCCTCCAAGTCACTCACCATCCTGACTTGGAAATATATCGCCGTAACTTCACTGTCGCTGGGTCAAAGTCCTAGAACTCCTTTCCTAACAGCACTGTGGATGTACCTACACCACATGGACTGCAGCGGTTCAAGAAGGCAGCTCATTACCACCTGCTCGAAGGCAACCTGGGATGGGCAATAAATGCTGGCCTAGCCAATGACACCCACATCCCGTGAAGAAATAAATAAGATACTGACATTGTGTGTATCTTAGAGGACAGTTTTGAGGCAGATCTGTACATGGTGAGACACCAAGCATGTGTGGCCTGTTGTCAGAGAAATGGGCAATAAGTGCACAGGTGTCACCTTGCCAGAGGACGAGGCTGCACACAGGTCAGAGAGCTCAGAAGAGTGTCTCGATGTGGCAACCTGCAGAAGGACACTGATGGGCATATACAACAAAATACCTGGTGTATTGGGAAAGCCTGCAGTCAATGTCAAGGAGCATGGCAGAATCCAGCACCAGCCTGGCACAGGGATGTGCGCAGAACTTTGAATCCATTCATTCCAGAATAGAATGGCGATTGTGGCCAACTCTGTTCACACACTGGTGGACCTAACCATTATGTAGCATCTGACAGCCAATGTGACAATTTCCATTCCAGCTTGAAGGGAAGCTACCCAAAGTTTGAGCGCTGCTATGGTAGCTCAGACTACTGACATAATAGCTATGGATTATTGTAGTGCAAAGGGGCTTGCAGAATTTCCCAGCAGTCCCACAATCTGTCCTCCAACAGAATAATAGGAAGGCTGAGGCATTGCACCGAGGGAGAGACAGTGACTCCATGGAACATAAACATAGGAACATGTTAGGAGCAGGTGTATGCCATTTAGCTCTTACAGCCTGCTTTGCCGTTCAATAAGATTTGAATTATCTGGTTGTGGTCTCAAATCCACTTTCCTGTCTGTCCCCCTTAACTCTTGACTCCCTTGTCTATAAAAAACCTAAGTCCGACTTGAATAAATTCAATGACCCAGCCTCCATTGCTTTCTGGGGAAGAGCATTTCACACTCCAATGACCTTCTGAGAGAAAAACTCTCCTCATCTCAGTCTTAAGAGGGAGACCTCTTATTCTTAAACTGTGTCCCCTAGTTCTAGCTTCCCCCACGATTGGAAACATCCTCCAGGTAAATACCCTGTAAAGTTTCCTCAGGATCTTATATGTTTCAATAAGATCACCTCTCATTCCTATAAACTTCAGTGGGTAGAGAGAAAAAGGTGATCTGAACCAGTTATCTTCTCTCAGGAGGTTAGCATTCATCCTTTCACTCCTGGCACTCTGCCGGGGCCCTTGCTGTGGCTTGTCAGAGTGCAAGCCCAAATCTCTGCCACACATGCCAAGCTTTGAAGTCAGCAAAATGTCCTTTAGCACCTGGCACACCACTCCCTGTAGACATTTGTAGAGAAAGCACCAAAGTCTTGTAAAATCATGGCAACAGCCAGAGGAAATCAATCAGCAGTTAATCTGTAAATTGCTGATGATCCCTTAGAATAGTGCTGGGGAGGGATCTTACCTGCTGCGGGATTAAAAGAGGATATTGGCTGGATTTCTGAGCTCCAAGATGACACAGCTGGCTTCAAATTAAATATGCGGTATACCCACTTCTAGTGGCCGTATGCGTGCTCTAGTACCTGTACCAATATGGCGTCCAGTGTGATTTGCCACATTTGTGTATGCACTCTGGAGATGCCATTTTGCAGTAGTGAGAGCACTAGTAGCGCCTGGAAAATTTGCCCAATTTCTTGTCCAGTACATACTGCAATCAAAGCAAGGTGGAGGTATGGATATTGATCTCAGTGGCAAGGGCACCAATCAGTGAACTATTTTGTCTTGGATAGAGGGTGACTTTTTTAATTTGTTTCAGCCTTTGACTTGCTTTTATAGCCACAGCCTTGTTGCACTGCAGGAATTTACCAAGGCTCCTTCAACAGCACCTTCCAAACCCATGGCCACTACCCTGTAGAAGGACAAGGTCAGCAGATAGATGGGAACACCACCACCTGGAAGTTCCCCTCCAAGTCACTCACCATCCTGACTTGGAAATATATTGCTGTTCCTTCACTGTTGCTGGGTCAAAATCCTGGAAATCCCTTCCTAACAGCATTGTGGGTGTATCTACACCGCATTGACTGCAGCGGTTCAAGAAGGCAGCTCATCATCACCTTCTCAAGGACAACTAGGGATGGGCAATAAATGCTGGCCCAGCCAGCGAAGCCCACATCCCGTGAATGAATTTTTAAAAAAGCATGGTTGGTATATTTAAGCTGCTGATTAAAGGCTACCTGCTTCCTCCATGATCATCTCCAACAGATGTAAAGACCATCCTTTTACTGCCTCAGCTGTTTCGCTTTCTCTTGCGGACCAAGCCAGCCCTGCTCTTGGGGGGTCCTCTTGTTCTAGCCCTGAACCCACATCTCTCTCTATGTTTTCTCCCATCTTCCAACATGCTCTCTCTGAACTGAACCTCCCCATGAGATCCATTGTTTGTTTCCTTATCCCCATTCTCACTAAACTGATGAAGAGCTAACTTTCCTCACTGGCCTATATCCTAACTGACATTCTAAATCTACCCCTCTCCTCCATTCTGTTCCCTGTACTCCCTTTCAGCAATGCCATCAGCATTTCCCCTCCTTAAAAAACTAGCCCTCCATCCTTCTGTCTTTGCAAGCTACCATCTCAGCTCCATTCTCCTCATCCTCTCCAAAGTCCTTGAGCATGTTGTCACCCTTAAATCTGTGGCCATCTTCCTGCAACTCATTGCTTCAGCCTCTCCAATCAGGGCCACAAGTGGCCCTGTTCAAGGTCATTAATGACAGCCTCTGTGACTGTAACCATGGTACTCCAATCCTTCTTATTGTCTTCATCCTCTCTCTAACCTTGGACACAATCGACAAAGTCATTCTCCTGCAAAGCATCTCCTCTGTGGTTTAGCTCAGTTTAGCACTGCCCTTGCTTGGTTCCACAATTACCTAGTTGATGGTAGCCAGATCAGCTCATGCAATGGCTTTTCTTTCTGGTCGTAACAACCAAGTGAGCAGGGGTCAAATGGCTCCCCCCTTTACCCTCTCCTTGTTTGATCACAACAGGTTTTTTGTTTGAGGTGGATATACTTGCCAATTCAGTGAGTGCTTAACTGTTTATGCAACTGATCTAAGTAAAATAGTAAAACACGCATTGACCTCCTTGCACCCACATACTCAAAGTTCACACACATACAAATACAGATTGAAAAATGGGGAATGAAAGATTGGTCAAGTTAGAATCCACAAAAGAAGTAAGAGTCCACAGTCTGTAGTTTGGTGACTCGGCTGCTTCAGGCTGAACTCGAAGGTCTTGATTCTTCCGATTTAAAGATGTAGACGACTGAGTTGGTTGTCCTTTGGGAGACGGGTGTGCTGGGTTGGATTCTTAATAGAAATCTCAGCCTGCAGCAGGGTTTCCCTGGGTGATCACAGTCAAAAAACAGGGCCTGAAGATACCAAGGTGGGTTGGAGGAAAAAGGGGACAGGAGGGACCCCACATGGGTCTTCTCCCTAAGCTGCTTGCTCTCAGTTCTGCTGAGATAACATGTACTGAAAACACACAAAGGGTTGTCTTGTCATGTGACCTTCCTACTCCAACTGCCGGCGGGTTAAGAAAAGACAACAGGCTGAATTTTATGTGCCCCAGCGGGCATGTTTCCCACAGGGTGGCATGTAAAATGGGATGGGTGGCAGTGCCACCACATTCCCACCTATCCCTGAGCTCACCCTCATAATACAGGGGGCGGACAGGTGCCGAGATCAGCAGCTTCCCTGCCATATTAAATGAACATTTAAGGGTCGATTAGGCTTGTTATTAAGACAGTTGACCCTGATAATATGCTGCCCATGCCAACAAACATTTGGTGTGGGCAACAGGGCGGGAGCAGGCAGCCCGATTTTTCATGATGGAAAGGAAGAGGCTTTGGTGCCTGCCCTTTGCCAATCGCTGGGTACCACCCCCCTCCACCCCTTACATTGACACCTTTTTCTTCCTACCTGCTCCCTCCCTTAAACCCACCCCTCCTGCCTCCACAGCCACCCCCTCCACCGCGCCCCCCACCCCCCCCCCACCACACCCATCACTTGCCCTCGCGTTAATGTCCCCAAAGCCTCCCATTCCAAATTTACATGCTTCAGGCATTCAAAGTCTTGGGGTCCTCTCTTCACCAGCAGTCCCAACAACAGCCACTGATGCCTTCCTGGTGCTGCTGGGACTGATGGAGCTGCTGGTCAATCGGATGGAGCAGCAGCTCCAGAGAGCGGGACTTCTGTCCCAATGAGGGGCGGAAGTTCCACTCGGGCCTCATTAATCAGCCCTGCAGCGCTTTATGGCTGTGGGGCGAGTCGATGTGGAGTGTGTCGGCTCCATACCAGTGGTGGTGGGCATGCGTTGTGTTGTCTGACCCCTATTTATTCGGCTCATTGTCTGTGTCTTACAAAGGTGAGTTGGTGAGCTCATGGCTGGAAGCTAACCAAGCTAGGGTCCCATTATCTAAGCGATTAGTCTTAATGGCCCATCTCCTACAGTTGAATGTCTCAGGTGATGCCTTGCTAATGAGACGGGAGGTGTGAGTCCTTCACACTCCCCTAAAGTCATTGCATTTGATGTGTTTTCCAGACAGACTCTCCACTCCAATGCATTTGAATATAAACTGTATGGTAATGCATATTGGGGTTAGCCATCTTGGGCTTTGAGTTCAAATCACTTTATTTAAAAAATCTGTTTTTTAAAAGTTCAATTCAGATTTTCAGATGGTAGATTAAAAATCATACTTTGGCATAAAGCACATCTTCATGGCATAGCCAATACAGGTATCTCCACAATCGCTTAACAGTTTATCCTTGCCCCCTTCTCTTTCTTATCTATATTGTCCCTTGACAACATGAACCAAACACATGGGCCTGAATCTTCTGGTTCATGTGCGGGGGGTGGCCCCCGCTTGCCAACACTTAAAGTGACATGTGGTGATGTCAGGCGTGCATCCCAACATCACCACGCATCATTCCAATCTTCAGTTTGGCGGGCGCGCACCGGAGTCGGCTGTGCGCCCACCGAACTGTCAAAGGCCTTTTCAGGCCATTTAGAAACCAATTGGAATCATTAACAGGACTGCCCGTCCAACCGTAAGGTTGGCGGGCAGATGAAGAGCCCAGGCAGCCTTCACATTTTTTATGGAACCTCATCCATGTGCGGGATGAGGTTTCATGAAGGCTTTATAAATTAAATAAATTTTTTTATTGAAATACATACGCACATCCCAGCTCATGTGACACATGTGACACTGTCACATGAGGGGACATATTTGAGCAATTTTTAAAATTCTTTTTTTCCATTTTTTTTAAATGAAATTAATCTCCCTGAGGCAGCTTCATGCCTCGGAGATTTCTGCGCTCTTTTGCACGCATGCACATGGGCTCCAACTTTAAACCCTCCCAGGTGGCAGAAACTGGCTAGGGTCAAAGTAAGGACAGTGATTTACTCACTCTTATCTTGGGGCCTTCCTGCCAGGCCCCAATGTTAATCTGCTCTTCTGAGCAATGTGTTACTTTTTTTCCTTTCAGTCTGTTGAAAAGTGTACTGATCCTAAATCATTTAGCATCCACAAACAATAGCTCTTTTGTAATTTTTCCAACATAATGTATAATGGATTGAAGAAACATGTGGGACCATTGAACATGTTTGTGACTCATGATGTCTGAAGGGCTAAAATAATTGGATGCTATATCGTCTCATTTTACTTTGCAGATATTGTGCTTGAAGGATTAAATTATGTTCTAACTGCATTAGTAAAAGGAAACAGCTTTCTTTTTCTCTAAAATACAATGCATTCAGAATGTGCGCACAGAATGATGGACTATCCAAGGTGCTTTTGCTTTGCTATTGAGAATTTGAACTCTGCCTGTGGACAAGAAAAAATCCAATTTCATTGTTTTTTTCAGTGCACATGATTACATGTTTACATGCAATTTAAAATCAAGATTCCTCAAACAAGTTCTGTCCATAGGAATTATAATGCTGAAGAAAATTAAATAGAAATGGGATTGGAATTAGCAGTAGAATGATTTACCAGCATGGAAAGTATATAGAATATCTGTGAAGTACAGTTTAGGTTTAATTGTGAAATTATTAAACCAAGTGATGTCCTAGACGGGGATATAGAGGAGATTTATCAGAATGGTACCACTGCTGAAGGACTTCAGTTATGTGGAGAGGATGGAGAAACTGGACTTGTTCTCCTTAATTT
Source organism: Carcharodon carcharias (assembly GCF_017639515.1). Classification (NCBI taxonomy): domain Eukaryota; kingdom Metazoa; phylum Chordata; class Chondrichthyes; order Lamniformes; family Lamnidae; genus Carcharodon; species Carcharodon carcharias. The sequence goes on along the minus strand of NC_054485.1, from coordinate 50,430,788 downwards.
TCTACTAATGCTTTTTATTGGATATTCCTAACTAATACACAAAGGAGATATTCAAGGTCTGAAAGGAATTCAGAGAAGACCCACAAGGCTGATGTTATGGGGAAAAATGCAGAAATTTGGGCTTTGCAAACTTGACAGAAGGTGATCATTGTAAGATTGTTACTATGTGAAAAAGGTCAATCCAGAAATTTTATCTCTAATGAAATTGTAAGAGTGGGGCAAAGAGTCATAGACATTTTTAGGATTGACATAGGAAGGTCTTCATATCAAGAGTGAACAATAATGTAGAGAAGGCAAAAAAATCTAGAATTTCAGTATTGCTAAAAAAGCACTCTTCTCGTATAAAAAAAAATGTTGTTTTCCTCTTACGCTGGTGTTCTTGCAAAGTGACCTGAAGAATGCAAGAAATAAAGCTTCAACATGTCTCTTTTTTCAGCAATACTCATTTAAGAATTATTGGATGCTGCAAGGGGAGGGCTAGAGGGTCGTTCTGGATGGCTGTATTAAGATGGGCTGATTGAACTTCCACATCCACAATTATCTTGTGCAATTTGATTTTCATCCCCAGTGGAGTTAAGACAGGTGACAAAGGTGGGATTAAGGTGAAACACACTCACTGGCCTAAGTTTGCAACACTGGGCCTTTCCATTTCAGAGCCTCGTTTACCTGCCCCCACCAGTCAGCCACCTGCCTGAACGAGGCAGAAAGTTGAAAGTTAGTCAGTGGGTGGGGGAGGGGGTTTGAGCATCTGAATGAAGGTGACTGTCATTAAGAAGAGGCTTGCTGGTAAACTGATTAGTAGTGAGGAGCAGGTTTTGGGAAATCTCTGGCAAAGGGGATTGGATGGGCAGGTGCAGCCACAATTTTCCTTATGAAGACTGGGGGAGTAACTCCTGCTCTTGGCTCCACAGAGGAAAGTTTTGGATTCACAGGGAGGGCTTCCTCTCCCTGTCGACCAGCTGAAAGCCTCCCTCGGGCCTGGCAGATATCACATAACAGGGGCCTGAGTGGCAAGGCTGCTAAAATGTAATCAGAGTCCCAGTGGCATAATAGGACCTTCATTTGCATTAATTCATGCGGCTCTCAGCTGCTTTAGGTGGACACCTAATCAACTTGCAAAACCCAGCCAGGTCAAATTTGACGAGGTGTATGAGAGTTTGGATATGAGCAGATAAGTTATGGGCAGTTTTTTTAACTGCTCACCTGCCTGGTTTACAGTGGGGAATTAAATTGACACCTCCTCCATCTCTACCCATTTAGATGTACCTTTTCCTCAAACACTACATGGCACTCGTGACTCGATAACAAGGGATCATTAAAATTGACCCTCAAATTTACCGAATGGGACAACAAAAGGAAAGAATCTAATTCAAAGGGTAAGATTCCATGGCATTCAGCTCTAACTGGGCACCAAATGGCAGCCACATGAATAGGAGACACAAGATTTTGGACAATCAAAAGTGCCACAATAAAGCATCAATGCTGCTTTCTCAATGTTTCAGGTAAAAGTATTTTGCTGGCATGTGACCGATGTGATATCTGACAAAGGACTGCATGATGGTTACAGAGGATGCCAAATGTAAAAATATTCCATTCCCTAACTCCAATGTATTTGTGTAGTTGGATGAGGAAGGAGAAGGTGGAAGAACAGACTTTATTGAAAAATAACATTCCATTTTTGGGAAGAGAAATTGAGGTGGGCTTTGAGGTCAATTATGTTAAATCTGCGTAAACTTTGGATAACCTGGAGTTGAAAATGTGTTAAGCCATTGCATCAGTCACCATACCAAACACTGATCTCACAAGCAAGTTTTACAGTCCTGCCCTTGTGAATATTATGAATAAATGATTCTGAGGAATATTGGTCATTTACTTGCATTCGATAAAGGAGAGAAAATAATGGATAATGCCTTGCATGTACTGAGGATGTCTTAGAATAGTTCAGAGCTGATTTAACCACTTTTTTGAAAAGCAAATTCAATGTTATTTTGCAAGCAGCAAATTTTAATATGAACAGATTACCTGTTTAGGTATATAGATTACCTATTTTACCTGCTCTGAAGAAAAGTCATGCAGGCTTGAAACCATTAACTCTGTTTCTCCCTCCACAGATGCTGCCAGACCTGCTGGGTTTTTCCAACATTTTCTGTTTTTATTTCAGATTTCCAGCATCCATAGTATTTTTGCTTTTATTTACCTGTTTTAGGTGTTGGTTGAGGGATACATGTCAGGCAGGGCACCAAGGAGCACTCTCCTGTTCATTATTGAAATAGTTTAAATTAAATTTTTTTAGTTGAGGTGACAAAGACAGGGGTTTTGTTTGATCCCTCATTTGAAAGATGACACCCTCAGCAGTGCAGCACTTCCTCAGCACTGGAGCGCTGGCCTAGATTATGTGATGAAGTTCCTGGATTGGTGCCTGAACCCACAACTTCTGACTCCGAGACCACCAGCAAAATGGCAACTTGCAACATTGCACTCTGTTAAATTGATGGAGCTCCAAAGTTACTGAGGAGTTAACAGCTCACAGGCAGCGAAGGGATTTCCATCCTGTTTGTGACTGTGACCTCAAAGTGATGGTGAAGCACAAATAAATTAAATAAGCAGCATGATGCCGACCTATCAAAGTAATTGAATTTTGTATATACGTCAGCTTTATAGGTTGAATTGGACCAGTGTGATTCATTCTTCCTTTTGGAGAAAGTGGCACTTTGAATAGAAGAATAATTCTCTTGCAAAGTGGTGGCTTCACACTGTCAAAATCAATTTTAACATTTTCAGCAAATATTCAGTATTAGCTTTGAACATATTTAGCAATTATCACATCAAAGAAAATGCAGTGTACTGTAACATAACTTGTTTGACGCTAACATTATTACACTTTGGCTACTTAATACACTTTGGCTACTATAAATCAAAGTCACTATGTTAGTCATAAACCTATTAAAGGCACAGTTTGAGTTGTTGACACCAGAGGCTGCTAATTTGGATTTTTTTTAAGTTCACATCCAATGCTGAAGTAAAACTGATACTTACTGTTTTATAGTCACACTTCTGGATAGTCTAATCATAAAATTCATCAACCTGCTTAAACAGCCACTTCCTCCCTCACCAGCACACTGTAACTACATCTACAGGGTATCCTGCAGCAACTTGCCAAGTCTTCTTCAGCAGTTTCTGTGATAGGTGTTAGCTGTGACTCAGTTGGTAGCACTCTCATCTCTGTCAGAAGGTTATGGGTTCAAGTCTCATTCTTGGCCTTGAGTGTGAAAAAAAATCAAGGCTGGTGCTCCAGTGCTTTACTGAGGGAGTGCTGCACATTTGGAGGTGCCGTCTTGCAGATGGAATGCTTTGTGCCCGGATTTAACCCTCTCTTTCCTTGAAAGTTGCTGGATAAAGTCCAACTGATTCACTAATGTCATTCAAGGAAAAGAATCTGGCACTCCTACCTGATCTGGCCTCCATCTACATTACATGGTTGGCTATTAATGCAACTAGACATGGGCAATAAATGTAGCCTTGTCAGCATTATCCAAATCCAGGAGATCTCTCACCTCTTCAAAATCCTTCCACAATTGAATGATGAGTGTACATTTGTGGAAGTTGAAATTGCACAATGTTAGTTTCTTCTTGCTTTTCCTCCTCTTACTAATGGGGCACTACAACTGTGCAGTGTTCCACCTAATGGCATGGCTCAGAAATTAAAAACTGACTTCTCTATGTTAGAGGGACCCGAATGTGAACGTCAGCTTTGATATTCCATATTTATAGATCTAGTACTCAAAAACTAGCACTCTAATTTCTTATCATCAGTGCTACAATATTCTAGAGCAAGTTATTTGCCAAATTTGTTTCAGATCGGGTATGGAGTGTATATATTGTACTGCATACAGATCATAATTGCTTGGGACAGGCTGGATGCAACAGGGTGTATTTTTCCATCCATCGTTGTATGCAAAAAGTAAGACTTGCATTTTTATAGCACATTTCATAACCTTTGGCTGTAAAGTGCTTTAGGACACCCTATGAAGTACTTTTGAAGTGTAGTCACTGTTGTTATGTAAGAAACTTGGCAGCCAATTTACACACAGCAAACTTTCATAAACAGCAATGTGATGATGATCAGATAATCTCTTTTTGTGATGTTGATTGAGGAGTAGAGATTCTCCAGCACACTAGGGATAATTCCCCTCCTCTTCTTTAAAAAGGTGCTGCAGGATCTTTACATCCATCTTAGAAAACCAATGGGCCTTGCTTTGATGTCTGATCTGAATCTGACAGTGCAGCGTTCTCTTGGTAGTGCATTGGAGTTTCAGCCTAGGTTTTTGTGCTCAAGTCTCTGGAGTGGGACTTCAACCTACAACCTTCTGACTCAGAGGTGAAAATGCTACTGCTGGTATATATGTTGATAAGTTTGAGGTAATGTGCAATATGCGAAACGATTTTAACAGTGACAATGTAATTGCCTCATCGGATATGAGCATAGAAAGACTTAACATGTTTGTTTGAAATCCCTTCTCTTCACAGACGAGATCAACTGATTAAAGGACATGCATTGAAGATTCTCCTAAATCGGCAGAGAGTAGAATTTTAGCTAAACTCAGAGGGCTTTATCACATTTGTCTCTCTCTCATTGTAAATTCAGGGCCTGGCTTTATTCCCAATAGTCTGAATTAGTCCAATTGGGACGGATTTAGATTATAAAATAATCTGACTGCTCGTTTCACGTCAGATAGATTGGAATAGGAGGCAACTTCAGGATATCAAACATTCCAGTGTAATTCAGGAGGCAAGGCTCTGTTTCTTATGCTAAGCACACACACACAAATGCATACACGCAGATGCACGCACACGCACACTAAATTTGGATGTTTTAATTATAGTTCCCCCATCTGACATAATAATAAATGTTTGGCATTTAACTGTATTTTGACGTCACAAGTGCCCTCTTCATTGAACGTTCTCGGATTTGATACCTTTTCAAGAGAGCACTTTTTAAAATGAAACTATGCCCCTGTGCAGGCACGAATTTTATCTGTCCCAAATCTTCTTACATCTTTCTCAGACTTGCCAACAATCTCCTGCATTCCAGAAAATAGTATTTGCAGAGGATCCATTCAGGAGCGATAGTAAATGTGACTAAAATGTGACAAATGCTTAGAGCAACCTCATAACAGGCATTCAATTCTGTTGAGAGCTGCATCTGTGCATTTGGGTCATTAGGGTTAGGGTCTCTATTTCCTTAGAGCAGAGAGGGTTGAGAGGAGATTTAATGGATGGTGTTTGCAATTATGAAGGACTTTGATAGAGTAGCTAGGGAGAAACTGTTTCTATTGGCAGCAGGATTGACAACTAGAGAATTGACAACCAGAGGATACAAATATGTGGCAATTGGAAAAAAACACTATGGGAGAGCTGAGGAGATTTTTTTTTAAAACTTACTGAGTTGTTGTGATCTAGAGTGCATTGCCAGAAAGGAAGCTGGAATCAGATTCAATAGGAAATTGGATATATACTTAAACAGGAAAATTTGCTATGATATAGCTGTTATGTTTCTTCTGTTGGGTCGCTTTGCTCGCGAATACAGTTACATGCCTATCTGCCTGTGGGTGAGTTGGCAACAATGGCGGGTGGGCTGAGTGGGACGGGGGGTGAGGGATGTTGGTGTGGAGCCGATCACCGTCGCAATTGGCTGCATGCCGCCATTTTACGCAGGAGGGCCAATTAAGGCCCACACAGCGTAACACGTGGCCCACCTCTGCAGGCATGGAGACGAGGGAGAGTGAGGGTGTGCGCTCTTTTGTGCATGCGCGTGAAGGAGAGCAGCAATTTCCCTGAGGTCCTGTGCCTCAGGGAGATTAAGTTGATAATAAAGCTTTGTAATAAATAAAGTAAAAAATGATTTAAGCATGTCCCGTCATGTGACAGTATCACATGAGCTGGGACATGTTTGTGAATTTTTCAAAATGTATTTAATTATTTTATAAAACCTTCAGGAAACCTCATCCCACCCGTGGATGAGATTTCCTGAACAACGCGAAGGCCGCTTGGGCTCTTCGCCTGCCCGCCAACCTTAAGGTTGGAGGGGCAGCGTTGTCAACAACTTTAATAATTTTTTTAATGGCCTTAATAGGCTGCTGACAGTTTGGCACGTGCCGGCCGAATGAAATATCAAAATGACGGGTGATGACATCAGGACGCACGCCTGATATCATTGCGAATCATTTTGTGCGTCAGCGTGTCGGGCCCGCCCCCGCACGCCGACGGCAAAATTCTGCCCAATATACGGCAGGTGCAGAGACTAACGTAAGATGAAGCACATGCTGTTTAGTAACACAAATAACAGAGCACTAACGCCTGTGCTTCTCAAACCAGACCCTATTCTAAACTACTGATTAACATTGTAGCCCATGCCACCCAGCAATTGGGTAATACAATCACGTGGTCAATCTGCTCACATTCTCTTAAAGGTGTATTGCACCTCAGATTGCCACAATAGGGAAGGAAAAAGGGAGTGGGATTAGTTTTGCTAGCTCGTTCAGAGAGTCAGCACAAACACAAATGGGATGAATGGCCTCCTTCTATGCTGTACCGTTCTATTATTTTTAATTATGTGTGACCTTTGTTTGAATTGAGGTGAAGGTTGCCTGTGCCAGGGAATTGACTGTGCTAAAGTCACTGTCAAGTTCCTTCAGATATGATATAACACCAGTTTGACATGGAATAGAAGTGCATTGCTCCATCAGTCACTTCCAGGTCAGTTGTAGAATGAAAGTAATATTCCTTCAGCTCTGCCCAATCACTGGACCTTAGCTGGCCCCTTAAGCATTGCAAAGTTACAGTGCAGCAGACGTTGCCTGTAGTACGATGCAAACTTGCTTCACCAGTTAACACAGCACTTTTTGGGTGGAGTATAAGGAACGGGATAACTAGAAAGCTCCCTAATGCAATGACTATACTCCTTAATATTTTTGGAAGCCTCATAGTTATTAATTTTATTTTTCTTAGTAAAGGAGGTGGGTCTGAGGTGGACCAAACTTGCCAACATCCTGCCAGATAACATTATGGGGTTTCTGTAGGGAGGCCCTAATTAGCTATGCACTATAGTATTTGTTGGGTCTTTTGCTGGAATCTTGCCAAAAAGGATTGGGTAAAAATTGGCATGAGACAGCAACCTTTACTACTAAGATTCAGAAAGATGTGTCGAATTAAAGGCAAGTAACAGAGGGGGGATAATTATTATGCCTGTCCAAATATGTTCATTATTTATCTGTTCTGAAGGTTACTTGGGCTGATGGAAGAAATGGCTTGTAAAATCCACTGTAGGTCAAAATAAATGTGGCAGCTAGAAACAGAACCTTTTGGTAAATGATGGAGTTCTGTAACCCTTGTATGATGGATTACAAAGTGAGGATATATGACGTGGGTGCCAGGTTTGCCCTGTTTGGCACATCAGGGCATCATACCACAGGAGCATAGCTGGCAGTCAACACCAGGCAGCCTCAAGGCTGTACAAATTATTCACAACAACTTCAGGACAGATTGAGTCGAAGATGGCCAACGTAAACCAAGCATAAACTACCCAACAGTCCCATTTACCAGGCAAATATCTATGTGTGCATATCATAAAATATTGCCTGTCAACCTGTTTCACACACTGAACACTTATCAATACAAGATCTCCCTCAACCTTATAGCTCTTATATGGTTTTAATGGGGCACATCTTCTAGCTGCAATATACAATTGAAAGCCCTGGCACACTCATATTTTCAAAGATTATGATGCACCACATGATTGCAACCTAATAAAGCTGTATGAGTCATGGCCACACATTGGATGGGCTGCCAATTGTGTATGTGCACTGTGTACATGCTGCTTTAGCTTACAACATCTGAAAACTACTTCCCTATCCAGCTTAAACTGAATTTTCTTGCCCCAGTTGTCCATTCTGCTTCAGTGTCACTACCCTTAGTAAACAGGAAGAAAAGAAGCAGGGAGTGAATGTGTTGAATGCTTTATAAACCTTCCAACTTAAAAAAAAAATCCATAGGCAGCAATTGTTCGATTATTTAGAAGGCAGGACTCCTTCCTCAAAACTGATTAGTTTGATCCACCTACTTTCAGGGAAATGTGCTTAATTATAACTCAGACCTCAACCAATGTGAGGAATCTGTAACTTTGGATCACACAAGTGACCAAACTGTGAAAAGGGTGACAGTTTTGAATTGAATAAGGCGGAGTGATTTTTGAATGCTGCCTGTAAACCCAATATTCAGAATTAGATTTAAGATGTTGCTATGTCTAGTACACAGAGGAAGTCCACTTCCAGGCAGTTTTGGAGCACTGCTTCTACTTTGCAAAGGCACTTTGTTAACTAAATTGAGTAAAGCAGTGAAAACATTAATCATTTCAGATTCAATAACATCTGGGTAATATTCTTCCACTGTAATCAACAGGATTTAGAGTGTCCAAGTAGGGCAAACATTAAAGTCTATGAGGTTGAATGCTTGCATATTGATGTAATTGCCTCAGGTGGGAGTGTCAAATCAGGGTAGAAATCTGTCTTAGTTAAAGCACAGACCAAACAGTATTGAATCTGCCAGCTGTTTTACTCCTTACCTAAAATTCAGTTTGTTGACTTCAATAGAACCAAATATCAGGGTGATGTGATACTGCCTGTTTAGTGCTACCATCTAGAATGAACTTGGGACACAAATGGCAGAGAAAAGACAAAAATTATCATTCTTCTTTCCTTTGCTGACCTGTGTATAGTACTCACCAGCCCATGGATTAACATCAATTCCATTCAACCGTAGCTTGGCCCTGTCCTGACCAAAGGGTTCAAAGGAGCAAGATGGAGCAAAATAGACTTTAATAGAAAGGAAGCCAATTAACATGAGAGAGTTGCTGCCGTTTGTTCCTGCCATCTAAGACTTAAGAGATAGTTCCAAGCACAAGAGACCATTTTAAATTCAAATGCTTGCCTCAGTTGGTTGATTGTATAGTAAACTGTGGATGAAACAATCCATGTTGCAGGACTGCTACTGGTAATTACTGAAAGGTTACTCAACAGCTGACTCATTAATCTCACCATCTCTCCCCCAACCCCAGTATTTTCTCTGAAAATTGGCAGGGATGATAGTTTGTTGCTGTTGGAATGCACACTTTAGCTGCTTTTTGTCCCTTGTTTCCTATTTTTCTGCTAAATTGCACTCCCGGTGATTGTATTAGCATATCTGATGCAAAGTCTGTTGATTCAAATTTAATCTGTTGACTAAAATTTTTGACTTGTATTTTTAAATTAGATTGATCCATATCTAATCCCCATTTCTCTTGGTACAAAGGGCAATGTATATCCTACTTCTCCCCGAAGAGACTCTGGATGGTTTTGAATGAAAACGCCCCTTTTCTTATAATTTGTATTTGATATATTGCTTAGAAATATTAGGATACCTGTGCATAGCTGTCATAAACTGCTGGGGTTTCATTTCCAGGTTTCTCTAGCTAGTCACCTGGCTCAGAGCCTGATATAGTATGTGAATTTTATAATATTGTTATAACAGGAGTTCTCTCCTCTCCACTGTCTGGGAATATTGTAAATAGCTGAAGACCAGGCAAACTTATTCCAATGGCTATCCAGTAATCTCTGCTCCTCAGGAAAACATTTTCCATTTATCACCTACTGATTACTTTAGTCGAACCAATTTTCACTGCACCTAGCTCTTTTGTCATTTATTCTTGCACTTTCTTTATAAGCCACAGGTGCAAACCTTATCAAATGTTTTTGAAAATCCAATATTCCTACAGGCTGTTTCTCATCTACTAATTTATTTGCTACTTTGCAGAATTTTGGGATATTTCTAGGTGTTGTCTGTTGCTGACTTTTGTCTTGTGGCTTCAATGAAGTTTGTGTGAGTTTTGATAATCTCCAGTTAAATTGCATAGGATTAAAAAGGATATACAGCATAGAAACAGGTCGTACAACACAACCAGTCTGTGTTGGTGTTTATGCTCCATACCAGCCTCCTCCTGTTCCTCTTCATCTAATCCTATCAGCATAACTTTCTATTACTTTCTCCTTCATGTATTTATCTATCTTCCCCTTAAATGCACCTATGCTCTTCACCTCAACTACTCCTTGTAGCAGTGAGTTCCACATTCTCATTATTCTCTGAGTGAAGGAGGTCCTTCTGAATTCCTTATTGGCTTTACTACTGACTATCTTATATTTAGGACCTCAAGTTTTGAACCTCTCCAGAAGTGAAAGCATTTACCCTATGCAATGTACTCTAGTGTTTCATTCATGATAAATTGAAGCGTCATTACTTCCCTTCATCCTATATTTTTTCAATGATCAGCGTTACATGAGACATTGTAACATCCTACAGCACTATATTTGCACAGTATTGAGAGGACTGACGTGGTTGACTTCTTTGAGATGAAACGTTAAAGCAAGACCTAGTCTGCTCTCTCAGGTGATGTGAAAGATCCCATTACTAAGTTAGAAGCAGAGCAGTTTTCTTGCAGTGCTGGCCAATAGTTATCCCACACCCAAAGTTTAAAATTGGTTATCTGGTCATTTATCTCATTGCTGGTTTTGAGACCTTGCTGTGTACAAATTGAATGCTGCATTTCCTACATTACAAATAAGGCCACACTTTGATAAAGTACTTGATTGGCTCTGAAGTATTTCGGGACATCCTGAGGTTATGAAGGGCGCTTTATAAATGTAATTTATTTCTTTATTATATAGCAATTTGTGGCATGGACTTGCTGCCTTCCTTAGCATGACCATTCTATGTTCCTAGGAGCATAAGATCCAACACAATCCCACAAATCATTCAGTCATCCATATCCTTCGATATTTATAAAGTCGTTTTAGGCTTTACATGTAGATGCAATCTCGGCCATTTTTATTGTCTGGCTTTATCACAAGGAGTCACCTATATTCTGGTAATGATGCTAATCATTTGCCCTTACATAAGAGTCAATAACAAAGGCACTGTTGAGCACACCAACTATTTTGGGCAGTTCAGTGGATTCTTCAGTGAGTTTCCTATATTACAACAGTAACTACACTTCATAAAACATGCTTAATTGATTGTAAACTGCTTTGGGGGCATCTTGGGGTTGTGAAAGATGTTAAACAAATGCAAGCCTTCTTTCTTTTTGCAGCTTGTTTATTCCTTTGCATTTGTGGAACCTCAGTTTGAGTTATTATACTCACCCAGGGCAGCAAAAAGAGACATGATAGGAAAAAGAGAAAAATAGAAAAACTGTGTGTGAATTCACAGGCTGAAGTGAATACTACTTGATTTGAAACAAAAGCAGAAACAGAAATACCTGGAAAAAACTCAGCAGGTCTGGCAGCATCAGCGGAGAAGAGCACAACTGAGGTTTCGAGTCCTCATGACCCTTCAGCAGAACTAAGTAAAAATAGGAAAAGGGTGAAATATAAGCTGGTTGAAATATAAGTTGGTTTTTATCACTGGCTGCTTGTCCCAACAAACCCGCACCCCCCCCCCCCCCTTAAACCAGCTTATATTTCACCCCTTTCCTATTTTTACTTAGTTCTGTTGAAGGGTCATGAGGACTCGAAACATCAACTGTGCTCTTTTCCGCTGATGCCGCCAGACCTGCTGAGTTTTTCCAGATATTTCTGTTTCTGTTTTTGTTTTGGATTTCCAGCATCCGCAGTTTTTTGTTTTTTACTTCTTGTTTTGAGCTTGTTGAGAATACATTAGCCAGCTGCAGTCTATTAGAGCAATGCTATGAGAAGTCTTAACTCTGAGCTTGATATGAGGAGCTTTAACACTAAGACAGGAATGTGGACATTTAACACTGAATTAAAATGAGGAGGCTTTACACGGCCTGAAATGAGAAAGGAAAGAAAATCTTGCATTTTTCAGGACCATAAAACGTCCCAAACTTTTTTACAATTAATGAGCTATTTTTGAAGTGTAGTCACTGCTGTAATATAAGGAATGTGTGTGCACAGCAGAGCTCCCACAAACAGCACCCATTTTTATGATACTGATTAAGAGATATGCAATGGCCAGTACACCTTCTCCTTTGCTCTTCTTCAAGATAGTGGAGTGAGATCATTTATACGCACCTGAGAGGGATTCAGTTTAACATTTCACCTGAAAGGCAGTGTCACAGACAATGCAGCACTCTGTCAGTACTACACTGTCATGTCAACTTCAACTTTTGCGCTCAAGTCCTGGAGGGAGATTAGAACCCACAGCCTTCTAAACTCAGAAGGCAAAGGTGCTATGAATTGAGTCACCATAATGAAACAGCTTAACAGATCAAAATGTGGGAAACTTAACCTATTGTTTCTGCAGATGCTGGTTATAGTGGGCACTGAAACATGTTTGATTTTTAACAGTATGCTACCTTTTGAAGAGTTAATGATTACCTTTCTAAACTCCTTGCAGAATTTTAATCAACTATATTAAAATAACTTTGATAGAATCCAATCATTAGCATAATCACATTTAGATTTAATGAAGCACACAGTACAACATAATCACACAAGAGTTTGACAACATTAATTAGGATCAAGTTGAAGTTATCATTTCAGGGAGGTTGCTTGTTGGTTTAGACACACTCCAATAAACAGCATAGATACAGGCTGAAACTTAACCAGATCAACAGCCCAAATGATTTATGTTCACACAAACCCTTGTGGTGCCATGGAGTTCAATTCTTGCAAATGTTCCAGAACAGTCTGACAATTGTTGGACATTAAAATTGTTTGCCTAAAGTATGACAGGGAATTGATGTTTCTCAGCGTGCAACCATTCTCTTTGGAACAGAGGACACTTTGAAGCCAGCTAATTTCAGAGCTGATTCAAGCAAATTGTTTGACATGGCAAAGGATTCTAATCACCAAAGCCCAAAGGTTAGGATTAAGACAGGAAGTCAGAAGGAATATTTCTGTAACATAGGAAGGGTGATCGAGTAGTGGAGCAAATTACCGGAGCACAATAGTTGGGAGTAAGCTAGGAAGAACTGGCTGAGGGTATAAGAGTACTGACGTACTGAGGGTATAAGAGTAGTTGAATAAATTACAGGGAAGGAGACAGTTTAAACAGTTATCAGCGGCTGCTTGACCTGTTCCTAGTGAGGGCAAATGTTGCAAGATATGAAGTAAAAGTGGGTAGGTTGGACTGCAAACTATCAAAAACAGTAATTTTGTTGGTTCTGGTGTTTTTCTTTATGTTTTAATGACTTTTGTACATTGTACTTTCATGGCCAACTTTATTAATAACACAATCACGTGTACATTCTGTGGGTAGATGGGGTTTTCTTGATTGTCCAATTTAATTTTTCATGGAAGATTGACAGCAGCCTTGGAGAAGTGACATAAATTATTGTTTACGCCATCTGCCTCAGTGAAGCTTATGGGATTCTCATGGAAATTCTACCCCTAATGAGCCCAGACTTTGGAATAAGTCATGGACTAGCTCCAGCATTCTGGTCCAATTCACATTGATTAAGAATCTTGCCAGATAGAGATTGTGCTAATAGCATGACCACCAGATTTGTTTATACTTAATGCAGAACAAAGAGCATAAATTTATGCAGCAAAGAAGTAGGCCATTCAGCCCATTTGTCTCTGCTGAGACTTTATGCAGAGGGTTGAAAGCCCATTTGAATAAACTCAGCCCACTCCCCTTGTCCTAGTTAAACTTCTGATTTGAACCTCCCATGAGTATGAAACTATTAATTCCACAGATCGCTGGGCATTGTTCGTCCTCATGCGGTGCAGGTCCTAGACATGAAGTTGCTGTAGTTTTTTTCAAGCATATCTTCACACACTTTTCCCCTTTTTTGTGATTATTGGGGAGGTGATGGAAGGATTCCTGGGCTGATTGTCAACCTGTTGAACTGTGTCACGAATTTCTACTTCCTGATGTACAACACAGCCTGAAATTATACAAAGCAATTCTAGCTGCAGAACTCTGGCTGTATTTTGTTTCCCCCTTCCTGAACAGATTTTGTATCTGCTTTTTATTTAAACTCCTTGAAGTCATATTCCTCCTCACTTTGCCGAGTCCCTCATAGGATTGTGACTGAAATGTGTTTGTGGTTCTGCTTTGAATTTCATTTCACTTGCCCAACTTTTAACCCCAAATCTTCTTTAAGGACAGACCTAAAAATACAGAACAGGAGTATCAATAGGAATGTGTTGCCTGAGCTTCAAGACCAGGTCACAGAGCTCACCAGCGTAGGTCAGCCTTCCTGCTCTGAAGCACTGATGTTGACCACAGAAGTGAGCGCCTATGTAACTTGGTGACACTAGCACTTTAATCAAATACGGAAGGGAAATCATCCAGCCTGCTCAAGCAGTGCTTCCTATTGGTGCTTCTGTTCTGTCTGTTCAGGCCTGTCCTGTTTGAGTTTTGTGGGCCCAGAAATTTGGAAAGGGCTATTCCTAGTGCTGTTATCTTATCAATGGGTAAATCCTAAATTGGCACCTTATTTGGGTAGCAGCAACTTTGCAACAAAAACTTGCATTTCTAGGCCTTTCATAACCTCAAGATGTTCCAAAGTGTTTTACAACTAATGGAGCAGTTTTGAAATGTAGTCACCATAGTAATGCAGGAGATGCTACAGTTACTTTGTGCATAGCAAGATCCCACAAGCTGCAGCATGATAGGGACTAGACAAGCTGTTTTAGTTATGTTGGTTGCTGGATAAATGTTAGCCAGGTCACTAGGAGAAGTTCTCTACTTTTCTTCCAATGGTGTCATGAGATCTTTTACCCTTGTTTGTAAGGGCAGCTAGCAAAGGTTTACCAAGGGGTTTAATGACCCATCCACAAGGACAGCACTCCTTCAGTAACTGCACTGAAGTGTCAGCTGAGATTATGAGCACAAGTTTTACAAAGGGAACTTGAACCCATAACCTTCCAACTCAGGCATAACAGTGCTACCACTGAGCCAATGTTGACATCTGATGCCTATTTGGAAATTACAGAGAATGTGACTTTCTACATGATCCTTGCACCTCTATGATACATAGCTATACAGCTTACAAAGGCAATAAATTGCCATTGCAAGTTTCAATTTTGCCTCAGATATTCTCTCATGTACAGAGGTATTGGTCACTTTATTGAGTGGTCAGAATGTTTTACATCTAGGAGTTTGTCCATACTGCCTGATATCTAATTATTTAATAATGTAACTCAGCAATGTAACAATAGGATCCCATTATGATCTAAATTGGATATGAGGTCTTTAATTCATGGCCTTGTGGGCTTTTCCAATCATCTGGATCTAAGAAACCAATAGTGCAATGTTGCTGATTATGAATTCACCTATAATAAAATTAATTAATTTTCTGGATTTTCCACAAGGCCAATGGTTCCGTCTTCAGCCAGGAGACATGTTTCTCTCAATGAATGTCAATCCACACTCATATCAACACAGATCATCATTGAGAATGGATGTGCTTATTGGCAACGAGGTGCCATTTATACATTGTGCAGTTTTTAACTATCCATAACAATGTCCGTTTTCAAGTAGCATATTCCAGATTACAGATTACAACAATTTGCTGTGTTAAAAAAAAGTCTCCTTATTTCTTAGGATGTTTTGCAATTACTTAAAGCTGTGTCCTCTGGCTACCTACTGTTGTCCCAGACATTCTATTCTATCAAGACTCTGAATGATTTTGAATGCTTCTATTAAATCTTTTTACTAAAATCCTTTTATTTTGAACACCTTTATTAAATCCTTTGACAGCACCTTCCAAACCCATGACCACTACCATCTAGAAGGACAAGGGCAGCAAACCACATGGGAACGCCACCACCTGCAAGTTCCCCTCCAAGCCACTCACCATCCTGATTTGGATGTATATCGCTGTTCCTTCACTGTCGCTGGATGAAAATCTTGGGATTCTCTTGCTACCAGCACTGTGTGTGTACCTACACTACATGGACTGCAGCAGTTCAAGAAGGCAGCTCACCACCACCATCTCAAAGGCAATTAGAGATGGGCAATAAATACTGGTCTAGCCAGTGATGCCCACACCCCTTAAATGAATAAAAAAAAACACATCTTCCCAAGTGTGGCCCTGATCTTCCGGTCACCTATCTTATAATTCTCTTACCCACTCCCACACTGACCTCTCTGTTGTCTGTATCATTACGTCATCAGTACCTCTCCGTATGTTTTCTATAAACAGTTATGAAACTTCATTGTGCATGCCCTTGCTGTCTTACCTCATCTAATCTTCACTGCAAAGGAAATACATCTTTTCTTTCACACCCTGCTGTGCTAGAAAGCAAGTGTGGATCTGTTTTGTGTCTTGAGTATATTTTAAACTTTTGATTTTGGTCCAGATCTCACTGGAAATGCAAAGTGACAATGCTGCCCACTGACTTCGATGAAAGCTACACTCAAAGATTTAGTGATCTCTATGGCATGAATTTCACCTTTCTCAACTTCAGTTTGAATCTGGCATCAAGTCAAAGGGGATCTCCAGGTGTAAGGAACAGTGATGATATCGAGCAGGGTAAGCAACCAATTACATTGCAGAATTCTCATAGACAGCAAATCAGGAAATAAAGTACACTGATTATCCTTCAATTTTTATAAATTTTATAGATAGCAACATAACCCTTGAGATTTACACATAAGAAGCTGATATATCATAGACTTTAAAAAATTATTTAATTAAAAGGAATTGTTATCACAATGGAAAAAATTGACCGCACAAATATAATGTTACTTTTCCAGGACCAGAGAGGTTCTTTAGCAATAGTTATGACTTAGTACATCATTGAAAACTAAGTTAATCCTCATTATCAAGGCAGAACATTCTTGGGCGGTGTTTTAGTAGTGATATTACAGTGCAAACGGGGACGTTTTCATCAGTTCAGTGATTTCTAATTAATTGTGATCTGCAGAGTCTTCAACATCACATCCACTGGAGAAGCATGAATCATTGATAGTAATTTCTGATTTCCATGGTTAACTGGTGCTGTTTAGGTGCCAGAAGCTGCTGTCAGTTACAGGGATGTAATGACAGCAAATGCTGATAGATTTGCCATCATTACAATCGCAAAATCTGAGCCATGATATAATACTACAAAATGCCAATTAATTTATTCTATTTAATGATCTTTATGTGCTTACCCTTATTTAAACTGATTGAAGCTTATCATAACCAAACTGATTGAAGCTTATCATGAATAAACTATTTGGAAGACGTGTGCTGTACTTTCTCCGGGCTCGATCATCTTGCTGTCCAATTCCAGTTTTCAACTCTTAACATAGAAACATAGGAATTGCTAGATAAATAAATTGAGTATTGCTGAAAAAAAACATTTTGTCGAATCTTTTAGTCTTGCATTCATCAGGACAAACACAAGAATACCAATGTCAGGGGAAGCAACAACCTTCTGTATAACAAGAGAGTGCTGTTTGGTTGGCAAGTGGACTCTGATTGGTAGAGGTGTTGAATTGAGAATGCACCCGTTTATGGTGACTGACAGTTAAATGCCAAGCATTGTTTGAAATTTAAACCTGGCAGCTTGACTTGATTGGTCAAGGCATTGCCCTGAGGAATGAACCAGTGAATGACTATCATTTATTACCAACCGCTCACGCAGTTGAGTTCAGTTTTAACGACACCATGTATGCCTAAGTAAATCGTGTTGCCGTGAGATCCCCTCTAGGCCCAGCTCTCGCAAACATCTTTGCTGGGTTCCATGAGAAACGTGTCTTCGATGGAATGACACCTCACCTCCGACCACTTGCATATTTCTGTTATGTGGATGATACGTTTGCTATATTTAAATCTGCAGTAGCATGTAATCATTTAATGCATGTTATAATGGGCTCCACTCAAATTAACCATTGAAATGGAGCAGTCAAATGAACTCCTTTTCCTTGACATACCTGTTCCTTACCATAGTCTACCATAAGCCTATCTTCACTGGTCAATGCATGCGTTAGGATTCTTACAGTTCCACTTGCTAAGGTTGGGCTTATCAGCAACCTCCTAAAGCTATTTGTTCACCATGCAACTTCTTAAAGTTTAATTCTGTTAATCTACATGCTATCCCTTGGCAGCATCATTCGAAAACACAGGGCGGAATTTTCCGAGCCCGCTAGCAGTGGGTGTAATTGACGGCGTGTGCAGAAAATATGGCATGACCTGCTCCATGACGGTGTGAAGACATGTCGCGATCATCCGCTCAGCCCATTGACAGCGGGCCGCATTTCCTGCCATCTGTAGGCAGGGAGCTAATTGTAATACATCAGCATATAATTAAAAAGACATCCCACCAGGCTCTTGGAACCCTCTGTATCGTCCGTCCACATCAGCAGGAAAGCACGCTGACTTGTTTCACAACAGCACGCAGGCGACATGCACTTGGTGGCCTTCACTTTGGGGGAACTGAGGTGAATGAGCAGCAACGTTCTCCACAGCTTGCCTGTTGTTTATAGGCCTCGGGGGGGCGAGGGCAACAGATGCCTGCCCCTGGGTGGGGAGGTGGTAGGGGGGGGGGGGGGGGGGGGGGGGGGGGGGGGGGGGGTGGGGGGGGTGGGGTGGGGGGAGTTGGCGGGTGGTTTCCACGGGCAAGTGCTGGCCAGCCTCAGAGGCCACTGTTGTCAGTGTGGGGAGGGGGGGTGGGGGGGTGCAGTCTCGGCGCTGCATCCTGCGCATAGGCAATTGAGGTGGGGGGTCAGGGTAAGCAAGGGAAGTGGCCACCCATTAGGGACACCTGTATAAACTGACCGTGCTTCTGCAACTGAGACAGTTCAGGCGCGGCCACAGTGATATGATTGGGGTTGGGCTCCTAACCTGCCCGCCCATGCAAGCAATGCGTAGTCACCAAAGGGCCACCAAGCACTCCATACCTTACCCCTCACACCCCCGGCACAGACTTTGCGTTCACTACCACTTTATTAGACAGTGGAGCAGTTGGACTGCACGTTGTACAATCTCCTCACCAGCGCTGGCCATGTAGCAGTCACTGCTGAAGGTGCTCACAACCCCTTGCAATTCCAGCATCCTGGTTTGGATCAGTGTCACCCATGCCACAGGTTGACAGGACAGCCATGCAGCACACTCATCCCTGGCCATCCGAGGGGTGACCAGTACTCTCCGGGAAGCGTTAAGGGGTGGTCACACAGGGCCGGGAAAGGTGCTAAATACACCCATGATAACCACGTCTCTCTCTCTCTCTTTCATGCTGCAGGAGGGCCATGTCAGGATCATGGATCCTGGTGACCTAGCGTATGCCTGATGGCATACAGAGAGTGAAGAAGTGAGAGTGAGGAAAGAGTGACTAAGGATCCTGGCTGCGCAAAGGCAGGAGCAGCAACCTCATGAAGAAGGGGCAGCAGGGGTTCCTGCACACGCTGCGCAGGAGCGACAGCGAGCAGTGGCTGGTCGGCACCTAGTGACACCCAGGATCTATAGACGCCACCTGCCATTCCTGCAAATGACTGAGAACCAGTGTTGCTGACAACAGCACATGTCTAGTGGCCTGGTGGCTCACATCTGCCACTTACTGCAAGGCTTGGAGCCAAGAGGACATGGAGGGCATCCACTGCCAGTGGCTGTAAAAGTAAATTTCTACGTCAGTGGCTCCTTTCAGGGCTCCACAGGTGACCTCTGTGGGGTTTCACAATCCACCACCCACAAATACACCCATGAAGTCACAGATGCCATCTTCTCCATGGCACACAACTTTGCACGTATCGCCCAGGACTGGGACAGCCAGGATGTGAGGGCCATTGGATTCGCCCTGATCCCAGGATTCCCACAAGTGCAGGGTATCATTGACTGCCTTGAGTGAATTCCCAGTTCATGCCCACCACCTGCATATAATTAAATACATTTAATTAACAATGACAGTGGCCTGAGGCCAAACCAGATGGTGCCATATTTGACCCTGAGATGAGTTTACTTCCAGATAGCCACCCCATCACTTAACTCTTCCTATTTCCACCACTGTAACCTGATTCTGTCCTGCCTCAGCTCACCCGCAACTGAATCCCTCATTCATGCCTCTGCTACCTCTAGACCTGACTGTTCCAATGAACCACTGGTTGGTCTGCCACATTCTTAACTTGAGGTTATACAAAACTCTTCTTCCCGTGCCCTGACTCACACCAAGTCCCGTTCACCTGTGCTCACAGCCTATAGTAGCTCCCAGCCAAGCAATACCTCGATTTTAAAATCCTCCTTGTTTTCAAATCCCACCATGGCCTATTGCTTCCCTATCTCTGTAATTTCCTTCAATCCCACAATCCTCTGAAGTATCTGTGCTCATCTAAGTCAGACCTGTAGAACTACCTCGATTTTAATCGCTCCGCCTTTGGTGGCCCTGTCATCAGCTGTCTAGGCCCCAAGCTCTGGAATCTCCTCCCTAAATCTCTCCAACTCTCCACCTCTCTTTCCTCCTTTAAGACACACCTTAAAACTTACACCTTTGACCAAGCTTTGGCCATTTGTCCTTCTATTGCTTTATGTGGTTTGCTATCAGGCTTTGGTCTACAAAACTTCTGTGAAAAGTCACTGACATTTTATTATGTTAATGGTGCTATACTGATAGAAATTGTTGTTGTTGTACACCGAGCCTTGGAAAGCAATGGGGTCTCTCTCTGAGGCCTTTGCTTCCTTTACTGTTAAGAGAAGAAAGAAGAGAAGGACCATGATGACCTTTCTAGGCTGAACATACACTGCTCTGTTCTTAGCAACAGGTATTCAGGTCTCCCTATCTCAGCTCTATTTAGAGATATTTAGGGAGCCTGTGATATTGCTTTAGAAGGCTGCACTCCTTCATGCATCAGTAATTGAGTTAGGTCATCTGCCAGACAATGAAGGAGATCTTCAGTTGACTAAGACATGTGCACAGTGTCAAATGAGTCCTACAACTGGAAATCATTCTACTACAGCTTCCCCCGAGCATTCCCCACCTTGCGTAAATCATGTCACACATATTCAGATAGTGATAACAGCATTGTTCATGCAACATATGATAGCAACTACTGTACACTTCAAAAATACTTCATGAACGACAAAGTGCTTTGGAACATCCTGAGGTTGTGAAAGACGCCAAATAAATGCAAGTCGTTCTTTCTTTCTTTGCAATACAGCGTTTTGAAGCTAGCTGTTTAACATCGCTACTATGCAGTAGCAATACAAGAGGTACTCACCACTAGCAGGATGCTGCCGTCAAGCCAAAAAGATGTTCTGCCTATCACACAAATGAGTAACTTGGTATATGAATTTCAGTGCCAGTGTGTGCTAGGTACGTAGGCCGTACGTCCCAAGACTGGCAGATCATATCAAACAGCATGTTCCAGCCACTATTCATACCCAACCAGCCCGTGCTTGCAAAACTCAAAACACAGTGTCCAACATCAGATGTGATTCTGTGATTGGACAACATTTGCTAAATAATCCCCATTGTGCTAATTTAACATTGTCAGTCGGGCTTGCAGTGTGGCATTTTTGCATATACTGGAAGCTACAGACATTAGCACACAGGGCCCTGTTCTTTGCAAACAGTAGGAACATGTAGACACTTTGTGCCTGTTTCAGCTAAACAAAATAAGTGATATCCATTTTCTGCTTAATTTCTCAGGCCAATCAGAATCAAGTTACCTGGTTTAAATGTCAAATATTGCTTGACAGTTAACTGTCAGTCACCATAAACTGGTGTATTCTCCATGACAACACCTCTACCAGAGTCCACTTGCCAATCAATCAGCACTCTCTTCTCATACAGTTTAAAGTTGTTGCTTCCCTGACATTGGTAATCTTGTGATTGTCCTGATGAGTGCAAGATGAAAAGCTTCAACAAAATGTCTTTTCTCAGCAATACTTTCTTTCTATGCCTTTCTCTTTCTCCTTTTCTTTCTGTCTCTCTCTCTTTCTTTCTCTCTTTCTCTCTCTCTTGTTCTCTCTCTTTTTATCTCTTTCTCTCCCTCTTTCTTTCTCTCTCTGCAATTAGTCTAGTAAAGCTTCCCTGAACTGCTCCTAACATATTTACATCTTTCTTTAAATAAGGAGAGCAGTACTGTACACAATACTCCAGATGTGGTTTCACCAATGTCCTGTTCAACTGAAGTATAACCTCCCTGCTTTTGTAATTAATTCACCTCACAATAAATGATAACTTTCTATTAGCGTTCCTAATTACTTGCTGTACCTGCATACTAACTCTTTGTGATTCATGCACTAGGACACTCAGATCCCTCTGAATCTCGGAGCTCTACAATCTTCTTTTTCACTCCTCCTGCTTTCACATTTGTCCATATTATACTCGATTTGGCAGATCTTTGCCCACTTACTTAACCTACCTGTG
The DNA here is from genome assembly GCF_017639515.1 of Carcharodon carcharias. Lineage (NCBI taxonomy): Eukaryota > Metazoa > Chordata > Chondrichthyes > Lamniformes > Lamnidae > Carcharodon > Carcharodon carcharias. The sequence goes on along the minus strand of NC_054485.1, from coordinate 50,408,442 downwards.
TCACTTTGTAGCTTCTTTACATCCTCTTCACAATTTACTTTCCTACCTATCTTTGTGTCATCAGCAAATTTAGCAACCATTCCTTTGGTCCCTTCACCCAAGTCATTTATATAAATTATAAAAAGTTGAGGCTCCAGCATTGATCCCTGTGGCACACCATTCATCATATCCTGACAACCACGAAAAGAACCATTTATGCCAAATCTCTGATTCCTGTTAGCTAGCCAATCTTATATCTATGCCAGTGTGTTACCCCTACACCATGAGCTTTTGTTTTCTGCAATAGCCTTTGATGTGGCCTTATCAAATGCCTTCTGGAAATCTAAATACAGTACATCCACTGGTTGCCTTTTATCCACTCCTTCAAAGAACTCCAATAAATTGGTTAAACATGATTTCCCTTTTCCAAACTATATTGACTCTGCCTGATTGCCTTGAATTTTTCTAAATGCTCTGCTATAACATCTTTAATAATAGTCTCTAACATTTTCCCTATGATAGATGTTAGGCTAACTGCTTTCTGTCTCCCTCCCTTTTTGAATAAAGGAGTTATATTGGTATTTTCCAATCTAATGGAACCTTCCCCAAATCTAGGGAATTTTGGAAAATTAAAACCAGTGCATCAGCTACCTCACTAACCACTTCTTTAGGGTGAAGTCCATCTGGACCTGGGTATTTGTCTGCCCTCAGCCCAAACAATTTTCTTAATACCACTTCCTGGTGATTGTAATTTTCCTGAGTTCCTCCCTTCCTTCCATTTCCTGATTTACAGCTACTTCCAGGATGTTACTTGTGTCCTTTGTATTGAAGACCAAAGCAAAATACTTGTTTAATTCATCTGCCATCTCTCTACTTTCCATTATCAAATCCTCAGACCCGCTCTATATAGGACATAGCACTCTATGTCAATTTGTTAACTCTTTTCTTATTTAAATATCTATAGAAACTCTTACTGTCTATCTTCATATTACTAGCTAACTTTCTCTCATACTCTCATTTTTGCCTCCTTATTAATCGTTTTGTTATTCTTTGCTGTTCCTTATGTTCTTTCCAATCTTCTGACCTGCTACCCGTCTTTGCGTAATTATATGATTTTTCTTTGATACTGTCTTTAACTTTTTTAGTTAACCACGGATGGTGAGCCCTCCCCTTAAAAGTTTCTTTTCTCATTGGAATGTATATATTCTGTGTGTTCTGAAACATCCTTTTAAATGACTGCCACTGAACTTCTATTGACATATCCCTTAACCTCATTTTCCAGTTCACTTTAGCTCACTCTGCTTTCATGCCCTCAAAATTGCCCTTCTTTAAGTTTAAAATACTAGTCTTGGATGCATTCGTTTCTCCCTCAAAATGAATGTAAAATTCAATCATATTATGATCGTTGCTACCAACGTTTGCCTTCACTCGGAGGTTATCAATTAATCCTATCTCGTTGCTCAAAACCAAGTCTAGTATAGCCTGCTCTCTGGTTGGTTCCAGAAAGTTCTGTTCTAAGAAACTATCCTCAGAACTCCTCATCTACGCTACCTTCTCCCATCCGGTTTTTCCAGTCAAGGTGTAGATTTAAATCCCCCAAGACTATTGATGATCCTTTCTGGCAAGCTCCCATTATCTCTTCCTTTATACTTTGTCCTACTGTGTAATTACAATTAGGGGACCTGTACACCAACCCCACAAGTGACTTCCTGCCTTTTAACATCCCTCATCTCAACCCAAACCGCTTTCACATCCTGATTTACTGAACTTAGGTCATCCTTCTCTAATGTGCTAATACCATCATTAATCAACAGAGCCACCCCTCGACCTTTTCCTAACTTCCTGTCCTTCCTAAATATCACATACCCTTCAATATTCAAGTCCCAATCTATGTCATCCAGAAGCCATGTATCTGTAATGGCTATCAGATCGTCCTTATTTATTTCTATTTGCACTATCAGTTCATCTGTTTTGTTTCAAATGCTACATGCATTTAGATACAGAACCTTTAATGTTGTCCTGTTATTATTTTTGTAGCGTCTAGCCTTATCTGCTGATATACTCTGAGATTTGTACTCTCTGTCCTTTCCTGTTACCACTTGTTTATCATTTCCCATATTAATATCTGTCTCTCTTGCCTTGTCTCTACTCTTTGGTTTACCACATCTTCCCAAATTTGATCCCTTGCCCCCACTATTCAGTTTTAAACCCTCCCTACTTCCCTAGTTAGGTAGCTTGTGAGGACACCAGCCACAGCACTGTTCAAGTGTAGACCGCCCCAATGGTACAGATCCCAATTTCCCCAATACTGGTGTCAGTGCCCCACAAACTAGAACCTAATTCTCCTACACCATTCTTTGAGCCATGCATTCATTTCTTTAATCTTATTTGTCCTATGACAATTTGCACGTAGCTCAGGTAATAATCCAGAAATTACCTTATTACCTTTGAGGTTCTGCTTCTTAATTTGGTGCTTAGCCCGTCATACTGACTATGCACAGCCTCCTTCCTCATCCTGCCTATGTCATTGTATCTACATGGACTATGACCACTGGATCATCCCCTTCCCACTGCAAGTCCCTTTCCAGCCCTGAGCAGATGTCCCAAAACCTTGCAACGGGCAGGCAACAAAGCCATCTGGACTCTCGCTCTTTGCTACAGAGAACAGTGTCAATCCCCCTCACTATATTGTTCCCTACTACCACTACATTTCTTTCTGCTCCCCTACTTGGATGACTTCCTGTACCATGGTGCCTTGGTCAGTTTGCTCATCCACACTCTAGCCTCTGCACTCATCCAAACAAGCTGAGAGAACCTCAAATCTGTTGCACAATTGCAGAAGCTCACACTCCTGCCCTCTGGGTCCCCTTACCTGCCTCACTTACAGTCACACCCTCCTGTTCCTGGCCAGTGAGCAAATCAGAAGACCCTATCATAAGTAGTTGACAGCCTCCTGGTATAAAGCATCTAGGTAACCTTCAGCACCTCATCTTCTGACTAGGCACTTTACAGCCTTCCGGACTGAATATTGAATTCAACAACTTTAGATCTTGAGCTCCCTCCTCCATCCCCACCCCCTTTCTGTTTCTTCCCCCTTCCTTTTGTTTTTTTCCAATAATTTATATAGATTTTTCTTTTCCCACCTATTTCCATTATTTTTAAATCTTTCATGCCCTGCTAACCTTTCCACCCCACCCCAACTAGAGCTGTACCTTGAGTGCCCTACCATCCATTCTTAATTAGCACAGTCGTTTAGATAATATCACCACCTTCAATGCCTCTGTGTTCTTTTGTCTGTGACATCTTTCGATTATCTGCTCCTATCACTGCTTGCTTGTACCTACAATCACACCACCCCCCCAACTTCTCTCCCCCCAACACCCAACCCCCCCCCCCCCCCCCCCCCCCCCCCCCCCCCCCCCCCCCGCCACCTTAAACCAGCTTATATTTCACCCCTCTCCTTAGATTCACTCAGTTCTGTTGAAGGGTCATGAGGACACGAAACGTCAACTCTTTTCTTCTCCGCCGATGCTGCCAGACCTGCTGAGTTTTTCCAGGTAATTCTGTTTTTGTTTCAGGTAACTTTCCCCCTCCCTAATGTTTCACCGAGTCTGCAGTTCAGCCTCCAGTTCAATGACTCTGAGCTGAAACTCCTCGAGGAGCAAAAGCTTATTGCAGATGTGTTTGCCGTGGATCAGAATGTTATCCAGGAGCTCCCATATGCTGCAGCCTTGACACTTTCTTTCTTTCTTTCTGTCTTTCTTTTTTCTCTCTCTCTCTTTCGCTCTTTCTCTTTCTCTCTCTCTCTGTCTTTTTGTTCATTGTCTTTTTTTTTTACTTTCGTTGTCTCTTTCTTTCTTTCTCTGTCTCTTCCTTTCATCATTCTTTCTATCTTTTTCTTTTTCTTTCTACAGAATGATAAATACCGCGAGCAGTCTTGGATTCATTCAAGGGCTGGTTGGATGCAGTGATTGAGGAGCCTTTTTGGTCAAGCTTCAAGCTTTCCTATTTTCCTGAAACTTGCTTATTTGTCTTTAATTTGTCAGCTACAGTGAAATGTATATTCTGTAGATCTTAATTCTTTGAGCTATTGGAAACTATCAACCTCTTCCCTGTCCCTGATGGGGAGGGATGAATCGAATGAACTAAATGGTCTCTCTTCATAAATACTTAGACTTTTAACAGCTTTAACTGAAGTATAGAGATCCATTCACAGCTAACTTCCATGCAGACTTTCATGCTGCAATATATGTGTGCTGTCCAGTGGACCTTGGGAAACTGCATTTATTTTTGGGCTTAGGCTATATTGGGGCAGTGAAGGGAAGATTTTCTTTTTCCCTGTTTATTGCTTATTGTAGAGGGCACAGAGAATAATATCTTAAAGAATATACATATTCCTTATAACACGACATCAAGCTGACATTCATATCTAAAGAACCTCATACCATAGTTTATGAGAATCATTAACAGCGGAAGATCACATATGCTCTCCACATGGGGTCTGACTTGTTTTGTAAGATGTGATGCCCTTTTTGGGACCTTAATAAAAGTGGATGGTTTGCTACCTCATCCAACTTCAGACTAAGCATTGTGTCACTGCTACAGTTCAATAAGCCTATTATGAATATGGAACTGGAACAAGGATGTATAAACTGAGGTGGCATCTTAAAGTAACAATGTATTCTTCTGAATTGTTTAATAATCTCTAAATGCGATAAAAGGAGATATCAATTCATTTGGCACTATCTGTCATTGAGATCCTGCTTTGTATTTTACAGCAGCTAATTAAATGCAATATTGTGTTTGTGCGTGGTGAGATGGGGGGTGGCGGGGGGAGGAGGTGGTAGGAGTAGTGGTGGAGGCATGAGGTTTTGCTCCAGTGATACTTGATATGGCGAGCCTCATGTGGACTCATCAATTCCCATTCATAATACCATTGGAGGAGAACTTGTTACATTAAGGTTATATTTGCACAAAATGTCTGCCCCTAGGCTAGTTGTTAGAGCCATCAAGTGCAGTTTTACCAACTCAATTTTTTGAGAGGCTATGTTCCAAAAACTAACTAAAATATGTTTTATTTTAATTCATTTACTACCAATGGTAGTACAGAACTCGAGTATTGCTGAAAAGAAGACATTTTGTTGAAGTTTTTCATCTTGCACTCATCAGGACATCGCACAAATACCAATGTCAGAGGAAGCAACAGTTTTATATTGTATGAGAAGACAGTGCTGATAGGTAGGCATTTGGACTGTGATTGGTAGACGTGTTGCAATGAGGAATGCACTGTTAACTATCAGTCTCCATTACCTGGTGCATTCTCCATGGCAATACCTCTACCAAACAGATTCTACTTTCCAACCAATCAGCACCCTCCTCTCGTACAATATAAAGTTCTTCTCCTGACATTGGTATTTTTGCAATTGTCCTGATGACTGCATGATGAAAAGCTTTGACAAAATGTCTTTTTTCAGCAATATTCATTTACTACCTTTGCACCTCATTGAAATAATTGAAATTAGGTTGAAAGGATAATCTTAAAATACAGTTGGGGGTTCTTTGTTGTATGGTGATGCCCACAGCACATAATAATCACATTTAGATGCATGTGGCTAAACGAAGCATCATTGGCAAGGCCTTGCACATACAGCTGGAACACATAGAAACTGCTTGAGATGTGCTAGTGGTACAGAATGTCCATACAGCATATTGTAAATAACACACATATGCACACCTATTGCACATGCATGAGGTATAGTTGTATATCCAATACTTTGTTAACCAAGAACAAGGCAGTTAACATAATGAAAACCTAGTGTAGTGTTTTTGTTGATATATTTGTCCCAGTTCCATTTTCATAATGGACTTACCGAACCATTGAGTAAAGGATGTTTATTGATACAGGAGGGATTATTTCTAAAACGTTTGCTTTTGCCAAAAATGATTTACTTGTCCAGTAAAAATTCTTCCTTTAGCCTTCAAAACCATTATCATCGCACCCTTCTGAAATGATTTTTTTCCACTGAAATCCCATATCTAATCTTTTCTTCTCCTGGAATACATTAAACTCTCCCAAATCTGTGCTCAGTTGTCTCTTGCCTTTACCCCATTGCTTTGGTCTCTTTGGCTAACATAAATCTATCCAACTCAAATTTAAAATTAACAATTGATCTAGCATCAATTGCCAATTGAGGAAGAGAGTTCTGAACTTCTACCACTTTTTGCATGAAGAAGTGTTTCCTACTTTCACTCTTGAAACGTCTGCTTCTAATTTTTGGCTATGCTCCCTAGTCCTAGACTCTCCAACCAATGACAATAGGGAAGAATGGAAGAAATTACCTGTTCCCCTTCATATCTTGAATATTTCTAATAAATCATGCCTCAAACTTCTAAATTCCAGAGAATACGACCTTAGTTTCCCTCGTTTACAAGTGTAATCCCTGCTGCATTTTAGGGAAACTAGTTGCCAACTTGTGCACAGAAGTTCCCACAAGAAGCCATGAAATAAATGAACCCACGTCCCCAGAGCATGAGCCTGGACCATTGGATTAGTTAGTCTAATGACATCACCACTACCCCACCTATCATTGTTCTAACCAACAGCCTGAGTGGTAATCAGAATATTTTGAATATTCTTTCACTTTCGTCATTAAATAATAACTAAAATTGACTCTCACATGGTAAATTGGTCATTTCGACTCTGTAATTATAGGCCAGTATGTCAGGCAAACTCTCTATGACTAGTGTCGTGAGTTGCTTGCTCACAAACAGGCAGATTTAGTTTAATGCCTCATCCAAAAAATAAACATCTTTGACAATGCAGCAAACTTTCTGTGCTACACTAAAATGTCAGATTATAAAACTTGCTCAATTCATGGAGTCCACAGACTTCTGATTCAACAGAGAGGATGGTTCGAACTAAGCCATAGAGGATATCATTAATAACTTCTTTGGGGATGTCCATGGCTGACACCGCTCACTCTATTTAGCTGGGTTACAATAAATAATGGGCAGAAGCAGCATTAGGGACTTCAGGAAAATCACAAAGCCATGATATAGAGGTGAGTATTTAAATAAACAAAAATAATCCTCAATTCTTTCCTGACTGAACCTGAGTAATCAAATGGATCAGTGAAGGGATTAAAGCAGTTAAAAATCTGACAGCTTTCAACAAATCCCTTTGACATGTTAAATATTCATTGGTGATTGACTGTCTGTGATTTGTATCTCGACGTTTTATAATTGAGTAAAAATTCTGTAACCAGGATTGATCACTCAAATGTGAGACTGAACATTTTGTTTGGCTGGTGTGTGGCTGTTATGTGGCCGGTCAAAAAAAAAATTGAGATTAATTACAGGTTAATTGAAAATCAGAATTACATCTGGATGTCAGCAATTGTTTTGGGAATTGTAAGATCCTTGGTCTGCAAATACCCTCTATAATCGTGACAAACTTCAAATCATAAAATCAACAAAAATGCGAAAAGCACATGCCATCATTATATCCTTGCTGCTTGTGAACTTGACTAGTTTTTATGGCTTCTGAACCTACAGAATGATGACTCCCCCTATATAGTTGGTAAATAGAGACTGATAACTGAGTTTAAAGATAGCATTTAAGTGCAAACTTTAATAAATACCAGCAGCACTGGCATTATTGTGGGGCTGTAACTTTGTGTCAAATCTGGATAAGCTGAAAAGCTTTCTAAGCCTTGGAAAATTGAAGGAAAAATATCTGAGCTTTTCTTTCTTGGCTCCTTCCAATATCCTTGCTGAGGCACTGGAACAAGCTATTTTTGCTTCCCTCCTGTAGCATAGGTAGCTGTGGCTCATTTGGTAACACTCTTGCTTTTGAGGTAGATGGCAGTGAGGTCACATCCTACTCTTGAAGAGTGAGCCTAAAAATCTAGGCTAACAGTGTAGTACTGGTACAGTGTTCCAAAACTGGCAGCCTTGGGACTGAGCTCGTGCCACATTTTGGATCTTGCTGATTTTTGTGTTGAGCAGGTTGAGTCGGTCAAGCATTGCTTGGAGTAGCATGAAAAGCCCGGTGTGCGAACCTGATAATTAGTCAGTGTGCCAATGCAGCATCTAGCTGAGCATGCCAGTAAATCATTTTAATCATCTAATGATACGTAAAATTTATGTGTGTCAGCTTAAAGAAATGTCTGATGTTTGGTCATCACCAGTTTTTGGATAGCAGAATTTGAGACTTGGTATCTGTACTGAGGGAGTGCTGCACAGTCGGAGGTGCTGTCTTTTGGATGAGATGGGGTCCAGCTTGCTCTCTATGGTGAACATAAAAAATCCAATGGTACTATTTCAAAGAAGAGCCCCAGAGTTCTCTCTGGTGTCCTGGCCAATATTCATCCTTCAATCACATCAAAGAAGCAGATTATCTGGTCATTATCACATTGCCTCTTGTGGGAGCTTGCCGTGCACAAATTGGCTGTAAAACACTTTGGAGCATCCAGAGGTTGCAAAAGGTGCTACTTAAATGCAGATCAATCTTTACAAAAGAAAGGTAACAAGTGCCTGGTACTAGTAAATCTATAAGAAACATAAGGCAGGATTTTACTGGCAGTGGGGTTTCCTCCCTCACTGGCGATAATGTCACCGTAAAACCTGCTCCTGCTCTGGTGGGCTGTCCTGCTCCTATGAAACACTCTGAGGAGCATTAAGCAGTATGTGATGGGCCTTCCGCATCCATCTGGGGAGGAAGTCTTGTCTCCAAAAGATGCTGGCCAATCTGATTGGCTGGCAGCTCTCTGGTCCCAGCAGTCACTGCTGGGAATACATACAGTCCCTGAAACAGAAGAGCTTGGAGCTGCATGACAGGTAAATTGAGTGGGGATGGGTTCCTGGCATGACCAAAATAGGAGACCCTAGGGAGGGGAGGTGTGTGGGAGTTGGTGTCCTAGTGCACAGGCTATGGGCGGGGCAGGGGTCACACAGGGAAGGGAGATATTAGGGGCAAGGAGTGTTGGTGAGCATTCAATCAGAAAAGGGGCCTAAGAAGGACACAACTACCAAATTTCCCACTTGAGGCCCATCACCGACCTCCTCCCACCAGCCAATAAATTGAGGCCAGACAGGAAGTGGCCATTAAGTAGATATTAATTGGCGAATTAAGGGCTACAATTGGTGTGAGAGTGGGCAGACCTCACTCACTGCGCATTGATTTGCAGCCAGGTCAGGGGCAGGAGGTAGGCAAAGGGAAAGACACCCATGGAATTTTACAGGCCCTCCATGTCTGTAAACCTGCCCACACAGGACCTTCTGCACGTAAAGCCTGAAATGTGATCAATATCTGGCAAACTTGCTAATCCTCCTGTTGGAAGGGGAGGAAGTCAGAGCTGTAAGCTATTCAGGGTTTGTTCTTAAGAATGAAAATTTAATGCTGCTGTTATGAAAAGTTGAAGATTCTACAAATGTATGCTGGTTGTGATATTTATAGGAAATAATGACTAAAGTGGGTTACCCGTGCTCTGTTTCTGTAGACAGCTTTGTTTACAGAACAAACACTCCTCAGAGTGTGTCATAGGAGCAGGACAGCCCACCAGAGTGGGAGCAGGTTTTACGGTGACAAGCCACCATCTAATTGACTTCTTCGGTCCTCCAATTCTAAGACACATGACCTGCAAAGTGGTTGACGCACTTTAATTTTATTTTTACTTTTTATCTCACTCATGTACATACAAAGGAACATACAAACATATGAATTAGGAGGAATAGGCCATTCAGCCCCTTGAGCTTGCTCTGCCATTCAATAAGATCATGGCTGCTCTGAATGCGGCCCCAACTCCACGGGCAGAATTTTCTCCCCGTCCGTGGAGGGGGGGGTTTGTGTGGGAGCGGGTGTGGGCATGCGTGCAGCCGATCATTGCCCGCGATCGGCTGGGCCCTGCTATTTGACTTGGGTGGGACAATTAAGGCCCACCCAGCGTGACCTGCACCTGGAAGTGCTGAGTATTCCCTGTGTAGGCAGAGGACGGGGTTGCCTGAGTCAGGGCCTACGCTCTTTCGCGCCTATGCGTGTGAAAGAGCACAGAAATCTTCCTGAGGCACAGAGTTGCCTCAGGGAGATTAGTTCAAGTTTAAAAAACTTTTGATGAAAAAGAAAATTTTTAGGACGTGCCCCCTCATGTGAAACTGTCACATAAGCTGGGGCACGTCTATGAATTTTATTAAAAATTTTTTCAATCCTTTAAAAACTTTCATGAAACCTCATCGCGTCTGTGGATGAGGATCCATGAAAAATGCGAAGGCCCGCCTGGGCTCTTCGCCTGCCCACCAACCTTAAGGTTGGATGGGCAGCTCAGTTTATTGCTTTAATTAATAGATAACTGGCTTTAATAGGCCTTTGACAGTTTGGCAGTCGTGCAGCCGACTCGAGTGCGCGCCCTCCGAATTAAAAACCTGAATGACGTGCGATGCTGTCGGGATGCACGCTTGACGTCACTGCCCGTCTTTTTACGCTTCGGCAAACGGGCCCCGCCCCCACTCGCCAAGCCGAGCCCCACATTCCACATGCTCCCAAAAATCTTTGCTCCCTTGTTAGTCAAGGATCTAATTACCTCTGCCTTTAAAATATTCAACAACCCAGCCTCCCCTGGGGAAGAGGATTCCAAGCTCACAGCCCTCTAAAAGAGAAAATTCTCATCTCCTTCTTAAACCAGAGACCCCTTATTTTTAAACTGTGTCCGCCAGCTCTAGTCTCTCCCACAAGGGGAAACACCCTTTCAGCATCCAGCGCGTCAAGTTCCCTCAGGATCTTGTATGTTTCAAATGTCGATGGTTGGATTCCATGAGCTTTATACCATTCATTGGGGTATATCTAGACTTTGTGTGCGTTAGTGTGAAACAGTTGATAATGAATTGGCAGATTGTTTTGTATCTTTCCTGATCTTTAATTCTGTTGAGGCTGAATTGGCTGAAAAGTGGGCAGCAAATTTTCTATCACCTGTTTTACACTTTCACAATAAGCCAAGATCTGCCCCATTTAAAAACAATTCATTTATGGGATGTGGACATCGCTGGCTAGGCCAGAATTTATTGCCCATCCCTAATTGTGCTTGAGAAGGTGGTGGTGAGCCCCCTTCTTGAACCGCTGCAGTCCATGTAGTGTAGGTACACATACAGTGCTGTTAGGAGGGAGTTACTTTTAAGTGGTTTGATATAACTGAGTGGCTTGCTATGCCATTTGAGAATCAACCACATGTAGGCCAGATCAGGTAAGGACATCAGATTTCCTTCCCTAAAGGATATTTCTGAACCAGATAGGCTTTTACAACAATGGTTTCATCATCATCAGGAGACTTTTAACTGCATATTTTTATTGAATTCAAATTTCACCATCTGCTGTGGTGGGATTCAAACCCAGGTCCCCAGAGCATTATGATTACCAGTCCAGTGAAAATATCAGCACAGCACTGCCTCCCCTTGAACAAGGCACCTGAAAGGTGTTGTTTCAATGGCAGAAATGAAATGGAAGCTGCAGCAGGATTCTTCATGATTCCAATACGGGTGAAATCAGGGCTCCTGGTTGCAATAATGCTACTGAGTGCAGTCATTCGGACTGGCAGCTTTATCTTAATCCCCATTGAAGTGACATAACTGCAGGGTACAAATTCAGTGAATATCATCATGTGCCCATGTTGTTCTTAGGGACCTTGAAGCATAAGAGCTCTCTTTGCAAAGGGGGTTATAAAAGTCAACACTCTGTGCTCCTCCCCACTCTTCACCATGAAATAAGTGGCCAACTTAGTTATGTCCTGGGTAATCAAGAGTAAAATATAATCTGGGTAATCAAGAGTAAAAGACAATCAAGAAGACAGCCTCATTGCCGTATTGAATAAGGCTTAAAAACCTCACTGATTGAATGACTGCTGTTAAATACAGTCATTAAAAAGGTGGTAATTCAGGACCAGGAGGTTATAGGTCCATTAGCATAACTTCAGTTACTAGAAGGGATGATTTTTTAAAAATTAATTCATGGGATGTGAGCATCACTGGCTAGGCCAGCATTTATTGCCCATCCCTAATTGCCCTTGAGAAGGTGGTGGTGAGCTGCCTTCTTGAGCTGCTGCAGTCCATGTGGTGGAAGTACAGCCACAGTACAGTTAGAGAGGGAGTTCCAAGATTTTGACCCAGCCACAGTGAAGGGATGGTGGTACATTTCCAAGTCAAGATGGTGAGTGGCTTGGAGGGGAACTTGCAGGTGGTGGTGATCCCATGTATCTGCTGCCCTTGTCCTTCTAGATGGTAGTGGTTGTGGGTTTGGAAGATGCTGTCTAAGGAGCCTTGGCGAGTTCCTGCAGTGCGTCTTGTAGATGGTACACACTGCTGTCACTGTGTGTTGGTGGTGGAAGGAGTGAATGTTTGTGGATGGGGTGCCAGTTAAGTGGGTTGCTTTGTCTTGGATGGTGTCAAGCTTCTTGAGTGTTGTTGGAGCTGCACTCACCCAGGCAAGTGGAAAGTATTCCATTGCACTCCTGACTTGTGCCTTGTAAATGATGGACAGGCTTTGGGGAGTTAGGAGATGAGTTGCTCATCACAGGATTCCTAGCCTCTGGCCTGCTCTTGCAGCCACAGTATTTATACGGCCAGTCCAGTTTAATTTCTGGTCAATGGTAGCCCCCAGGATGTTGATAGTGGGGGATTCAGCGATGGTAATGCCATTGAATGTCAAGGGGCAATGGTTAGATTAGAGATACACTTTATGAACATCTTGACAGAAAAGGGTTTTGTGAGTCTATACATGGCTTCTGGAAAAGAAGGTAATGTGATACCAACCTGGGTTGACATTTTCTGAGGGTTGTCCTAACACAACATTAATTTTTAAAAAGTCTTTGAAACATCGGCTTACTAAGTAAACAAACCCAGTGGAAATTGCAAGCAGATTTTGGTTTAGATGGGGAATTGATTGCTTTCTGATTGGTTGTAGGTTGTTATTAGTGGTAGTGGTTGTGAATGGGGCCCGGTCAATGATAGAATTCTACAGGTGTCAGTGTTAGGGCTGTTGTTGTTCACTATCTTTACCAATGATCTGGATGAAAGGATCAGGAAACTACGAATTGTTAAGACCTTAGAGGGGGAAAATGGATTACAAGCAAATCTAAATGCACTGGGGAAGTGGGGAAGTGTTATTTAACATGAGAAATGTGGTGCTGTGTATTTGGCTGCGGGTAACACCAAGAATGTTTACACCATACACAGGATCAAACTTAAAACTGTTGAAGGGGAGAAAGGCTTGGGTGCCACAACACATGAATCCCTGAAAACTCCTCTCCAGTGTTGCAACACTATTGCAAAATGAAAATTTAGATTTAGGATATATTGCTAGGAGAACTAAATAATATTAAAAAACAATATATTTGTATAAGATCTTGGTTAGGCCTCATTTAAAATATTCTGTCTTTCATATAGTGGATAAATATCGGCCCTGGAAAAGTTTCAGAAGAGGACTTCTAAATTGACAATCATTTGTATTAACATTAGAGAAATTGAAATTTTTAGCCCAGTAAAGCATAGGTTTTAAGGAAACTTGATTGAAGCGTTTGAAATAATGTGAGAATAAGTTTTGGTCCATATGGATGTGGTAATTGAGTTAGATAGGTTAGAGGGGACATGGGGATCCGAATATGTACAGTTATATCAAACTATGAAGCAAGCTGTTGACTCATGCAGGGAGTGAAAGTTCACTGCTATTATCCAACAGAGTGAGTTCTGAGAGTGTTGAACTTCATTCTGTGTAAAAGGTATATGGGTTATTAGGGGATGTGGCTCCCAGTCACCATGATCACCTTTGTGGTTTGAACAGTAATTTCCCAGAGGATTTCCCCCCATCCCTAAATTGGCTTAGACTTTATCTTTCTGTTTTCTTTTGCCTCTCTGAGGAGCTGCATGATGGTTTAGTGGGCAAGTTGGTTGAAGGTGGTGTGCGTATGTTGTGTCATTACAGTTCACGACAGACTTCATGTGTGCAAAGATCTTTCCCAGTCCATGTTTTTATCTGGTCATAACTCTGTTAAGCGAGCTTTTGAGAATGCTTCGGAACAAAGAAATAGTGAGGTCAATTAAGGGTCAACTGTGATTTAATTGGTAGCATTCTTACTTCCAAGTCCAAAAGCCACAGGTTCAAGTCTTACTCTGGAGATTTGAGGACAAAATCTGGACTGCCACTCCAGCGCAGTGCTGAGGGAATGCCGTACTTTCTGACAAGAACTTGTCTGTCCACTCTGGTTTATATAAAACATCTCGTGGCACTATTTTGAAGAACAGCAGGTGAGTGCTCCCTGGTATTCTGGCCAATAGTTATCCTGAACCCATATCACTCAAACAGATTATCCGTTAATCATCACATTGCTCTTTGTGGGACCATGCTGTGCACAATTTGCCTGTCACATTTCCTACCTTACAACAGTGACTACACTTCAAAAATACTTAATTGGCTGCAAAGCATTTTGCAGCATACTGAGTATTAATTACATATTAATTGCATGTTTAATGGTACTCAGGTGGTGGGCATTAATTGGAGATTCACTTGTGCTCCTAGCATTGCCTGTGGCCATACTAGTCTGAAAATGTTCAATCTCATCCGATCCCGGAAGCTCAGCAGACTCAGACCTGGTTAGTACTTGGATAGGAGACTGCCTGGGAGTACCAAATACAGTAGGACTCAAAAGAGTTATACATAGGAGCAGATTGAAACTGTGGCCTCAGTATTCATGTTTACAGAGTCACAAACTTGCTGGGCAGAAGGCCCATCTCAGTGCCTTGGCACTGTGTGAAAGCTTTTTCTTAAAAAGCAATAAAATATAAAACAGTGCTCCAGCCCTCACCTATCACACCCTCAACCCCACACTCTCCTGTTTCCCTATCCATGCCAACCTCTGCCATCTCATGCCCTGCACCCTCTATGGCCCCTTACCCTCCATGCCAATGTATGGCCCTCTACCCATCTCCTAAGGCCCCTTTATAGCCCCAATGCCAACTTAGTGCCAACTCATGCCATCTAATTTCACCCAACAACCTCCCTTTGCCCTTACATCTACCATGCCAACTCACCTAGTATCCACCACGGGCAGATCTCAGGACCCATGCTGAGATGACATAAAATAAAGTTATTAAGTGTTTATTGAAGAAGGCACTATTTTTAAAAAAAACACTCCCATTAATAAAAATCCATGTAGTGACATTTAACTTCCTTTAATCCCTTATGCAAGCATTGGAATTCATAGGCACACTTCAAAGTGTCTATAACTACTCGTAGCTGTCAATCAAATGTGAACTGAGGCACTTTACTGTGATAATGGATGGATGTGAAATCAGTCATGCAACACTAATCCAATAATGAGAGTCCTCAGGCTTATGTCAAAAGACAGAATCAAATAGCAAGCAGTGATTTTTTGAAAAACATATAGGTTGCAGTGAGCTTGATAGTTCCAATGAGCTTACACACTTTTAATGCACATTCATGTCTAATTTTAACAAACCCAAAAGGCATCTTATCTCTCCCAAAAGGAACCTCACCTCTCCCAAAGGGCAGTTTACCTCTCCCAAAGGGCAATTTACCTCTCCCATAGAGCACGTGGCCTCCCCCGAAGGTGTCCTGGAATGAGAGCCAAAAGGATACCTTATCCCTCTAAAAGGGTACCTTGGTTATCCAAGCAAATCTATAATGTTTACACCTACTCCTGTCAGGTAAAATCTGCACACGTCATGCATCTCACTCCTCATTGTTGAAAACCCAACATAAACTGGGGGTCAGCAGCAGCTGCTTCCATGAACCATGGATATGCAACTTAGAACCCGCCCCATTCCCCCCACCCCCGCACCCCACCCCACACCCGCCCCTAATGAAAATGGTAGGTGCCATGTTCGGAGACGGGACTTCCATTTTTGTAATTAAGAGAAGCTCTCCATCTTTATGTTAATTCAGGCCTATGGCTTTTGGGTTTGGGTGTGCATATTTGTAATGTGTGCTTCTACAAATAAAAACTTACAAGTTTGTAAAGATCAGCTTCTATTTCTGTCCTTCACTGCCTGGCTATTTAGAATGGAACACTGAAGTTTGTGAAGTGCATTATATAAATCTAGCTCTCTCTTTTTAGCGAGCTGAATGCTTGTGTATGTCAAGCGTTTTAAACACTCAATAAGAACATAAGAAATAGGAGCAGGAGTAGGCCATTCAGCCCCTCAAGCCTTCCCCACCATTCAATAAGATGATGGCTGATCTGCCCCAGACCTCAACTCCTCTCTTGTGCCAGCTCTTCATAGCCCTCAACTCCCTGATATTTCAAAAATCTATCACCTCTTTAAATACTTTCAGTGATCTAGCTTCCACAACTCTCTGGGGTAGAGAATTCCACACATTTACTATCCTCTGAGAGAAAAAATTTCTTCGCATCTCAGTTTTAAATGAGTGTCCCCTTATTCTGTAACTATGTTCCCTAATTCGAGATTCCCCCACTAAACATCTTCTCAACATCTACCCCTCAGTCTTGTGTGTTTCAGTAAGATCACCCTTCATTCTTCTAAGCTGTACACAGTACTCTAGATGTGGCCTCACCAACACCCTGTACAGTTGTAACAAGACTTCCCTACTTTTAAACTCCAACCCCCTAGCAATGCAGGCCAAAATTCCATTTGCTTTCTTAATTACTTGCTGCATCTGTATGCTAGCTTTTTGTCTTTCATGCATAAGAACAGCCAGATCCCTCTGTGCTGCACTTTTTTGGAGTCTCTCTCATTTAAATAATTGTCTGCCTTTTGATTCTTCCTACCAAAGTGCATGACATCACACTTTCCTACATTAAACTCCATCTGCCAAATTTTTGCCCACTCACTCAACCTATCTATATCCCCTTGCAGATTCCTTATGTCCTCACCACAACATGCCCTCCCACCTATTTTTGTATCATCAGCAAATCTGGATAAATTGAGCTCTGCCCCCTCCTCCAAGCGAGGAAATAATTGAGGCCTTAGGACTGATCCTTGTAGCACTCCACTAGTTACATCCTTCCAACCTGAATAAGACCCATTAATCCTGACTCCCTGTCTTCTATGTGATAACCAATCCTCAATCCATGCTAATACGTTACCCCCAATACCGTGAGCTCCCATCTTATGCAATAACCTTTTATATGGCACCTTATTGAATGCCTTCTGGAAATCCAAATACACCACATCTACCGGTTCTCCTTTATCAGCTCTACTTGTTATATCCTCAAAGAACTTCAGCAAATTTGTCAAACATGATTTCCCTTTCACAAAACCATGTTGACTCCGTTTGATTGCATTAAGCTTTTCTAAATGTCCTGCTATTTCTTCCTTAATAATGGTCTCTAGCATTTTCCCAATGACAGATGTTAGGCTGACTGCCCTATAATTTCCTGCTTTTTGTCTCCCTCCCTTCTTGAATAGGGGCGTCACATTAACGGTTTTCCAACCCCTATGGACCCTCCCGGAAAACAATGAGTTCTGGAATATTTTGACCCCCGATGCCTCCACTGTCTCTGCAGCCACTTCCTTTAAACCACTTGAATGCAGGCCATCAGGTCCTGGTGACTTATCTGCCTTTAGTCCCATTAGTTTGTCAAATACTTTGTCCCTAGTGATAGAGACGGTTACATTCCTCCCATTAGCTCCTTGCTTACCTGATATCTTTGGGATGTTTTTAGTGTCCTCCACCATGAAGACCGATGAAAAGTTTGGTTTAAAATATCTGCTGATTCCCTGTTCCCTGTTATCAATTCTCCAGTCTCATCTTTCAAGGCTCCCATGCTCACTTTAGCCACTCCCTTTCTTTTTATATACCCATAGATGCTCTTGCTGTTTGTTTTTAGAGTTCTCATCAATTTACATTCATAATCAATTTTCTCCCTCTTTGTTAGCTTTTTAGTCATCTACTGCTGATTCCTAAAAAAATCCCAATCCTCTGGCTTACCACTAATTTTCGCCGCTTTGTATGCCTTAGTTTTTGATTGGATACTCTCTTTGACCACCTTTGTTAACCACGGGTGGTTCATCCTTCTCGTTGTGTCCTTCTTTTTGACCGGTATAAATTTTTGCTGAGTGTTATGAAATATCTGCTTAAATGTCTGTCACTGCTCATCCACTGACCTTCCCCTTAGTCTATTTTCCCAGCCTGCTTTAGACAACTTTTTTTTAAAACCTCTGTAATTGCCCCTATTTAAGTTGAGGATACTGATTTGAGACCTGAGTTGCTCGCCCTCAAACTGAATTTGAAATTTTACCATGTTGTGATTGCTACTCCCTAGAGGATCCTTAACTATGATATCTCTTTATTAATCCCACCTCATTACACATTACTAGATCTAAAATAGCCTGTTCCTGGGTAGGTTCTGCAATATGTTGCTCCAAGAAACAGTCCCTGATGCACACTACACATTTGTCTTCCATGTTACAGACACATACACACTCATAATAATAAACACACAGACTCATACAGATACACACACTTACTCATACAGACACAAGGTGTGTTAAAGGAAGGTCTTGCCTCACAAATTTGATTGAATTCTTTGAGGAAGTGACAAGAAGGGTTGATGAAGGTAGTGCAGTGGATGTTGTTAACATGGATTTTAGCAAGGCATTTGACAAGGTCCCACATGGCAGATTGATCAGGAAAGTAAAAGCCCATGGGATTCAGGGTAATGCGGCAAACTGGATAAAAGGTTGGCTTTGTAACAGGGAACAAAGGGTAATTGTCAATGGATGCCCTTGCGAATGGAAAGTTGTTTCAAGTGGTGTTCCACAGGGCTTGGTGTTGGTGCCCTTGTTGTTTGTGTTATATATTAATGATTTGGACGTGAACGTGGGGGGCACAATTGGGAAATTTGCAGATAGCACAAAGATTGGCCGAGTAGTGGATAGTGTAGAGGATAGCCATAATCTCCAAAACGAAATAGATGGGTTGGTGGAGTGGGCGGTAAAGTGGCAGATGGATTTTAATATAGAGAAGTTTGAGGTCATACATTTAGGGAGGTCAAACAGTTACAGGGATTACACAATAAATGGGAATATACTAAGAGAGGTAGATGAAGTGAGAGATCTTGACATACAGGTACACAGGTCCCTGAAGGCAGCAGTTCAAGTAGACATGGTTGTAAAGAAGGCATATGGAATGCTCTCCTTCACTGGCAGAAGTATAGAATATAAAAGTAAGGATATAATGTTGGATTTATATAAAACGCTGGTGAGGCCACAACTGGAGTATTGTGTGCAGTTCTGGTAACCACATTACAGAAAGGATTTAATAGCTCTGGAGAGAGTGCAGAGGAGGTTTACAAGAATGTTGCCAGGGTTAGAAAAGAGTAGCTATGAGGAGAGATTGGATAGGTTGAGGTTATTTTCCTTAGAACAAAGAAGGCTGAGAGGTGACTTGATTGAGGTGTACCAAACTATAAGGGGAATAGATAGAGTGGATAGGATAAAATTGTTTCCCTTGATGGAGAATTCTAGAACCAGGGGACATAGATTCAAGATAAGTGGCAGAAGATGTAGGGGGGACATGAGGAAGAACTTTTTTACGCAGAGGGTAGTGGGTGTCTGGAATTCACTGCCCAAGTTGGTGATAGAGGCACAAACTTTAAACTCTTTTAAAAAGTACCTGGATCTGCACCTAAAGCACTGTAAGCTGCAGGGCTATGGGCTGGGTGCAGGAAGGGATTAGAAAGGGCACCTGGGTGTTCTCTGGCTGGCATGGCCAAGATGGGCCGAATGGCCTCCTTCTGTGCTGTAACTTTTTTTTCTATGGTTACCCCTGCCAATCTGACTTGTCCAGTCAATATGCAAATTAAAATCATCCATGACAATTCTAGCACCCTTCTTACAAGCCCCCATTATTTCCCGATTTATACTTTGTTCTACAGCGAGCCAACTCTTCGGGGGCCTATAGATGAGTCCCACCCATGACTTCTTCCCCTTGCTATTCCTTATTTTCACTCAAATTGATTCTACATCATGATACATTGCACCTATACCATTGCCCACCTCTGCACTGATACCTTCCTTTATTAACAAAGCTACCCCAACTCATTTTCCTTTTTTCCTATTTTTCCAGAACTTCGAATACCCTTGAATATTGAGTTCTTCAACCACCCTGCAACCATGTCTCTGTAGTAGCTATCAAATCATATTAATTTATTTCTATTTGCACATCAATTCATCTACCTTGTTACAGATGCTGCATGCATTCAAATAGAGAGCCTTAAGTTTTAATAAATTATTACACATTCTGGTTCTAATTTCTGCTGCACTCTTCTGCTTATATTTTTTCCCCCTTGTCAAATTTTGGTTATCGTTCGCCCCTTCACTACCCTACACCTCTGTTCTCTTGTTTCTTTTTGATTTTTTTGAACTTGCCTTCAATTGAACCTTTCCCCCCACTAATTAGTTTAACATCCTATCTACAACCCTAGTTATATGATTCGTCAGGACACTGGTCCCAACATGGTCCAAATGAAGCCCGTCCCAATGGAACAGCTCTCTCCTTTCCCAGCACTAGTGCCAGTGCCACATGATTTGGAACCCATTTCTCCCACACCAATCTTTGAGCCACGCATTTACCTCTCTAATCTTATTTACCCTACGCCAATTTGACGCGGCTCAGAAGATAATCCGGAGATTATTACCTTTGTGGTTCTGCTTTTTAATTTATCCTCAGCACAATCTCTTTCCTAGTCCTTCCTATGTTGTTGGTACCTACGTGGACCACGACAACTGAATCCTTCCCCTCCCACTCCAAGTTCCTCTCCAGCCCAGAATAGATGTCCTTAACCTTGGCACCAGGTAGACAACACAGCCTCGGGACTCTTGTGTCTTTGCTGCAGAGAACAGTATCTATTCCCCTAACTATGCTATCCCCTATTACTACTACATTTCTCTTTTCTCCCCCTACTTGAATGGCGCTCTGTGTCACGGTGCTGTGGTTAGTTTGCTCATCCTCCCTGCCGTCTGTGCCCTCGTCCACACCGGGAGCAAGAACCTCATACCTATTGGACAAGGGCACTGGCTGAGGCTCCTCCAAAGCTAAATTCTGGATCCCCATACCTGCCTCACTCGCAGTCACACCCTTCTGTCCCTGACCATGGTCCAAATAATCTAAGGGGTGTGACTGTCTCCTGAAACACAGTGTCCAGGTAACTCTCTCCCTCCCTGATGTGTCACAGCATCTGCAGCTCAGACTGCAGCTCATCAACTCTGAGCTGACATTCCTCGAGCAGCCAACACTTGCTGTAGATGTGTTCACCATGGATCGCACCAGCATCCACCAGTGCCCACATACTACAGCTGCAACACATCACCTGCCCAGCCATCACTATTATTTTTAATTAATTAATTTGGATGGTAAATATTTAAAAGTGAATGTCTTAACTGTGCTCTTCAGCTGTAATAACGTCTCCTGATTTAAACCACTTGGCCGATCAAAAGAGACACGGAAGAGATACCCACCAATCACCTACCTGTTTTTCTTTGACATCACACTTCGGTTCTGAAAGGTAGAAGCAGGTTGAAGGGGCTCTCTGCCATCAGTATTTTTATCTCCGGTTGCCGCTGCCCTTCTCATGCAGATCCGCTCTCCTTACAGAAGGCCTCGTCAGGACTGCTATTTAAAAGGAATTTATGCTGCTAGGATTCACCGCTTGTTGAAGTAGACTGAGCCCTTCAGCAATGGCTTATGTTTCTGTATTTCAACCAACTTCAGCTCCATAATGGCCAAATAATCTAGCATGGCTAGAGCTCCTTAAGATTAAGAATTTCATACTTTTATTTAACCTTAATTTTTATGCCTGATTTGCATTTTGGCGTGATATAATTCCACATGTGTGTTAATAAATACACATTGTGATAACCAAGCAATGACAGGTCTTTAACCTTAAACATAGTCCTGCAGTATATCAAATTGTATTTGGAGAACGGCTGGATAAAATATACAATCTTTAAAAAAAAATAAAAATTAGTGAAATGGCAATAAAACTCATTTTGTTCGAGCATGGGAGAGTAGTGGTTTTGTTATTTGACTAATAATCCAAAGGTCTACAGTAATAATCTGGAGAACATTGACCGGACTTTCATGGAAGATGTGGGAAGGTCAAGCTGGGAAACTTCCATACTCAATGGACCTGCCTCCTTTAAAAAGGTCTACGCCTGCCATATTTCTGTGTTGGGGAGGCGGCGACGGGATGGAATCGGGCTGACTGCCTCCAGTGGCAGGTCCAAAGTGGTAATGGAGGTGGGAAAACGGCAAGGCCAGCAGGCTGGAACATCTGCATCTGTTTACTGAGACAGTGACCCAGTTTTAAAGATGGATGCCCACCCACCCCCATGCTACCCATGCCCCCTTATAACCCCTGCCTCTCCCATACCCCTTCATATCCCCATACCCTCTCCATGATCCCTCATATGTCCTTGCTGCCTCACTGCCCTCTCAAATCCCTCATACCCCTTCCATGTCCTCATATATACCCCATAGCCAATCACCCGGTATCCGCTATGGGCAGACCTCAGGATGTTTTTGAAATGGATATGAAAAATATAAACTTTTAACAAGCTAATAGATCTGTCATTCAAATAGACATACTGAAAAAAATATCTCCTTCAAAAAAAGCAATTAAAAAAATTAAATCCCCTCAAGTGGTCAATCTTTTGTAAACATAAACAGCTATTTCATTAGCTACATCAAAGACATTCTTTAATAACCTTTTAAAACTCTCAGTCAAAATGTGAATCAAAATGCTCCCCTACTGAGATGTGGTTCTTAAGCTTTTGAAGCTCAGCCAAGAATTCATGATAAAAGATATACAACAACTTTGGAAATGTCAATAATAAATCCTATTTAAATTGCAACAGCAGGTGGTTACATTTTTTTCAAAATTACACCAGATTACCTGTCAATTAATGTACTCCAGCAGCAGGTGTCTGTTTTTTTTTCTCTAAATGAAAATTGCGAAAGTTTTTTTTACATTTAAAGGCACGGGATTTAAATCACTTCAGATCAGTTCCTGATTCATGTTTTCTTCAGTTTTGAATGCATAAGAGCACTTTTCCAAATTGAAAAAGTACTCTAATGTATTTCAATTCTTAAACACGACAGGTGAACATTATGGTCAATATACCTTTGCAGGATAGATTCCTTTAATTAATCAGTACAGTAAAAAACATGCATATAACTTACAATACAGCATCTAACTATTGAAAGTGAAAGAACAGTCTTTTTTTGTAATTCAAAGCCTGTTAATGAAACAATTCCAAAATCATGTGAATTGTTACCTTTATTGCTTTCCACCCACCCACTTGGAACTGGGGTTCCCCCATGATTCATGCCTCCTCTGAGAGGCCGTGAATCGTGTATTCTTACTGAAAGGGCCTCACTCCACAAAAACTACTGGTCGGGGTTGGGGGGGGTGAAGGGGGCGGAATGCGGCGGTTAGACTGCCCGCCCCTGCAATGGAGCTGGGAATGGAAGGAGTGCTGTGAGTGTGGGCGGGCTATCACACCCTTATTTCATGCTGGCAAAAATAACTGAAAGTGGGTATTGTGGGGGAGGGGGTGGGAGCGGGGTGGTGGGTGGGGAGGAGTGGGGGGAACTTCAGAATCGTGTCCCACCTGCCATTCCTAAAGGGCTTCCGAGTCGGCCTGACTCAGTGAAAATCCGGGCAGGGCGTGTTCAAATCCCCCCCATGGCAGTCTGACAATTTGAATTCAGTTAAAAGAACATTTGAAAATAAAAGGCTGGTCTCAGCAAAATGAAACTTTTGGGTTGTCGTGCAACCCAACTGATTTGCTAATGTCCTTTAGGAAAGGAAACCTGTTGGCCTTCCTTGGTCTGTATGTGGCTCTCGGCCTATACCAGAGTGGTTGACTCTGAACTGCACTCTGAAATGACCGAGCAAGCCATTCAGTCATCAGGCCAACAAGGGATGGGCATTAAATTCTGGCCTTACTGGTGACGAACACCAACAAGAATTTTTTTTTTGAATCCTAAACTTTTGCCTTTCTTCTCCCCTGGGATCAATACATTATTTTGGAGACTTGGATTGGAAATAGTTACTTACTACATCTTGCAGAGAGAGTCTCATTTTACCTGCCCTCAACATAATTTCCAGCTTCTTTTCTAGCAGTATCTGCAATATATTAATATTAATATTTTCAGTTTGGTGACCTGCCCTGTCAGTTATGTGACAAGCTACCCATTGCACCACAGACAGTTGGAGTTTTGGATTACCCGTTCCCTGGAGCGTCTGGCAGCTGTGAGCATATTTAGAAGATTAAGATACAGTCCAACCACCTTGATAATTGCAGGTTCCTGACAGAAGGAGCTCCAAAGGTAGATGTGTTGATTCCTGCCATTGCTAATGGAGGCTTTGCATTCGAATAAAAATGATTCTGGCTGTGCAGTTGTACTCGTGGAGCACATAAAAAGATCATGAAGTGACAAGAGCTGGACAAATTTAAACGTAGATAGGAATAAATGAATGAAGAATTATTTGTCTTCAGCATTCTTGATTAGGCACAAGGTAGATTCACAGCACAAAAAACAGGCCATTCAGTCCAACCAATCCATGATGGGATGTATGCTCTATTCGAGCCTTCTGTTATTTTTCATTTGCCATATTACTTTCTTCCTCATACTCCTTTAATGTATATATGCTATAGTTAGCTCAAGTATTCGTTTAGGTAGCTAGTTCCACATTCTAACCAGTCTCTGGAAAAAGAAGCTTCTCTTGAATTCCCTATTAGATTTATGTGTGATTATCTTAACATTTATGGCAACAGGTAAGCAAATCTTTTCCTTACAAATGATAAATTGGCTAATTGCATTAACCATCATTGAATGTCTAGACAACGTAATACACTGTGCTTGAGAGGATTCTACGCTGCATCAAATAATAAGGCAAGACCAAATGATGCTAAAATCCTCCAGGAAGACAAATTGTGTACAGCTGAGTTGTGAAGGTGACTGACAAATTAAACAAGAATGCTTGCTTGAAATTCACAAAGGCCCCTTTCTGCACCTAACCTCGTCTTCACCCCCCCTCCCCCCACCAAACATAACGATCAGGAAAGACTGACAGTGATGTGACTCTTTACTTGAGGAAAGAGAAGGCTGAGAGAGGAGCTAAAGGCAATTTGAAGGGATTCGATGGCGTAGATGTAGAGAAGGTCTTTCCAGTTGTGGGTAACACCAAAACCAAGGGCAGAATCGCATGGTTCTGTTGGTGGCAGGTGTCATGGCAGGCATGAGTGGACAATATGGTGAGAAGGCCAAAAATCGGTTTCACGCCATCATGAAACCAGTTTGCGTTTGTCCACTCCATCTGTCAATGGTGGGCTGCATTTCCCAGTGCTGCACGTTGGGAACGTAATTTCAATACTCCAGCATCTCATTGTAAGCCATGCTCATCAGAATCATCCCACCACCTCAAATTTAGCCCCCACATCAGTGTGACTTCAGAAAGACGTGCTTCACGACTGCCTTTAAAAGGCGTGCACCTGGTGACCTGAACTTTGAGGGGAACTTGGAGGTGAGCACACACAACCTTGTGTGGCGCTTTTGAGCATCGCCCATACGACATTAAAGAAGAGGCATTGTGCATTCGTCAGGGGGGCATAGGCAGGTCGCTTTTTCCTGCCTGACTTTCAGTGCAGTGCCAGGCAAGGGCTCCATTATAGGTGAGGCTGGTGGGGACGGGGACAAGGCAGCACAGACTGAAGGAAGTGCACAAGAACATGCCAGGGGTTGGGGTTGGGGGGGCTGGAGTGTGAGGGAAGTAGCCACACACTTGGAAAAGCTTGTCAAAAGTGAGCATTCTTCTGTAGCTGAGGCCGTTCAGCAGCAGCTCCATTGACATACTTGGAGTCAGGCCTCCAAGATTTTCTGCCCACTCAAGCAACGCCACCAAGTGCTCAAGAAATTATCACCCCTTGGACACAGACTGCAAATTAATGTGGGTTTTAGGGGACAGCAGAGCAATTGGCTGACTGGGCAAGTTGTAGAATCCCTTGGCACAGTCACTGGTGGAGGTGCTCACAGCCCTTTGCAAGGTCTTTATTAAGGTTTAGACCAGTAGCCCCCATGGTTCAAGCTAACAGTGCAGCCTTGCAGTGTGGGTTACGAGAATGCCTGCGCCTGAGCTGAGAGCACAACAGGAAGTCCAATGGCTGAAGCTGCTGCCAATCGGTCAAGTAGAGTGGGGCGGATGTGGGTGGGGTTTCGGACAGCCATGAAGTGCACTACACACTGGCCATCCAAGTGCTGGCCAGTATTCTCCTGCATGCATGAAGGGGCCTTCAGACTTAACCAAGAGAGGTGCTTAGATCACATATGCTAACCCATGTGTCTCTCTCTTAGATCCTGCAGGAGGAGAACATCAGGATCATTGAGCCTGGTGTTTTAGTGGTATGCCTCATGGCTTACAGGGAGCAGAGAAGAAGAAGAGTGTGATGGAGGCGCCTGGCTTGGCAAAGGGAGTAGCATCACCCTCGAGATGAAAAGGCGGCAGGACCCGTTGTGCACACAGCTGAAGATCCAATGAGCCATCGCTCATATGCGCTTCACTAGACCCAGGGTCTATAGACGGAACTTGTCATTCCTGCAGATGACTGAGAACCAGTGTCACTGAAGACTGCGCATGTCAGTCACATATGCCACCTGGTGCAGGATTTGGTGCCATAGGGACATGGAGGGCATCCACTGCCAGTGGCTGTGAAAGTGACCTCGGTGCTCAATTCTTATGCTAGCGGCTTCTTCTGAAGTCGAACCTGTGACCTGTGTGGGATCTCACAAGCCTCCAAGCACAAGTGCATCCAGGAGGTCATGGACACCATCTTTGCAAAGGCACAGAATTTTGTACATTTCAAACAGGACCAGGAAAGCCAGGAAGCAAGAGCACTGGGAATTGCACAGATCTCTGGTTTTCCACAGGTAAAGGGTGCTATCGACTGTACTCGCTTGGCGCTTAGATCTCTGTGGCAACAATCAGGCAACTATGTCAACCGCAAGGGCTTCCACTCGCTGAATTTTCACCTGGTGTGCAACAATCACAAATGCATCCTGCAGGTCTGTGCATGATTCCTAGGGAGCGTCCACAAGTCCTACATCTTTCAGGGTCCATAGATGCTGCAGGGTTGGCTCCTCGGGGACGAGGGCTACCCACAGAGGATGTGGCTGATGATGCCTATGCGATGGCCTCAGACTGCAGCAGAGTGCCGGTATGACAAGGCTCATGCCGCAACCCGGACTTTGATGGAACAAACAATAGGCATCTTGAAATTAAGGTTCCGGTGCTCTGACAGGTCCAGTGGAGTGCTGCAAGACAGTCCACCAAGAGTGTCATGCATCATCCTAGCTTGCTGCATACTCCACAACCTGGCGCTGGAACAGGGGAAGAGGAGCTGGCTGAGGAGGAGATGGAGGAGCTGCACATCTCCACCAATAATGAGGACGTTGAAGGCGATGACGCTGATGAGGTCCTCATAGGCGAGGATGCTGACAAGAGGCCATCGTGCTGACCAGACGAGGCAGACACACTCAGGGAGGCCCTCATAGCTGCAAGATTCGTGGAGGATGATGATGAGACGCAGTGAGGACAGTCCTGACATCCTTATCCTGCATCTATGAACGTTTGACTCCTGTGTGTCTGATGGCAGCACACATACCCGCAGTGCTGAGGCTTAAGTCATGGAGATGCAGCGGTGGCCCTAATAGTTGCTCAATTCCAGGAGGATGATGACGGCATGCAGTAAGGACACTCCATAGATCTTCACATTGCCTCTGTGAATGTCTCACTTTTGTCTGGCTGAGGGCAGCTCACTTGTGCTCTGTGATCAGGGTCATATCATAGAGACACAGCTGTGAAACTTTAAATGCACCTGATCCTTTGTCAGCCTTCAGCACCTGAGCCCCTCAGTAGCACAGCCTCACAGGACACAGATGCTGAAGAGCTGGGGTCCAGCCTCACCTCAAAGGAGCTGAGAGCACACAGAAGGAATGACTAAACTCTGTGACACCTGCCCGTGTCATTCTGGCAGCAATTACGTAAGAGTCCGGTGAGTGTGAAGCCGGACCATCACTTTGGTCTAAAGGTTACACACTGCACAGGGAAGAGGCCCTGGACTGAAACTCCTGCACTTTATCTTATGCAGGAACCAAGGTTTCACATCTGAGTGACACGAACATTGCTTATCATAATGAGGAGCCATAGGAGACATTCTTGGGAGTTTATTTACAATAATGAACATTATGTACAAGTGATTAACGCCTATGCCTAGGTTCTGCAACTACATTTTCTTAACTTTCATAACCCACCTACATCTTGGTGCTTCTCCAGTATCCACTGTGGAGGTAGAGGCAGCTTGCTGACTGCTACGCCCTGTCCGTGATGACCTTGGCAGGTGCCCTCTGGAGGGCTGTGACCTGGAGGGCCCCGGCCTGCTTTGGGTCCCCTGCTGTGGGCTAGCTACACCCTCCTCGGCTTGTAGAGCTGGAGCTTCGGGGGTCACAGGATGAGGCTATTTGGATTGGCCAGACATTCCCAAGGTCACCTGGGTAGATGACCTCGGGGTGTCGAGCTGCCGATCCTGCCCTCTATGGGTGCCCCATGGCATCTGGCTGACTCCTTGAAGGGGAAGCTAGAGTGAGATCAAGCTGCCCCACACCCCTCTCACGTTGACACCGTTGGAGGCCAACTATGGTGTCAGCCATGGAGCTAAGCTCGCACAACAGTGCAGGATCAATGTCCTGGACCAAGGTCTCCAGGACAACAGCCAGTGTTGACCTCAATGCATTGGCATGCCGGTGTTATCACCTCAGACTAAAGACAGACAGACTCCTACATCGTCCCTTGCAATCTGAGGAGTACACCAGACATCCCTTCCTAATGTTACCGTGATTGCCTTTGCAGTTCCAACTGACTCATTATCTGACTTGGATTCATTCCTTGCCTCTGAGTGCTGGCGACCAAGGATGTTCCTGCCTCCGATTGCTGTGGGACAGATTGTGTGGCATGCTCACCAGATTGTGATCCCGAGGCAACTCTGCGCTAGGTCCAACCGAGCTGTGTGTCGCCGCGCTGGTGGAGGGTTTGGGTGAGCACCGTGATGGGTCTTCAATAGCACAGCTCTCAGTGTCCTCATCTGAGGCTTTTGGGTTGGGGTCACGATTGCCTGAGGGTGACATACCAGATGTGCCTAGGAGAGAAAGTGGAATGTATTAGTGCTTGGCAGCTGCGTTGGGCACAGAACAGTGGACTCAGAGGTGGTGCTCGCCAGCGACCTCACTGTTGCTGTAGGAACAGTTGGCACTCTCTCTGGCCAGCTCCAACTCTCGAACGGACTGAGGACCTTGATGTCCGGCACTCCACCCCCAGTATGGGACCTCTCCCGTTGATTGTATGTGATCTTGTCCTGCATAAAGACAGATGGAGAGAGTGTAAGCAAGGTGCATACCAGACCAAATGAGAAGGATGGCAGATATGTTTGTGTGCTGGTGGAGCCATGGATTGGATGAGGAGGCAGTCTCCAGAGGTGATGAGGCTAAATGGAGATGTGAGGGTGCATGTGAGAGGGTGAGTGGTGATGTCCCTTGAGCTGGTCGTGATTGAGATGCCAATGAATGTGTGATGGGCTTGTGAGTGGGTGAGTTGAGAGTGATGAGATGATTGACTTACCCCGGCAGCACGGATGAGATCATTCAGCCGTTTTCTGCACTGGATGGCTGACCTCTTGTGTGCTGCGTTGGCACTGGTCACTTCTGCTACTGCCTCCCAAGCTGGAGTGGTGAGTCTGATGGACCTCCTGCAGCCAGAGCAGGGGTAGAGAACTTCACGGTAGGCCTCCATGGTGTCCAGAAAGTGTCCCAGGGATCCATCACTGAATTGAGGTGGTGGTGCTGGTGGCTGGGGTGGGGGGGCGTTGGTGGTGGTGGGGGCTGCAAACTTCCTGGCCTTTGGTGCCAAGTCCTGGGCTGAAGCATTGAGAAGTGTGTGTATGGCTGCATTTAAAGTATGGCACCCAGCGTGAGGTTGCAGTGCGGTAGCGGCGTGGTGGGCCAATTGGAGGCTGGCCGCCAGTGATCCAGCATGTTTCCCTTAACTACATCATTTATGAGGCGGGAAGGGGACGAAATGGCCTGAAATCCTGTCATTGCGGCCGGCAGGTAAAACGGCTTTTTTCACACCCGCTGCCACACTTAGTGCAAATCTGGGACGATTCCACCCTATAGTTTATAAATATGAGATAATCAGTAATAAATCCGATTACTTTTTAAAACGTTGTTATAGTCTTGGCTTTTTGTTACAACTTGGTGTGCTGGAACAGAACCTTATCTTTTGTTTAGGCATTTTACAAGGTTCCAAACTCAACCTCACGATAAAAAATTTCAGGCCATAACCACTGCTCCTAATTTTCCATATCATTGGTGCTTTAATGATTCTGTTGTTTATTTAAACTCTCCTGCTTTCCATCCTATCACAGACCATTCCCTTCTTTTCTTTCCTCCCTTTCCCAGCCCTGTTCTCCGCCTCGCTGTTTGTTTAAAACCTATTAAATCTGTAACATTTTCCATTTCTGACATGAAATGTTAACTGCTTCTCTCTCCACAGACGTTTTTTGTTCCTGCTGAATATTTCAGGCATTTTCTGTTCACAGGCCTATTTATTTTACATGCTGTATTCCAAATTCTCCAAGCTCATTGAAACCCCAATTACCAAGGGAGGTTGTAGAGGCTGGCAGCAATGAAATTGCTTTGGTGGTCATTGGAAAGAACGACCTTTATCTGGGTCAGGTTTCCATAACCAGAAAAACATGGTGACTGCTGATGGCAAGTGCTTATGTTGTTATTGAAGACAGTGTTGCTGTTGAACCATCACTGCTTCTTGTTTTATTTCAACAACACCTCTTCTGCCCCTATCGACATAATCATGACATAGAGCTGATGTTGCCAAAATAAACACCAGAGCAATGGGAAAATTTGTGCTGAAGAGCACAGTTTACTGGTGAAACTAGTCTTTAGGAGGATTGTTGGGTAAGAACGTGTTGGAAACAGCCACATGCTCCTTTGTTGCTCTTTGGTTATCAACTCAGGACTTCTCAAAGGTTAACACTGCAGGATGAGACCTTGGCTTCAACTACTTTCTTAACCTGCTTTCTTACTTATCAAAAACATTCTTAAGTTTGTGGGGGGAAGCATAAAAGATCAAAGGGAATCAGTAATGCAGAACATGGAGGGTTAAACATACAAAACCAAGACAGGAAAAACTTTAATTGTGTTTCAGCATGTGGGCAAGATTGGCAAAGGCTGCACTCATTCTCCAAATGTTTACTACTGGGTGGCTTGCCAAGCTATTTCAGAGGGCATTAAGTCTCCAAAAACGTAATGTGGCACTGGGGTTGCATGTAGGCCAGCTAGTAGTTTCACTTTCTTAAAAAGTCATTTGAATTGTTTTGGTCATCACTTAAATACTCAGATTCATTGAAATTCGCTTTACATTTTGGTATTGTGAGATATGAACCCACAACATTTGTGCTGCTCCTGTCATGCTCATGGCACCAATGAACTCGAGACACATGATTCTACCCCAAGGAAGCTGCAAGCTAAATTTAACCTAGGTAATGCCTTTTTTATGTACTATGTCATAAGAGCAAATTTTAGTCATGGAGAACTCTTCTGATTTGTGCACCCAATGAATGAAGCTCTGATCTGAGAGAGCACTTGAAGAAGGTTTATCCTATTAACTCATAGCTGCAGTGGAGACTGATTCATTAAAATAATAAAATGGCAATGGGGCTGAGTGTTAGAGGCATGTGGGATTTGGGTGGCAAATTAAGGCCTTTTGGCAAGATGCGTTGTAACAGAAGGGTCATGAGGACTCGAAACATCAACTCTTTTCTTCTCAGCCGATGCTGCCAGACCTGCTGAGTTTTTCCAGGTAATTCTGTTTTTGTTTTGTAACAGAAGGCCTGGTTAATGATGGGCAGTATGGAAAGGACAATACAGTTCAGATTTTATGTTAAGGTGAATGAGGAGGTTATCACTGTTCACTTATTATGGAGTAAATTGGACAGCAACTTTGGGAGATTGCGCATGTGTAGTAAAATGCAAAATTCTGTATTCTCCTGTTTGATTTACGCTGCTCCAGCTTGGCACACACAAAGTGTGTGATGTTACTGTACTTAGCCACCTGATACCCACTAGACATTGAAGAAAGAGTTAGGGCTTGTGCAATTAAGTGTAAGTGTAATTACTGTCAAACTACCTCTCTAGCATTGAAAATGTAATTTTACAAAAATTGAGTTTTATTCCTTCAGATTTTAAAAAGTTAAAAATTAAAGTATTTTTCTTTATCGTCCGGTCTCTTGTCTCTCTCTCAATCCCATTGTTCTTTTCCTCACTTTAATTTGCTTTCTGTACATGATTCTACATTGAATTTGTTTTGCAGCAAGGATTCTTCGATCTGATTGGTTGAAGCAATTTGCTATTGTATGACCTATTCACACATGGCACAGATCCCCTGTAGAGGACATCATGCTGGAAAAGATCTCTAATAACAACTTAGGTTGCTACTCAAAGGCCATGAAAATTTTGTGAGCAGCTATAGGTGTACTGAATGGAAAGCACTATTCATTCACTTTAGAAAGTTAAGGCTTTCCCACATCTAGTGATGCATGAGGCAGACAAAGCATTTGCTAAGTCTGTTTCCATAGCTAGTTTTTCCTGGAACAGATTGCTAACCTGTCACCAGAGGCTATAGTTTGAGGAGTGCCACTCGACATCAAGCACAGCTGACCAGGCGACTCTCCCACTCTTACAACCTGCCACAGGCATATTGGATGAATTTACAGGTTGATAATCAACCTCTTTGGCCATGTTATGAACACACCTTCCATAGCCATCAAGTCCTGAAGTGGAATTCAAACCCAGAGCTTCTGGCTCAAATGTAAGGATGCTACCCACTTTGCCATAAGACATCTAACCCTTCACCATGGCCTATAAAATTCAGACCACTAGAGTCCTTGAACCGCACCAACTAGTGTACAGGCTGAGTGATTACTTACACCTTTGTATCTACAACATTAGGGCCTGAGGAACCACTGGGATAGTGATGAAGTAGTTTGCAGAGATTTGGTAAACGAAGTGCTCTTGTTTAAAATTAAGCCTCTGACTTCTTGAATCAGAGGGGTTAAAGCAGGCCAGTGGGCTGAATTGTCCTTCACATTCCTACATCCTATCTCTGTGTCCAATAACCCAGCTGAACCTGACAACAGAAGACTTGTTCCCTGCTCCATATTGGCTCAGAATTATACTATTATATTTCTAATTAATTTTCTATTAATTATTTAGATTGAAACATATTTCTAATTAGCATTTTATTTCAAACTGAATGCAGCTCTTTTAAAGTATGGAAGGAATATTTTAATTGAGATTTGATTTCAATCATTCCACCATGCTTCATCAGCACTTGATTTAAATTAGCACTTGTGACTAGTTCCTGTCAAAGAGGTGATTAAAATGGTCGCACACTCCACTAATTCCATTGTATTTTTACATTGAGTCTCCAAATTGGAGTCTGATGACTTTACTAATTGAATATCTTATAGACTCTTGACAATTACCAGAATATTCCGCAGCATTATGTTATTCAGACAATGGGACACTATCCTGCTGTGATGTTT
The DNA here is from genome assembly GCF_017639515.1 of Carcharodon carcharias. Classification (NCBI taxonomy): domain Eukaryota; kingdom Metazoa; phylum Chordata; class Chondrichthyes; order Lamniformes; family Lamnidae; genus Carcharodon; species Carcharodon carcharias. The sequence continues at coordinate 50,374,764 of NC_054485.1, read as the reverse complement.
GCTTAGCCTCTTGCATTGCATGGAGAGGCAGTTGTGATTCACAGAGTAATTTCTGCCTATTTTTCATATACATAATTTTAACACAGCCAGAGTCAAAGTAGAAGATGAGTTCCATTCCCAAGTATCAAGATGCAGGACTGTAAACACTTTGCACATGAACCAATTAAGTTAAATTTGCTTTAGTAGTTGGAGCTAGTCATTTCTAAATGTTAATATATGCAGATCGACAGTGGAATATACAATTTAATCTCTCTAAATGCTAATTCCAAATCAACTACTCAATGGGGTAATGGTTTCAATTACTCTTGACCAAACCAGACAGGCTATTAAATGATCAGGAAATGTAACTTTGGCTTTAAGCTGAACAAATCTCTGTTCTTTCACATAAATGGACTGATTTTCCAAATACATGCCCTGACATGTCTAATGGCCCATGTGCTGGGAAAATCCTGTATTTTCTTTTGTACCAAGTCCCTTTAAGACCACAGTGGACCGGGAAGTATTCTGAAAGAGGGTTAATTGGTTTCCTGTTTATGACAGCATTAGGTTCCAAAAAATATCCAAGTGACCTGAGGTTGCCATGGGGATGAACAGCTAAGAATCAAAGGGTAAATAGAGAACTAATTGGTGTGGGGTTGGGTCAGTTAGTGTTTTCTGTTTGCCAGTTTAGGACATACTGTGAATTTGTGTAAAAAGGAAACAAGCAATGTTCTCTCCAAATGGAACTGCCATTAGAACTGTTGTGACTTGAGTGAGAAAGGGCTTGTGGATGTGCACCTTGTCGGTGGTAACTGTGTCTGGGGACTTTGGATAGAATACAGCTGCTAATGAATGTGGCAAGAGCTGAAATGATTGAGTGGAAAGTGAGAGGTCCAACACAGTGGAAGCTGAGTTGGAAAGACTGTGAGGTTGCACATGGTCCCACATTTGTCTGGGAAGTATCCAAGTGCTTATAATGACATGAGATGTAACTTTGTTACATCAACTATTTAAATTGAAATTTACCTTTTTTATTTCAAACTTCTCTTCTTAATTAGTGTTTGAATTATGTTGATTTTAGTTGGTTTGTTATAGCAAAGGTTTTAAAAGGTGAAATTTTGTCCAGTGGTTTTGTTTCCATTGGTATTGTGGAGATTTTTTTCTTCCTTAAAAAGTTCTTTTGTCTCTATGCGGATCGTAACACAAGGGGAAGCAAGAGGCTCTGCCCTGTTCGCCTTGCTGGGAGAAAATATCCGAAAATTATGAGTGCACTCCACAATTTCAATAGGCTGAAATATCCCCCCATTGGGGGGGAAGTTGATGGGCTGATGCGCTTCCAATCAGTGCCCCCAATTGGAGGTGCGGCACCATTTTAGGTGGGCGGGCCAATTAAGGTCCGCCTAGCGTGATGTCCGCAGGGAAGCACTATGCGCTCTCTGTGCGGGCGGGGGGATTCCTAAAATTGAGTGTGTGCTCTTTCGCGCATGCGCACAAAAGAGCACACTCATCTCCCTGAGGCTAAGTGCAGCCTCAGGGAGATCGGCTGTAAATGTAAAAAGGATAAAAATAGAAAAATAAAATTTGCCTAACATGTCCCCTCATGTCACATGAGTTGGGACATGTTCATAATTTCCAAAAAAAACTTTATTAAAATTTTTAAAACCCTACATGAAACCTTAGCCCAACCGTGGATGAGGTTTCATGTTTTTTCTAGTTCCCACCGGGGCTCCTGGCCTGCCCGCCAGGATGGGCAGGTCCACTAATTACTTTAATTGCTCTGTCAATGGCCTCAATTGGCCATTGACAGGTCGGCAGGTGCACAGCTGATTTTGCTGCACCCCCGCCTTCCTGAAAATTTAAATGGGGTGCGGTGACATCGGGAGTTTCACCCGACATCATCACATGTCATTTTACGTGTCGGCGAGCGGGCCCCGCCCCCAGTCACCAACAGTAAAATCCAGCCCAATGATTTAAAGCCATATTGTTGAAGTCAAATAGCGCTGTCCGGTTGTAGGTGTCACCTTTTGGAGGAAGTATTTAACAAAAGCTTGCTCTGTTTGTTCAAATGAGTATTAAGAGTGCATGACAATTTTTTTTCAGGTAACAATACAGGAATTTCCTCAGTGTCCTGCTCAACATTCATCTGATCACCAGCAAACCTGATTAACTGGCCATTTATGCTTGGTACTTTGCTGTGCACAAATTACTTGTCCCATTACCTTTGTAATAGTGATTGAAAGTATCTCGTTGCCTGGGAGGTGCTTTGGGAAAGTCTTTTTTTGCTATATGATAATTAAGTTTTGCCTGTGGTTTGCGTCTGCCAAAGAATGTGAAAATATTGGGTTTCCATACTGCCTGAAACATGTCGATGGATTCAAACTTCACATTCAGTAAGAAATGACCAGGTCAGAAACTGCTCTGTAATGGAAACTGGGTGCTTTACATAAAGGGCCTTGGGTTATTTGTATGGAACAGTTCTGCAATGTGAAGGCAGCATAATTGGCAGTCATAGTAGGGATTTAAATTCCAGTATCAGTTGATATTCTGATGAATTGGTGTGATTTATTTCTATTCTCCACGTTAAAGGTTTTCCTGACTGACGACTATTGCCTTGACATGTTTAATAATTCAACTTGCAGTGGGGCAAACAAAAGCCTTGTTTACCTCCTTTTAAACTATTTTTAAATTTCCTTCACTGGAGATGAGACTACGAATTATTCTCCATGTTCAGTACTGCACCCCCACCCCCGCTTTAATTACTCCAGTGAAATGTCAAATTTGGAACTCTCATACCTGTACAATGGGCCTTTCTTGCTTTAGTTTCCATCCCATAGCATCCCGGTGACCTGACCTTTTTGATGTTGGAACCCCCACACAGAGCTGCTCAGCTGATATCTGTCATGGGCTCTGTCTGTGACAGACCGCTTTGAATCAGTGGGGATCAGGCATCTTTTCAGCCCTGTATGTCAATCTACAGCTGCCAGTCATTTTCAAGTTCAGTTCTCCCTTCACAGGGCAATGTTCTCCTTTTAAGTAGCATCTATAACCAATAAATGAAAATGTTACTATGTTTTTGGGCCACAAGAGGCTGATGGATATATTCCTGTGTTTGGTTTTCGATTCCATCTGACTGAAATTACAACAAATCTCCTCTCTTCCCAACATTTCAAGATACAAATGATTTAAAATTAAATACATTAAATGCCATCATTTTTAATGTAGTTTTTGGTCCAAAACGGACATCTTATTTGAATAACCTCTTCATTTTTCTATCCTCAGAAGAGCCGGCTCTACATTTTCAATTATAAATTACATGGCAGATGTTCGCAGCAGGGGTTCAGTAATATATTTCACGATGATCTCGCCTCCTTTGTTGAAAGGTCACCTTTGGTTGCATTCCTCAAAACGTGGAAGAGTAATCTGTAGCATTTTCCAATGCGTGTCTTTTCCTATGTTATAATGAATTATGGATACAGTACAATCTTGACACTGGAACTGTTTGAACTATCAGTTCACCCAATCTGAATGATTTGAGTCGTGTAATGCAGTGAAATGGTATGACACCTGCAGGATTGCGAAAGCAGCATTAAATCATTGTCAAAATGTGTAGACATGGAAATGGCTTTGATGCACTGGATATCAGTTTCCTTACCCAATTTCCTTATGATGTCCACTTGAATATTAACAGCCTGGTTCTCACACTCTCTGCTGAATTGGACTGTGTAAAATGTCACTTTCCAAAATTTGGAATGACCCAATGAGTATTTACAGTGTGATTTTGAAATGCTGCTGACAATCTAAGTACAATTTTTGGGAATGGTGATAGGTGAGAAATGAGGGTATTTTTTTACAACGAACAGGATCTGAATTCCTTGTTTTGTCATTATCTTTCTTACCTTTAATATTCTGCTGAAGAATCAGTTCCCTAGCATCCCTTCAATTTTTCTTCCAGTTTGCCATCCCTGGGCTAACAATTTGGATTGGCAACCAGCTTTATTAAGGACTCACAGAAACCTTCAAATTTTGTTAAGGCTCAGCCATCCACCATAGAAGCAAAATGGTGTTCGTCTCCATTGTAAGCGAATGGAATGAAAATCAATGCTTACTACAATGGGTGGCTGGCCTGAAACAGCTCAGGTTCCCATCTCTGGATATACTCCTGTGGTGTTATCATATGAAGTCCTAACTCCAACCTCTCCACCCCCATTGTCTCCATTGGTCTCCCAAAATGTCCATACTTCTGTGTTCTGCCTTCCCACAGCCAATCAGAAAGCAAGCAGACTCTTCATTACTTGATTAGATGATTCTTGAATATCAGTCAGACTGACTTTATTTTCGCCAAATCCAATATTTTTATCACAAATAAACAAAAGTGTATAGAATTTATTTTAAATAACACTACTTTAAATGTCCACGTAATCTTTCTCTTGGGTTGCTTGCAGCAGCATCCAGAAGGTTAATCTTTAATTCCAGGAAACTCCACAGCAATCCTGAAGGGTTGGCAACTGTAGCAACACTAGTCCCAAGCCTTGGAAACCTACCCATGCTATTCTACCATTGGCACAGTGCATTGAGAATAAACCGCTCCATAACATACGCTGCAGCTAAAATGATCAGAATTGAATGAAATAAAACAGAGAAGCCAAAACCCTTATGGCAGTCTTGAATCAGAAAATCAATGCAATGCATTTTTTTTACTTTATTTTTATTGCAATTGTGAAGCATGCTTATGGTTTGAGATGCAGTAGGAATTGAAATGAGGTGACCTCAACAGGCATGAGACAACCCCTCTTTCCATCGGGTTGAATGAAAGTGAGATTCAAGGGATGAGGCTGCAATGGTCCATGTGGCTCTATTCCTATCCTTGATGAATTTATATGTCATTTGGTGTCTTTGAAATGTCAAGATAGTGGGCAGATAGTATGAGCTTCTTTTGTGATCTGCCCTCATCTCAGTGGAAATTCACATCTTTTGTAATTTTTTGAATTAGATTATCTGGATATTTTCATAACCTTTTCAAAACACACATAGAAACCTTTCAAATGGCATAATCATGTCCTCAGCTCCACCTCTTCTGGCATTAACAGCCTTGTTTGGAGCAGAGTTGACTTGACCATCTTGGAACTCCTAATCTGGTCCTGCTTTAGCTTGAGGTTCTACCGGCACATTCCCTCCGGAGATATGCTAAGAGCTTCCTGATCCTTGTGTTCAAATCCACCCAGAGCCTAGCTCCTATCCTTGTAACCTCCGCTGATCCTACAAACCTTTGAGATCTCTGGGTCCTCCAATTCTAGCCTCTTGTGCATCTCCAATCTCCTTGGCACCACCATTATGGGCCTTACGTCAACTGCCTAAGTCTTAAGCTTTGGAATTCCCTCCCTAAATCTCTCCACCTCTCTACTTCCCTCTCCTCTGTTAAGTTGCTCCTTAAAACATATCTCTTTGACCAAGCTTTTGGTCACCTGCCCTAGTATGGAATTTGGTATCAAATTTTGTCTGATAACATCCCTGTGAAACATGTTGGGATGTTTTACTACTTTTAAAGGCACTATATAAATGCAAGTTGTTATCGTTGGATTGCTGAAGATTTCCAACTTCTTTCCACAACAATCATTTTCTGACTGTCCTCTCAGCCGGGAGTCTTACCCACATGGCACACAATTGGAAATATGGTCACTTGCACTCAAGTTTCTGAACCACTCGGCATTTAAATTTTCGACATATGCCCTTGGAAGCAAGGATTACTTCCTGAAGCATGAGGCCTGAGAATGAACCCTAGGTTGTAATGCTGCTTCTCACTAACACATACTGACTGGAACCTATTAATACCACAATATTTGAATAGTAGAAAGTCTCCCCATCCTTCCCCCATAATCATGCTTATTAGCTCACTGATTAGAATCAATTACCGAAATGTTAGTTTTATATTTCTTGTTTTGTTCAATTACTGAATGATAATTGTCCATTAATGTAATAGAGATTGAATGGACAGATAGAATAATTTATGGTTACCGAGTAGAGCTGAACATCATGTGGATTCATGGATTGCTTGGGAAACTTTCAGTCGATATTTAATTACTTGCTATTTTGTCTTGCTTATAGGATTCTGTGCATTATCACTGACCAAAAGTGCAAATATCTAACCTCAATCAGATGTGGCCACAGCAATCCCACCTCCACCCAAACACTGTTTCTTAATGGTGAGGCTTTCCGTATACTAATCAAATATCTAAAATTACTTATAGGACTTGTGCCTCCTATTGAATTATTCTATTGAATTATCACAATCCTTAGTGCTATATTTGGAGATATGATTTACCACTTGGTATCTCATTTGTTCCTATCTTTTATATTTTCAACTAGCTGGAAACATCTCATCACTGACATGGTAAGGATCCTCTGCCACAATGAACTTGTGATATGAATCTATCAATTATCTCTCTCTCTTTCTCTCTGTCTTCGTTTCATTTTTCTTTCTTCTCTCTCTCCGCTCAGTCTTTTCTCGCTCATGCACCCACTCTTCGTTCTTGTGTGCTTTTCCCTCCCACCCTCTCACCTGCGTTTTTCTCTCTCTTGTTTTTATAGATGATAGAGAAAGAGTGTTTTACAGCAGAGAACGAGTCCATGTGGCCTGTTGTGCTCAGTGAAAAACGTAATGTAGTTTCACATTCACATCATTTCTGCCAGAACCTTACCAATTACTCCTCTTCAAAGGTGAAATTGTCTTTTGAAAATTACTATGGAGCCAGATTCCACCACCCCTTCAGATACTTTGCAGATCTTAACAGATCTCAGTGTGAAGAAATTTATTCTAATTTCCCTTATGGTTCATTTGCCAATTATTTCAAATCTCTGGTTGCTCAGCCACTTACCGGAGGAAACAATTCATCCCTACTTGCTGCGTCAAAACCCCGCATCATTTTGACGCATCATACGTCTATTCCAGTTCCTCTTAACCTTCTGCGCTCTAAGAAAAACAATCCCAGTTTCTCCAATATCTCCATGTAACTGAAGTCCCCATCCTTGGTATTGGCCTGCTAAACCTCCTCTGTACTCTTTCTAAGACCTTGACATCTTTCTAAAAATATGGTACCTAGAGATTGTCCACAATATTTCAAATGAAGCTTAACCAGAGATTTGTAAAGGCATAATATGACTTTTGTTTTTGTATTCAATGGCATAATTCCAGATACTTTATAACCTGCCTTACCAACATGCCATGTCACCTTCAAAGATTTGTGAATAAGTACCCCTAGGTTCCTCTGCTCTTGCACCGTTCTCAACATAATGATGTTTAGATTACACTGCCTCTCCATTTTGTACCTTTCAAAGTGCATCACTTCACACTTATCCAGAGTAAATTGCATCTGCATGCCTCTTCCCATTTCAGCAGTCCGTCTGTGACCTCTCAGAGTCTGATACTAGCTTCCCCACCATTTCTTATATTTGCCAGGTTTTGTACCATCTGCAAACTTTGAAACTGTAACCCATAAGACTCCACTGCAAACTTCCTTCCTCTCAGTAAAACATCAATTTACCAGTATTCTAAGCTTTTCTGTTATCCAATTATATATCTATCTGTAGTCTGCTTTTAATGATTTGAGATGGTCCTTCAGATCTGTAGACTCTAGGTGTGATGACTCTAGGTACTGGACAGACTGTAGTCATACTCTGCCAGTTGCTTAACACTTGTTTATTAGTATGACATCTAAATAGGCTACAGAGTAGGCATGTTGCTCCTGAGCATGGTTTCCAACCTCTCTCTCTCTCTCTCTCTCTCTCTCAGGAGAGCCTAACACATGACTGACTGATGTCAGTGATACATTAGCATATCCATTCTGCTAACTCCTTTATACTACACCTCCCCCCAAGTACGCTGTCTACTTTTTAACAACAATATGAAACTATGGCCAGAATTTTCTGGCCCCGTTGGCATCAGGTGTCATGGCAGGGGGGCAATGACATGGCAAGAACGTCAACAATCAGTTTTATGCCACCGTGAAACCAGTTTGTGTTTGCCCACTCCATTGGCGGACCACGTTTCCCATCCCCGCATGTTGGGAACATTATTTTAATATATTTGCATCTAATTATAAGCCCTGCTTGTCAGGATCATCCCCTCGCCACCCCTCCACCCCCAGCCACATCAAATTTACCACCCACATTAGCATGGCTTTGTCCTGACTTCAACAGAACTTTGGTTTGGGACTGGCTACCTCTCCCTTCCAGGTGGCCTCTGCTGGCAATTGCTTCAACTGAACTCAAAACTGGTTCCTCTAGTTTTTCTTGTGGGATTGGGTGGGTCTCCCTCTCTGGACCCCTGTTGTTCAGCAACAGCAGTTTTTCTACTCTTGTGTTTGCTTTAATTCTCTTCCAGCCACTAAACTCATTAGAAATGCAGGTATGCAAACAGAGCTTTAGACCTGCTGTCTTCACTCAAAAAGGAAATTAGACCCCAGGTTTCACCTTTAACCCACGAATAGAGAAAAAAATAAACTTAAAGACATATCTTATTCCTAACACCCAAATACACATATAATTTGCTTAAACTATCTCTATTTCCTAACATTTGGTTGAGTGATTCCAATCTCACCGTCAGCACAAGAATGGCCCAGATCGTCACCAGCCAGCTGGCTGACTCTATTTTCAAAGTCTGTGAAGTCCTTGGTGTCAGGCATTCCAGCTCTTCCTTTTGTTGTGTGCCAGCTATTCCTGCATAAATAGAGATGGGTGGGGGGGGGTGGTGTGTGTTTGGGGTGGGGGGGGGGGGGTTAGTGTAAGCAGATACCTGCCAGGCCAGATGAGAAGAATGCCTGGCATGTGGGTGGTGAGTGGTGCCATGTACAGGATGAGGACACAATCTGCAGGACAGTTGAAGGTGTGTGTGTGTGAGAGAGTGAATGGTGGTGTCACTAGCACTGGCAGTGAGTGAGATCTATGTGGATGTGTGGTGGGTTTGTGAGTGTGTGAGTTGAGAGTGATGAGAAGAATGACTTACTCTGGTGGAATGGAGGAGATCATTCATCCTCTTTTGGCACTGGATGGCTATCCTCTTTTGCAGGGCATTGGCACTGACCACCGCTGCCACCACCTCCCATGCTGGATTGGTGATATTGCTTGCTGGTCTTTGCCCAGAGTGGGAGTAGAGGGCTTCACAGCAGACCTCCACTGCATCCAAGGGAAACATTGGTAAATTTGGGGGCGGCATGTTTCCTCCCTTTGGTAGCCATGACTTTGCAGCAGCTTCTGATCCTTTAGTGAGAACTAGCTCTGTACAGGGGCATCCTTTAAATATGGAGCCCAGATTACTGCAGGCCTGAGGTGATGGCAGGGTGACCGAATCAGGGGCTGCCCCACCAGAGATCCGGCGTGTTTCCCAAGAATGCATTATTAATGAAGCAGGATATGCCGTGAATGGGATGATACGGTGCGAAAGCCCGCCATTGCAGCCAGCGGGTAAAACATCCTTTCTCCTGACAGTTACCTGCAGTTTGTGCAAATCTGGGACAATTCCCCCCTATGTCTTTAATTATTTACATTGTATTTCTCTGATTCCTTTTTTACAACTTCAGCTTCTACCCAATTCCTACTCTTCCCCCTCCCCACATCCCTGTCCCAAGGGATTCAGTCTCCCACAGAGAGACATGTGAGTTTTCTTCTTCATCTTGGAGGACATCATCGTCAGGATGGGACAGTAATTTTGCAGCTTTTCTGGTTAGTAGGTTATAGGTTTCAGGACTGAAGTGCAAGGACAATGAATCTTTTGCAATGAAAGACCTGAGAGAGAAGACTGAAAGACATCAACCTTTGGACACTCTAGAACTAGAAGAGAAGAAATCAGGACTCTCTGAGGAGCCTTTTGCTTTCTTGAAGCACATAGGGAAAGGCCTTCAGAAGACAAATGATCTTGAACTTCAGGGAAGACTGTCAGAGTGGTGTCATTCACTGCTGTATCGAAGGCTGAAAAGATATTGAAGGGATGAGATTTCAATTACTGTGGACAACGAAGGGAAAAAAACCCAACAAAATTCCTGTAAGCTTTTCAGGAAAAGAATTGAAGATATCCCGATGATATTTTGGAAAGACTGTCTATTTTCTGTAGGCAGTGGTAAGAGAGGCACACTTCTCTCTGTGTGAGGCTGCTCTATTCTGGGCAATGGAAAGAATTGCTGAGGAGATAGAGACAAGACAGCACCATTTTCTGCAAAGAGGTGAATTTCAGCGACAAAATGAAGATGAGTTTCCTGTATACGAATGACTCGGGGACAAGCTTGCTGTACCAGGATTGCAAAACTTTAAAAGGACTAAAGATTCTGCCGCAGCTTCTGTGCTCACAGACAGCTCTAAAGGGAAGAAGATTTTCAGCTGAGACTGAAGTATGGGTTTCAATTAATTTTTAACCCTGGAAATAGGTGCTACCAACTCTTTGGTGTGATTCTGCATGGACCCTGACATAGAATCAAGCAAGGCATCCTCTCTGGAAGACTCTTGATGGACAACCAGTAATAGACTAGGTATTAGTTTGGAACAAGAATCTGAATGCTGCTCAGCCATTAGAACCACAGCTGACTCCTCAAAAAGACTTCAGCGACTTCATTTGGTGCAGCTATCGATTGAGGGAAAAACAGACCAACCTCTAGGACCTCATCCTCCAGCAGGTCCTTCGGTGCTGCAATGGCCTCTTCCTTATCACTTTCTTCTGGAAAGAGCTAATTCAGGGCCAGCAGGTCTTCATGGGGATGGTCACTGTGATGCAGTGCCTTCTGTATTCGTCACATTTGGCCAAGCTTCATGATATGAGAGATTCATAACTTCAATCTCCACCCGGGATCTAGTGGACCATGTCTCTGTGAAAGAACGGGATTGCTGCTGTAGGCTGAAGTTTCACTGGTTCTAAATAAAAGATTGAAGATTGTTCCACAAAAAGCAATGAGTCGTTCAAATTTTGGACATCATCTGGTTTTTCCGAAATTCCTAGAAGTATGCCAACATCTGGAGAATCTAGGGTTGTTCTCCTTGGAACAGAGAAACCTAAAAGGGAATTTGATAGAGATGTTTAGAATCATGGAGAGTCCAGACACAGTAAATAAAGAGAAACTGATTTCAATGGCTGAAGGGTTGATGCCGACTAAACAAAGGGAAGAATTTTCTCCCTGTCGGTTGGGCGCGGGCGTTGAGGAGCTGATCGCTGCCTGCGATCGGCTGCACGCTGCCATTTTACGTGGGCGGGCCAATTAAGGTCCACCCAGCGTGACACTCGCCCGGAAGCGCTCAGCATTACCTGTGTGGGCGGGGAAAGGAGGGAGAGTCGGGGCCGGCCCTCTTTCGTGCACATGTGCGAAAGAGCGCCAAAATCTCCCTGAGGCATGGAACTGCCTCAGGGAGATTAACTTCAGTTATAAAGATTGAAAAAATAAAATTATTCAGACATGTTCCCTCATGTGACAGTGTCACATGAGCTGGGACATGTTTATGAATTTTCATAAATTTTATATAATTAATAAACATTTCATGAAACCTCATCCCACCCGCGGATGAGGTTTCATAAAAACTGCAAAGGCAGCCTGGACTCTTCGCCTGTCCGCCAACCTTAAGGTTGGATGGGTAGCTCTGACAATTACTTTAATTAGTTTATTAATGGCCTTAACAGGCCTTTGACAGTTCGGCGGACGCTCGCCGAACGGAAGATCAGAATAATGCGTGGTGACATCGAGACCTGCATCCGACATCACCACGCATCCTTTTACATGTTGGCGTGTGGGGCCCATCCCCGCAGACCGAACAGAAGATTCTGCCCAGAGTCAAGTTGATTGGCAAAAGAACTGAAGGTGACGTGAGGAAACCTTTTGCACAATGAATGTTTAGGGATGGGAATACCCTCCCTTACAGAGTGCTGGAAACAGAATCAACAACAGCTTTCCAAAGGGAATTGTATAAATACTTGAAGGAGAAAAAAATTGCAGGCTTATGGGGAAGGAGACAGGAAGTGGGACAAACTGAATTACCCTTCAAAAGAGCAAGTGCAGACTTGATGGACCGAATAACCTCCTTCTGTAATGTGCTATTTGATGATTGCATGAAAATGGCAAAAAGATTTTCCACATATCATTCATGTTTGTAACTGGATTAATTCATGCATCTAATAAAAATGAAGAAAGATATTACATTTTAAACATATCCATCTGGTATATAATAAGAAATTGTTTTTCATGTGCTCAGTGAGTTGGCCTAGAATGGGAGGAAATTGAAATTTTAATAGTTCCCTGTGGTAAGTTCCACCTGCCTAATACATTAGCATTTTATCTCACTGATGATCTTTTGTATCATCTAGCTGGTTTCCATTAAGCAGTTTGCAGGTCATTTAACACATTAACTCCTCTACTGTGATTGTTTTATGTGTTGATTCCTTTCATTGCTCCACTTTTTCAAACTACTAAAAGGCTTTGTTATCTTTCAGCACTGAGTCTGAAGAAGTGTTCACAAGCTTGTTTCTATATACTGATGTCGACTGACCTACACTGTGTTTCCAGCAATTGCACATTTTCCTCTTTCCATTAGAGCATTCATGCTTCTCCATGCATTCCTTGTTAACACTGAGTGAATAGCTTATGTCCCAGATAACTAACAACTGTCTCTTGATAGTGTTGTTTGTATGCCTGTTTAAAAGGAATTGAAGAAACTCTCCTACTCTTTCTTGAGGGGAAAAAAAATTCTTTACAGGACACAAACAAGCAATATTAGTCTAATTATAATGTCAGTAAGCATTAACCGTAGGTGATTATCTTTATGATGATGTATTTAGGCATGTGCGTGCACATACATACATGTTCAAGCACTGCTCTGTGGAGTTGATCATGATGAATTGGGTAATATCCTGGTCCCCTTACTTCTGTCTTTTACTGAAAGCACAACATTCAGTACTGAATGCGTCAGGCTGAAAGGTTAACCTTTCAAGCAGTTGGTAACTGGCATTCAGGAGCACAGGCAGGTAGAATGCCATGTGGTTTAGTAGAACTTGAGAAGCTTGGTGTTTGGGTAATAATGGGTTTGCTGTGATGCTTGGCAGAGCTGAGTGCTTGCCCTGATGCCACCTGATTCAGCAGCACTGTGAGGGGAAGAAGCATATGGAGGCTGTTTCTGCATTGAGTAGGGGTGGTTCTAAAATTAGTGTTTGGGATTTTTCGGCACATCATGGCATTGGGGATTGGCACCAGAGCTTCATGCGATGTGTAGTATTGAGGAAGTGATACTGGGTTTGGCAGCACTAAGATGGGAGTTCAATTGTCAGATAGTACTGCAGAGATATCCTGGGGTTTGGAATAAATTATCTGCTCAAGCTGTCAGGTGCCGTCAGTTCATGATAACAATGGAGATAACAGTCTGTAGGAGCCTCTACAATGGAGGATGGTAGAATTACTAACAGCAATTTCTGGATTTCCACATTATTCGGTGCATGTGTGGACTCCCAAAGTTGCTGACAGTTTCAGTGGAGTATTGCCAAAGCAAAATCCAGGCCATTATAGATAATAGAAAATCTACATATGCATCAGATGTGTGGTATGCTGAATGCAGTAACAAGTTGACAGGGAGTTTGGTAACAGGAAGAGGAAGGTGATTGGTGGTTGTGAATATTTGAACCATAGGTTAAGTATAATTTGATACTAAACAACAAATGGAAAGCACATCAAAGGAAAGAAAAGAAAATAGACTGTACTTCAGATGGATGGTGAGGGGTTGAGTGAAATGTATGTATCTCACTCAACCACAAAAAACAAGTGCAGATCCTTTTAGTTCAAGCTTCAAAACATTCCTCTACTAAAGAAAAAACACAGCCGCTGCTATTTGGCTGAATCTCATAATGTCACTCATGGGAATTAGATGAGGCAATGTTAACATTTGTGGATATGTGAGTATACTTCGCTGGAAATAAATTCTTCACACCTCACAAATATTGCAGTAGCAACTCTAATCACATCACAGCAACATCATGTGGATATATTGAAAAGGTAATGTCTGCCTATTTTTCCAACCGATGCAAGGAGAGCAGGTGAGAAAAAAAACATGAGACAGAGACAATAATGATATCGTGAGAAGCATAGTGAGAGAGTGAAAGAGCCGAACAGGCTGAGTTAGGGAAAAGTCAAAATAGAGAGTGGGAGTTGAGCAGAGACACAAATACGAGGAGGAGAAATGCAGTTGCTGGGAATTTTCTTTATTGTCCTGGGGTGGAATTTAATGCAGGTGATTGAGGTCTCGCCCACTGCCCTGTGTTGCCTTTATTGGGGAAGGCCCACCAGTGTTAAGTGCCTAGCTCTTAGGCACATAAGTGGCCAGCAGTAAGCCTTCCCCAAGGTACTTGGAGGTAGAAATCCCACTTCTTGAGTCCACCAATTCTCCATTGGAAGCAGTGCCACTGGGAGTAGTGGCAGCTGTTGGCAGTGCACCCAGGGAGAGGAACAAAAGACCCAGACCATAGGTGGGTGAAGGCAGGGTGGGTGTCGCAGGAGAGTGGAGGGAAGGAGTTCAGCAGCAAGGGCAGTGTGGTGGCTCTCTGTAGACACCCCCCCCCTTACTGATTCTGGATCCCCAGATCAGGCACTGAGTGCCTTTTGAATCAGGGACCCTCCCTGAGAGCCTGCAAGCAAACATGGAAGGGTTTGCTTTTTGGGTTTCCTGCATGGTAACTGCCCCATCCACTACTGAATACCAGCAGCAGTAGGATGACTGCTTAAGTGGACATTCATTGCACATTTAAGGGCCCCAACTGTAGTGGAATCAGAGGCTGTTCGTGATCTTTCCTGCCGTGGACTTAATCAGCACCCGGAATGCCTCCCTTGCCTTCAAACTCACCACAGGGGAGGGCATTAAATTCCACCCAGGGTTTCTGTCAATCTTTGGCCAGGTTACAGCAGCTGATTGAGGAAAAGATCGTCCCTCCCACCAACGCACCCATTGAAATTTCTGCTGATTTTTGTCCATAAATAGTGGTAGAAGAGATCAGCTGGTAATATGACGTTTTCATTAAATTATTCCTTTGTTTCCTGCTGCAACATTCAACAGCCACAATGGCAAAGCCAACACAACATTTAGCATAATAACACACAACATGATCTGAACTGTGAAAACTCATCAAATACACACCCTGTGGAAGGAAAAAATCAGGGGAAAGAATGTCCATGCAAGATTCAAGGTCAGGAAGGTCCTATTCTGAGGTTTGCATCTAAAGACCATTAAACTTGATGCACTACGTCAAGAGTTTAAATTGTTTGAAGTCCTCCATTACATAGACAATGTCCAACATGATGAAAGCTGTGAGTCCTACCTTATAAAACAATATTTTAATGAAAATGCTTGTTACAACATAGTAACTCACTATTGTCAGTACCATTGAGCATCCTGTATATGATAAATAATATTGGACGGCTGTTGATGATAATGTATTATTCCATGCTTCCTGTGGAGAATTCTCATTTATGGCCACATGGAGGAAACACAGGGAAAAACTTACCTGGTTTACAGATAAAATCTGGTGATAATATGGGAGTGATAACTGGAGATCTTTTATATCTTGGATTCTAGAATCAGAATTCTGCAGACTTGGCTTAGCCACTTTAACCATGGTTGCCAAATCAATGCCTACATTCATCATATCATTAACTGGTATCAATTTCCACAGTAATGTTGATTGTTTTTTTAAATACCACAACATCTATAATGATGCTGTGCCAGTATTGACTGGGATAAAAACCTATATAAGTAAGACTGTAAGAATTGAGTTTAATATGATTACTAAAGCAATCACTTTTCACTTTCGTCCCATAGCACATGGTTTTAATAAATAATTCGCTGGCATTATCATTGATAAATAAAGAACAATAACCTATTTCTTTATGACACTTCCATCCTTCTTAAAATTAGTCATTTTTTATGAGGCAGTCGAGTCTGATATTACTGCTTTCATTCGTGTTCAAGGTGTCACGTACGGACGTATGCCTAACTTGGTGCTTGCACATGTTCACTTTTATTCTCCACCCTTTCCCACCTTGTGGAGTTTGTAACTTTTAATTTTGTTGAGAAATCAAGGTGAAGGGTCAAGGTCTATGGTGCAGTCTGCCATTGAGGTTGAAAAGAATAGAAGGAAGATGAGGTGAATCAAGAAATTTTAATTTGGTTATGCCAACCAGGTTCTAATAACAAAGTTGGGGAAGATTAAGGGAGTTAAGGAGTTGCAGATTCCAGTTCCTGGGAATGGCTACATTGAAAATCTCTGATCGATCTTGAATCTCGCATAGCAAGGAGAAAAAGTATGTAATTTGGCATGTTTGAATCATGGGTAGAGTAGCTACAACCCTACACAACTGGCAAAATACTACTGTGCAGCAGGACATTGCTAGATCTTGAAGCCATGCAGGGCCCCATTGAGTTAGCTTAGAAATTGACCTGAATGTTTCTGTAGTCACAGGAGTTTAATAAACACTTGGCCTAGTGATTCAAGACAGCTTAGTATGCCTACAGGACAGTAAATCAAGCTGTAAAATCATGTCTTCAAGTATAAAATTAGGGTGCTTCACAGAAACTTCCATCTCCGTTGATAGTGATAGGAACATAGGAAGTGATAGATAAAAAAGACTGAGGTCCCAATAGTTTGTCTTTTACTATCTTGCCAATTGCATGATAGTCTTGTTAATTAGAGATAATATCCCCAAAATGATACACATATAATCCATGCATGCTTAAACCAATCCCTAAAAAACACAATAATGGATTCAATAATTATTCAAACTGGCAGTGTAGAAATAGTGCAGACAAACCACGAAGGCTTACAAGATTTGCCCTCACAAATCACTTTTCACTTGTTGTGCTGCAGCCTCACATCCTCGTTCTCTTCACCTGACTTTGTTTTTATTTTTCTGTTGACTATTTAGCCACTCATTTGCTAACGGTGCATTTTACCCTCCTGCAGTCTCCTGCATTCTTCCTGACAGTTTGCCAAGTTCCCCAATTTGGAATCATTAGCAAACATCAATATTTGTTCCTCTTGTGTTGATGTTCCAATCATTCTTGTAAATAGGAAATTAAAAAAAGGTTTCAGTGCAGATTCCTGTGAGCTAAAACTACCAACATTCCAGCTGGAGTATGTCAGGCAATACACTTTTGGCATATTTTCAGTTACTGTACTTGACTCAACACATGTTACTAATGTGTTGGAGTGGACAATCTGTTCTTAAGTGACTATGCTGTGCAGGTATTGTAAACTAATCAAATTAACTAGACAATGGCTCTTAAATTACCTTAGCCCCTGTTTAATTAATTCAAGCACATTGTGAAATAATTGAAATACTTTCAATCCCACACAGCTGCAGTAAAAGAAGTTGTTTGATGGTTTTCTGAAGAACTGCTGCGGGGGTGGAATTAAGTGGTGGCTTTAATTGTTAGTGATTTATTGTCAATTTACATTTGTCTCTCAATTTCCAATTCTATACATGCAAGGTTACACTCTCTCTGGTACTATGCATAGTTCACCACACTTGCAGGTAAATGCAGTAACGTTCATCCCTCATTACATCAGCCAATGCATTAAAATGAGGCCGCTCAGTGATAAGACCATAGCGGTCCCTGATCAGGGGGTTTTGCTGCTTTCAGGATTGGGAAATTGCTATTAGGATTGGCATTTTTTACCCATCCTTAGTTGTCCTGAGAACATGCTGGTGGGCTGCCAGAATGTAGTGAAGAGTCAACCTCTGTGGTGTGGGACTGGAGTCATATATAAACAGGTGGGAACAGGCTTCGCAGTGCACCCACATCTTACATGATTGGAAGAATGACTACCCATGTATTTACCTGTGACGTACTTAAACAGGGGCCATGGCAATGTAAGGGCTATTTCATGTTCCTTTTGGGACCCTGGAAAAGAGCCAATTGAGGTAGTTTAGGAAAAAAACAATGTACCATTCTTCTGGGGCCCAAGCCTCCTGCATTGTTTGGAAACCCCTGCCCCTAGCGGAGCTCACTTACACCCAGCTTGAGGCTGTAACTTCTCATTCTACTGGCTGTACCAGTCTTCAGTACTATGCTGGGTGTGGTTTGATCTGGGGAATTGGGAGTGCTCAGCATAGGGAGTCTCGACCCCAGGCGTTAGTCTTTTAAGTGAAGGGAGAGGTTCTGCCTCTTATGAAGTGGGGGATGGAAAATACTAGACATGACAGAGACCCTGTCCAACAGAGTACCTGCCATTTTCTGGTTGGTTCTTTACACCTCCGACCAGAGTTATCATGGGTGATGAGAAGTCCAGTAGATTTTGAGGGCCAGTATTTCATGGTTGAGATGCTGCTGGATTAGAGGAGGCATGCCAGTGAGATCAAAAAATAGCAGAGCCAGACTGCCCACTTGGAAAAGGCCTAGGATC
Source organism: Carcharodon carcharias (assembly GCF_017639515.1). Lineage (NCBI taxonomy): Eukaryota > Metazoa > Chordata > Chondrichthyes > Lamniformes > Lamnidae > Carcharodon > Carcharodon carcharias. The sequence continues at coordinate 50,356,379 of NC_054485.1, read as the reverse complement.
ACACCTTGCTGTACTCTCTCCATACTCATATGCAAGAGTATCCAAGATGTCCAGGGCTTGAAATCCATAAGCCTACCTGAAGTTTGTTCATTTGTATTCCATTTTATCTCTGTAAACAGATTAGTCTTGACATCTTGAAAGTTGAAGGAACATGCAGTAACAAACTTGCAGCCCTGTGTCAGCAAGTGACCATGCATCATGAAGCTCGGTGCAGTTGAATTAGAGTTATATTTGAACATTGAATGTGCCAATATTTTTTTAACTGCAAGTTGCAGCTTCACTGCTTGGATATAAACCAGCAGTGAAAGAACAATATGGTTATGTGAAGCCCCTAGCATGGTCCTGAAGTAACTGTGCAACAGGGTGACAGGCAACACCTTGTGGCATGCAATGCTAAGTCACTAACCTGCAAAATTGTACTGTTTCCAGTAGTGTTTACAACACTAACTTCGCTGTTACCTCAGTCATACTTTCTTCATCATTATCCTCAAAGGAGGGTGTAATTGAATGCTGAACAGGTGATAACACCCCATTTTGCAAGCCATCAAACCCCGCCACTTACCAAATGGCTCTTTTCCTGCATCCATGCTTGTGTTGTCAAACACTGATTTTTGGCCATTTATCACCTTTGCCCCATACAATCATTAGAAAGGTGAGAAACTAGTTTGGTCTCTACATGTGGTAATTTAACATTAAGTGGTCACGTTCCCATAAATTTAGACTGCAGCCACTGATGGCTGATGATGTGTCAGGATCCCTTCCCCCTTTGAGCCCCTAACGTTAATCCAGACTAGGAGCTCCTTTGAATGATGAATGAAGTTTATTTTTAGAATTTATTGTTTCATGGGATGTGAACATCGCTGGCTAGGCCAGAATTTATTGCTCACCCAAATTACACTTGCGAAGCTGGGGGTGGGAGCCGCCTTCTTGAATTGCTGCAGTCCATATGGTGTAGGTATACCCACAGTACTGTTAGGAAGGGAGTTCTAGCAACATTGAAGGAATGGTGATATAATTCCATGTCAGGATTGTGTGTGGCTTTATGCATTTGCTGTCCTGGTCCTTCCAGGCTACAGATTTGGAAGGTGTTGTTGAAGGAGCATTGGTAAGTTACTGCAGTGCACCTTGTAGCTGCCACTATGCATCGGTGGTGGAGGGAGTGAATGTTGAAGGTTGTAGATGGGGTGCCGATCATGCGGGCTGCCTCATCCTGGATGGTGTCAAGCATCATGAGTGTTGTCGGAACTGCACTTATCCACGCAAGTGGAGAGTATTCAATCACATTCTTGACTTGTGACTTTGTAGATGGTGAACAGGCTTTGGGAGTGAGGAGGTGAATTATTCACCAGAGTTCCCACATTCTTGTAGCCACCATATTTATATGGCTGGTCCAGTTTGGTTTCTGGTCAATGATAATCCGCATAATGTTGATAGTGGGGATGGTAATGCCATTGAATGACAAGGAGATGGTCACTGCCTGACACTTGTGTGGTGTGAATGTTGCCACTTGTCAGCCCAAACTTGAATGTTGTCCAGGTATTGCTACATGTGGACATGGACTGCTTCAGTATCTGAGGAATTGTGAATCGTGCTGAACATTGTGCAATCATCAGCGAGCAAGCCCACTTCTAACTTAAGATGAAAGGAAGGTCATCGATGAAGCAGCTGATGGTGGCTGGGCCAAGGACACTGCCCTGAGGAACTCTTGCAATGACATTCCAGGACTGAGGTGATTGACTTCCAACAATCACAACCATCTATTTTATTGTGCTAGGTGCAACTTCAACCGGTGGAGAGTTTTCCTTGATTCCCATTAGCTATACTTTTGCTAGGGCTCCTTACTACCACACTCAGTCAAATGCTGCCTTGATGTCAAGGACAGTCACTCTCACTTTCCTTCTTGAGTTCAGCAGCTTTATCCATGTTTAGACCAAGTTTGTAATAAAGTCAGGAGCTGAGTTGCCCTGGTGGAACCCAAACTGAGTATCAGTGGGCATATTATTGTTGAGTAAGTTCCACTTGAAAGCACTGTTAATTACCTGTTCCATAACTTTGCTGATGATCAAGAGTAGGTTGATGAGGTGATAATTGGCTGGGTTGGATTTGTCCTGCTTTTGCTGGTTGGGACATACCTGGACAATTTTCCACATTGCCAGGCAGATGCCAGTGTGGTAGCTGTACTGGGAAAGCTGGCTGGAATATGGCTATTTCTGGAGCACAAGTCTTCAGTACCATTACTGAAATCCTTTGCAGTATCCAGTGCTTTCAGCTGTTTCTTGATATCACATGGAGTGAATTGAATTGGCTGAAGACTGGCATCTGTGATGCTGGGGACATTGAAGGAAGCTGAGATGGATCATCCACTTGGTACTTCTGGATGAAGATGGTTGGCTCCAGCACCAAGACTGAAAGGTTTTCCCTCATGATTCTCAGGAGCTGCTCTGTTAAGCTTTTCAGACGCTGCTGAGTTGGGCAATTGGTTATGGATCACTGTCTGCTGTGGTTGATTGTTCTCTAATAATCGATTACAGCTGTTCATTGCCATTAGTGACTGTGACCCAGATCATTTGAAACTTAGTCAATTGTCATGTAGACTGTAATTTAACATCTGGATTACATCTGTGATATTGATCATTATTGGGACTGTTATCAACTTGATAACAGGCTCTTTTAGAAGAAAGCAGAGACTGATCAACAGGAGGCTGCAGGTGTAATTTAACCATGGAACCACAAAGTTACAGCACAGAAGGAGGGTACTCAGCCCATTGTGTCTGTGCTGGCTCTTGTAGAGAGCTATCTGATTAATCCCACTCCCCTTGCTCTTTCCCCATAGCCCTGCAGTTTTTTCATTTTCAAGTATATAGCCATTTTATGAATTTCCCTTGATGTTGTCAACCATTAAGCACAATTCCACAATTTTCCACTCATTACATTAAACAGAATTTTGCTGGAATTATTCCTTTGATTCCAACATGGAAAAGGTCATCTTCCCAAGTGACCAAGTTCCTTATTTCAGCCACAACACTCTTGGAAAGTTAACCAGGTATCTCTACACAGGTAAGAATCACTTCCCATTGGCTTGTTTTGAAGTAACAGTGGCCCCCCACCACCACCACCACCCACCTGCTCACCACCACCACCCACTTGCCCACTCCCACCCCCACCCCCCTTTCCATCCTGTTCCCTGTAATTAGTGCCGAGTGCAGTAAGTGCTATTTGGAGGAAGGGAAATTACTTGAAGAAAGCAAATTAATAGCCTCAGTAAAAAAGGAATAAAGTGGAATTCGCTCTCTGGCATTGTCACGGCTTTAACCACACAACCCTCTTGGCCACATGCTCTCTCATAGGGGAGATGATGGATTGTAGCACTAAGATGCAGCTATTCCAAGTGGAAATGTGATTGCCTGGGTGTTTCCATAGCAACTTCTGGCCCAGACCACTGCTGTACTGTGTGCCCTTTGCTCTGGAATGTTGCCATGATTGACAGATGTCAAATTGTAGAGTAAATTTGCAGATATGATTCTATGATTTATTTAACGGACTGGTTGAAGTTATGTAGTGAATTTAAGAAACTACAAATGCATGTATAAGTAGCAGCCTTCCTTATCAGCAGAAATTCCTACATTTTACAGGGAAAGTTAAATGTGTTTGGAAAATAAAATAATTTTATACAGGGAGTCGAGACAAACGGATAATAAGCCTTTCTGTCACAACATGATCCCTACTCTAAGTACCTCATGGCAGGGTTTCCATCAACATGACAGTAAGGGGTAGGAATTGGCCTGGACTTGTTTTCAGCCTGTAACCAAATATTAAGATCTGAAGTCGGCCTCAAATTGTGTCTTGGACCTCACTAAATATTCCAGACCAATCGTTGATGCCGTAGGTAGCTCACTTGATCCTAGGACTGAATCTTGACCTGTTGGTGACACCAGCAGCAACCCTCAGGTAAGACTCCCAATGGGGGAAGTAGCTGGGGAGGAGAATTGAAGGTAGGAGGGGAGGTGACTGCAGCCACCAGCATTCATTGGGAGTACAGTGGAGCCAATTGGTGCCCTGCTGCCTCTCCTGACCTTACTTTAGAACTAAAAGTAAAGCTTTTCTCGTCTTTTTCAATGATGACCGTTGGTTAGGTCATATCCAGCTCGAGAAAAGCCAAGGTCTGAGGCCTGCGCCATTGAGGCGGTAGCCCACTGAAAATAGCCCTTCAACCAAGCATTAAGGACATTTCAAGGGTGTTACATCTGCTTTAGGTACACATAACATTGTTGAAGGACAACACAATACCATAGTTGAAGAGCAGTGGAGGTAGATAGTTATTGTTAGAAAGCACATCTGAGCTCTGTTTTAAGCTTAGATAATATAATTAGAATATTAACTAAAATTTGCAAGTAACACTGAAAGAAAACTAACTACATTTTCAATATTTTCCAAAATGCAATGCTAAAGGATTATATGCTGCATAATGTAAAATTTTAAAAATTCAAGTCCATTTGTCATCTGAATTATCTAGACATTTTGTCTAATAGTCTGGTTCTCAAATATGTTATCTGACCAAGTGAGTGACTGCTGCACTCATTCTTTCTCCAATGACTGTTTGTATTGGGGAGAGATTCTAATTAATTCTGTAGTGTTTATTTTAGTTTCATCTACAAGGGAATTTACATAATCAGGAGAAGTCCTCCAAAGTCACACAAACCTTGACAAAACACCTTTCACTGTGTTCTGGACCTGACATGCTGTAAAACAAATGGCTGCAAATTTAATCTACGGAAACCTAGTGCTGTATTCCTGGGTGCACAGCACCGCCAGTCACCTCTGGCGCAGATCTGCAGCACACCCTACTGAGAAGTATGCCCGCAGAGGCCTCCCCAGCAATCACTAGAAGCCTGTGAAGGAACTCCACCCGAACACCACACTTTCCAACTGGCTGTCGTGACACCAGGGTGTCTCATTTGAACCAGACAAGTCCTGGCAAAGAATGCGTGCATCACTCCACAAGCAACAAACGCTCAGCTGCAAAAGGGGCTCTGCCCTGGCAGTACTTAAAGGGCCAGGCACTCAAATTACAGGTAAGGCAATTTTGGAAAAAAAAAAACTTGTGTCATTGTGAAGTGCCTGGAAGTACTCTGGAGTGTTTGTGGAGGTTTTGCAGTGATTTCCTGGATTCATTAGAGAGTTGCTGCATTCTCATGGGGATGGCAGAGGAGTAGGTGACCTGTCCATACAAAGGTTGCAGCAAGTATGGTGGCTGCATTTGCTGTGCCTCAGGGTTCACAGCAGAGGCTGTGGAAAGGGAAGGTTCTGCACGTTGCCCTCTGTCAAGGCAGAGCTGGAATTTTTCATGCGCCTTGTCAGTGACAGGAGGCTGTCTGGCAGGCAAGCCAAGACACCCAGCATCTCAGTGCGCAACCTCCTCATGACAATCTCATGTTACACGATCCAACATGAACACCAAAGTAAATAATCCCAACAATTCCAGTGTGATTGTTTTTTTATCATTGATTTCATGATTCACTATAAGAATCCAGGTACCATCTTCACAATTCTAGCTCGACTACAACAAACAGTGGTTTACTCAAGATTCTTGCATTGATTCTACCTTTGATTTCTACATTCTACACATTCGAACACTAAAAAGCAGTCATCAAAAGACATACAATGCAGACATTTGATATCCATGGAGCCACTTAAGTGCTTAATCACTCTCAATAATTATGTTATCATGACTATAAGGTCTAATTAAGCTCTCCAATCATTTTTGATATAAACTGTGACTGAATCAACATTTTCCAGGCTAAAATGAGATGGATGAATGACCTTCTCATTCCTTAAGCCCCTCAGCCTTGCCTTAGATCCTGTTTAGCGGAACTGAAAGCAACTATAACTCGTGCTGATCCCACAAACAAAGAGATAAATGAGCATTGTGAACCCACATTCCCACACTGCCCCATCAAAGTCCTCATCTGACTCCCCTGTAGCCGAACCAGTCTATGGCACTGCCCCACTGTGAGCTAGCAAATGAAACTCCTTTTCCCAGCCTAGCTGCAGGCCACTCATGCCCAGATACCATTCACCATGTGCTTATCCCAATTCTGTACTTGCTTCCAAGGCATGTGCAGTGCCAGTGTCTGTCAAGAGTAGGTTCAACTTCTGCTTGAAGACATACAAAGAGTTAGTATGCACTGCATCAGGTGGCAATATGCCCCAGAGTCTCACTACCTTGGGAGAAAGCATTCCCTTCAGAGTAATCTGTACCGCAAGGATGTCAGCTGGAGAGAGATTTGCGATGCTGATCTTTTTTTAAGAGGAACCGATATGTTTTGTTTTAATGCAAGCACATTGAAATTTGAAATGATAGCAAGTGAATGTTAGCATACAACCTTTTTTTCAATGAGTTAACAGACAAAGGATTCAGCTTGTTTTCATTAGAACAGATGAGATTAAAGGGTTATTTGAAGAAAATCTCTAAAACTATGAAGAGATGAGACAGAAGACAGTAGATAGGAGTAGTTTGAAAGATCCAGAAGAGACAGGATACAGATGGCAGATTAAATGTAAATGTTGCAAGCCCAGAGAAACATTTACATAGAGGTCATGAGGTTGTGGAAAGTATTAATAAGGTAGCACCTGAAGCAGTGAACATATCAACATTTAAGGATGGGTTGTTGAATGAAAGTGAGATAAAATGATATGGGAACAGGACAGAATTAATACCACACCTAATGTGTAGCATGGTCACTAAGGCTTGGGCCTAATAGCCTGTTTCTATGAGGTAACCCCTGTGTATTTCTAAGAGTTCCCACTCCAGAAATGTTAAAAGTCAGCAAATGTGTTGGGGATAGTATGCATTGGGCCAGATCTTCTGGTCAGCTGCAAGGCTAAGGTGCATGTCACTGATGACTATAAAAGCTCCTTCTGTACCGTTTTGTGCTGGAGCTTTAGAGACTTCCTGTCCTGGCTGAGGGACACAGCCACCAGCGAAGGCAGCCATGAAGGTGTTAACTGCTTCACAAGTTTACTTTTAAATACATTTTGAGGTCTTCCTGATACAGCTGCTGCTGTTAATCACTTTCAACCCAGGTCCTAACCCTGTATTTAACACTGTGGGTATCCTGGAGTAAATCTCTGGGCAGGGTCAGGGCATTTAGCCCAAGTCTACAGCAGCAGGGTCAGTGTTGGAGGCATCCATGCAAAGGTCCCCTTCCCAATTGGATATTTGAATTTCCCAAGTAAGTATGCATATATGCATGGTGTTAGGATTTCTGTGGGTCTCAATGTGCAACAGTAGCCGATATCTCAAGGTTTGCCGCTAATTCATTCAGAGATCAAACCCCGTGCTGTTGGCACCAATCTGATCCACACTTGCCATCCGGCCAACTGCACCCCACCCCACCCGAGTATGAGTTGCTGTGGCAACATGCACTTTTACATGCATGTTGTAGTCCAAAGCTGTGGATAATGAGGCCCCAATTTTATTCCCATCACACAGCTGACCAGGAATTTCTCCTGTTCTTACCACCTGCCATTGGTGAATGTTGGAAGGATTTACAAGTTGATGTTGGAAATCTGAAATGAAAACAGAAAATGCTGGAAATACTCAGCAGATCAGGCAGCATCTGTGGAGAGAATTCATGTCAACCCTTCGTCAGAACCCTGTTCACCCCTTTCCTGCTTTAAGTCCCTCCTTAAAATCTACCTGATTAATCTTTTGGTCATCCATCCTAATATTTCTTTATGTGGCTAGATGTCAAATTTTGTCTGGTAGTTCTCCTACCTTGGAACATTTTAACTACCTTAAAGATGCTATATAAATGCAAGTTGGTGCACCACACTAGCCACGCCACAAAATTATCAAATTGACCTTTAATTGATCATTGTAATTGTTCGCTTATATTAATACAAAATACAATGATTACACTAATAATGAAGTGCACAATGTTGTAGTGAATTAATTATTATGCTGATTTTGAAAAAGAATTGAAACTTTTAATCATTGTAAGAAAGTTCATCACCATGTTTACATTAGAAATTCCAATTAGCCTTGTGCAATTCTGCTTTAATATTTATAACTTCATGTCATTCAAAGACCAGATTTGAATAAGCTTTAAAGGTTATCTGAATCCTTCCCTAATCCACTCGTCTCAGGAAACATTTTTGCTCTCGTTCAAGCTACCAGACCATGTGCTAATACTTTTCTATCAGATCAATAAATATTTATGATGCTGTACTTTCATTCTCTTATGGAGAGAAAAGTGCAGGATCAGACAGACTCCCTGTTAAAATCATATGAAGTTCTGAATATCAATAGTGTTTATTAACATAGTGCTCTATCATTTTATCCTAGCAGTGTTTTGAACACTTATTAAATATACTTACAGCTGGTTTGAATTTTAAAAACTGGAGGTCCAAAGCAAATTAATTGACGAGAGGCAACAATGCTGTGGAATAAAACATTTTTGCACCTAATGTCAGTACTGAACACTTCCAGGTTCTGCCGAGCAGGAGTTTGGTGGGTGAGAGACTTGGCGTATATCACAGGGATGAATTTCAGACAGCTATAGGACTGCTTTCATCTAGCAATTGCTTGGTTCTGCATTAAACACTCACAACCAAGAGAATGCTCTATGCACTGGTTTATACACTGCTCCTCAGCTGCTAAATTTGAAATATATCCAGAGTTATAGACCTTCTGTTTGGGGCTTTCTCAAGGGGATAATGAGATAGGACTAACGAGAATGACTTTGATCCTTAGAGAACCATCACCTAGTGTTAAGTCATGATGACACACAAGTTGTTGTAAAATGGTGAGGCTTTGCCTGTGGGAATTCACATGCATAATGTTGTACAGACCAGTTGCCGAAAAATGGAGTGGAAATTCTTTCTGTTCCTGAATGCTGTGTGACGTGGGGAGGTGGGGGGGTGGGGGAGAGAGGCTTGTATGGCTAGATGCTTGTTAGCAACAATTGGTCTGGAATTTATGGCTGCAAATCGGGCAGTAATATCACCGCCTCCCCACCACCACCCTGAGCTTTATGTAAAATATGGGGTGATGGTGCCTGGTCAGCAATCCAACATCACTACACCAGTCAGAATCTTGTCCACCATTTTGTAAAAAACAATTAGCAGGCTACTGGGGGCTTGTTAAAGTGGCAGTTGACTGCAATTTCACATCAACCTTTCCATTTTTCGATAGTCGCAAGGGAAGAATGTCCGGAGTGATTTATGCCAGGTACAAGGAGGTGCCAGGAGGTGGCAATAGGCCTGCAAATGGGACCAAGACTGTATGCAGCTGCAGAATCTGCTGCTGAAGATGGCAGCATTTGTCTGTTAGTAGAATTTATTTCTCTACCATGTTTAGGCTGATGTTGCACATGAAGAGAAAGTGAGACAGTTTAAATGGGTGGCTGTGACTGACTTCCGGTTCATGGTCTAACGCCTCTTCCATGAGACCTCTGGCCCTACATGCCTGATTGGGCGTGGAGCCCCCCACCCCACCTTCCCAGCACTAATTGGCCAGCATTCCTGCCAGGTGGCTGCTAATTGGCTCGCCGCCACTTGTTTTGTCATGCTGAAAAGATGGGGGCGGGATTGAGCGGACCAGACACTCCCTGTGCCATCTCCCTCACCCTGCCAGAAGCCATAAAATCCGGCCCAGTATCCTGCCTATTATGGGAGATCCAGAAATAAAGGCAATGTTATGTCAGATTGCAACCTGCTTTTTGAGGGGAGATAATGAAGATATTAGCCCTGGTAAAAGAGTGCACTGGGGAGGCGATGGCGTAGTGGTATTGTTGCTGGACTAGTACTCCAGACACCCAGCATAACGCTTTGAATTCAATATTTTTTTTTACCGTCTGAAATTTAAAGTCTAATGATGACCATGAAACCAAATGTCCTTTAGGGAAGGAAATCTGCTGTCTGGCCTACATGTGATTCTAGACCCACAGCAATGTGGTTGACACTTAACCGCCCTCTGAAATGGCCGACCAAGCCTCTCAGTTGTATCAACCGCTACAAAGTCTCAAAAAAGGAAAAAAAAAACCGGATGGACCACCTGAAACAACAATGGCAAACTCAGCCCTGTCGACATTGAAAAGTGCCAAAATCACAGACTGTTCAAGCAACAGCCTACCCAGTCATCCTCGCGGAATCATATCTTACAAATAATGTCCCAGCTACCACCATCACTATCCCTGGTGACATTATCTGTAAGACCTGAAAGGAGGGAGTTGCCCTATGAGTCCTCAACATCGACACCAGAACCCTATGAAGTCTCACGGCATCAGTTCAAACATGGACAAGGAAACCTCCAGCTGATTACCATGTACTGCCCACCCTCAGCTGATGAATCTGTGCTCCTCCATGTTGAACACCATTTGGAGGAAGCACAGTGGGTGGCAAGGGCGCAGAATGTACTCTGCTTGGGGGCTTCAATGTCCATCACAAACAGTGGCTCGGTAGCACCACTGCTGACAGAACTGAATGAGTCCAAAAGAACATAACTGCTAGACTGGATCTGTGGCAGGTGGTGAGGGAACCAACAAGAGGGAAAAGCATACTTGACCTCATCCTCACCAACCTGCCTGTCACAGATACATCCACCCACAGCAGTATTGGTAGGAATGACCACCGCACAGTCATTGTGGAGATAAAGTCCTGCCTTCACATTGAGGGTACCTTCCGTCGTGTTGTGTGGCACTATCACCATGCTAAATGGGATCGATTTCAAACAGATCTAGCAACTCAAGACTGGGCATCCAAGAGGTGCTGTGGGCCACCAGCAGCAGCAGAATTGTACTCGAACACAATCTGTAACCTCATAGCCCTTCATATCCCCCACTCTACCATTACCATCAAGCCAGGGGATCAAACCTGGTTCAATGAAGAGTTAAGGAGGGCATGCCAGGAGCAGCACCAGGCATACCTAAAAATGAGGTGCCAACCTGGTGAAGCCAAACAGCATAAGCAGAAAGCAATACACAGAGCTAAGCGATCCCACAACTAACGAATCAGATGTAAGCTCTGCAGTCCTGCCACATCCGGTTGTGAATGATGATGGATAATTAAACAACTCACTGGAGGAAGAGGTTCCACAAATATCCCCATCCTCAATGATGGGGCAGCCCAGCACATCAGTGCAAAAGATGAGGGTGAAGCATTTGCAACAATCTTCAGCCAGTAGTGCCGAATGGATGATCCATCTCGGCCTCCTCTGGAGTCCCCAACATCACAGATGCCAGCCTTCAGCTAATTCAATTCACTCCATGTGATAACAAGAAAAAGCTGAAGACACTGGATATTGCAAAGGCTATGGCCTCTGGCAATATTCCAGCAATGGTGCTGAAAACATATGCTCCAGAACTAGCTGCACCCCTAGCCAAGCTGTTCCAGTACAGCTACAACACTGGCGTTTACCCGGCTATGTGGAAAATTGCCCAGATATGTCCTGTACGCAAAAAGCAGGACAAATCCAACCCGGCCAATTACCGCCCATCAGTCTACTCTCAATCATCAGTAAAGTAATGGAAGGGGTCATCAACAGTGCTATCAAGCAGCATTTGCTTAGCAATAACCTGCTCACTGATGCCTAGTTTGGGTTCCTCCACGGTCACACAGCTCCTGACCTTATTACAGCCTTGTTCAAACAAGGACAAAAGAGCTGAACTCCCAAGGTGAGATGAGAGTGACTGTAGTTGACATCAAGGCAGCATTTGACTGAATATGTTATCAAGGGGCCCCAGTAAAACTGGAGTCAATGGGAATCAGGGATAAAACTCACCGCTGGTTGGAGTCATATCTAGTAGAAAAGAAGATGGCTGTGGTTGTTGGAGGTCAGTCATCTCTGCTCCAGGACATCACTGCAGGAATTCCTCAGTGTAGTGTCCTAGGCCCAGCTACCTTCAGCTGCTTCATTAATGACCTTCCTTCCATCATAAGGTCAGAAGTGGGGATGTTCACTGATGATTGCACAATGTTCAGCACCATTCACGACGACTCAGGTACCGAAGCAGTCCATGTCTAAATGCAGTATCAAGGCTTGGGCTGACAAGTGACAAGAAACATTCACGCCACACAAGTGTCAGGCAATGACCATCTCCAACAAGAGAGAATCTAACCATTGCCCCTTGACGTTCAATGGCATCACTGAATCTCCCACTAACAACATCCTGGGGGTGAACATTGACCAGAAACTGAACTGGACTAGCCATATAAATACTATGGCTACAAAAGCAGGTCAGAAACTAGGAATTCTGAGATGAATAACTCCACTCCTCACACACCAAAGCCTGCCCACCATCTACAAGGCACACGTCAGGAGTGTGATGGAATACTCTCCACTTGACTGGATGAGTGCAGCTCCCACAACACTCTAGAAGCTTGACACTATACAAGACAAAGCAGCCACTTAATTGGCACCCCCACCACCGACGCACAGTAGCAGCAGTGTGTACCATGTATAAGATGCACTGTAGGAATTCACCAAGGCTTCTTAGACAGCACCTTCCAAACCCATGACCACTATCAACTAAAAGGCCAAAGGCAACAGATAGATGGGATAACCTCTCCAAGTCACTCACCATCCTAACTTGGAGATATATCGCCGTTCCTTCACTGTCACTGGGTCAAAATCCTGGAACTCCCTCCCTAACAGCACTGTGGGTGTACCTACACCACATGGACTGCAGCGGTTCAAGAAGGCAGCTCACCACCACCTTCTCAAGGTCAACTAGGGAGGGACGATAACTGCTGGCCCAGCCAGTGAAGCCCACATCCCGTGAATGAATTTAAGAATAAACTGCTGTTTGAGATATTTGGTCTATACCCTGCTATTGTGTGTAAAAATCCAGAGCTTAGGAAGCTCAAAAGCTGTTGTCACCTTGCTGACCGCCGTCATGGCTGCCGTCCTCTCCTGGAACTTGACTGGAGATCTGGTCTGAGAAGACTGCAAATTGCAATGAATACTCCCAACTGAAGCATAGTCACTGAAGATAAATCTCCCCAGTGAAGTCTAGGTATGTTTAACTCAGTCTGTTAAAACAGATGCCCAGGTAAATGTGAGTGCACCTCAGGTATAAGCACACTTCTCTGCCACCTCTTTCTACCCCAAAATGAACAATTTTGGTTCATGCAGCCACAGTTCTCAAGTTACCAATAAACCACTAAAAGAAAAGAAAGAGCCACAGCGTTACAGACAATAGAGTCAGGGGACAGTGGTTCATTTTTTCCCACCTCTGAAATGACTGAACACTTTTTTTTAAAAGACTAACACCCCGAGTGCTATAACAGGCAAGAACACCCAAAACCAGACAAAAGACAGGTTTTCTTGTAAGTTTGAAAAAAAGGATAAATGTTTATTACTCAACCACCAAAACACATAAGTAACGGCACCCTCTCCCTCGTCTCTCACACACACGCACACACACGCACCCTCTCCCCCGTCCCTCACACACACATACACACACACGCACCCTCTCCCCCGTCTCTCACACACAGGCACACACACACGCACCCTCTCCCCCGTCTCTCGCACATGCACACACACACGCACACTCTCCCCCGTCTCTCACGCACGCACACACACACTGACCCTCTCCCCCGTCTCTCACAAACGCATCCTCTCCCCTGTCTCTCACACATGCACACACACACGCAGCCTCTCCCCCGTCTCTCACACATGCATCCTCTCTCCCGTCTTTCACACATGCACACGCACACTCACCCTCTCCCCCAACTCACACACACGCATCCTCTCCCCCGTCTCACACACACGCACACACACGCACCCTCTCCCCCGTCTCTCACACACGCACACACACATGCACCCTCTCTGCGTCTCTCACGCACGCACACACACACGCACCATCTCCCCCGTCTCTCACACACGCACACACAAACGCAGCCTCTCCCCCGTCTCACACACACGCATCCTCTCCCCCGTCTCTCACACACACATCCTCTCACCGGTCTCTCACACACGCACATACACACGCACCCTCTCACCCGTCTCTCACACATGCACACACACACACCCTCTCCCCCGTCTGACACACACGCACACACGCACCCTCTCCCCCGTCTCACACACACACACCCTCTTCCCCATCTCACACACACGCACACGCACACTCACCCTCTCCCCCGTCTCACACACACGCATCCTCTCCCCAGTCTCTCACACGTGCACACACACACTCACCCTCTCCCCCGTCTCACACACATGCATCCTCTCCCCCAAATTTCACACGCGCACACACACACTCACCCTCTCCCCCGTCTCTCACACAGGCATCCTCTCCCCCGTCTCTCACACACGCATCCTCTCCCCCATCTCTCACACAAACATGCACACACAGGCACCCTCACCCCCGTCTCTCAAACACGCAAACACACACGCACCGTCTCCCCGTCTCTCACACACGCACCATCTCCCCCGTCTCACACACACGCACACACACACACACCCTCTCCCCTATCTCTCACACACACACACACACACACACACCCTCTCCCCCATCTCACACACACGCACACACACACACACACACACAAATACTCACCCTCTCCCCTGTCTCTCACACACGCACACGCACACTCACCCTCTCCCCGTCTCTCACACACACGCACGCACACGCACCCTCTCCCCTGTCTCACACACACTCACCCTCTCCCCATCTCACACACACGCATCCTCTCCCCCGTCTCTCACATGCGCACACACACACTCACCCTCTCCCCCGTCTCTCACACACGCACACACACACGCACCCTTTACCTGTCTCTCACACATGCACACACACACACGCACCCTCTCCCCCCGTCTATCACACACGCACACGCACACTCACCCTCTCCCCCATCTCTCACACACGCACACACACACGCACCCTCTCCCCCGTCTCACACACACGCACACACAAACGCAGCCTCTCCCCCATCTCTCACACACGCACCCTCTCCCCCGTCTCTCACACACGCACACACACACGCACCCTCTCCCCCGTCTCACACACACGCACACACAAACGCAGCCTCTCCCCCATCTCTCACACACGCATCCTCTCCCCCGTCTCACACACATGCACACACACACGCACCCTCTCCCCCGTCTCTCACACACGCACCCTCTCCCCCGTCTCACACACATGCACACACACACGCACCCTCTCCCCCGTCTCTCACACGCACACACACACATGCACCCTCTCCCCCGTCTCTCACACACGCACACACACACGCACCCTCTCCCCCGTCTCTCACACACGCACCCTCTCCCCCGTCTCACACACATGCACACACACATGCACCCTCTCCCCCGTCTCTCACACACACCAACACCCCCGTCTCACACACATGCACACACACACGCACCCTCTCCCCCGTCTCACGCACACGCACCCACTCCCCTGTCTCACACGCGCACACACACGCACCCTCTCCCTGTCTCTCACACGCGCACACACACACGCACCCTCTCCCCGTCTCTCATACGTGCACCCTCTCCCCCGTTTCACACACATACACACACACATGCAGCCTTTCCCTGTCTCTCACTCATGCACACACACACGCACACTTTACCTGTCTCTCACACATGCACACACACACGCACCCTCTCTCCCGTCTCTCACACACGCACACGCACACTCACCCTCTCCCCCATCTCTCACACATGCATACGCACACTCACCCTCTCCCCATCTCACACACACGCATCCTCGCCCCCGTCTCTCACACCACACACACACATGCACCCTCTCCCCCGTCTCTCACACACGCACACACACACGCACCCTCTCCCCCGTCTCACACACACGCACACACAAATGCAGCCTCTCCCCCATCTCTCACACACGCACCCTCTCCCCCGTCTCACACACATGCACACACACACGCACCCTCTCCCCCGTCTCTCACACGCACACACACACATGCACCCTCTCCCCCATCTCTCACATGCACACACACACACACGCACCCCCTCCCCCGTCTCTCACACACGCACCCTCTCCCCCATCTCACACACATGCACACACACACGCACCCTCTTCCCCGGCTCTCACACACGCACCCTCACCCCCGTCTCACACACATGCACACACACACGCACCCTCTCCCCCATCTCTCACACGCACACACACACATGCACCCTCTCCCCCATCTCTCACATGCACACACACACACACGCACCCCCTCCCCCGTCTCTCACACACGCACCCTCTCCCCCGTCTCACACACATGCACACACACACGCACCCTCTTCCCCGTCTCTCACACACGCACCCTCACCCCCGTCTCACACACATGCACACACACACGCACACTCTCCCCCGTCTCACGCACACGCACCCTCTCCCCTGTCTCACACGCGCACACACACGCACCCTCTCCCTGTCTCTCACACGCGCACACACAAACACGCACCCTCTCCCCGTCTCTCGTACGTGCACCCTCTCCCCCGTTTCACACACATACACACACACATGCACCCTTTCCCTGTCTCTCACACATGCACACACACACGCACCCTCTCCAACGTCTCTCACACACGCATCCTCTCCCCGTCTCTCACACATGCATACTCTCCCTCCATCTCTCACACACGCACACACACACCCTTTCCCCATCCCTCACACATGCACACACACGCACCCTCTCCCCCGTCTCTCACACATGCACATGCATACTCACCCACTCCCCCATCTCTCACACACGCACACGCACACTCACCCTCTCTCCCGTCTCTCACACCCGCACACACACACGCACCCTCTCCCCGTCTCTCACACACGCACACACACGCACCCTCTCCCCGTCTCTCACACACGCACACACACACGCACCCTCTCCCCCATCTCACACACATGCACACACACACACTCACCCTCTCCCCAGTCTCTCACACACGCACACACACGCACCCTCTCCCCGTCTCTCACACACGCACACACACACGCACCCTCTCCCCCGTCTCACACACACTCATCCTCTCCCCCATCTCTCATACGTGCACACACACACTCACCTCCCCTGTTCTCACACACGCACCGTCTCCCCCGTCTCTGACACACGCTCACGCACACTCACCCTCTCCCCCGTCTCACACACACGCATCCTCTCCCCCGTCTCTCACACACACACAAACACATGCACCCTCCCCCCCGTCTCTCACATGCGCACACACACACGCACCCTCTCCCCCATCTCACACACATGCACACACACACACTCACCCTCTCCCCGTCTCTCACACACAGGCACACAGACATGCACCCTCCCCCCCCGTCTCACACACATGCACACACAGACACACCCTCTCCCCCATCTCACACACAGGCACACGCACACACACCCTCTCCCCTGTCTCTCACACGTGCACACACACACGCAACCTCTCCCCCGTCTCACACACACGCACCACACAAACGCACCCTCTACCCCGTCTCTCACACACGCATCCTCTCCCCCGTCTCTCACACACGCACCCTCTCCCCCATTTCACACACGTGCACACACACACGCACCCTCTACCCCGTCTCTCACACACGCACCCTCTCCCCCGTCTCACATACATGCACACACACTCGCACCCTCTCCCCCGTCTCTCACACACGTACACACCCGCACCCTCTCCCCCATCTCTCACATGCGCACACGCACACTCACCCTCTCCCCCGTCTCTCATACACGCACCCTCTCCCTGTCTTTCACACACGCACACACACACGCACCCTCTCCCCGTCTCTCACACACGCACACACACACGCACCCTCTCCCCCGTCTCACACACACGCATCCTCTCCCCCATCTCTCACACGTGCACACACACACTCACCTCCCCCATTCTCACACACGCACCCTCTCCCCCGTCTCTGACACACGCTCACGCACACTCACCCTCTCCCCCGTCTCACACACACTCACCCTCTCCCCTATCTCACACACACGCATCCTCTCCCCATCTCTCACACACGCACCATCTCCCCTGTCTCTCAGACCGCACCCTCTCCCCTGTCTCACACACATGCACACACACACACCCTCACCCCCGTCTCTCAAACACGCAAACACAAACGCACCCTCTCCCCCGTCTCACACACACGCACACACACACACACCCTCTCCCCCATCTCTCACACACGCACACACACACACACCCTCTCCCCCATCTCACACACACGCACACACACACACACACACACACACACAAATACTCACCCTCTCCCCCGTCTCTCACACACGCGCACGCACACTCACCCTCTCCCCTGTCTCACACACACTCACCCTCTCCCCATCTCACACACACGCATCCTCTCCCCGTCTCTCAAATGCGCACGTACACACGCACCCTCTCCCCCGTCTCACACACTCACCCTCTCCCCCGTCTCTCACACATGCACACACACACGCACCCTCTACCCCGTCTCTCACACACGCATCCTCTCCCCCGTCTCTCACACACGCACCCTCTCCCCGTTCTCACACACATGCACACACACACGCACCCTCTCCCCCGTCTCTCACACACGCACACACACACTCACCCTCTCCCCCATCTCTCACACATGCATACGCACACTCACACTCTCCCCGTCTCACACACACGCACCCTCTCCCCCATCTCACACACATGCACAGACACACACTCACCCTCTCCCCGTCTCTCACACACGCACACACACGCACCCTCTCCCCGTCTCTCACATGCGCACACACACACGCACCCTCTCCCCCATCTCACACACATGCACACACACACACGCACCCTCTGCCCGTCTCTCACACACACGCACACAGACATGCACCCTCCCCCCCGTCTCACACACATGCACACACACTAGCACCCTCTCCCCCATCTCACACACAGGCACACACAAACGCACCCTCTACCCCGTCTCTCACACACGCATCCTCTCGCCCGTCTCTCACACACGCACCCTCTCCCCCATTTCACACACGTGCACACACACACGCACCCTCTACCCCGTCTCTCACACATGCACCCTCTCCCCCGTCTCACATACATGCACACACACAGGCACCCTCTCCCCCGTCTCTCACATACGCACACACACTCACCCTCTCCCCCATCTCTCACACATGCATACGCACACTCACACTCTCCCCGTCTCACACACACGCACCCTCTCCCCCATCTCACACACATGCACAGACACACACTCACCCTCTCCCCGTCTCTCACACATGCACACACACGCACCCTCTCCCCTGTCTCACACACACGCATCCTCTCCCCCATCTCTCACACGTGCACACACACACTCACCTCCCCTGTTCTCACACACGCACCCTCTCCCCCGTCTCTGACACACGCTCACGCACACTCACACTCTCCCCCGTCTCACACACACTCACCCTCTCCCCTGTCTCACACACACGCATCCTCTCCCCGTCTCTCACACACGCACCCTCTCACCTGTCTCTCAGACCGCACCCTCTCCCCTGTCTCACACACATGCGCACACACACACCCTCACCCCCGTCTCTCAAACACGCAAACACAAACGCACCCTCTCCCCCATCTCTCACACACGCACACACACACGCACCCTCTCCCCCATCTCACACACATGCACCCTCTCCCTGTTTCACACACATGCACACAAACACGCACCCTCTCCCCTGTCTCTCACACACGCACACACAAACGCACCCTCTCCCCCGTCTCACACACACTCATCCTCTCCCCCATCTCTCACACGTGCACACACACACTCACCTCCCCCGTTCTCACACACGCACCCTCTCCCCCGTCTCTGACACACGCTCACGCACACTCACCCTCTCCCCCATCTCACACACACGCATCCTCTCCCCCGTCTCTCACACACACACAAACACATGCACCCTCCCCCCCGTCTCTCACATGCGCACACACACACGCACCCTCTCCCCATCTCTCACACATGCACACACACACACGCACCCTCTCCCCGTCTCTCACACACAGGCACACAGACATGCACCCTCCCCCCCCGTCTCACACACATGCACACACAGACACACCCTCTCCCCCATCTCACACACAGGCACACGCACACACACCCTCTCCCCTGTCTCTCACACGTGCACACACACACGCAACCTCTCCCCCGTCTCACACACACGCACCACACAAACGCACCCTCTACCCCGTCTCTCACACACGCATCCTCTCCCCCGTCTCTCACACACGCACCCTCTCCCCCATTTCACACACGTGCACACACACACGCACCCTCTACCCCGTCTCTCACACACGCACCCTCTCCCCCGTCTCACATACATGCACACACACTCGCACCCTCTCCCCCGTCTCTCACACACGTACACACCCGCACCCTCTCCCCCATCTCTCACATGCGCACACGCACACTCACCCTCTCCCCCGTCTCTCATACACGCACACACGCACCCTCTCCCTGTCTTTCACACACGCACACACACACGCACCCTCTCCCCGTCTCTCGTACGTGCACCCTCTCCCCCGTTTCACACACATACACACACACATGCACCCTTTCCCTGTCTCTCACACATGCACACACACACGCACCCTCTCCAACGTCTCTCACACACGCATCCTCTCCCCGTCTCTCACACATGCATACTCTCCCTCCATCTCTCACACACGCACACACACACCCTTTCCCCATCCCTCACACATGCACACACACACACCCTCTCCCCCCTCTCTCACACATGCACATGCATACTCACCCACTCCCCCATCTCTCACACACGCACACGCACACTCACCCTCTCTCCCGTCTCTCACACCCGCACACACACACGCACCCTCTCCCCGTCTCTCACACACGCACACACACGCACCCTCTCCCCGTCTCTCACACACGCACACACACACGCACCCTCTCCCCCATCTCACACACATGCACACACACACACTCACCCTCTCCCCGTCTCTCACACACGCACACACACGCACCCTCTCCCCGTCTCTCACACACGCACACACACACGCACCCTCTCCCCCGTCTCACACACACTCATCCTCTCCCCCATCTCTCACACGTGCACACACACACTCACCTCCCCCGTTCTCACACACGCACCCTCTCCCCCGTCTCTGACACACGCTCACGCACACTCACCCTCTCCCCCATCTCACACACACGCATCCTCTCCCCCGTCTCTCACACACACACAAACACATGCACCCTCCCCCCCGTCTCTCACATGCGCACACACACACGCACCCTCTCCCCCATCTCACACACATGCACACACACACACGCACCCTCTCCCCGTCTCTCACACACAGGCACACAGACATGCACCCTCCCCCCCCGTCTCACACACATGCACACACAGACACACCCTCTCCCCCATCTCACACACAGGCACACGCACACACACCCTCTCCCCTGTCTCTCACACGTGCACACACACACGCAACCTCTCCCCCGTCTCACACACACGCACCACACAAACGCACCCTCTACCCCGTCTCTCACACACGCATCCTCTCCCCCGTCTCTCACACACGCACCCTCTCCCCCATTTCACACACGTGCACACACACACGCACCCTCTACCCCGTCTCTCACACACGCACCCTCTCCCCCGTCTCACATACATGCACACACACTCGCACCCTCTCCCCCGTCTCTCACACACGTACACACCCGCACCCTCTCCCCCATCTCTCACATGCGCACACGCACACTCACCCTCTCCCCCGTCTCTCATACACGTACACACGCACCCTCTCCCTGTCTTTCACACACGCACACACACACGCACCCTCTCCCCGTCTCTCGTACGTGCACCCTCTCCCCCGTTTCACACACATACACACACACATGCACCCTTTCCCTGTCTCTCACACATGCACACACACACGCACCCTCTCCAACGTCTCTCACACACGCATCCTCTCCCCGTCTCTCACACATGCATCCTCTCCCCCGTCTTTCACACACGCACACACACACCCTTTCCCCATCTCTCACACATGCACACACACACACGCACCCTCTACCCCGTCTCTCACACACGCACCCTCTCCCCTGTCTCTCAGACCGCACCCTCTCCCCTGTCTCACACACATGCACACACACACAGCCTCACTCCCGTCTCTCAAACACGCAAACACACACGCACCCTCTCCCCCGTCTCACACACACGCACACACACACCCTCTCCCCCATCTCTCACACACGCACACACACACACACCCTCTCCCCCATCTCACACACACGCACACACACACACACACACAAATACTCACCCTCTCCCCGTCTCTCACACACGCGCACGCACACTCACCCTCTCCCCTGTCTCACACACACTCACCCTCTCCCCATCTCACACACACGCATCCTCTCCCCCGTCTCTCACATGCGCACACACACACTCACCCTCTCCCCCGTCTCTCACACACGCACGTACACACGCACCCTCTCCCCCGTCTCACACACTCACCCTCTCCCCCGTCTCTCACACACGCACACACACACGCACCCTCTAACCCGTCTCTCACACACGCATCCTCTCCCCGTCTCTCACACACGCACCCGCTCCCCGTCTCTCACACACGCACCCTCTCCCCGTTCTCACACACATGCACACACACACGCACCCTCTCCCCCGTCTCTCACACACGCACCCTCTCCCCCGTCTCACACACATGCACACATACACGCACCCTCTTCCCCGTCTCTCACACATGCACCCTCACCCCCATCTCACACACATGCACACACACACGCACCCTCTCCCCCGTCTCACGCACACGCACCCTCTCCCCCGTCTCACGCACATGCACCCTCTCCCCTGTCTCACACGCGCACACACACGCACCCTCTCCCTGTCTCTCACACGCGCACACACACACACGCACCCTCTCCCCGTCTCTCATATGTGCACCCTCTCCCCCGTTTCACACACATACACACACACATGCACCCTTTCCCTGTCTCTCACACAAGCACACACACACGCACCCCTTCCAACGTCTCTCACACACGCATCCTCTCCCCGTCTCTCACACCTGCATACTCTCCCTCCGTCTCTCACACACGCACACACACACCCTTTCCCCATCCCTCACACATGCACACAGACGCACCCTCTCCCCCGTCTCTCACACACGCACATGCATACTCACACACTCCCCCATCTCTCACACACGCATACGCACACTCACCCTCTCCCCCGTCTCACACACACGCATCCTCTACCCGTCTCTCACAGGCACACACACACACGCACCCTCTCCCTCATCTCACACACATGCACACCCACACGCACCCTCTTCCCTGTCTCTCACATGCACACACACAAACGCAACCTCTCCCCCGTCTCACACACACGCACACACAAACGCACCCTCTACCCCGTCTCTCACACACGCACCCTCTCCCCCGTCTCTCACACACGCACCCTCTCCCTGTTCTCACACACATGCACACACACACGCACCCTCTCCCCCGTCTCTCACACACGCACACGCACACTCACCCTCTCCCCGTCTCTCACACCCGCACACGCACACGCACCCTCTCCCCGTCTCTCACACACGCACACACACACGCACCCTCTCCCCGTCTCTCACACACGCACACACACACGCACCCTTTACCTGTCTCTCACACATGCACACACACACACGCACCCTCTCCCCCGTCTATCACACACGTACACGCACACTCACCCTCTCCCCCATCTCTCACACACGCACACACACACGCACCCTCTCCCCCGTCTCACACACACGCACACACAAACGCAGCCTCTCCCCCATCTCTCACACACGCACCCTCTCCCCCGTCTCTCACACACGCACACACACACGCACCCTCTCCCCCGTCTCACACACACGCACACACAAACGCAGCCTCTCCCCCATCTCTCACACACGCACCCTCTCCCCCGTCTCACACACATGCACACACACACGCACCCTCTCCCCCGTCTCTCGCACACGCACCCTCTCCCCCGTCTCACACACATGCACACACACACGCACCCTCTCCCCCGTCTCTCACACGCACACACACACATGCACCCTCTCCCCCATCTCTCACTTGCACACACACACGCACCCCCTCCCCCGTCTCTCACACACGCACCCTCTCCCCCGTCTCACACACATGCACACACACACGCACCCTCTTCCCCGTCTCTCACACACGCACCCTCACCCCCGTCTCACACACATGCACACACACACGCACCCTCTCCCCCGTCTCACGCACACGCACCCACTCCCCTGTCTCACACGCGCACACACACGCACCCTCTCCCTGTCTCTCACACGCGCACACACACACGCACCCTCTCCCCGTCTCTCATACGTGCACCCTCTCCCCCGTTTCACACACATACACACACACATGCAGCCTTTCCCTGTCTCTCACTCATGCACACACACACGCACACTTTACCTGTCTCTCACACATGCACACACACACGCACCCTCTCCCCCGTCTCTCACACACGCACACGCACACTCACCCTCTCCCCCATCTCTCACACACGCATACGCACACTCACCCTCTCCCCATCTCACACACACGCATCCTCGCCCCCGTCTCTCACACCACACACACACATGCACCCTCTCCCCCGTCTCTCACACACGCACACACACACGCACCCTCTCCCCCGTCTCACACACACACACACACAAATGCAGCCTCTCCCCCATCTCTCACACACGCACCCTCTCCCCCGTCTCACACACATGCACACACACACGCACCCTCTCCCCCGTCTCTCACACGCACACACACACATGCACCCTCTCCCCCATCTCTCACATGCACACACACACACACGCACCCCCTCCCCCGTCTCTCACACACGCACCCTCTCCCCCATCTCACACACATGCACACACACACGCACCCTCTTCCCCGGCTCTCACACACGCACCCTCACCCCCGTCTCACACACATGCACACACACACGCACCCTCTCCCCCATCTCTCACACGCACACACACACATGCACCCTCTCCCCCATCTCTCACATGCACACACACACACACGCACCCCCTCCCCCGTCTCTCACACACGCACCCTCTCCCCCGTCTCACACACATGCACACACACATGCACCCTCTTCCCCGTCTCTCACACACGCACCCTCACCCCCGTCTCACACACATGCACACACACACGCACACTCTCCCCCGTCTCACGCACACGCACCCTCTCCCCTGTCTCACACGCGCACACACACGCACCCTCTCCCTGTCTCTCACACGCGCACACACAAACACGCACCCTCTCCCCGTCTCTCGTACGTGCACCCTCTCCCCCGTTTCACACACATACACACACACATGCACCCTTTCCCTGTCTCTCACACATGCACACACACACGCACCCTCTCCAACGTCTCTCACACACGCATCCTCTCCCCGTCTCTCACACATGCATACTCTCCCTCCATCTCTCACACACGCACACACACACCCTTTCCCCATCCCTCACACATGCACACACACGCACCCTCTCCCCCGTCTCTCACACATGCACATGCATACTCACCCCGACTCACCCATCTCTCACACACGCACCCTCTCTCCCGTCTCTCACATACGCACACACACTCACCCTCTCCCCCATCTCTCACACATGCATACGCACACTCACACTCTCC
Source organism: Carcharodon carcharias (assembly GCF_017639515.1). NCBI lineage: Eukaryota > Metazoa > Chordata > Chondrichthyes > Lamniformes > Lamnidae > Carcharodon > Carcharodon carcharias. The sequence goes on along the minus strand of NC_054485.1, from coordinate 50,330,744 downwards.
CCGTCTCACACACACGCACCCTCTCCCCCATCTCACACACATGCACAGACACACACTCACCCTCTCCCCGTCTCTCACACACGCACACACACGCACCCTCTCCCCGTCTCTCACACACGCACACACACACGCACCCTCTCCCCCGTCTCACACACACTCATCCTCTCCCCCATCTCTCACACGTGCACACACACACTCACCTCCCCCGTTCTCACACACGCACCCTCTCCCCCGTCTCTGACACACGCTCACGCACACTCACCCTCTCCCCCGTCTCACACACACGCATCCTCTCCCCCGTCTCTTACACACACACAAACACATGCACCCTCCCCCCCGTCTCTCACATGCGCACACACACACGCACCCTCTCCCCCATCTCACACACATGCACACACACACACTCACCCTCTCCCCTGTCTCTCACACACAGGCACACAGACATGCACCCTCCCCCCCCGTCTCACACACATGCACACACAGACACACCCTCTCCCCCATCTCACACACAGGCACACACAGACACACCCTCTCCCCTGTCTCTCACACGCGCACACACACACGCAACCTCTCCCCCGTCTCACACACACGCACCACACAAACGCACCCTCTACCCCGTCTCTCACACACGCATCCTCTCCCCCGTCTCTCACACACGCACCCTCTCCCCCATTTCACACACGTGCACACACACATGCACCCTCTACCCCGTCTCTCACACACGCACCCTCTCCCCCGTCTCACATACATGCACACACACTCGCACCCTCTCCCCGTCTCTCACACACGTACACACCCGCACCCTCTCCCCCATCTCTCACATGCGCACACGCACACTCACCCTCTCCCCCGTCTCTCATACACGCACCCTCTCCCTGTCTTTCACACACGCACACACACACTCATCCTCTCCCCGTCTCTCACACACGCACACACACACGCACCCTCTCCCCCGTCTCACACACACGCATCCTCTCCCCCATCTCTCACACGTGCACACACACACTCACCTCTCCCCGTTCTCACACACGCACCCTCTCCCCCGTCTCTGACACACGCTCACGCACACTCACACTCTCCCCCGTCTCACACACACTCACCCTCTCCCCTATCTCACACACACGCATCCTCTCCCCGTCTCTCACACACGCACCATCTCCCCTGTCTCTCAGACCGCACCCTCTCCCCTGTCTCACACACATGCACACACACACACCCTCACCCCCGTCTCTCAAACACGCAAACACAAACGCACCCTCTCCCCCGTCTCACACACACGCACACACACACACTCTCCCCCATCTCTCACACACGCACACACACACACACCCTCTCCCCCATCTCACACACACGCGCACACACACACACACACACACACAAATACTCACCCTCTCCCCGTCTCTCACACACGCGCACGCACACTCACCCTCTCCCCTGTCTCACACACACTCACCCTCTCCCCATCTCACACACACGCATCCTCTCCCCGTCTCTCAAATGCGCACACACACACTCACCCTCTCCCCCGTCTCTCACACACGCACGTACACACGCACCCTCTCCCCCGTCTCACACACTCACCCTCTCCCCCGTCTCTCACACACGCACACACACACGCACCCTCTACCCCGTCTCTCACACACGCATCCTCTCCCCCGTCTCTCACACACGCACCCTCTCCCCGTTCTCACACACATGCACACACACACGCACCCTCTCCCCCGTCTCTCACACACGCACACACACACTCACCCTCTCCCCCATCTCTCACACATGCATACGCACACTCACACTCTCCCCGTCTCACACACACGCACCCTCTCCCCCATCTCACACACATGCACAGACACACACTCACCCTCTCCCCGTCTCTCACACACGCACACACACGCACCCTCTCCCCGTCTCTCACATGCGCACACACACACGCACCCTCTCCCCCATCTCACACACATGCACACACACACACGCACCCTCTGCCCGTCTCTCACACACACGCACACAGACATGCACCCTCCCCCCCGTCTCACACACATGCACACACACTAGCACCCTCTCCCCCATCTCACACACACGCACACACAAACGCACCCTCTACCCCGTCTCTCACACACGCATCCTCTCCCCCGTCTCTCACACACGCACCCTCTCCCCCATTTCACACACGTGCACACACACACGCACCCTCTACCCCGTCTCTCACACATGCACCCTCTCCCCCGTCTCACATACATGCACACACACACGCACCCTCTCCCCCGTCTCTCACACACGCACACACACTCACCCTCTCCCCCGTCTCTCACACACGCAGACACACACACACCCTCTCCCCCGTCTCACACACACGCACCCTCTCCCCCATCTCTCACACGTGCACACACACACTCACCCTCTCCCCGTCTCTCACACACGCACACACACACGCACCCTCTCCCCCGTCTCACACACATGCATCCTCTCCCCCATCTCTCACACGTGCACACACACACTCACCTCCCCCGTTCTCACACACGCACCCTCTCCCCCGTCTCTGACACTCGCTCACGCACACTCACCCTCTCCCCGTCTCACACACACTCACCCTCTCCCCCGTCTCCCACACACGCACCCTCTCCCCTGTCTCTCAGACCGCACCCTCTCCCCTGTCTCACACACATGCACACACACACAGCCTCACTCCCGTCTCTCAAACACGCAAACACACACGCACCCTCTCCCCCGTCTCACACACACGCGCACACACACCCTCTCCCCCATCTCTCACACACGCACACACACACACACACCCTCTCCCCCATCTCACACACACGTACACACACACACACACACACACACAAATACTCACCCTCTCCCCGTCTCTCACACACGCGCACGCACACTCACCCTCTCCCCTGTCTCACACACACTCACCCTCTCCCCATCTCACACACATGCATCCTCTCCCCCGTCTCTCACATGCGCAAACACACACTCACCCTCTCCCCCGTCTCTCACACACGCACGTACACACGCACCCTCTCCCCCGTCTCACACACTCACCCTCTCCCCCGTCTCTCACACACGCACACACACACGCACCCTCTAACCCGTCTCTCACACACGCATCCTCTCCCCGTCTCTCACACACGCACCCGCTCCCCGTCTCTCACACACGCACCCTCTCCCCGTTCTCACACACATGCACACACACACGCACCCTCTCCCCCGTCTCTCACACACGCACCCTCTCCCCCGTCTCACACACATGCACACATACACGCACCCTCTTCCCCGTCTCTCACACATGCACCCTCACCCCCATCTCACACACATGCACACACACACGCACCCTCTCCCCCGTCTCACGCACACGCACCCTCTCCCCCGTCTCACGCACATGCACCCTCTCCCCTGTCTCACACGCGCACACACACGCACCCTCTCCCTGTCTCTCACACGCGCACACACACACACGCACCCTCTCCCCGTCTCTCATACGTGCACCCTCTCCCCCGTTTCACACACATACACACACACATGCACCCTTTCCCTGTCTCTCACACAAGCACACACACACGCACCCCTTCCAACTTCTCTCACACACGCATCCTCTCCCCGTCTCTCACACCTGCATACTCTCCCTCCGTCTCTCACACACGCACACACACACCCTTTCCCCATCCCTCACACATGCACACACACGCACCCTCTCCCCCGTCTCTCACACACGCACATGCATACTCACACACTCCCCCAGCTCTCACACACGCATACGCACACTCACCCTCTCCCCCGTCTCACACACACGCATCCTCTACCCCGTCTCTCACAGGCACACACACACACGCACCCTCTCCCTCATCTCACACACATGCACACCCACACGCACCCTCTTCCCTGTCTCTCACATGCACACACACAAACGCAACCTCTCCCCCGTCTCACACACACGCACACACAAACGCACCCTCTACCCCGTCTCTCACACACGCACCCTCTCCCCCGTCTCTCACACACGCACCCTCTCCCTGTTCTCACACACATGAACACACACACGCACCCTCTCCCCCGTCTCTCACACACGCACACGCACACTCACCCTCTCCCCGTCTCTCACACCCGCACACGCACACGCACCCTCTCCCCGTCTCTCACACACGCACACACACACGCACCCTCTCCCCGTCTCTCACACACGCACACACACACGCACCCTCTCCCCCGTCTCACACACACGCATCCTCTCCCCCATCTCTCACACGTGCACACACACACTCACCTCCCCCGTTCTCACACACGCACCCTCTCCCCCGTCTCTGACACACGCTCACGCACACTCACCCTCTCCCCCGTCTCACAGACACGCATCCTCTCCCCCGTCTCTCACACGCACACAAACACATGCACCCTCCCCCCCGTCTCTCACATGCGCACACACACACGCACCCTCTCCCCCATCTCACACACATGCACACACACACACTCACCCTCTCCCCGTCTCTCACACAAAGGCACACAGACATGCACCCTCCCCCCCGTCTCACACACATGCACACACACACGCACCCTCTCCCCCATCTCACACACAGGCACACACACACACACCCTCTCCCCTGTCTCTCACACATGCACACACACAAGCAACCTCTCCCCCGTCTCACACACACGCACCACACAAACGCACCCTCTACCCCGTCTCTCACACACGCACCCTCTCCCCCATTTCACACACGTCCACACACACACGCACCCTCTCCCCCGTCTCTCACATACGCACCCTCTCCCCCGTCTCTCACATGCGCATACGCACACTCACCCTCTCCCCGTCTCTCACACACGCACATGCACACGCACACTCACCCTCTCCCCCGTCTCTCACACACGCACACACGCACCCTCTCCCCATCTTTCACACACGCACACACACACGCACCCTCTCCCCGTCTCTCACACACGCACACACACACGCACCCTCTCCCCCGTCTCACACACACACATCCTCTCCCCCATCTCTCACACGTGCACACACATACTCACCTCCCCCGTTCTCACACACGCACCCTCTCCCCCGTCTCTGACACATGCTCACGCACACTCACCCTCTCCCCCGTCTCACACACACGCATCCTCACCCCCATCTCTCACACGCACACAAACACATGCACCCTGCCCCCCGTCTCTCACATGCGCACACACACACGCACCCTCTCCCCCATCTCACACACATGCACACACACACACGCACCCTCTCCCCGTCTCTCACACACACGCACACAGACATGCACCCTCCCCCCCGTCTCACACACATGCACACACACTAGCACCCTCTGCCCCATCTCACACACAGGCACACACAAACGCACCCTCTACCCCGTCTCTCACACACGCATCCTCTCGCCCGTCTCTCACACACGCACCCTCTCCCCCATTTCACACACGTGCACACACACAGGCACCCTCTCCCCCGTCTCTCACATACGCACACACATGCACCCTCTCCCCCGTCTCTCACACATGCACCCACTCCCCCGTCTCACACACATGCACACACACACGCACCCTCTCCCCCGTCTCTCACACACGCACACACACACGCACCCTCTCCCCCGTCTCACACACATGTACACACACACGCACCCTCTCCCCCGTCTCTCACACACGCACACACACACGCACACTCTCCCCCGTCTCACACACACGCACACACACACGCACCCTCTCCCCCATCACACACACTCATCCTTTCCCCCGTCTCTCACACACGCACCCTCTCCCCATCTCTCACACACGCACACGCACACTCACCCTCTCCCCATCTCTCACACACACACACGCACCCTCTCCCCCGTCACACACACACGCATCCTCTCCCCGTCTCTCACACGTGCACACACACACTCACCCTCTCCCCTGTCTCTCACACACGCATCCTCTCCCCGTCTCTCACATACGCATCCTCTCCCCCGTCTCTCGCACACACACACACCCTTTCCCCGTCTCTTACACATGCACACACACACGCACCCTCTCCCCATCTCTCACACACGCAAACGCATACTCTTACTCTCCCCAATCTCTCACACACGCATACGCACACGCACCCTCTCCCCGACTCACACACATGCACACGCACACGCACCCTCTCCCCCGTCTCTCACACATGCACCCTCTCCCCCGCCTCACACACATGCACACACACACGCACCCTCTCCCCGTCTTTCACACACGCACACACACACGCACCCTCTCCCCGTCTCTCACACACGCACACACACACGCACCCTCTCCCCCGTCTCACACACACACATCCTCTCCCCCATCTCTCACACGTGCACACACACACTCACCTCCCCCGTTCTCACACACGCACCCTCTCCCCCGTCTCACACTAACGCATCCTCTCCCCCATCTCTCACACGCACACAAACACATGCACCCTGCCCCCCGTCTCTCACATGCGCACACACACACGTACCCTCTCCCCCATCTCACACACATGCACACACACACACGCACCCTCTCCCCGTCTCTCACACACACGCACACAGACATGCACCCTCCCCCCCGTCTCACACACATGCACACACACTAGCACCCTCTCCCCCATCTCACACACAGGCACACACAAACGCACCCTCTACCCCGTCTCTCACACACGCATCCTCTCGCCCGTCTCTCACACACGCACCCTCTCCCCCATTTCACACACGTGCACACACACACGCACCCTCTACCCCGTCTCTCACACACGCACCCTCTCCCCTGTCTCACATACATGCACACACACAGGCACCCTCTCCCCCGTCTCTCACACACGCACACACATGCACCCTCTCCCGCGTCTCTCACACATGCACCCACTCCCCCGTCTTTCACACATGCACACACACACGCACCCTCTCCCCCGTCTCTCACACACGCACACACACACTCACCCTCTCCCCCGTCTCACACACATGTACACACACACGCACCCTCTCCCCCGTCTCTCACACACACGCACACACACACGCACACTCTCCCCCGTCTCACACACACGCACACACACACGCACCCTCTCCCCCATCACACACACTCATCCTTTCCCCCGTCTCTCACACACGCACCCTCTCCCCATCTCTCACACACTCACACGCACACTCACCCTCTCCCCATCTCTCACACACACACACACGGACCCTCTCCCCCGTCACACACACACGCATCCTCTCCCCGTCTCTCACACGTGCACACACACACTCACCCTCTCCCCCGTCTCTCACACACGCATCCTCTCCCCGTCTCTCACATACGCATCCTCTCCCCCGTCTCTCGCACACACACACACCCTTTCCCCATCTCTTACACATGCACACACACACGCACCCTCTCCCCATCTCTCACACACACAAACGCATACTCTTACTCTCCCCAATCTCTCACACACGCATACGCACACGCACCCTCTCCCCGACTCACACACATGCACACGCACACGCACCCTCTCCCCCGTCTCTCACACACGCACCCTCTCCCCGCCTCACACACATGCACACACACACGCACCCTCTCCCCGTCTCACACACATGCACACAAACACGCACCCCCCTGTCTCTCACACGCGCACACACACACGCACCCTCTCCCCGTCTCTCACACACGCACATGCATACTCACCCACTCCCCCATCTCTCACACACGCATCCTCTCCCCCGTCTCTCACACGCACACACACACACGCACCCTCTCCCTCATCTCACACACATGCACACAAACACGCACCCTCTCCCCTGTCTCTCACATGCACACACACAAATGCAACCTCTCCCCCGTCTCACACATACGCACACACAAACGCACCCTCTACCCCATCTCTCACACACGCACCCTCTCCCCCGTCTCTCACACATGCACCCTCTCCCCGTTCTCACACACATGCACACACACACGCACCCTCTCCCCCGTCTCTCACAGACGCACACGCACACTCACCCTCTCCACCGTCTCTCACACACGCACACACACAAGCACCCTCTCCCCGTTCTCACACACATGCACACACACACGCACCCTCTCCCCCGTCTCTCACACACGCACATGCACACTCAACCTCTCCCCCGTCTCTCACACCCGCACACACACACGCACCCTCTCCCCGTCTCTCACACACGCACACACACACGCACCCTCTCCCCGTCTCTCACACACGCACACACACACGCACCCTCTCCCCCGTCTCACACACACGCATCCTCTCCCCCATCTCTCACACGTGCACACACACACTCACCACCCCCGTTCTCACACACGCACTCTCTCCCCCATCTCTGACACACGCTCATGCACACTCACCCTCTCCCCCGTCTCACACACACGCATCCTCTCCCCCGTCTCTCACACGCACACAAACACATGAACCCTCCCCCCCGTCTCTCACATGTGCACACACACACGCACCCTCTCCCCCATCTCACACACATGCACACACACACACTCACCCTCTCCCCGTCTCTCTCACACACGCACACAGACATGCACCCTCCCCCCCGTCTCACACACATGCACACACACACGCACCCTCTCCCCGTCTCTCACACACACGCACACAGACATGCACCCTCCCCCCCGTCTCACACACATGCACACACACACGCACCCTCTCCCCCATCTCACACACAGGCACACACACACACACCCTCTCCCCTGTCTCTCACACGTGCACACACACACGCAACCTCTCCCCCGTCTCACACACACGCACCACACAAACGCACCCTCTACCCCGTCTCTCACACACGCATCCACTCCCCCGTCTCTCACACACGCACCCTCTCCCCCATTTCACACACGTGCACACACACACGCGGCCTCTCCCCCGTCTCTCACACACGCACACACACACGCACCCTCTCCCCCGTCTCACACACACGCACACACAAACGCAGCCTCTCCCCCATCTCTCACACATGCACCCTCTCCCCCGTCTCACACACATGCACACACACACGCACCCTCTCCCCCGTCTCTCACACGCACACACACACATGCACCCTCTCCCCCATCTCTCACATGCACACACACACACACGCACCCCCTCCCCTGTCTCTCACACACGCACCCTCTCCCCCGTCTCACACACATGCACACACACAAGCACCCTCTTCCCCGTCTCTCACACACGCACCCTCACCCCCGTCTCACAAACATGCACACACACACGCACCCTCTCCCCGTCACTCACACGCACACACACACATGCACCCTCTCCCCCATCTCTCACATGCACACACACACACACGCACCCCCTCCCCCGTCTCTCACACACGCACCCTCTCCCCGTCTCTCACACACGCACACACACACGCACCCTCTCCCCATCTCTCACACACGCACACAAACACGCACCCTCTCCCCCGTCTCTCACACATGCACATGCATACTCACCCACTCCCCCATCTCTCACACATGCACACGCACACTCACCCTCTCCCCCGTCTCTCACACCCGCACACACACACGCACCCTCTCCCCGTCTCTCACACACGCACACACACGCACCCTCTCCCCGTCTCTCACACACGCACACACACACGCACCCTCTCCCCTGTCTCACACACACGCATCCTCTCCCCCATCTCTCACACGTGCACACACACACTCACCTCCCCCGTTCTCACACACGCACCCTCTCCCCCGTCTCTGACACACGCTCACGCACACTCACCCTCTCCCCCGTCTCACACACACGCATCCTCTCCCCCGTCTCTCACACGCACAAAAACACATGCACCCTCCCCCCCGTCTCTCACATGCGCACACACACACGCACCCTCTCCCCCATCTCACACATATGCACACACACACACTCACCCTCTCCCCGTCTCTCACACACAGGCACACAGACATGCACCCTCCCCCCCGTCTCACACACATGCACACACAGACACACCCTCTCCCCCATCTCACACACAGGCACACACACACACACCCTCTCCCCTGTCTCTCACACGTGCACACACACACGCAACCTCTCCCCCGTCTCACACACACGCACCACACAAACGCACCCTCTACCCCGTCTCTCACACACGCATCCTCTCCCCCGTCTCTCACACACGCACCCTCTCCCCCATTTCACACACGTGCACACACACACGCACCCTCTACCCCGTCTCTCACACACGCACCCTCTCCCCCGTCTCACATACATGCACACACACAGGCACCCTCTCCCCCGTCTCTCACACACGCACACACACGCACCCTCTCCCCCGTCTCTCACATGCGCACAAGCACACTCACCCTCTCCCCCGTCTCTCACACATGCACACACGCACCCTCTCCCCGTCTTTCACACACGCACACACACACGCACCCTCTCCCCGTCTCTCACACACGCACACACACACGCACCCTCTCCCCCGTCTCACACACACGCACCCTCTCCCCGTCTCTCACACACGCACACACACACTCACCTCCCCCGTTCTCACACACGCACCCTCTCCCCAGTCTCTGACACACGCTCACGCACACTCACACTCTCCCCCATCTCACACACACTCAGCCTCTCCACCGTCTCACACACACGCACCCTCTCCCCTGTCTCTCAGACCGCACCCTCTCCCCTGTCTCACACACATGCACACACACACACCCTCACCCCCGTCTCTCAAACACGCAAACACACATGCACCCTCTCCCCCTTCACACACACACATACACACACACAAATACTCACCCTCTCCCCCGTCTCTCACACACGCGCACGCACACTCACCCTCTCCCCCATCTCACACACACTCACCCTCTCCCCATCTCACACACACGCATCCTCTCCCCCGTCTCTCAAATGCGCACACACACACTCACCCTCTCCCCCGTCTCTCACACACGCACGTACACACGCACCCTCTCCCCCGTCTCACACACTCACCCTCTCCCCCGTCTCTCACACACGCACACACACACGCACCCTCTACCCCGTCTCTCACACACGCACCCTCTCCCCTGTCTCTCACACATGCACACACACACTCACCCTCTCCCCCATCTCTCACACACGCATACGCACACTCACCCTCTCCCCGTCTCACACACACGCATCCTCTCCCCCGTCTCTCGCACACTCACACACCCTTCCCCCGTCTCTCACACGCACACACACACGCACCCTCTCCCTCATCTCAGACACATGCACACAAACACGCACCCTGTCCCCCGTCTCACACACACACACACACAAACGCACCCTCTACCCCATCTCTCACACACGCACCCTCTCCCCCGTCTCTCACACATGCACCCTCTCCCCGTTCTCACACACATGCACACACACACGCACCCTCTCCCCCGTCTCTCACAGACGCACACGCACACTCACCCTCTCCACCGTGTCTCACACACGCACACACGCACACACCCACTCCCCCATCTCTCACACACGCACACGCACACTCACCCTCTCCCCCGTCTCTCACACCCGCACAAACACAGGCACCCTCTCCCCGTCTCTCACACACGCACACACACGCACCCTCTCCCCGTCTCTCACACACGCACACACACACGCACCCTCTCCCCGTCTCTCACACATGCACACACACACGCACCCTCTCCCCCGTTTCACACACACGCATCCTCTCCGCCATCTCTCACACGTGCACACACACACTCACCACCCCCGTTCTCACACACGCACCCTCTCCCCCGTCTCTGACACGCGCTCATGCACAATCACCCTCTCCCCCGTCTCACACACACGCATCCTCTCCCCCGTCTCTCACACGCACACAAACACATGCACCCTCCCCCCCGTCTCTCACATGCGCACACACACACGCACCCTCTCCCCGTCTCTCACACACACGCACAGAGACATGCACCCTCCCCCCGTCTCACACACATGCACACACACACGCACCCTCTCCCCATCTCTCACACACACGCACACAGACATGCACCCTCCCCCTCGTCTCACACACATGCACACACACACGCAACCTCTCCCCCGTCTCACACACACGCACCACACAAACGCACCCTCTGCCCCGTCTCTCACACACGCATCCTCTCCACCGTCTCTCACACACGCACCCTCTCCCCCATTTCACACACGTGCACACACACACGCACCCTCTCACCCGTCTCTCACACACGCACACACACACGCACCCTCTCCCCCGTCTCACACACACGCACACACAAACGCAGCCTCTCCCCCATCTCTCACACACGCACCCTCTCCCCCGTCTCACACACATGCACACACACACGCACCCTCTCCCCCGTCTCTCACACGCACACACACACATGCACCCTCTCCCACATCTCTCACATGCGCACACACACACACACGCACCCCCTCCCCCGTCGCTCACACACGCACCCTCTCCCCCATCTCACACACATGCACACACACACGCACCCTCTTCCCCGTCTCTCACACACGCACCCTCACCCCCATCTCACACACATGCACACACACACGCACCCTCTCCCCAGTCTCTCACATGCGCACACACACATGCACCCTCTCCCCCATCTCTCACATGCACACACACACACACGCACCCCCTCCCCCGTCTCTCACACACGCACCCTCTCCCCCGTCTCTCACAGACGCACACGCACACTCACCCTCTCCCCCGTCTCTCACACCCGCACACACACACGCACCCTCTCCCTGTCTCTCACACACGCACACACACACGCACCCTCTCCCCGTCTCTCACACATGCACACACACACGCATCCTCTCCCCCCTCTCACACACACGCATCCTCTACCCCATCTCTCACACGTGCACACACACACTCACCACCCCCGTTCTCACACACTCAATTTCTCCCCCGTCTCTGACACACGCTCATGCACACTCACCCTCTCCCCCGTCTCACACACACGCATCCTCTCCCCCGTCTCTCACACGCACACAAACACATGCACCCTCCCCCCCGTCTCTCACATGCGCACACACACACGCACCCTCTCCCCCATCTCACACACATGCACACACACACACTCACCCTCTCCCCGTCTCTCTCACACACGCACACAGACATGCACCCTCCCCCCCGTCTCACACACATGCACACACACACGCACCCTCTCCCCGTCTCTCACACACACGCACACAGACATGCACCCTCCCCCCCGTCTCACACACATGCACACACACACGCACCCTCTCCCCCATCTCACACACAGGCACACACACACACACCCTCTCCCCTGTCTCTCACATGTGCACACACACACGCAACCTCTCCCCCGTCTCACACACACGCACCACACAAACGCACCCTCTACCCCGTCTCTCACACACGCATCCTCTCCCCGTCTGTCACACACGCACCCTCTCCCCCATTTCACACACGTGCACACACACACGCACCCTCTCCCCCGTCTCACACACACGCACACACAAACGCAGCCTCTCCCCCATCTCTCACACACGCACCCTCTCCCCCGTCTCACACACATGCACACACACATACACCCTCTCCCCCGTCTCTCACACGCACACACACACATGCACCCTCTACCCCATCTCTCACATGCACACACACACACACGCACCCCCTCCCCCGTCTCTCACACACGAACCCGCTCCCCCGTCTCACACACATGCACACACACACGCACTCTCTTCCTCGTCTCTCACACACGCACCCTCACCCCCGTCTCACACACATGCACACACACACACGCACCCTCTCCCCCGTCTCTCACACGCACACACACACATGCACCCTCTCCCCCATCTCTCACATGCACACACACACACACACGCACCCCCTCCCCCGTCTCTCACACACGCACCCTCTCCCCCGTCTCACACACATGCACACACACATGCACCCTCTTCCCCGTCTCTCACACACGCACCCTCACCCCCGTCTCACACACATGCACCCTCTCCCCCGTCTCACACACATGCACACACACATGCACCCTCTCCCCCGTCTCATGCACACGCACCCTCTACCCTGTCTCACACGCGCACACACACGCTCCCTCTCCCTGTCTCTCACACGCGCACACACAAACACGCACCCTCTCCCCGTCTCTGGTACGTGCACCCTCTCCCCCGTTTCACACACATACACACACACATGCACCCTTTCCCTGTCTCTCACACATGCACACACACACGCACCCTCTCCAACGTCTCTCACACACGCATCCTCTCCCCGTCTCTCACACATGCATACTCTCCCTCCATCTCTCACACACGCACACACACACCCTTTCCCCATCCCTCACACATGCACACACATGCACCCTCTCCCCGTCTCTCACACACGCATACACACACTCACCCTCTCCCCCATCTCTCTCACACGCATACACACACTCACCCTCTCCCCGTCTCACACACACGCATCCTCGCCCCCGTCTCTCACACGCACACACACACATGCACCCTCTACCCCGTCTCTCACACACGCACACACACACGCACCCTCTCCCCGTCTCACACACACGCGCACACAAACGCAGCCTCTCCCCCATCTCTCACACACGCACCCTCTCCCCCGTCTCACACACATGCACACACACACGCACCCTCTCCCCCGTCTCTCACATGCACACACACACATGTACCCTCTCCCCCTTCTCTCACATGCACACACACACACGCACCCTCTCCCCCGTCTCTCACACACGCATCCTCTCCCCCGTCTCACACACATGCACACATACACGCACCCTCTTCCCCGTCTCTCACACACGCACCCTCACCCCCATCTCACACACATGCACACACACACGCACCCTCTCCCCCGTCTCACGCACATGCACCCTCTCCCCTGTCTCACACGCGCACACACACACACGCACCCTCTCCCCGTCTCTCATACGTGCACCCTCTCCCCCGTTTCACACACATACACACACACATGCACCCTTTCCCTGTCTCTCACACATGCACACACACACGCACCCTCTCCAACGTCTCTCACACACGCATCCTCTCCCCGTCTCTCACACCGGCATACTCTCCCTCCGTCTCTCACACATGCACACACACACCCTTTCCCCATCCCTCACACATGCACACACACGCACCCTCTCCCCGTCTCTCACACACGCACATGCATACTCACCCACTCCCCCATCTCTCACACACGCATACGCACACTCACCCTCTCCCCCGTCTCACACACACGCATCCTCTACCCCGTCTCTCACACGCACACACACACACGCACCCTCTCCCTCATCTCACACACATGCACACACACACGCACCCTCTTCCCTGTCTCTCACATGCACACACACAAACGCAACCTCTCCCCGTCTCACACACACGCACACACAAACGCACCCTCTACCCCGTCTCTCACACATGCACCCTCTCCCCCGTCTCTCACACATGCACCCTCTCCCCGTTCTCACACACATGCACACACACACGCACCCTCTCCCCCGTCTCTCACACACGCACACACACGCACCCTCTCCCCCGTCTCTCACACACGCACCCTCTCCCCCGTCTCTCACATGCGCACACGCACACTCACCCTCTCCCCGTCTCTCACACACGCACACGCACACTCACCCTCTCCCCCGTCTCTCACACACGCACACACGCACCCTCTCCCTGTCTTTCTCACACGCACACACACACGCACCCTCTCCCCGTCTCTCACACACGCACACACACACGCACCCTCTCCCCCGTCTCACACACACGCATCCTCTCCCCCATCTCTCACACGCACACAAACACATGCACCCTGCCCCCCGTCTCTCACATGCGCACACACACACGCACCCTCTCCCCCATCTCACACACATGCACACACACACACGCACCCTCTCCCCGTCTCTCACACACACGCACACAGACATGCACCCTCCCCCCCGTCTCACACACATGCACACACACACGCAACCTCTCCCCCGTCTCACACACATGCACACACAAACGCATCCTCTCCCCCGTCTCACACACACGCATCCTCTCCCCGTCTCTCACACGTGCACACACACACTCACCCTCTCCCCCGTCTCTCACACACACATCCTCTCCCCGTCTCTCACATACGCATCCTCTCCCCCGTCTCTCGCACACACACACACCCTTTCCCCGTCTCTTACACATGCACACACACACACACCCTCTCCCCATCTCTCACACACGCAAACGCATACTCTTACTCTCCCCAATCTCTCACACACGCATACGCACACGCACCCTCTCCCCCGACTCACACACATGCACACGCACACGCACCCTCTCCCCCGTCTCTCACACATGCACCCTCTCCCCCGCCTCACACACATGCACACACACACGCACCCTCTCCCCGTCTCACACACATGCACACAAACACGCACCCCCCTGTCTCTCACACGCGCACACACACACGCACCCTCTCCCCGTCTCTCACACACGCACATGCATACTCACCCACTCCCCCATCTCTCACACACGCATCCTCTCCCCCGTCTCTCACACGCACACACACACATGCACCCTCTCCCTCATCTCACACACATGCACACAAACACGCACCCTCTCCCCTGTCTCTCACATGCACACACACAAATGCAACCTCTCCCCCGTCTCACACACACGCACACACAAACGCACCCTCTACCCCATCTCTCACACACGCACCCTCTCCCCCGTCTCTCACACATGCACCCTCTCCCCGTTCTCACACACATGCACACACACACGCACCCTCTCCCCCGTCTCTCACAGACGCACACGCACACGCACCCTCTCCCCCGTCTCACACACACACATCCTCTCCCCCGTCTCTCACACGCACCCAAACACATGCACCCTCCCCCCCGTCTCTCACATGCACACACACACACGCACCCTCTCCCCCATCTCACACACATGCACACACACACACTCACCCTCTCCCCGTCTCTCTCACACACGCACACAGACATGCACCCTCCCCCCCGTCTCACACACATGCACACACACACGCACCCTCTCCCCGTCTCTCACACACACGCACACACACATGCACCCTCCCCCCCGTCTCACACACATGCACACACACACGCACCCTCTCCCCCATCTCACACACAGGCACACACACACACACCCTCTCCCCTGTCTCTCACACGCGCACACACACACGCACCCTCTCCCCCGTCTCTCACACACGCATCCTCTCCCCGTCTGTCACACACGCACCCTCTCCCCCATTTCACACACGTGCACACACACACGCACCCTCTCCCCCGTCTCTCTCAC
This sequence comes from Carcharodon carcharias, assembly GCF_017639515.1. NCBI lineage: Eukaryota > Metazoa > Chordata > Chondrichthyes > Lamniformes > Lamnidae > Carcharodon > Carcharodon carcharias. The sequence goes on along the minus strand of NC_054485.1, from coordinate 50,313,550 downwards.
ACGCACACACACACGCACCCTCTCCCCCGTCTCACACACACGCACACACAAACGCAGCCTCTCCCCCATCTCTCACACACGCACCCTCTCCCCCGTCTCACACACATGCAAACACACATGCACCCTCTCCCCCGTCTCTCACACGCACACGCACACATGCACCCTCTACCCCATCTCTCACATGCACACACACACACACGCACCCCCTCCCCCGTCTCTCACACACGAACCTCTCCCCCGTCTCACACACATGCAAACACACACGCACTCTCTTCCCCGTCTCACACACACGCACACACAAACGCACCCTCTACCCCGTCTCTCACACACGCACCCTCTCCCCCGTCTCTCACACATGCACCCTCTCCCCGTTCTCACACACATGCACACACACACGCACCCTCTCCCCCGTCTCTCACACACGCACACTCACCCTCTCCCCCGTCTCTCACACCCGCACACACACACGCACCCTCTCCCCGTCTCTCACACACGCACAGACACACGCACCCTCTCCCCGTCTCTCACACACGCACAAACACACGCACCCTCTCCCCCGTCTCACACACACGCATCCTCTCCCCCATCTCTCACACGTGCACACACACACTCACCTCCCCCGTTCTCACACACGCACCCTCTCCCCCATCTCTGACACACGCTCACGCACACTCACCCTCTCCCCCGTCTCACAGACACGCATCCTCTCCCCCGTCTCTCAGACGCACACAAACACATGCACCCTCCCCCCCATCTCTCACATGCGCACACACACACGCACCCTCTCCCACATCTCACACACATGCACACACACACACTCACCCTCTCCCCGTCTCTCACACACAGGCACACAGACATGCACCCTCCCCCCCGTCTCACACACATGCACACACACACGCACCCTCTCCCCCATCTCACACACAGGCAAACACACACACACCCTCTCCCCTGTCTCTCACACATGCACACACACAAGCAACCTCTCCCCCGTCTCACACACACGCACCACACAAACGCACCCTCTACCCCGTCTCTCACACACGCATCCCCTCCCCCGTCTCTCACACACGGACCCTCTACCCCATTTCACACACATCCACACACACACGCACCCTCTACCCCATCTCTCACACACTCACCCTCTCCCCCGTCTCACATACATGCACACACACAGGCACCCTCTCCCCCGTCTCTCACACACGCACACACACGCACCCTCTCCCCCGTCTCTCACACCCGCACACACACACGCACCCTCTCCCCGTCTCTCACACACGCACACACACGCACCCTCTCCCCGTCTCTCACACACGCATCCTCTCCCCCATCTCTCACACGTGCACACACACACTCACCTCCCCCGTTCTCACACACTCACCCTCTCCCCATCTCTGACACACGCTCACGCACACTCACCCTCTCCCCGTCTCACACACACGCATCCTCTCCCCCATCTCTCACACGTGCACACACACACTCACCTCCCCCGTTCTCACACACACACCCTCTCCCCCGTCTCTGACACACGCTCACGCACACTCACCCTCTCCCCCGTCTCACACACACGCATCCTCTCCCCCGTCTCTCACATGCGCACACACACACGCACCCTCTCCCCCATCTCACACACATGCACACACACACACTCACCCTCTCCCTGTCTCTCACACACACGCGCACAGACATGCACCCTCCCTCCCGTCTCACACACATGCACACACAGACACACCATCTCCCCCATCTCACACACAGGCACACACACACACACCCTCTCCCCTGTCTCTCACACGTGCACACACACACACACCCTCTCCCCCATCTCTCACACATGCACACACACACACACCCTCTCCCCCATCTCACACACACGCACACACACACACACACACAAATACTCACCCTCTCCCCCGTCTCTCACACACGCGCACGCACACTCACCCTCTCCCCTGTCTCACACACACTCACCCTCTCCCCATCTCACACACACGCATCCTCTCCCCCGTCTCTCACATGCGCACACACACACTCACCCTCTCCCCCATCTCTCACACACGCACGTACACACGCACCCTCTCCGCCGTCTCACACACTTACCCTCTCCCCCGTCTCTCACACACGCACACACACACGCACCCTCTACCCCGTCTCTCACACACGCACCCTCTCCCCCGTCTCTCACACACGCACCCTCTCACCGTTCTCAAACACATGCACACACACACGCACCCTCTCCCCCGTCTCTCACACACGCACACACACACTCACCCTCTCCCCCATCTCTCTCACACGCATACGCACACTCACCCTCTCCCCGTCTCACACACACGCATCCTCGCCCCCGTCTCTCACACGCACACACACACATGCACCCTCTACCCCGTCTCTCACACGCGCACACACACACGCACCCTCTCCCCCGTCTCACACACACGCACACACAAACGCAGCCTCTCCCCCATCTCTCACACACGCACCCTCTCCCCCGTCTCACACACATGCACACACACACGCACCCTCTCCCCCGTCTCTCACACGCACACACACACATGTACCCTCTCCCCCTTCTCTCACATGCACACACACACACGCACCCTCTCCCCCGTCTCTCACACACGCACCCTCTCCCCCGTCTCACACACATGCACACATACACGCACCCTCTTCCCCGTCTCTCACACACGCACCCTCACCCCCATCTCACACACATGCACATACACACGCACCCTCTCCCCGTCTCACGCACATGCACCCTCTCCCCTGTCTCACATGCGCACACACACGCACCCTCTCCCTGTCTCTCACACGCGCACACACACACACGCACCCTCTCCCCGTCTCTCATACGTGCACCCTCTCCCCCGTTTCACACACATACACACACACATGCACCCTTTCCCTGTCTCTCACACATGCACACACACACGCACCCTCTCCAACGTCTCTCACACACGCATCCTCTCCCCGTCTCTCACACCGGCATACTCTCCCTCCGTCTCTCACACACGCACACACACACCCTTTCCCCATCCCTCACACATGCACACACACGCACCCTCTCCCCCGTCTCTCACACACGCACATGCACACTCACCCTCTCCCCCGTCTCACACACACGCATCCTCTACCCCGTCTCTCACACGCACACACACACAAGCACCCTCTCCCTCATCTCACACACATGCACACACACACGCACCCTCTTCCCTGTCTCTCACACACGCACACACAAATGCACACTCTACCCCGTTCTCAAACACGCACCCTCTCCCCCATCTCTGTCACACGCTCACGCACACTCACCCTCTCCCCCGTCTCACAGACACGCATCCTCTCCCCCGTCTCTCACACGCACACAAACACATGCACCCTCCCCCCCGTCTCTCACATGCGCACACACACACGCACCCTCTCCCACATCTCACACACATGCACACACACACACTCAGCCTCTCCCCGTCTCTCACACACAGGCACACAGACGTGCACCCTCCCCCCCGTCTCACACACATGCACACACACACGCACCCTCTCCCCCATCTCACACACAGGCAAACACACACACACCCTCTCCCCTGTCTCTCACACATGCACACACACAAGCAACCTCTCCCCCGTCTCACACACACGCACCACAAAAACGCACCCTCTACCCCGTCTCTCACACACGGACCCTCTACCCCATTTCACACACGTCCACACACACACGCACCCTCTACCCCATCTCTCACACACTCACCCTCTCCCCCGTCTCACATACATGCACACACACAGGCACCCTCTCCCCCGTCTCTCACACACGCACACACACGCACCCTCTCCCCCGTCTCTCACACACGCACCCTCTCCCCCGTCTCTCACATGCGCACACGCACACTCACCCTCTCCCCGTCTCTCACACACGCACACGCACACTCACCCTCTCCCCCGTCTCTCACACACGCACACACGCACCCTCTCCCCGTCTTTCACACACGCACACACACACGCACCCTCTCCCCGTCTCTCACACATGCACACACACACGCACCCTCTCCCCCGTCTCACACACACGCATCCTCTCCCCCATCTCTCACAAGTGCACACACACACTCACCTCCCCCATTCTCACACACGCACCCTCTCACCCGTCTCTGACACATGCTCACGCACACTCACCCTCTCCCCCGTCTCACACACATGCATCCTCTCCCCCATCTCTCACACGCACACAAACACATGCACCCTGACCCCCGTCTCTCACATGCGCACACACACATGCACACTCTCCCCCATCTCACACACATGCACACACACACACGCACCCTCTCCCCGTCTCTCACACACACGCACACAGACATGCACCCTCCCCCCCGTCTCACACACATGCACACACACACGCACCCTCTCCCCCATCTCACACACAGGCACACACACACACACACCCTCTCCCCTGTCTCTCACACGTGCACACACACACGCAACCTCTCCCCCGTCTCACACACATGCACACACAAACGCACCCTCTACCCCGTCTCTCACACACGCATCCTCTCCCCCGTCTCTCACACATGCACCCTCTCCCCCATTTCACACACGTGCACACACACACGCACCCTCTACCCCGTCTCTCACACACGCACCCTCTCTCCCGTCTCACATACTTGCACACACACAGGCACCCTCTCCCCCGTCTCTCACACACGCACACACACGCACCCTCTCCCCCGTTTCTCACACATGCACCCACTCCCCCGTCTCACACACATGCACACACAGACGCACCCTCTCCCCCGTCTCTCACACACGCACACACACACGCACCCTCTCCCCCGTCTCACACACATATACACACACACGCACCCTCTCCCCCGTCTCTCACACACGCACACACACACGCACACTCTCCCCCGTCTCACAGACACGCACACACACACACGCACCCTCTCCCCCATCACACACACTCACCCTTTCCCCCGTCTCTCACACATGCATCCTCTCCCCCGTCTCTCACACACGCACACACACCCGCACCCTTTACCCGTCTCTCACACATGCACACACACACGCACCCTCTCCCCCGTCTCTCACACATGCACAGACACACGCATCCTCTCCCCCGTCTCTCACACACGCATCCTCTCCCCCGTCTCTCACACATGCACACACATACGCATCCTCTCCCCGTCTCTCACACACGCACACGCACACTCACCCTCTCCCCCATCTCACACACACATGCACCCTCTCCTCCGTCTCTCACACGCGCACACACACACGCACCCTCTCCCCCGTCTCACACACATGCACACACACACGCACCCTCTCCCCGTCTCTCACACATGCACCCTCTCCCCCAATTCACACACATGCACACACACACGCACCCTCTCCCCCGTTTCTCACACACTCGCATCCTCTCCCCGTCTCTCACACGTGCACACAAACACTCACCCTCTCCCCCTTTCTCTCACACACGCATCCTCTCCCAGTCTCTCACATACCCATCCTCTCCACCGTCTCTCGCACACACACACACCCTTTCCCCGTCTCTTACACATGCACACACACACGCACCCTCTCCCCATCTCTCACACACGTAAACGCATACTCACACTCTCCCCCATCTCTCACACACGCATACGCATACGCACCCTCTCCCCCAACTCACACACATGCACACACACACGCACCCTCTCCACCGTCTCTCACACACGCACCGTCTCCCCGCCTCACACACATGCACACACACACGCACCCTCTCCCCGTCTCACACACATGAACACAAACACGCACCCTCTCCCCTGTCTCTCACACGCACACACACACACGCACCGTCTCCCCGTCTGTCACACGTGCGCACACACACGCACCTTCTCCCTGTCTCTCATACGCGCACTCTCTCCCCCATTTCACACACATACACACACACATGCACCCTTTCCCTGTCTCTCACACATGCACCCTCTCCCCCGTCTCACACACGCACACACACACGCACCCTCTCGCCGTCTCTCACACACGCACACGCACACTCACCCTCTCCCCCGTCTCTCACACACGCACACGCATACTCACCCTCTCCCCCGTTTCTCACACACGTACACACACACGCACCCTCTCCCCATCTCTCACACACGCACACGCACACTCACCCTCTCCCCGTCTCTCACACACACACACGCACCCTCTCCCCCGTCTCACACACACGCATCCTCTCCCCGTCTCTCACACGTGCACACACACACTCACCCTCTCCCCCGTCTCTCACACACGCATCCTCTCCCCGTCTCTCACATACGCATCCTCTCCCCCGTCTCTCGCACACACACACACCCTTTCCCCGTCTCTTACACATGCACACACACACGCACCCTCTCCCCATCTCTCACACATGCAAACGCATACTCTTACTCTCCCCAATCTCTCACACACGCATACACACACGCACCCTCTCCCCCGACTCACACACATGCACACGCACACGCACCCTCTCCCCCGTCTCTCACACACGCACCCTCTCCCCCGCCTCACACACATGCACACACACACGCACCCTCTCCCCGTCTCACACACATGCACACAAACACGCACCCCCCTGTCTCTCACATGCACACACACACACGCACCCTCTCCCCGTCTCTCACACACGCACATGCATACTCACCCACTCCCCCATCTCTCACACACGCATCCTCTCCCCTGTCTCTCACACGCACACACACACACGCACCCTCTCCCTCATCTCACAAACATGCACACAAACACGCACCCTCTCCCATGTCTCTCACATGCACACACACAAATGCAACCTCTCCCCCGTCTCACACACACGCACACACAAACGCACCCTCTACCCCATCTCTCACACACGCACCCTCTCCCCCGTCTCTCACACATGCAACCTCTCCCCGTTCTCACACACATGCACACTAACACGCACCCTCTCCTCCGTCTCTCACAGACGCACACGCACACTCACCCTCTCCACCGTCTCTCACACACGCACACACACACGCACCCTCTCCCCGTTCTCACACACATGCACACACACACGCACCCTCTCCCCCGTCTCTCACACACGCACACGCACACTCAACCTCTCCCCCGTCTCTCACACCCGCACACACACACACACCCTCTCCCCGTCTCTCACACACGCACACACACACGCACCCTCTCCCCGTCTCTCACACACGCACACACACACGCACCCTCTCCCCCGTCTCACACCCACGCATCCTCTCCCCCATCTCTCACACGTGCACACAAACACTCACCACCCCCGTTCTCACACACGCACCCTCTCCCCCGTCTCTGACACACGCTCATGCACACTCACCCTCTCCCCCGTCTCACACACACGCATCCTCTCCCCCGTCTCTCAGACGTACACAAACACATGCACCCTCCCCCCCGTCTCTCACATGCGCACACACACACGCACCCTCTCCCCCATCTCACACACATGCACACACACACACTCACCCTCTCCCCGTCTCTCACACACACGCACACAGACATGCACCCTCCCCCCCGTCTCACACACATGCACACACACACGCACCCTCTCCCCGTCTCTCACACACACGCACACAGACATGCACCCTCCCCCCCGTCTCACACACATGCACACACACACGCACCCTCTCCCCCATCTCACACACAGGCACACACACACACACCCTCTCCCCTGTCTCTCACACGCGCACACACACACACAACCTCTCCCCCGTCTCACACACACGCACCACACAAACGCACCCTCTACCCCGTCTCTCACACAAGCATCCTCTCCCCGTCTCTCACACACGCACCCTCTCCCCCATTTCACCCACGTGCACACACACACGCACCCTCTCCCCCGTCTCTCACACACGCACACACACACGCACCCTCTCCCCCGTCTCTGACACATGCTCACGCACACTCACCCTCTCCCCCGTCTCACACACACGCATCCTCTCCCCCATCTCTCACACGCACACAAACACATGCACCCTGCCCCCCGTCTCTCACATGCGCACACACACACGCACCCTCTCCCCCATCTCACACACATGCACACACACACACGCACCCTCTCCCCGTCTCTCTCACACACGCACACAGACATGCACCCTTCCCCCCGTCTCACACACAAGCACACACACACGCACCCTATCCCCCATCTCACACACAGGCACACACACACACATCCTCTCCCCTGTCTCTCACACGTGCACACACACACGCAACCTCTCCCCCGTCTCACACACATGCACACACAAACGCACCCTCTACCCCGTCTCTCACACACGCATCCTCTCCCCCGTCTCTCACACACGCACCCTCTCCCCCATTTCACACACGTGCACACACACACGCACCCTCTACCCCGTCTCTCACACACGCACCCTCTCCCCCGTCTCACATACATGCACACACACAGGCACCCTCTCCCCCATCTCTCACACACGCACACACACGCACCCTCTCCCCCGTTTCTCACACATGCACCCACTCCCCCGTCTCACACACATGCACGCACAGACGCGCCCTCTCTCCCGTCTCTCACGCACACACACACGCACCCTCTCCCCCGTCTCACACACATATACACACACACGCACCCTCTCCCCCGTCTCTCACACACGCACACACACACGCACACTCTCCCCCGTCTCACACACACGCACAAACACACGCACCCTCTCCCCCATCACACACACTCACCCTTTCCCCCGTCTCTCACACATGCATCCTCTCCCCCGTCTCTCACACACGCATCCTCTCCCCCGTCTCTCACACACGCACACACACCCGCACCCTTTACCCGTCACTCACACATGCACACACACACGCACCCTCTCCCCGTCTCTCACACACGCACCCTCTCCCCCGTCTCACACACATGCAAACACACACGCACCCTCTCCCCGTCTCTCACACATGCACCCTCTCCCCCAATTCACACACATGCACACACACACGCACCCTCTCCGCCGTTTCTCACACACGTACACACACACACACCCTCTCCCCGTCTCTCACACGCACACACACTCACCCTCTCCCCCGTCTCTCACACACGCATCCTCTCCCCGTCTCTCACATACGCATCCTCTCCCCCGTCTCTCGCACACACACCCACCCTTTCCCCGTCTCTTACACATGCACACACACACGCACCCTCTCCCCATCTCTCACACATGCAAACGCATACTCTTACTCTCCCCAATCTCTCACACACGCATACGCACACGCACCCTCTCCCCCGATTCACACACATGCACACGCACACGCATCCTCTCCCCCGTCTCTCACACACGCAAACTCTCCCCCGCCTCACACACATGCACACACACACGCACCCTCTCCCTGTCTCACACACATGCACACAAACACGCACCCCCCTGCCTCTCACATGCGCACACACACAAGCACCCTCTCCCCGTCTCTCACACACGCACATGCATACTCACCCACTCCCCCATCTCTCACACACGCATCCTCTCCCCCGTCTCTCACACGCACACACACACACGCACCCTCTCCCTCATCTCACACACATGCACACAAACACGCACCCTCTCACCTGTCTCTCACATGCACACACACAAATGCAACCTCTCCCCCGTCTCACACACACGCACACACAAACGCACCCTCTACCCCATCTCTCACACACGCACCCTCTCCCCCGTCTCTCACACATGCAACCTCTCCCCGTTCTCACACACATGCACACACACACGCACCCTCTCCCCCGTCTCTCACAGACACACACGCACACTCACCCTCTCCACCGTCTCTCACACACGCACACACACACGCACCCTCTCCCCGTTCTCACACACATGCACACACACACGCACCCTCTCCCCCGTCTCTCACACACGCACACGCACACGCACCCTCTCCCCCGTCTCTCACACCCGCACACACACACGCACCCTCTCCCCGTCTCTCACACATGCACACACACACGCACCCTCTCCCCGTCTCTCACACACGCACACACACACGCACCCTCTCCCCCGTCTCACACTCACGCATCCTCTCCCCCATCTCTCACACGTGCACACACACACTCACCACCCCCGTTCTCACACACGCACCCTCTCCCCCGTCTCTGACGCACGCTCATGCACACTCACCCTCTCCCCCGTCTCACACACACGCATCCTCTCCCCCATCTCTCACACGCACACAAACACATGCACCCTCCCCCCCGTCTCTCACATGCGCACACACACACGCACCCTCTCCCCCATCTCACACACATGCACACACACACACTCACCCTCTCCCCGTCTCTCACACACACGCACACAGACATGCACCCTCCCCCCCGTCTCACACACATGCACACACACACGCACCCTCTCCCCGTCTCTCACACACACGCACACAGACATGCACCCTCCCCCCCGTCTCACACACATGCACACACACACGCACCCTCTCCCCCATCTCACACACAGGCACACACACACACACCCTCTCCCCTGTCTCTCACACGTGCACACACACACGCAACCTCTCCCCCGTCTCACACACACGCACCACACAAACGCACCCTCTACCCCGTCTCTCACACACGCATCCTCTCCCCGTCTCTCACACACGCACCCTCTCCCCCATTTCACACACGTGCACATACACACGCACCCTCTCCCCCGTCTCTCACACACGCACACACACACGCACCCTCTCCCCCGTCTCTGACACATGCTCACGCACACTCACCCTCTCCACCGTCTCACACACACGCATCCTCTCCCCCATCTCTCACACGCACACAAACACATGCACCCTGCCCCCCGTCTCTCACATGCGCACACACACACGCACCCTCTCCCCCATCTCACACACATGCACACACACACACGCACCCTCTCCCCGTCTCTCACACACACGCACACAGACATGCACCCTCCCCCCCGTCTCACACACATGCACACACACACGCACCCTCTCCCCCATCTCACACACAGGCACACACACACACACCCTCTCCCCTGTCTCTCACACGTGCACACACACACGCAACCTCTCCCCCGTCTCACACACATGCACACACAAACGCACCCTCTACCCCGTCTCTCACACACGCATCCTCTCCCCCGTCTCTCACACACGCACCCTCTCCCCAATTTCACACACGTGCACACACACACGCACCCTCTACCCCGTCTCTCACACACGCACCCTCTCCCCCGTCTCACATACATGCACACACACAGGCACCCTCTCCCCCGTCTCTCACACACGCACACACACGCACCCTCTCCCCCGTTTCTCACACATGCACCCACTCCCCCGTCTCACACACATGCACACACAGACGCACCCTCTCCCCCGTCTCTCACACACGCACACACACACACACCCTCTCCCCCGTCTCACACACAAAAACACACACACGCACCCTCTCCCCCGTCTCTCACACACGCACACACACACGCACACTCTCCCCCGTCTCACACACACGCACAAACACACGCACCCTCTCCCCCATCACACACACTCACCCTTTCCCCCGTCTCTCACACATGCATCCTCTCCCCCGTCTCTCACACACGCATCCTCTCCCCCGTCTCTCACACACGCACACACACCCGCACCCTTTACCCGTCTCTCACACATGCACAGACACACGCATCCTCTCCCCCGTCTCTCACACACGCACACGCACACTCACCCTCTCCCCCGTCTCTCACACCCGCACACACACACGCACCCTCTCCCCGTCTCTCACACATGCACACACACACGCACCCTCTCCCCGTCTCTCACACACGCACACACACACGCACCCTCTCCCCCGTCTCACACTCACGCATCCTCTCCCCCATCTCTCACACGTGCACACACACACTCACCACCCCCGTTCTCACACACGCACCCTCTCCCCCGTCTCTGACGCACGCTCATGCACACTCACCCTCTGCCCCGTCTCACACACACGCATCCTCTCCCCCATCTCTCACACGCACACAAACACATGCACCCTCCCCCCCGTCTCTCACATGCGCACACACACACGCACCCTCTCCCCCATCTCACACACATGCACACACACACACTCACCCTCTCCCCGTCTCTCACACACACGCACACAGACATGCACCCTCCCCCCCGTCTCACACACATGCACACACACACGCACCCTCTCCCCGTCTCTCACACACACGCACACAGACATGCACCCTCCCCCCCGTCTCACACACATGCACACACACACGCACCCTCTCCCCCATCTCACACACAGGCACACACACACACACCCTCTCCCCTGTCTCTCACACGCGCACACACACACGCAACCTCTCCCCCGTCTCACACACACGCACCACACAAACGCACCCTCTACCCCGTCTCTCACACACGCATCCTCTCCCCCGTCTCTCACACACGCACCCTCTCCCCCGTCTCACATACATGCACACACACATGCACCCTCTCCCCCGTCTCTCACACACGCACACACACACGCACCCTCTCCCCCGTCTCTCACACATGCACACACATAATCACCCACTCCCCCATCTCACACACACGCATCCTCTCCCCCATCTCTCACACGCACACACACACATACACCCTCCCCCCGTCTCTCACACGCGCACACACACACGCACCCTCTCCCCCATCTCACACACATGCACACACACACACGCACCCTCTCCCCGTCTCTCACACACACGCACACAGACATGCACCCTCCCCCCCGTCTCACACACATGCACACACACACGCACCCTCTCCCCCATCTCACACACAGGCACACACACACACACCCTCTCCCCTGTCTCTCACACGTGCACACACACACGCAACCTCTCCCCTGTCTCACACACATGCACACACAAACGCACCCTCTACCCGTCTCTCACACACGCATCCTCTCCCCCGTCTCTCACACACGCACCCTCTCCCCAATTTCACACACGTGCACACACACACGCACCCTCTACCCCGTCTCTCACACACGCACCCTCTCCCCCGTCTCACATACATGCACACACACAGGCACCCTCTCCCCCGTCTCTCACACACGCACACACACGCACCCTCTCCCCCGTTTCTCACATATGCACCCACTCCCCCGTCTCACACACATGCACACACAGACGCACCCTCTCCCCCGTCTCTCACACACGCACACACACACACACCCTCTCCCCCGTCTCACACACATATACACACACACGCACCCTCTCCCCCGTCTCTCACACACGCACACACACACGCACACTCTCCCCCGTCTCACACACACGCACACACACACGCACCCTCTCCCCCATCACACACACTCACCCTTTCCCCCGTCTCTCACACATGCATCCTCTCCCCCGTCTCTCACACACGCATCCTCCCCCCGTCTCTCACACACGCACACACACCCGCACCCTTTACCCGTCTCTCACACATGCACAGACACACGCATCCTCTCCCCCGTCTCTCACACACGCATCCTCTCCCCCGTCTCTCACACATGCACACACATACGCATCCTCTCCCCGTCTCTCACACATGCACACGCACACTCACCCTCTCCCCCATCTCACACACACATGCACCCTCTCCCCCGTCTCTCACACGCGCACACACACACGCACCCTCTCCCCCGTCTCACACACATGCACACACACACGCACCCTCTCCCCGTCTCTCACACATGCACCCTCTCCCCCAATTCACACACATGCACACACACACGCACCCTCTCCCCGTCTCACACACATGCACACAAACACGCACCCTCTCCCCTGTCTCTCACACGCGCACACACACACGCACCGTCTCCCCGTCTGTCACACGTGCGCACACACACGCACCTTCTCCCCATCTCTCATACGCGCACTCTCTCCCCCGTTTCACACACATGCACACAGACACGCATCCTCTTCCCCCGTCTCTCGCACACGCACCCTCTCCCCCGTCTCACACACGCACACACACACGCACCCTCTCGCCGTCTCTCACACACGCACACGCACACTCACCCTCTCCCCCGTCTCTCACACACGCACACGCACACTCACCCTCTCCCCCGTTTCTCACACACGTACACACACACGCACCCTCTCCCCATCTCTCACACACGCACACGCACACTCACCCTCTCCCCGTCTCTCACACACACACACACGCACCCTCTCCCCCGTCTCACACACACGCATCCTCTCCCCGTCTCTCACACGTGCACACACACACTCACCCTCTCCCCCGTCTCTCACACACGCATCCTCTCCCCGTCTCTCACATACGCATCCTCTCCCCCGTCTCTCGCACACACACACACCCTTTCCCCGTCTCTTACACATGCACACACACACGCACCCTCTCCCCATCTCTCACACACGCAAACGCATACTCTTACTCTCCCCAATCTCTCAAACAGGCATACACACACGCACCCTCTCCCCCGACTCACACACATGCACACGCACACGCACCCTCTCCCCCGTCTCTCACACACGCACCCTCTCCCCCGCCTCACACACATGCACACACACACGCACCCTCTCCCCGTCTCACACACATGCACACAAACACGCACCCCCCTGTCTCTCACATGCGCACACACACACGCACCCTCTCCCCGTCTCTCACACACGCACATGCATACTCACCCACTCCCCCATCTCTCACACACGCATCCTCTCCCCTGTCTCTCACACGCACACACACACACGCACCCTCTCCCTCATCTCACAAACATGCACACAAACACGCACCCTCTCCCATGTCTCTCACATGCACACACACAAATGCAACCTCTCCCCCGTCTCACACACACGCACACACAAACGCACCCTCTACCCCATCTCTCACACACGCACCCTCTCCCCCGTCTCTCACACATGCAACCTCTCCCCGTTCTCACACACATGCACACTAACACGCACCCTCTCCCCCGTCTCTCACAGACGCACACGCACACTCACCCTCTCCACCGTCTCTCACACACGCACACACACACGCACCCTCTCCCTGTTTCACACACATGCACACAAACACGCACCCTCTCCCCTGTCTCTCACACACGCACACACAAACGCACCCTCTCCCCCGTCTCTCACACTCGCACACACACACACACCCTCTCCCCGTCTCTCACACACGCACACACACACGCACCCTCTCCCCGTCTCTCACACACGCACACACACACGCACCCTCTCCCCCGTCTCACACCCACGCATCCTCTCCCCCATCTCTCACAAGTGCACACAAACACTCACCACCCCCGTTCTCACACACGCACCCTCTCCCCCGTCTCTGACACACGCTCATGCACACTCACCCTCTCCCCCGTCTCACACACACGCATCCTCTCCCCCGTCTCTCAGACGTACACAAACACATGCACCCTCCCCCCCGTCTCTCACATGCGCACACACACACGCACCCTCTCCCCCATCTCACACACATGCACACACACACACTCACCCTCTCCCCGTCTCTCACACACACGCACACAGACATGCACCCTCCCCCCCGTCTCACACACATGCACACACACACGCACCCTCTCCCCGTCTCTCACACACACGCACACAGACATGCACCCTCCCCCCCGTCTCACACACATGCACACACACACGCACCCTCTCCCCCATCTAACACACAGGCACACACACACACACCCTCTCCCCCGTCTCACACACACGCACCACACAAACGCACCCTCTACCCCGTCTCTCACACAAGCATCCTCTCCCCGTCTCTCACACACGCACCCTCTCCCCCATTTCACCCACGTGCACACACACACGCACCCTCTCCCCCGTCTCTCACACACGCACACACACACGCACCCTCTCCCCCGTCTCTGACACATGCTCACGCACACTCACCCTCTCCCCCGTCTCACACACACGCATCCTCTCCCCCATCTCTCACACGCACACAAACACATGCACCCTGCCCCCCGTCTCTCACATGCGCACACACACACGCACCCTCTCCCCCATCTCACACACATGCACACACACACACGCACCCTCTCCCCGTCTCTCACACACACGCACACAGACATGCACCCTCCCCCCCGTCTCACACACAAGCACACACACACGCACCCTATCCCCCATCTCACACACAGGCACACACACACACATCCTCTCCCCTGTCTCTCACACGTGCACACACACACGCAACCTCTCCCCCGTCTCACACACATGCACACACAAACGCACCCTCTACCCCGTCTCTCACACACGCATCCTCTCCCCCGTCTCTCACACACGCACCCTCTCCCCCATTTCACACACGTGCACACACACACGCACCCTCTACCCCGTCTCTCACACACGCACCCTCTCCCCCGTCTCACATACATGCACACACACAGGCACCCTCTCCCCCATCTCTCACACACGCACACACACGCACCCTCTCCCCGTTTCTCACACATGCACCCACTCCCCCGTCTCACACACATGCACGCACAGACGCGCCCTCTCTCCCGTCTCTCACGCACACACACACGCACCCTCTCCCCCGTCTCACACACATATACACACACACGCACCCTCTCCCCCGTCTCTCACACACGCACACACACACGCACACTCTCCCCCGTCTCACACACACGCACCCTCTCCCCCATCACACACACTCACCCTTTCCCCCGTCTCTCACACATGCATCCTCTCCCCCGTCTCTCACACACGCATCCTCTCCCCCGTCTCTCACACACGCACACACACCCGCACCCTTTACCCGTCACTCACACATGCACACACACACGCACCCTCTCCCCGTCTCTCACACACGCACCCTCTCCCCCGTCTCACACACATGCACACACACACGCACCCTCTCCCCGTCTCTCACACATGCACCCTCTCCCCCAATTCACACACATGCACACACACACGCACCCTCTCCTCCGTTTCTCACACACGTACACACACACGCACCCTCTCCCCATCTCTCACACACGCACACACACTCACCCTCTCCCCCGTCTCTCACACACGCATCCTCTCCCCGTCTCTCACATACGCATCCTCTCCCCCGTCTCTCGCACACACACACACCCTTTCCCCGTCTCTTACACATGCACACACACACGCACCCTCTCCCCATCTCTCACACATGCAAACGCATACTCTTACTCTCCCCAATCTCTCACACACGCATACGCACACGCACCCTCTCCCCCGATTCACACACATGCACACGCACACGCATCCTCTCCCCCGTCTCTCACACACGCAAACTCTCCCCCGCCTCACACACATGCACACACACACGCACCCTCTCCCTGTCTCACACACATGCACACAAACACGCACCCCCCTGCCTCTCACATGCGCACACACACAAGCACCCTCTCCCCGTCTCTCACACACGCACATGCATACTCACCCACTCCCCCATCTCTCACACACGCATCCTCTCCCCCGTCTCTCACACGCACACACACACACGCACCCTCTCCCTCATCTCACACACATGCACACAAACACGCACCCTCTCCCCTGTCTCTCACATGCACACACACAAATGCAACCTCTCCCCCGTCTCACACACACGCACACACAAACGCACCCTCTACCCCATCTCTCACACACGCACCCTCTCCCCCGTCTCTCACACATGCAACCTCTCCCCGTTCTCACACACATGCACACACACACGCACCCTCTCCCCCGTCTCTCACAGACACACACGCACACTCACCCTCTCCACCGTCTCTCACACACGCACACACACACGCACCCTCTCCCCGTTCTCACACACATGCACACACACACGCACCCTCTCCCCCGTCTCTCACACACGCACACGCACACTCACCCTCTCCCCCGTCTCTCACACCCGCACACACACACGCACCCTCTCCCCGTCTCTCACACATGCACACACACACGCACCCTCTCCCCGTCTCTCACACACGCACACACACACGCACCCTCTCCCCCGTCTCACACACACGCATCCTCTCCCCCATCTCTCACACGTGCACACACACACTCACCTCCCCCGTTCTCACACACTCACCCTCTCCCCGTCTCTGACACACGCTCATGCACACTCACACTCTCCCCGTCTCACACACACGCATCCTCTCCCCCATCTCTCACACGCACACAAACACATGCACCCTCCCCCCCGTCTCTCACACGCGCACACACACACGCACCCTCTCCCCCATCTCACACACATGCACACACACACACGCACCCTCTCCCCGTCTCTCACACACATGCACACACACACGCACCCTCTCCCCCGTCTCTCACACACGCACACGCACACTCACCCTCTCCCCCGTCTCACACACACGCACCACACAAACGCACCCTCTACCCCGTCTCTCACACACGCATCCTCTCCCCGTCTCTCACACACGCACCCTCTCCCCCATTTCACACACGTGCACATACACACGCACCCTCTCCCCCGTCTCTCACACACGCACACACACACGCACCCTCTCCCCCGTCTCTGACACATGCTCACGCACACTCACCCTCTCCACCGTCTCACACACACGCATCCTCTCCCCCATCTCTCACACGCACACAAACACATGCACCCTGCCCCCGTCTCTCACATGCGCACACACACACGCACCCTCTCCCCCATCTCACACACATGCACACACACACAGGCACCCTCTCCCCGTCTCTCACACACACGCACACAGACATGCACCCTCCCCCCCGTCTCACACACATGCACACACACACGCACCCTCTCCCCCATCTCACACACAGGCACACACACACACACCCTCTCCCCTGTCTCTCACACGTGCACACACACACGCAACCTCTCCCCGTCTCACACACATGCACACACAAACGCACCCTCTACCCCGTCTCTCACACACGCATCCTCTCCCCCGTCTCTCACACACGCACCCTCTCCCCCATTTCACACACGTGCACACACACACGCACCCTCTACCCCGTCTCTCACACACGCACCCTCTCCCCCGTCTCACATACATGCACACACACAGGCACCCTCTCCCCCGTCTCTCACACACGCACACACACGCACCCTCTCCCCCGTTTCTCACACATGCACCCACTCCCCCGTCTCACACACATGCACACACAGACGCACCCTCTCCCCCGTCTCTCACACACGCACACACACACACACCCTCTCCCCCGTCTCACACACATATACACACACACGCACCCTCTCCCCCGTCTCTCACACACGCACACACACACGCACACTCTCCCCCGTCTCACACACACACACAAACACACGCACCCTCTCCCCCATCACACACACTCACCCTTTCCCCCGTCTCTCACACATGCATCCTCTCCCCCGTCTCTCACACACGCATCCTCTCCCCCGTCTCTCACACACGCACACACACCCGCACCCTTTACCCGTCTCTCACACATGCACAGACACACGCATCCTCTCCCCCGTCTCTCACACACGCACACGCACACTCACCCTCTCCCCCGTCTCTCACACCCGCACACACACACGCACCCTCTCCCCGTCTCTCACACATGCACACACACACGCACCCTCTCCCCGTCTCTCACATACGCACACACACAAGCACCCTCTCCCCCGTCTCACACTCACGCATCCTCTCCCCCATCTCTCACACGTGCACACACACACTCACCACCCCCGTTCTCACACACGCACCCTCTCCCCCGTCTCTGACGCACGCTCATGCACACTCACCCTCTCCCCCGTCTCACACACACGCATCCTCTCCCCCATCTCTCACACGCACACAAACACATGCACCCTCCCCCCCGTCTCTCACACGCGCACACACACACGCACCCTCTCCCCCATCTCACACACATGCACACACACACACGCACGTTCTCCCCGTCTCTCACACACACGCACACACACATGCACCCTCCCCCCCGTCTCACACACATGCACACACACACGCACCCTCTCCCCGTCTCTCACACACACGCACACACACATGCACCCTCCCCCCCGTCTCACACACATGCACACACACACGCACCCTCTCCCCCATCTCACACACAGGCACACACACACACACCCTCTCCCCTGTCTCTCACACGCGCACACACACACGCAACCTCTCCCCCGTCTCACACACACGCACCACACAAACGCACCCTCTACCCCGTCTCTCACACACGCATCCTCTCCCCGTCTCTCACACACGCACCCTCTCCCCCATTTCACACACGTGCACATACACACGCACCCTCTCCCCCGACTCTCACACACGCACACACACACGCACCCTCTCCCCCGTCTCTGACACATGCTCACGCACACTCACCCTCTCCACCGTCTCACACACACGCATCCTCTCCCCCATCTCTCACACGCACACAAACACATGCACCCTGCCCCCCGTCTCTCACATGCGCACACACACACGCACCCTCTCCCCCATCTCACACACATGCACACACACACGCACCCTCTCCGCCGTTTCTCACACACGTACACACACACGCACCCTCTCCCCGTCTCTCACACGCACACACACTCACCCTCTCCCCCGTCTCTCACACACGCATCCTCTCCCCGTCTCTCACATACGCATCCTCTCCCCCGTCTCTCGCACACACACACACCCTTTCCCCGTCTCTTACACATGCACACACACACGCACCCTCTCCCCATCTCTCACACATGCAAACGCATACTCTTACTCTCCCCAATCTCTCACACACGCATACGCACACGCACCCTCTCCCCCGATTCACACACATGCACACGCACACGCATCCTCTCCCCCGTCTCTCACACACGCAAACTCTCCCCCGCCTCACACACATGCACACACACACGCACCCTCTCCCTGTCTCACACACATGCACACAAACACGCACCCCCCTGCCTCTCACATGCGCACACACACAAGCACCCTCTCCCCGTCTCTCACACACGCACATGCAT